>NC_142481.1:46427500-47052500 GCF_049115385.1 Moschus berezovskii
ACTTGTATCTGCATGTTCCCCTATTTCCACTAGATGCCTGAGACCCCATGATTGAGCACACTGCTATCACCCAGCTGAGCTGCCTTCCTCAGGGCCCCAGACCTTTTCTCTCCCATCCTCTCACCCAAACTCACTGGTCCTCACTCCTTAGTGCTAAAGGCTAAAGGTACCACCAAACCTCCACTCATACAGTCACATTGTCCCTTCCCACATCACATGGGCCTAGAACTGGCCAGACTCGGACACCAGTCAAAGAGATGGACTGAGATAAGTGAGTCAGGAAAGTTCACTGAGCCTGGAACTGGAGGGGACCGCAAAGGATGCTCAGAACAAAGGAGCACAAGTTCCTAACCCGGCGCATGATATCCTTGTTGGATGAGTGAGCTGATGCATGAATGAATCAAGACCTGGGTTGAAAACTCAAGAGCAATGCTGCCAAGTGCCAAATCCAGCAAATGAAAGAGTGGAGCATGGAGAAGAGAACACAGATAGGTGTAGAACTTCAGGATCTGAGGCGTGGAGAGGCTGCGGCTGTCCAGTCCTCATGCCCTCTTTCTCTGATGACAGACTTTGATTGTCTCTCTGCCTCACTGCAAGCCATCTGAAAGATCCTGGCAATGCCAAGCACATCACTCCCACCAGACAATTAGTCCCTCTCCCTCTTGAACACTAGAGCCTTGGGCAAGAGTGACGCAAGGACAGAGAATACCTGCTGCTGATTCATTCCACCAGAGGTGCCTTGAACAGACAACTTGTCCACCAGGACTGGCCTAGTTCTGTCTCCTCCAAGCTATGGTCATGCTGTTCCTATAAGTAACCTCATAGCCTTGTAATACATTTCTTATTTTTAATTTAGATTAGCCAGAATAATTTCTGTCACTGGCAGCCAGAAAAACCCTAAATAATGCAAGCTCAAAGGTCAAGAAAATTGGAGGTGGCAGGATCTTGGGCAGTTTTCTAGACCCTGGAAATTGTGGCTTACTGCGTAATTAGTAAATTAGTGGCCTAATGTGTAGGAGAATCTGCCTGGTTTTTGAGACCCAGAGAAATGACGGTAGTATGTCCCCGTGAGTCAGTGGGTGGGGGCTGTCATTGAGAGCTCTCTCCCAGACATGTGTGTCTTCAGTCTCAAAGTATCAAGCCCACCTCAGACCCACTGTGCTCTGATTCTCTTATAAAGGGGGCTGGGACGTACAAAGGGGAGCACTGATGAAACAAATGCCTCCAGCATGCTGAGCACAATTAGAGACTTTTTTTCTCTGCTTTTACCGAAGACTGACAGTCCAGCCAGCAGGACAAACAGGTTGGTATAGGAATCTCCTTGACAGATTTCTCCAGGAAACCCTCTCTCTGACTCTCTCTTTATCAAGTAAAATCCTCCCACACCTTTGTCAGACAGAGTTTTAAAAGAGCATCGCTGCTTCACTGTCCCACTGAGCAGCTCTGAAGTCTCATTTGAGAGAATGAGAAAAACCAAGACAGACAGACAGGAAAAGAGGGAGGCAAGTGGGAGGGAGAGAGGCAGGTGATGAGGGTGAGCTTTTGAGGGGCACCTAGGGCTGCTCTGATGCGGACTGGACAGGAAGAGCTCTGGAGAAGTGATTCAGCTGGACAGGAAAGGGTGACCAGTTCCCTAATGAGCCGAAGTCATTAGCAGAGTCTTAGCATCACAAGGTGAGTTCATTTGGGTTTTTTGGCTTCCAGGGCCAGAGTCGTGTTCTAGCCCCTCACAGAAGTTACATCACATTCAAGCTGAGATGCAGGGCAGGGGAGGTAACAAAGGACAGCCCCACTCCAGGACTCAAGACAGGCAGGGGCTGGTAAGGGGTAACTCCAGCACCTAGATCTCGTATTTCCCCCTCATCTAGCTCACCCTTTTTCCTTCATCCCAAGTGTCTCTCTCTGTCTCTCCATTGAGCTGATTCATCCCATCTCATCTTGGCTGCCACCATTTCCACCACCACCACCTCTTGTCTTTGCTATGTCTTCTGTACCCCCATGACTTTCTCTCCATGGCTCTTTCTCGGACCTCACCTCCTTCTATCAAATTCTCAATCTCTAGAGTCAAGTTCCAAGTCCTCAAAAGGGAGCATATGAGAGATATAGCTAATTGCCATGAAGTGTAACAAGCCTTGGGCTTCCCTGGTGGCTCAGTGGTAAAGACTCTGATTGCAATGCAGGAGTTCGATCCCTGGGTCAGGAAGATCCCCTGAAGGAGGGTTTATCAACCCACTCTAATACCCTTGCCTAGAGAATCCCATGGACAAAGGAGTCTGGTGGGCTGCAGTTGATAGGGTCTCACAGAGTCGGACATGACTGAAGCGACTGAGCAGCAGCAGCAAAAGAAGCCCTGGCAGGCAGAGCTTGCACATCAACTTTTCTTTGGTTTCCAGGCCTGCCTGGGGATTGGCTGCCCTCACTGATCCAACTTTCCATGGCCAGGTTACCAGAGTCACGTAGAGTTGAGCAGGTGATCACGGGAGATAACCCTCAGAAGGGGGTGGGGTTCCCAAAGGAGGTGGGGCTGCGGGGAGCTGTGTACCTGGAGGATGGTGGGTACTACTTGTCTGTTGTTATAGCAGAGACTTCTGAAGGCTTCATCCAGGGGGCATCTCTTACTGATACCCTGGATGAGAGGACCATGGTTTTGGAGTAGCAGGCAGTGACTATTTAATGAAGAAGTCTGAACACAGAGCTGGTCATCTGAGATCTCAGAACTTTTATAGTCCAAGAGGACCTATCAGAATAAAACCTCTCCCATTCATCCATGGGGCATTTGAATCCTGTAGATCAGATGAGAGTGAGAGCTCGGGCTGGAGCTTCTGTCTAAGCAGGCAGACAATAAGAAGAGTCCCTGGATCTCTGAATTCTAGGTCCTGATCTCTGTGAAAGGATAATTATAGTACCGACCACGTAGGGTAGCAGGAAGAGTAGGTAAGATCACTCATGGATGGTCCTGCTCAAGGGTGTGGCTCACAACAAAGCCTTTATATAGTTAGTCTTTTGAAAGAAGTTTTTATCTATAATGAAATGGATTTTATTTAAGATATTTAGTAAGAAGCTGATTGCTGCCACAATGGAAAGTAGTGTGAAGTTTCCTCAAAAAAATTAGTAAACCTATCACATGATCTGCCTATCCCACTCCGAGTATTTATCAGAAAAATGCAAAAAACACTAATTTGAAAAGATATATGAACCCCTATGTTCATCACAGCGTTATATTCAGTAGCCAAGGTATGTGAACATTCTGTAGCATCCATTGACAGATGAATTGATAAAGATACAGTATATATGCACAGTACAATACTATTCAGCCCTAAAAATGAATGAAATCCTGCCATTTGTGATAACATGGATGGACCGTGAAGGTATTATGTTAAGTAAAATAAGTCAGACCGGAGAAGGCAATGGCAAGCCACTCCAGTACTCTTGCCTAGAAAATCCCATGGACGGAGGAGCCTGGTAAACTGCAGTCCGTGGGGTCGCTAAGGGTCGGACATGACTGAGCGACTTCACTTTCACTTTTGACTTTCACACATTGGAGAAGGAAATGGCAACCCACTCCAGTGTTCTTGCCTGGAGAATCCCAGGGACGGGGGAGCCTGGTGGGCTTCCGTCTAAGGGGTCACACAGAGTCGGACACGACTGAAGTGACTTAGCAGCAGCAGCAGCAGCAAAATAAGTCAGACAGATGAAGACAAATATCATATGCTTTCACACATACATGAAATCTAAAAATACGAAACAAATAAATTAAAAAAGTAAATAAAACAAACTCACAGATACAGAGAACAGGTCACATGATACCAGACAGGAATGGAGTCATATGGTAAGTAAAATGGGTGAAGGGGGTCAACTATATAGCCATGTATGGTAACTAGTCTTGTGATGCTGATCACATAGCAGTGTATGCAGATGTCAAATTATAATGCTGTTCCTCTGAAATTTATATGATAATAATAATAAGACGGTGATTATTACCAGACCCATCCCCCAGAAGAACAGATCTGAGCCAAGTGGAAAGAGATTCTGCCAAGCAAACAGTCTTTCGGTCTTTTCTTCCCTTTGTTTGCACCCACACATACCCTGGTCGTGGACACATGAAAGAGGTTATAACAAGAGTCACCCAAAAAATTATTCATCCTTTATTTTCAACTGTGGTAATGTAATGTTTTTGCTCCCGAGTTGCCTGAAGCCAAGTTGGCTGACCTCTGGGGTAGGACTTTTCCACTGTAGTGCAAACAGCATTCCCCTGGAAGAGGAGCAGCCTCATGCTATGGTAAAGGCACGATGTGGGGGCCAGGGTCCCTTCCACCAGGGCAAGTCGTGTTCTCTTCTGGCCTGTGCCCTGACCAGAAGATGACTGACACGGATGGGTGCTACGGAGAGGAATGGTGGGTGGGCCGTGGGAACACTGGGAGCAAAACCAGTAGCTCCTCATGAGACAAGAGCTTTTCAGAAGGCTACTGGCCTCACAGACATGGAAGGCACATCAGAAGCCCTCCTTCAGGGAGGATCAGCTTCTTTTTTTTTAATTGAGGTACAGTTGCTTTACAATGTTATATTATTTTCTGCTGTATGTATACGTATATCCCTCCTTCCTGGGTCTCCCTCCAACCTCCCACCAGTCCATCCATCTAGGTTATCACAGAACACCAAGTTGAGCTTCCTAAGCCATATAGCAGGTTCCTGCTAGCTGCTTATTTTACACAGGGTAATGTACATACATCAATCTAAATCTCCCAATCAATCCCACCCTCTTCTCCCCCACTGTATCTACATGTCCGTTCCCTATGCCTGCATCTCTATTCCTGACCTGCAAATAGATTCATCTGAACCATTTTTCTAGAAGTAACTCAGAAAGATAAAAATGTCATATATTAATGTATATATTGGAATCTAGAAAAAATGAAGGATCATCTTTCATTTTTCACTCCTAATCCTAACCGTCTCCAGAGAGAAGCATCTTTCTCTAGATGGTCTCTTCATGAAGCCTTGTCATTTTTCTCTTCTTTTTCTTCTTTCCATGAATCAGTCTCTCTCCCTCTTTCTTTCTTTCTTTATCTCTCCATATCCCTTGGTTTTTAACTTCGTTGACTGGTCCATACGTCTAGCAGAGCCAAAGAATCTAAGAGCAAGGCCTTTTTGTGCACCAGGGAAGCTTGAGGTCTAGAGAGAGGAAGAAACTCTCCAAGGCCGTGGAGAAAGCAAGGACAGAGAATGGGGAAAACAGAGGTCTCCAAGTAGGACCCCAATCCTAGGTTCTTTCTCCAGCAGGTGAGTCCTGGCTGAATTCCACCTAACACTCCTTCTGCCCTGTGCTAATAGAGATGAAATCCAAGTACACAGGTCTGTGGTCAATTATGTTGGGTAAGACTGAGCTGAACAAGGAACGCAGAACATACTTGCTGAATGCAGGACTTTCCAAAGCCTTTCCTCTATGACTGTGCATAGGAAATCTGCTGATGTAGAGGCTGGGGGATCATGCTAGGATATACAGTATTTTCTGAATGTATTTGACATTTGTTTCTTTTTTCCAAGGACCATCTTGCAGACTCATGTCCAGCAAAACACATTGGAAAACTCTGTGCCACACAACACAGCCCATGCCAAGAGACCAGGCTGGGGTTTTGGAAATACAAACCTTAAAGAAGAGAAGTCGCAGCATAAAACAAATCCAAACCAACAAATGCTCTTTCTTTCACCTTATCTTGGGTCCAGAACTCCACATTTAATGAAATATTTCAGGATGGAAGAGGTGAGGACAGGAAACGTCTGCCCTGCTCCCAAGACTCTCTGAGCCACACTTCAACCCAGAGCAAATTAAAGCACAGGCTCCTTAGTCAGAAGTCCTGTGATGAGGGCAGAGAGCAAGCTGGAGGGTTCGGGGCTGAGCCCTGGCCAACTGCAATAATAAAACAGTGCATGGACGTGGAGGCCTTGGAACAAAAATACCTTGTAGCTATTATTTTCCTGAGTCTCTACCCAAGCACACAGCCCTCTCCCATTCTTTTAATCTGGAGTTACTGAGAAGCGGTATTTTTCTCACCTTTGCAATATGAGAAACAAGTTAATTAAAAATTGCTCCCAACTCCAGTCTCAGAGCGTCCCTGCTTTGGCTGCAGATCTATCAACAGTGTGTTTTGATAGCGGTGCATGAAGCTGGTTATTCGGAGACACTGATAATTGCATTAATTTAGGAGGTATTAGCTAAGTCCTACGATTAATTACACAGGCAGCAGACAGAGCTGTAACCCACCAGATCGCTGGATGAGAAAGGCAGAAATGCCAGTTCCCTTTTATTTAGATCCAAAAACCCAGACATTCGAATAACCAAAACTGTTTTTAACGGTGACCCTGAGAAACACTGAGACCTTGAAGGTCTTTCTGAATCCTGAAAGAGAGATCAGAAGCCTATTTGTATAATGTTCATTTTAAGGGAATTTTATTGGACTCTAACGCTTTGAAAGCTGGTCTTTAGGAGGGGTATTTGTGACTTAGCTCACGGAATCAAAATATCTAGTTAATTAGTTTTGATTTCATTTCTCCATTTATTAACAAGTCTGAGATAAATAGAAATTTGTAAAATAGTTAGCCTCCAATAAAAATTTAAAAATAAAATTATTTAAAAAAATGGAATTCCTTCTCTCTCTCTCCTTCTCCTCTATTTTCCACATTTCTCTCTCTCTCATGCACGCATACATACACAGATGCACCAATCTTTCCCCCAGATAAAAAGACTACATGCAAGTATATACATAGGGGATGGAGGAATGTGGAAGGAATAGACAAAGACAGCCTGAGAGGGGGAAATTTAATATAGAAAAGGCAGGGGACTACGTGGAGACGTGGGAGGGAATATTTCTTTTTCTCCTGTCACTGTGCCACAGCTCCTTTCTCTCCACCCTTTTCTCATTTCTACCCATTTCTTAAGACCCAACACAAGAATCTTGCTTTCTCTGGAAGGGTTTCACAAATTGCGATGACAGAGTTCTGGGCCAGAGTTTGAAAAGTGCTTCAGGCAGATTTTAGACCTGTTATCTGGCTCACGGATGAAATTTGGGCAAATACTACTACAGGTTTCTGGAAATGGTGCGGTTTCAGGAGGAGTCCCCCCTGTTGAAATGGGTGAGGGACCCAGGCTCAGAGACGTAAAAGGATATGTGTAGCACTCATGACTGCCTGGCTCACAAACCCAGGCTCTTCGCCTTGTACTGTCCCACCCCTTCAGCAGGGACTCAGTGCCCAGGGGCAAGGAATGATTCCATCCTGCCTGGGTCTAAGGCCACTTTCTCCATGGAGCCATGGAGACACCCTGGGAGCTATCTGGTTTAAAAACTTCATTCATTGGGTCTAGCTTGGCCACTGACTGTGGAAAGAAAGCAATTTTTATTTATATTCCTCAAGTAAAATGTGAGTGCATTCTCATCAGAAAAGAGTCAGATGCTCAAAGTCAGCTGGAAAACCCCAAAGGGCCCTCGAGCCATCTCTTCTCACCAGAGCTTACACTGTCAACTGTTGGGTTCATGTATGCTTCTGATCATCTCTAAGTATGCTTACATAAATCAGGGGTTTTGTTCTGTTTTGTGATCACACCACCTTTTACATGATGCTGCTTTATTTAATAATATGCCTGAGAGAGCATAACATAGTAGTACAAACAGATCTACATCCTTCTTTTTTAAGGCATAACATTTAATTTTGCCTTTGCCAAACATCTTTGACAATACACCTTTGTGAACCCATACAAATAGATTGCCAGGCTAGATTCCTAGAAGTGAAATTTCCAGGTGTTGTGGATTGAACAGTGTTCCCTTCCCCAAATTCATATATTGAAGACTTAACCTTCAGTATCTTAGAATGTGAACTTTTTTGGAAATGAGGTCACTGTAGACATAATTAGTTAAGGAAAGGTTATCAATGTGGGCCTGACCCTACATGACTAGTATCCTTATTAAAAAGAGACATTTGGACACAGAGACAAGCCCAGAGGAGAATGCCATATAAAGATCAAGTCAAACACTAAGAGGCCGCTTCAGCCAGATAGGAATGCCAGAGATTGCCAGCAAATCAGCCAAAAGGGAGGAGAGAGTCATGGAACAGATTCTTTCTCATAGCCCCTGAAGGAATCAACCTCGCCGACATCTTGATCTTGGGCTTCCAACCTTCAGAACTATGAGACAAGACATTTCTGTTGTTTAAACCAACCAGTTGTTGGTTCTTCATATTACATCAGTCCCAGCAAACTAGTATGCTGTGTATGAACTTTTAAGCTTGATAAATAGTAACAAGTTGCTCTTCACCCCTGCCCCTCCAAAACGTTTATCATTTCACAACTCCAGGTATAGTGTATAAGAGTAGGGAAGATTTCAGTCGCAGCAGGTACCATATGCATATAGGTTATCACCTTTGTGATCCCACTTAGTGCTAGGACTGAGTCTGTACTGAGTTCACATCTGCTGTTGTTGTTTAGTCTCTAAGTCATGTCAGGCTCTTTTGTGAGCCCATGGACTGTAGCTCACTAGGCTCTTCTGTCCAGGGGATTTCCCAGGCAAGAATACTGGAGTGGGTAGCCAATTCCTTCTCCAGGGAATTTTCCTTACCCAGGGATTGAACCTGTGACTCCAGTATTAATAGGTGGATTCTTTACCACTGAGCCACTAGGGAAGCCTGATTTCACATCTACCAACTTGGATTTTCTCAGCAGTATTATCACAACCTTTTTAGGATGAGAATGAAAAGAAGATGTCTCACTACAAAACAGACTGAGAACCAAAGAAGAAATCCAGACATGAAAATCTCGAAGTTCAGAGAAGAAAGAATTTAATTCCAGCTGACATGACCTATGGAGAAAAGGGCCTTAGAGCCCAGGCAGGATGGAATCATTGTTTGTCTACTGGAGCCCATGACTCTCTGCTCAGAGGGATGGGGCAACACGATAGCCAAGAGTCTGGGCTTTAGAATCAAGCAGTCATGAAACTTTTTGATCTCACACAAGTTTTTTTCATGTCTCTGAGCCTAGGTTTCCCATCAGTAAGATGGGGTTAACACCCATCTCAAGAGGCTCCCTCTGAAATCATACCCTGACCAGTTTACATGTGACTGTGAGCACTTCTCTCCACCACATCCTTTGGTTTATGCTTGCCATTTGAGATGACTTTGTCTAAAAAAGAAAGAAAAACAGAAGAAAACTAGCAATGACATGATGATGATTGGGGCTGGATTGAAACTGCTCTTTCTCCCATGGCCTGTGTTGAGGTTTAGGGCAGGAGGTCATAGAGAGTAGTGTGGACACTTTTCTAATGTGTTTGAGAGAAGAACAAGACCAGCAATTGGCTCTAGAATTATATAAACTGTGCTAAAAATAAAAACCACCACATGAGCATTAACTTCTGTGATTAATTATTACAGTAAACTCTACCAAGCCCATTCAATAGATGGGCTCAAACTTGCCCCTCCAGAACACTTATTGGGGCCAGCCATAGAAGTATTAGTGGAAGTTGATGTGTGTGTAAATGTGGTCAACATCAAAGATAGGGTGTGACAGAATGTCTCATCAGCAAGATGAGATCAGATTTGTTGTCTGCCAAACTACTGCAAGAGAAATGTCATGTAATCAAGGCTCTCTGATTGCAGGTGAAAGTGTGTTAGTTGCTCAGTCATGTCAAACTGTGACCCCATGGGGTGTAGCCTGTCAAGCTCTTCTGTCCATGGGATCGTCTAGGCAAGAATACTAGAGTGGATAGCTATTCCCTTTTCCAGGGTATCTTCCCAACAGAGGGGTCGAACCTAGGTCTCCTGTACCACCTGAGCCACCAGAGAAACCCCTGATTGCAGGTAGTGAAGATCGATTCACATCAGTTCAAGCAAAAGAGATGTTTGGCCACTGTAACTTGGTTCCCATCCCCTCTACCTCTCAGCTCCACTTCCTTCTGAGTCAGTTCTATCAGGCAGGCTTTTCTGGGTGGAAAGAAGCTCATCAGTGAGTTTTGGTTTGTAGTCTTCTCTGAGAAATCCCAGTGGAAATCATGACTTCTCTTGCAAAATTAATCTAATAACCATCCTAGGATAGCAACTTATTGAGTCAGCTTGGATCATGTGCCCATTCTGAACCAATCAGTGTGGCCAAAGGGATGAATATATGTTGACGGGCCACCTGGACCACGTGACACCCAGACTTGGGGAGGAGACTGAGAGCTGGGGAGGCTGTTGGGTATCTGAGGGATAGTACATAACCTTCCTGTTTTTCTCTGAGTTGAGAACAACTGAGAGATGGACACGGCGTCAGGTAGACACAGCTCAGAAACCACAGTTGTGATGGGTAATATGAAGTGTGGAGAAGATAATTTCAGCAGTTCAGCAACAGTGAGCTTCTAAATGCTAGCACCCCAGTACCAGGCAGACTATCACAGGAAGAATTGGTAACTACAGTTTTCCTTCCCTCTTAAGGGGCTGACCTGTAAAATCATGGCTTAGAAGAGGAGGGGCTGTGTGTGATCCCTGAGAGAAGCAGGAGGAAGAGGTTGAGCAGAGAAAACCCAGTTCCTTCTCCCGAAGGTACCAAACCAACAAGTCACTCCCTTTACTGGTGAAGGATGGAGGACAAAGAACATTACTCTGGTGGAAACAAGCAGAGTAGAAACTAAGAGCCCCACCCCTTGCCCCATAACATGGGGGATGATCAACAGGAAGACAGGGAGATGTCATACAGGAAGTGGGATGACCTCAGAGCCCATGAGAATGGTGGAACTCCACTACAGGCATAAACAATGAACTGCCTTCACCTCTTTCCCAAGGATGACAATCATCAGTAGTAACAGTAAGGTGTACATTAAACACGTTTACATAAGAGTTACATATGCTCATCTGACTTCTAGATAGTCAAGAACTCAAGTTGTTTATAAAGTCATTTTTTGAGTGTGTGAAAAAATTAAAAGGCAAAGTAGAATCAGTCACCACTGTGATCTAGGGTCAACACTAAAAGTCATAGGTACCATCACACAGTCCTGGACGTGGATTCAAAAGAACTGGACTCTGGCCCAGCTCACCCCAGCAGGCGGGGTGCTGCGGACAAGGACCCTCACTCTTTTGAACTTCAGTTGCTTCCTATGATGAGGAATCTAACCTTTTGGCCCAGCTGATCTCATAGTGCTATGAGGGTCAAATGGGACTAGTAGAAAAGCACTTCAAATGATAATAATAATGGTTAACATTTTTTTAAGGTTTTTTTTTTGATGTGGAACATTTTAAAAATCTTTATTAAATTTGTTGCAATATTGTTTCTATTTTTTTTTTTTTTTTTTGCTTTTTGGCCACTAGGCATGAGAGATCCTTGCTTCCTCTCCAAGCATCAAACCCACAACCCCAGCACTGGAAGGCAAAGTCTTAACCACTGGAACACCAGGGAAGCCACAATAGTTAACAGTTGAAGCCTTTTCATATTCCAGGCACTGGTCTAAGAGCTTCACATCATTAACCCTTCCAGTCGTTAAAGCAACCCCACAATATACGTACACAGTATAGGTTCCCTCTTATAGACAAGAACACTGAGGCACGGAGTGGTCGGGAAGCTTGCTCGGGCCTTACACCTGTAAAGGATGTTGTAGCTGCTGTCACTGTTGTCGGCAGGACAGCTTAGGGGAGCTGTCTGAAAGGAAGGAAGAGCGGTCAGGCAGACAGTGGGGGTGACTTTGCTAGCCCTTCATTTCTTCACAGAAGGGCTCTGAGCAAGAAAACCTTGAGACTCAGGACAGGGTATCCAGACCTGGGCAGCACCTTTATTCATGTCTGGTGTATTCCTGGGGGCCAGCAGAAGGAGTCCATTCCAGAAGTTGACACGACATGTGTGTCCAGCACCCAGCCTAGGTACCGGCAAGATGCTCAAGAAATGTGGTACCTGCATTAGCACTTTGGTATGGGCATCACTAAGCCCTCTGCCCACAAGGTAAGCCTAACCTGGATGCCTCCTCCTTTAAAGTAGGGAGATGAGGGGGAGCTAAGGCAAAGGAAATTACCCAGGCCTTTCAGGAAGTGAGCAGTTGACTAGGGATGGGTCCTAGGCCAATGATACCCGCCTTACCATGCAGGCCTCACGCACCATGACATAGAAATCCTGGCCCTTCTAACTGAACAAATCCCTGAGTTTTCTCGGCAAATTTAACATTGTGTGTGTGCTCAGTCATATCTGATTCTTTGCGACCCCATGGACTGTAGCCCACCAAGATCCTCTGTCCAGGGAATTTTCCAGGCAAGAATACTAGAGTGGGTTGCCATTGGCTCTTTTTCTAACCAAACAAATACCTGAGTTTTCTCAGCAAATTTAATATTAGACATGGGATGATTTTTCTATTGTAGCCTGTACTTTCTAGAGAGGAGAAACATTCTTTACGAAGGCCTCCTAGCTCCCCAAAGACAGAAGGATATAGATGTTCCCTCTGGCTAAGAGAGAGACTGAAAAGAAATCATTTTTTAGCACCTGTCCAAATTGTGTATACTGTATTAGATGATTTAACTTTGTATTTCAGCCTACATTTGATATTGCTTGAAGATTTATAGTAAGGTTTTAAAAAGATGAGTCATAGTGTTTCCTTTACCCAAATAAGAACGGCAAATGGTTACCACACATGGCTCTACCTACCCCTCCCATTCCAGTGGCAGACATCACTAATCAATCATGGTGCTGTCCCACTGACTCCCAGACATGAATTTCAAAGCCTGAATGTAGCTCTCCAGGGTATCTGAGCTGGTGCATGAGATGAAAATTTGTTCTTCCTGAAAACAAAGGCGAGTAAGCTAGGGAAAAAACAACAGAAGAGACAGACATAACATCAGGTGACTGGGAGAAAAAATTACAGAGAGGGAGAACTGAGAGCTTTGCCAAGTGGATGGTTCCGAGAGACAAGTGATAGAAAACAGACATGGAGAATTGAAGAGAGCTGTTGATAAGCTGTAACTCTGGTAACCAAAGAGAAAGTGTCAATGTGACACTTAACACATGGACTGTAACTCTTTCAGAGTTGAAAATAAGCTGGGCAAAAAGTCAGAGCTGTAAAGGGAGCCAGAGACAGTCAGCAGTATTTGTAGGATAAACACAGCAATTGCTTAATCCTGAACTCTGTGAGTGTGGAATGGTTCTAAAACTAGGTACACATACAGATATACCTATCCACAAACAACCCCTTTCTAATCATACTGATAACTGCTGACATTTGAGTGATTATTGTGGATCAGGCACTGTGCCAACTGTCTTTCATGAAGTTTGACATAGGGATAATTATGGTCCCACTTTTCACATATGGAAATTGAGGCTTGGGCAGGCTATATAACATATAAGATCAGATGGTTGGAATATAGGGGAATCACGATTGATTCTAATCCATCTTATACCATCATTTTCCTAAATGAACAATTAAAAATCTATATCTGAACCCTGCAATATACAATTTTCCTGGGGAAGAAGCTATCCCAGGTCTTCCCATGCCTGGGGAACTTCTGTTCTTACATACATGTTGCTTGCTCATTCATTCCCTCACTTACTAATCCACAGTGCCTACTCTGTGCCTCTGTGTGCTAGACAGTCTGTAGGCACTGAAGATACCAGATGATCAAGACAGTTACAGGCTCTGAACTCACATGGCTTTACTGCCCTTTCCCTGAAGTAAAGAATATTGCAGCAGTTAGGATACCTGAGACCAAGCCCTTTGGGAACTGGGGTTGGGACTGGGGGATGGGAAGGACCAGAGAGAGTGCAGACTCATCTTGTGCAGCTCTGAGCTTAACAAAATCTGCTCAGCCCATGTCATACCCAGCACTTGCCATGGCCAATTTGGTGGGAACTGTGGTTTCTTGGTTGAACTAGGAATCAAATCACCTCTCTGGTCAGAAAGGTTCCTTTGCTCCTGGGTGATTTTGGTGCAAAGCTGACATTGAGAACCACTGGGAAGAAGGAAGTTTCAACAAATGCATCCATCTGAAAATAGATGAGATGGCCCCACACACTCAACCTCCTCCCCTGCCTCTAACATGAAAAGGTGTTATCCAAGGCTCCAAGGCTCTTTGACCTGTGACGTTCCCTGGTGGGGACCAGCTTAGAACTGGTACTATAGTGATTCAGGGTCTTACCACTCCTTGGAAGGCCTTGCAAAGAGGTACATAGGGCCCACACGGCATCAAACTCTGGGCAGCAGGCAAAGGGCATAAGTTGAGCTGGGGCCCCAGTAAACCAGCCTGATGACCCAGGGCCAAGAGTTGTTTGGGTTGATCTCTAAGACTATTTTGAAGACCTGGCTCAAAAGCATCAGAAAATTTTCAAGCTTATTAGAAGGTCAAACTGGATCAGTGGATATTAGGGTCTTCTGCTGATGTTTGAAAAATAAAATTAATTTGGCTCAGTTCATAAATCTATGAAAAGAAAAAGAAGTCTGAGTTGGTTTAGATACAGTTTGGGGTTTTGAAGGTGAATAGATGTTTTTAGTTCATGGCTTCTTAGGTTTAGGCCCCAGAGTACAGCCTTAATGGTCAACATCAGTCCGATGGTCCCAAGCAGGGTGGGAGGCATGAGAGGAAGGGGATGCAACAGCTATAAACACAGACTCCCAGAGGGAGAAGTGTTGTGTGGAAAGTGAGGGAAAGTCTGGAAAGGAAAAACTCACCTCTCCTATGTGTCTCTCCACTGCTCCTCACACAGAACACTTCATTTCTGACTCTTCCAGTAACCAAATGTGTATGGGATTCCCTCCCCTCCAAGCAGTTCTCTGAGACATCAGCTAAGTGTCCTACAATTTAATTCCATTCTGACACTAACCAAAGTTAACACAGACCCCACAGGTTAAGTGCTCAGTCCCGAAGACTGTGCCCACTTCAAATGCCAATCACCAGTAGTGGGCCCTCAGGTTACCCACAACTTCTGTCCGGCTTGGCTACAAATCAGAGATTCCAGCGACCCAACCCCTGGACTTGATTATTTGCCATAATAGCTCACAGAACTCAGGGAAGCACTTATTATGTTTACCAGTTTATTAAATAAGGAAATAAAGAACATGATCAAGGATACAGAGGAAAAGCCAGATGAAGCAATGTATAGGATGAGGCCTGGAAGGGTCCTGTGGAGCTGGGGTGTGCCACCCTCCAGGCATGAGGTGAGTTCACCAGCCCACAAGCTCTACAGACCCCATTTTTATGCAGACATCATCATGTAGGCATGATTGATCATTAACTCAATCTCTAGTCTCTTTCCCCTTTCTGGAGAAGAGGAGGTGGGGTTGAAAAATTCAAGCTTCTAATCATTGTATCTACTACTGTGGGCAGGAATCCCTTAGAAGAAATGGAGTAGCCATCATGGTCAACAAAAGAGTCCGAAATGCAGTACTTGGATGCAATCTCAAAAGCGACAGAATGATCTCTGTTCGTTTCCAAGGCAAACCATTCAATATTACAGTAATCTAAGTCTATGCCCCAACCAGTAACGCTGAAGAAGCCAAACTTAAATGGTTCTATGAAGACCTACAAGACCTTTTAGAACTAACACCCAAAAAAGATGTCCTTTTCATTATAGGGGACTGGAATACAAAAGTAGGAAGTCAAGAAACACCTGGAGTAACAGGCAAATTTGGCCTTGGAGCACGGAATGAAGCAGGGCAAAGGCTAATAGAGTTTGGCCAAGAGAACGCACTGGTCATAGCAAACACCCTCTTCCAACAACACAAGAGAAGACTCTACACATGGACATCACCAGATGGTCAACACCGAAATCAGATTGATTATATTCTTTGCAGCCAAAGATGGAGAAGCTCTATACAGTTAGCAAAAACAAGACCAGGAGCTGACTGTGGCTCAGATCATGAACTGCTTATTGCCAAAATCAGACTGAAATTGAAGAAAGTAGGGAAAACCACTAGACCATTCAGATATGACCTAAATCAAATCCCTTATGATTATACAGTGGAAGTGAGAAATAGATTTAAGGGACTAGATCTGATAGGTAGAGTGCCTGATGAACCCTGGAGAGAGGTTCGTGACATTGTACAGGAGACAGGGACCAAGACCATCCCCATGGAAAAGAAACGCAAAAAAGCAAAATGGCTGTCTGAGGAGGCCTTACATATAGCTGTGAAAAGAGAAGCGAAAAGCAAAGGAGAAAAAGAAAGATATAAGCATCTGAATTTAGAGTTCCAAAGAATAGCAAGGAGAGATAAGAAAGCCTTCCTCAGCGATCAATGCAAAGAAATAGAGGAAAACAACAGAATAGGAAAAATAAGAGATCTTTTCAAGAAAATCAGAGATATCAAGGGAACATTTCATGCAAAGATGGGCTCGACAAAGGACAGAAATGGTATGGACCTAACAGAAGCAGAAGATATTAAGAAGAGGTGGCAAAAATACACAGAAGAACTGTACAAAAAAGATCTTCACGACCAAGATAATCACGATGGCATGATCACTGACCTAGAGCCAGACATCTTGGAATGTGAAGTCAACCGGGCCTTAGAGAGCATCACTAAGAACAAAGCTAGTGGAGGTGATGGAATTCCAATTGAGCTATTTCAAATCCTGAAAGATGATGCTGTGAAAGTGCTGCACTCCATATGCCAGCAAATTTGGAAAACTCAGCAGTGGCCACAGGACTGGAAAGGGTCAGTCTTCATTCCAATCCCAAAGAAAGGCAATGCCAAAGAAGGCTCAAACTACCGCACAACTGCACTCATCTCACATGCTAGTAAAGACATGCTCAAAATTCTCCAAGCCAGGCTTCAGCAATATGTGAACCGTGAACTTCCAGATGTTCAAGCTGGATTTAGAAAAGGCAGAGGAACCAGAGATCAAATTGCCAACATCCGCTGGATCATGGAGAAAGCAAGAGAGTTCCACAAAAACATCTATTTCTGCTTCATTGACTATGCCAAAGCCTTTGACTGTGTGGATCACAATAAACTGTGGAACATTCTGAAAGAGATGGGAATCCCAGACCACCTGACCTGCCTCTTGAGAAACCTGTATGCAGGTCAGGAAGCAACAGTTAGAACTGGACATGGAACAACAGACTGGTTCCAAATAGGAAAAGGAGTATGTCAAGGTTGTATATTGTCACCCTGCTTATTTAACTTATATGCAGAGTACATCATGAGGAACACTGGGCTGGAAGAAGCACAAGCTGGAATCAAGATTGCCGGGAGAAATATCAATAACCTCAGATATGCAGATGACACCACCCTTATGGCAGCAAGTGAAGAGGAACTCAAAAGCCTCTTGATGAAAGTGAAAGAGGAGAGTGAAAAGGTTGGCTTGAAGCTCAACATTAAGAAAACGAAGATCATGGCATCTGGTCCCATCACTTCATGGGAAATAGATGGGGAAACAGTGGAAACAGTGTCAGACTTTATTTTTTTGGGCTCCAAAATCACTGCAGATGCTGATTACAGCCAGGAAATTAAAAGACACTTACTCCTTGAAAGGAAAGTTATGACCAACCTTGATAGTATATTAAAAAGCAGAGACATTACTTTGCCAACAAAGGTCCGTCTAGTCAAGGCTATGGTTTTTCCCGTGGTCATATATGGATGTGAGAGTTGGACTGTGAAGAAAGCTGATCTCCGAAGAATTGATTCTTTTGAACTGCGGTGCTGGAGAAGACTCTTGAGAGTCCCTTGGACTGCAAGGAGATCCAACCAGTCCATTCTGGAGGAGATCAATCCTGGGTGTTCATTGGAAGGACTGATGCTAAAGCTGAAACTCCAATATTTTGGCCACCTCATGCGATGAGTTGACTCACTGGAAAAGAGTCTGATGCTGGGATGGATTGGGGGTGGGAGGAGATGGGGACGACAGAGAATGAGATGGCTGGATGGCATCACCGACTCGATGGACATGAGTTTGAGTGAACTCCGGGAGCTGGTGATGGACAGGGAGGCCTGGCGTGCTGTGATTCATGGGGTCGAAAAGAGTCAGATACAACTGAGCGACTGAACTGAACTGAACTGAACTGAATCATGGCTTGGTCTTTCTGGTGACCAAGGAACCATCCAAGAAGCATCAACCAGGAAGCATCCAAGAGTCATATTAAAACAAAACACTACTTCATCCCCCAGGAAATTCCAAGGGATTTAGGAGCTCTGTGTCAGGAACCAGAATCAAATACTAAGAATGAAAGATTCCCCTAGCACTTCTATTTACAAGGGTTTTGGAAGCTGTGTCTCAGAAACTGAGGACAGATGTCAGTGTATATCTGTTGTTGTTTAGTCACTTGAAGTGTCCAGCTCGTTGCAACCCCATGGACTGTAGCCCACCAGGCTCCTCTGTCTGTAGGATTTCCCAGGCAGGAATACTGGAGGGGGTTGCCATTTCCTTCTCCAGGGGATCTTCCCGACCCAGGGATCAAACCCATGTCTCTTGTGTCTCCTACATTGGCAGGCAGACTCCTGACCACTGCGCCACCCATATTTCTTATTATTTCACAGGTTCCCAGAGAAAAGAGAAGTAACTCTCACCCTAGAGACAGTTCCCTTGTGACAGTCACCTCAATCTCTCTTGATCTCAGGAAACCCTACAGGATAAATGAAATGTGATGACAGATATATGTTAGTGGAAAGTCCATGGAGATAGTTATAAAACAGGACCTAGAAACACAAAGGTGAAAACCAGGGGATGGGGTGGCCTGAGGCTGATTCAGGCAGGTGCCAAGAGTTGGAGCTGACTTTCTGCTTCATCAACAAGTGACCTTGCAGGCAGACAACTCACCACAACTCGTGGAGAGGAAAGAATGGTCCCCGGGGAAGGGAAGAATGAGCCAGCACTCCCTCCTGGACAGAACATATGGAGTCGAGAGTCTTTCCCTCTCTCACCAGGTTTTATTAAGTCCAGTTGCTAATTCACTCTCTTCATAAGGATTCCTGGCTGACCTAAGGGAGAAAGAAGATTCTGGGGGGAAGAAGTCTCTATAAAAGTTCATGCCCTGCTCAGGCCCACTCAGTGTGGCAATGGGAATGTCTAGGGCCCTGGTCCCTGAGTCATCCCATGGAAAGATGCTGACGATTACCCCATCTGAGGTCACAGTTCCCCAGCTCCTCCCTATCCCATTGTGCTGGAGCTGACCTTCAAGACACTCGCCAGGGTCTTGTTTATTTACCTTCTTCAATTATTTATATTCTTGTCCATGATATGTTGCCCAAATCTGAACTTGAAAAGACAAGGATCTTTTCCAGCTTAGTTGATGTAGAATCTCCGAGATATGGAACAAGGCTTGATCCATAAAAGTCCCTCAAAATTTGCTCAATGAAATGAATGAGTGAATGAATGGGTGCTTCTAGAATCCAGAACTCCATCCAGAGTTGTCACAGGGTGGGTATAGAGAGGAAGCTATAATCAATGACTCAGGTCAGAGAGGAGGGGAGGGAGCCAAAATGAGTTTGAGGGTCTGGGTTGTTGTGGTTCAGTCCCTTTCCTGGGGCACGCAGTGACAAAGGGAGTGGGAGGGAGAGAAAGGCAGGCAGTTTAGGAAACGTGTGGTGGGAGGTAGAAAGGATTGTTAGGGGCACAGGCAGGAGGGGAGAAGGAAAGAGAAGAGTCAGAGAAGAAGGGAATTGCTGAATAAAGAAAAGAAAGCAAGATCTTATCCTGAATGAGGACAGGGACAGGAAGACCTGTGGGATAGATTACAATACTGCGTCTCTCTGGTGACCGACTTTCCACTCCAAGTCCCAGCTCTACCCCAGGGAAACAAATCATCCTACTGAGCTTCAATTTCCTCATCTATCCGGTGGGGTAGCAAGAGCCTTCTCTGTTAGGGCTGTGCTGAGGATGTAGAGAGGTAAGAACCTGACACCAGGCCTGGCAGGTAGCTGTTTATGTCATGTCAGCTTCTCTAAGTGCCTTCCTGAACCCCCGGCATAAATGTGTCATCACCACCCTGTACAAGAGTCCTCCTTTGGGAAACTCACCTGGAAAGGAACTGGAACAAGGAATCACTCAGAGCTAGCACTCTAGCACTTGGGTGGGCTCGGAGAGGACAGAGTCTGTTCTGAACCACTCGAATACTCAAGTCACAGGAGGGTCCTTGAACAACAGGTGGCCATCAGATGCTAGTGGCTTGTTCTGTCTTCTTTACTGGTTTGCAATGCTATTGGGCATTCCTGGCTGGTTACTGTTGGTCAGTCACTCAGTCATGTCTGACTTTTTGCGCCCCTATAGACTGTGGCATGCCAGGCTTCCATGTCCTTCACCATCTCCTGTAGCTTGCTCAAACTCATGTCCTTTGAGTCAGTGATGCCATCCAATCATCTCATCCTCTGCCATCCCCTTCCCCTGCCTCCAATCTTTCCCAGCATCAGGGCCTTTTCTAATGAGCTGGCTCTTTGCATCATGCAGCCAAAGTACCGGAGTTTCAGCTTCAGCCTCAGTCCTTCTAATGTATATTCAGGATTGATTTCCTTTAGGATTGAGTGGTTTGAGCTCCTTGTAGTTCAAGGGACCCTCAAGAGTCTTTTCCAACACTACAGCTCAAAAGTATCAATTTCTTTGGTGTTTAGCCTTCTTTATAGTCCAACTCTCACATCCATACGTGACCACTGGAAAAACCATAGCTTTGACTAGATGGACCTTTGTCAGCAAAGTAATGTCTCTGCTTTTTAATATGCTGTCTAAATTTGTCATAGCTTTTCTTCCAAGGAGCAAGCATCTTTTAATTTCATGGCTGCAGTCACCATCTGCAGTGATTTTAGAGCCCAAGAAAATAAAGTCTGTCACTATTCCTGACCATAAACCAGGTAATTGTCCCTGGCTGCAGGCAAGCTCTAACCCCCTACAGACAAGATTCTTGTCCTTGGAGACCTTCAGAGGAGCAGACTTTGAGAAACCCTTTCCCCCTACCTTTCTGCACCATGGACAGTTCCTCACTCCCAGGACCAGAAGGATCCTATGCTGCAAATCAGAGGATGAAGTTGTGAGAGAGACACGGAAGTTTTCCTTCTGTTGAACAGAGTTTCCAAGGGAAGCTGACTGGCCACCATCTCTAATTGCCTCAGGATGGACTAGCAGTCTGGGGAAGCCCATGATACTTCAGATGGGGACCTGGCAGTATCCCCAGCAGGTGGTCTGCGAGCTTGCTCTGCCTGGAGGGAGGTAGAGGTCTGAGGACCAGACTTTTGCTACCAGGAAGCAAGGTCTTGGTTTTTCAAGAGTAAGTTCAGTTCAGTTCAGTTCATTTCAGTCGCTCAGTCGTGTCCGACTCTCCGCGACCCCATGAATCACAGCACGCTAGGCCTCCCTGTCCATCACCAACTCCCGGAGTACACTCAAACTCATGTCCACAGAGTCGGTGATGGCATCCAGCCATCTCATTCTCCGTCGTCCCCTTCTCCTCCCGCCCCCAACCTTTCCCAGCATCAGAGTCTTTTCCAGTGAGTCAACTCGTCGCATGAGGTGGCCAAAGTATTGCAGTTTCAGCTTTAGCATCAGTCCCTCCAATGAACACCCAGGATTGATCTCCTTTAGAATGGACTGGTTGGATCTCCTTGCAGTATAAGGGACTCTCAAGAGTCTTCTCCAACACAAATATCCATAAATTTCCCCCAAACAAAAATGCCATTGCCAGGCAGGATCTTTTGAGAGCTGTTTCACAGTCTAGAATACTGAAGACATTCTCTGATCCTCTCTTGAGATTTCCTGATTTGGGGGGTGCCTCATCCCCCACCCCATGGCCCCAGCCATGGGTGGTGGGAAGATACGGTTGACTGCTTCTGGGTGGAGGTGTGCATCCTGGAACAGTTGTGAACAGGGAAAACAGAGGTGAGAAACAGGCTCGTTCAAACCAGCCCAGGTAATAAGGACCCTGAAAGGATATGAGTGGTTGAGGACAGAAACTCAAGAGCAGCTGGACCACGAGGAGTCTGGGACTGGACAGCTAGTGTCCAAGGCTGTGTCTCCTTCTCACGATGTTGCCCATCTCTCTGCATCTCCCCAAATATCTGCTTCATCCCTTAGATGCTGGCATGCGACCTCCCTGCTTTTCCCAAGGTGGCTTGGCTTACCTTAGCTGAAGTCCCACATAATCATAATCTAGACACTACAGACTTTAGAACCAGGTGCCTGGGTTCAGATTCTGCTCTGCCTATGTAACCTCAGAAGCCTCAGCTTCCTCCTCTGTGTGAGTAGAATAACTACTGTTTCTGCCTGTTAAAGCTTGTGTGAGTATAAAATGGGTTGACTGATGAAAAACACTCAGCATAATGCCTGGCAAATAAGTGCTTAAAAACATTAGCTTCTGTCAACCTGATGAGGGATTAAAAACTCAAATGCCCACCCAGCCAAGGCAATTCCTGAAGTCATTTTCAAAGCCAAATTATCCAAAGAAGAGAGGGACAGGGCTGGGGAACAAAAATAGCATTTATCCATTCCACAAAGATCATTATTTCTAAAGAGCTGCTAGACAGCTCTGTTAAAATATATATATATATATTTGGATATTCAGCCAAGCCCTGCAGGTTTTTTTTTTTTTTTTTTGCCCATTCTATCCATTGCTCTTAACTCTGTCCTTGAAGAGTCAAGAAGAAAAATTCTGCTGTCAGTTTGGATTTGAGAGTCCAACAACCCTGGGTTTGAACCAGATTTGTCGTTTTGCAAACTACTCAATAGTTTGATTCTCAGTCTCCTCATCAATAAAATGGGGATAATAACTCTATTCACTTGTCATCATTGTAAAAGAGTGAGAAAAAAATGTAAATAACACCTGTTTAAGAATTTAAAGCTAGGCTCAGATACGAGGTCTTTTTGTTTCCAGGCAAAAGAGCCCTAACACCTTCATTCATTCTTGGGGTGACATGGTGTCTGGACCCCTCCCAGCTGTAGTGGATTTGTGTAGATCTTTGCCTGCCTGCCTGAAACATGTCCCCCTTCTCTGGACAATGGCATCCTGTTGTGTTTGGGAGAAGTACCTTTAGCATTCAACAGTATGATGGGACTGTCAATCAAAATGCCCCGGTCTCTGCCTATCAGGTTCAGCCAATCACTTATTCTCCCTTCAAACTTCCACTTTGAGCTGAATGGTACAGCAACTGACAGTGGTTGACACTTCTCTGCCTTGCCTAGAAGACAAGCTTTGCTGCCACCTTAGTCCCTTTCTTCCTCACTTTCTCAGCCTGGATTTTCAGTCTTCCAATGATGATGTGAATTGCAAACAAATTCCTCTCTGTTTATTAGAGTACATTCCTATTGCTTGTACCCAAGGAACAGTAACAACCTCCAGCTCAGATGGGAATTTGGGGTTCTTGGTGGAGCTGTGAGTATTCCTGAGGGCAAGCTTATGATGAATTCTCTGAGTCTGGAGAGGTGGAAAGCATGAGAAGGGAACACTGGACTGAGAATATCTGGAAGAAAGACCTCACTAAAGAAGGAGGGCCTCATGCCTGTATGTGGGCTGACGAGGTTCGCAGAGGTGGTGGGATTCTACGAAGGATCTCTACTTTCCCAGGTAAACTATTTGGATACATCGCCAGAGCCCTACCTGCCCTTACTGTCTGCTACCGGCATAACTCCATACCTAGAATTGAGGGGACACGGGAAGGTTTTTCTAGCTGGCACAATTCCCAGGCTTTGAGGGAGAAAGAGAAAAAAAAAAGTGCTAAAATTTGTTTCCTTCCAAATGTTCTGGAATACAGCCAGGCCCACCCATAAAAGAAAGCTGGCACCCACCTCAGAAGTGAGGCCATATATTTCTCTAAACTGCAGTCATAATTCCTAATTGAATGTCTCTCTCAAAAATTCATGACACGAAAGACTGAATTATTAAGTAAATAAAATCATAAATGAGGATCATAACGGAGCTAATAGCTGCACTGAACAGCTTTCTATTGTGTGGAGTCCTCAAACAGCTCCCTGGTTGGTCGAGGATGGGGCTGTATCTTTGAAAACTTCCAGAACCACCCCTTCAACCAATGAAAAAATGGTGCCCCTGCATTTCCAATGTTGATGTTGGTGGATTGGGTTTTTCTACCAATGAAGACAAGTCAATAGCACCATTTTCTTTTCCCAAGATGATCTGTACTTGGAGGCAGCCCCCAGTTCTCCTGTTTCTCATTGAGCTGTCACTCACAGTCTCCCACGTCAGCTGCTGCACCCTGATAGCCTTTGACAGCTACAAGTCAATGTACCCACTTAGACCCCCCAAATCTGATTTTGATTTCTAGGTAGTTTGATTGATTTTTTAGAATGTTCAGCAGTTTTCTTCCATGACCTTTGTATTTAAGTCTGAACTCTAGAAACTAGTAGTAGAGATGGAGTCTTTTAAATGACTCATGGTCTGCCCCTTCTGACCTTCCAAAAATTTATTCAACTGATAGCTAGTGAGTTTGGCTCTGTGCTCAACACTGTGCTGGTAGGAAGGCAGACTGTGGTAGCCAAAATAGGCACCACCCTGTACTCCATGAACTCAGTAGAGGGGAGGAGTTCAGTAAAACAGGTCCAGGGATGATGTTAGATTCACAAGTTGAGATATGTGCTATGAAGGAAACAAAATGACGTGTTATGACAATTCATAATGGAAGAGATCTCATTTGAGAAGAAGAGGTTAGGAAAGGTTTACTCAAGCAAAAGAGCCTTAAGAATGAGTAGGACAGTCAAGTGGGGAAGGCATAGGATGGAAAGCATTCCAGGGAGGGAGTTGCAAGTATAAATACTCTGAGAGCGCCCAGACCTTGGTCTGTTCAAAGCATTCACTGAGAGCCGGCCACTGTGACTGGAGAGGAGGTGGCCATGCTGAGACCGGAAGGAAAGGTGGTTAGGTTTCTCTGATGCACACCTGATGTGGGCTCAGCTGGGGCTCCCCTGAAAGGGAATTAGCCCCATGTCCTCGAGCAGTGGACCCTGAGGTACAGTGTGAACCTTGCTGATCTGAAAGTCAGAAGTTGTGTGGCACCTTTTAGTGCTTGTGGCAGGGGGTAAATGCGTAGAGTGGGTGGAGCTCTGATGTCGGTCTTGCACACCGAAAGCACAGTATACTTTATTTTAGTATTTGCTTTTAGCTGCGCTAGGCCTTTCTTGCTGGGTCTGGGCTCTTCCTTGTTGTGATGAGCAGAGGCTTCTCTTCATTGTGGTACGTGGGCTCCTCATTGCGGCGGCTTCACTTGTTGCAGAGCACCGGCTCTAGGCATGCAGGCTTTAGTAGTTGTGGCACATGGGTGTAGCTGCTCCTGGGCATGTGGGATCTTCCTGGACCAGGGGTTGAAACCATGTCCCCTGCATTGGCAGGCAGATTCTTAACCACTGGGTCTCCAGGGAAGTCCCACAGTATATTTTCAATACAGGTTGGTTGTTATCATCATTGAATTATTATTTTTAAAATTACTTTTGTCATCAGGCACTATGTCATAATAGCAGGTCTCGAAAACTTACCATCTTGCTTAATGGAAAATTTATGCCTGTTGAACAACCCCCTCCCTAACCCCTGGCAACCACTATTCTATTCTCTGCTTCTATGATTTTGACTATTATAGATACTTCATATAAGGGGGCCCATGTAGTATTTGTCTTCCTGTGACCGACTTATTTCACTGCCAAACTTTGAAAGTTCCAGCAAGATTATCAACAGTCATCATACCAGTGAATTAATTCAATAGTCTTTTTTTTTTCAGTCTTCCACAGAAGAATAGAAAGAAAAGAGATTACCTTTTCAAAGTTCTTTGAGGGCTGTTGAAACGCTTTCTGACTCTTCTAGGCAAATGGCTTCCTTGATTTCTCTGATTTCTCTCTTCTGCTAATTGTGGCACTTACAGCATCACAGCCCAGTGGCTCCTGTGTGTCCTTTCCTCTCTGCTAGAGCATAGCTGAGAGCAGAGGATGTGTTTTCTTGCAGGAAAGGGCCAGGCATGTATTAGGTGCTCAGTAAATGTTTCACAGGTTGGGACGGAGGGGGAACTGCAACTACCACTTATTCTCCACTTCCAAGCACAGTGTCTCCACCACCCAAGAGGGCCACATGCTTGCTCAGTCAGTAAGTTGTGTTCAACTCTTTGCAACCCCATGGACTATAGCCCACAAGGCTCTTCTGTCCATGGGATTTTTTTCGGGCAAAAATACCGGAGTGGGTTGCCATTTTCTTTTCCAGAGGATCTTCTCAATCCAAGGATTGAACCTGTATCTTCTGCATTGGCAGGCGGATTCTTTACCACTGCACCACCTGGGAAGCCCAAGAGGACCACAGTTGCTACTATTGCTATCTCAGTTCACAGGAAAGCAAATAGGATGGGAGAATTTAAGTGGCTGGAATACACACAAAACTGAAATGTGGGTTGGGGCTAGAATGCCAGTGTATCTGGCTGAGCCCATGCTTTAAAAAAAGTTTTATTTTATATGGAGTATAGTTGTTTTTTAACTTCTTATTTCCTATTGGAGTTTAGCTGATCAACAGTGTTGTGATAGTTTCAGGTGGAGAGCAAAGGGACTCAATCATGCATACACATATATCCATTCTTCCCCAGACTCCTGTCCCATCCAGGCTGCTGCCCTGGATCTTTAAGCAGAGTTCTTCTGTGCTATACAGTAGGTCCTTGTTGGCCATTCATTCTAAAATACCAGTGTGTATGCACCAACCTCAAACTCCCCAACCATCCCTTTTACCCCATTTACTCCCCCTGGCAACCACAAGTTCATTCTCCAAGTTCATGAGTCTGTTTCTGCCATGCAAGCAAGTTCATGTGTATCACTGTCTTTAGATTCTACGTAAAAGGAATGTCATACAATATTTCTCCTTCTCTGTCTGACTCACTTCATTCAGTATGACAATCTCTGCTCTATCATGTTGCTGCAAATGGCACTATTTCATTTTTAATGGCTGAGTAATATTCCACTGTATGTATGTATAGTTGATTAACAATGTGTTAGTTTTAGGTATATGGCAAAGTGATTCAGTTATGCACATCCGTGTATCTATTCTTTTGAAATTCTTTTCTCATTTAGGTGTTATGTAGTATTGAGTGAAGTTCCCTATGCTATATGGTAGGTGAGCCCATGCTTTATGTTCCCTCCAGGATGCCAACCGTTTCCCAGAGTGAAGTCGAAGGAAGCCTGTTACCATTATCTATGTCCATTCTGCAGATAGATATAGAAAGGCTTCAGTTCAGTTCAGTTAAGTTCAGTCATTCAGTCGTGTCCTACTCTTTGCGACCCCATGAATCACAGCACGCCAGGCCTCCCTGTCCATCACCAACTTGGAGAGATGCAAATTAATAGCTAATAAGGAACATGGTCAGGTCATGGCACCCGGAGATAATAATACCTTCCCAGGCCTGGCAGCACGGTGCTCTACGGGCCTCCCTTCTCTGCCTGAGCCTTGCACCAGCTGCTCCCTCTGCTGGGACCTCACTCACTCACGCATGTGCACGCAAACTTCACCTGAGCCTCACTGTTCCCTAATGGCCTGCTATGGGCTGAAAGTCTGTGACATCCCAAAATTCATATGTTGAAACTCTAAGCTGAAATGTGATGGACTTTGGAGATGGGGCATTTGGGAGGGAATTGGGATGAAGATGGAGCCATTGTGATGAGATTAGTCCCCTCACAAGAAGACGCATGAGATCGCGCTCCCTCTCTACCATGTAAGGACACAAGAAGAAGACAGATATCTGCAAGCCAGGAAGCGGGTATGCACCAAGAGCCCAGCCATACTGGCAACCTGATCCCAGCCTTCCAGCCTCCTGACTGTGAGAGAGACATTTGTTGTTTAAGGCAGCAATCACCAACCTTCTTGGCACCAGAGACTGGTTTCGTGGAAGATAACCACTCCCCTCCTGCTGTGCAGCCCACTGTCCTAACAGGCCACAGACTGGTAGCAGTCCATGACCAGGAGTTGGGGACTCCTAATTTAAGCCAACCTAGATAGTATATTAAAAAGCAGAGACATTACTTTGCCAACCAAGGTCCGTCTAGTCAAGGCTATGGTTTTTCCCGTGGTCATGTGTGGATGTGAGAATTGGACTGTGAAGAAAGCTGATTGCTGAAGAATTGATGCTTTTGAACTGCGGTGCTGGAGAAGACTCTTTAGAGTCCCTTGGACTGCAAGGAGATCCAACCAGTCCATTCTGGAGGAGATCAATCCTGGGTGTTCATTGGAAGGACTGATGCTAAAGCTGAAACTCCAATACTTTGGCCACCTCATGCGATGAGTTGACTCACTGGAAAAGACTCTGATGCTGGGAAAGGTTGGGGGCAGGAGGAGAGGGGGACGACAGAGAATGAGATGGCTGGATGGCATCACCGAGTCTGTGGACATGAGTTTGAGTGAACTCCGGAAGTTGGTGATGGACAGGGAGGCCTGGTGTGCTGTGATTCATGGGGTTGCAAAGAGTCAGACACGACTGAGCGACTGAACTGAACTGAACTGAACTGAACTGAATTTAAGCCATCCAGTCTGTGCCCTGCTATAGAAGTCTGAGTGAAGGCATGACCAAGTATCATTGGAAGCCCCACTTCTTGATCCCCTGGTGGGTCCCTGAGCTCACCTCAATCACATACCTGAACAATTTAAGCCCTGCCTGATAATTGTTGGAGTGCTGTTGGCCTCCCATCCACCATGACCTCCTAGAGGGCTGGACCTATGGCATGCATGTCTTCAGATCCCTTAGGTCACCAGCCTACTATGATAGGTGACCAACCCAGAGCCGGCAGTCCCACCCACCCCCGCAGGTCTGCCTCTTACTGCCTACCTGACCGTTAAGTGTGGTGAATCAGCCTGTTTAGTTGAATCACAGGGTGATCACCTTTACAGCTCACCCCAGCCTTAGGGGAATCCAGCAGTCTGTACATCAGTGGTAGGAATGAGTAGGAATGAGTACTGGCCCAGACTTTCTGAAGGAGAATTTGGTGATTTAGCCACACATGTTCAGACTCTTGGAAATGTGCATGCCTTTAACCATGATTCCTCTTTGAGAAATGCATCTGCAGAGATAATCCATGCCGCCCCCCCCCCCAGGATTTGTGTTTGAGGACATTCAAGGCAGCACTGTTTGGAAGAGAAACGAACTAGACTCATCATAATTATCCAAAAGAGAGGAGCTGGGTAGAGCAGTTTTGTTTTATCTGAATAAAAAATACTCTACATTCAGCCTGTACACTGTGTGACATGCCTACGGACATGGGGAAATTCTTATGAAATGGCGTAAATGCTTCTTAAGAGTATACAATAGTGCATAATACGGATGGTTATTTAAGAAGCAAAGATATATGTGCCTATTAAAAATGTTAAATTAAAACATACAGAACTTAGCAATGCCTGTCTCTGAACTGTGGCACTATGTGAGATTGTTTTTACTTTTTCTTTCTACTTTTCTATATGTTCCAAACTTTCTACAAGGAAATTATTTTGAATGAATGACCAGTTATTATTACTTTATTTTTATTACCTTATTATTATTACCTTACAATTATTAACACCTTTATTCTACATTGTTACTTAACAAGAGGTTTCCTTTTAAGAAAAGTGAAAGAAGGAGTCACTCAGTCTTGTCCATCTCTTTGCCACCCCATGGACTGTAGTCCACCAGGCTCTTCTGTCCATGGGATTCTCCAGACAAGAATACCAGAGTGGGCTGCCATTTCCTTCTCCAGGGGATTTTCCCAACACAGAGACTGAACTCGAGTCTCTTGCCTTGCAGGCAGATCTTTACCATCTGAGCCACCAGGGAAAGATTTGGATAATCAGTCTTTATAAAAAATATGTAATTAATCCGTTTCAGTTCAGTTGCTCAGTCATGTCCAACTCTTTGCAACCCCATGGATTGCAGCACACCAGGCCTCCCTGTCCATCACCAACTCCCAGAGTTTACTCAAACTCATGTCCATTGAGTCAGTGATGCCATCCAACCATCTCATCCTCTGTCGTCCCCTTCTCTCCTGCCCTCAATCTTTCCCAGCATCAGGGTCTTTTCAAATGAGTCAGTTATTTGCATCAGGTGGCTAAAGTATTGGAGTTTCAGCATCACTCATTCCAATGAATATTCAGGACTGATTGCCTTTAGGATGGACTGGTTGGATCTCTTGTAGTAAAAGGGATTCTCAAGAGTCTTTTCCAACCCCACAATTCAAAAAGCATCAATTCTTTGGTGCTCAGCTTTCTTTATAGTCCAACTCTCACATCCATACGTGACCACTGGAAAAACCATAGCCTTGACCAGACAGATCTTTGTTGGCAAAGTAATGTCTTTGCTTTTTAATATGCTGTCTAAGTTGGTCATAAGTTTTTTCCAAGGAGCAAGCATCTTTTCATTTCATGGCTACAGTCACCATCTGCAGTGATTTTGGAGCCCCAAAAAATAAAGTCAGTCACTGTTTCCACTGTTTCCCTGTCTAGTTGCATGAAGTGATGGGACCAGATGCAATGATCCTAGTTTTCTGAATGTTGAGTTTTAAGCCAATTTTTTCACTCAACTCTTTCACTTTCGTCAAGAAGCTCTTTAGTTCTTCCTCACTTTCTGCCATAAGAGTGGTATCATCTGCATATCTGAGGTTATTGATATTTCTCCCGGCAATCTTAATTCCAGCTTGTGCATCATATATTCCAGCATTTCTCATGATGCACTCTACATATAAGTTAAATAAGCAGGGTGACAATATACAACCTTGACATACTCCTTTCTCTATTCGGAACCAGTTTATTGTTCCACATCCAGTTCTAACTGTTGCTTCCTGACCTGCATACAGATTTCTCAAGGGGCAGGTCAGGTGGTCTGGTATTTCCATCTCTTTAAGGATTTCCCACAGTTTGTTGTGATCCACACAGTCAAAGACTTTGGCATAGTCAATGAAACAGAAGTAGATGTTTTTCTGGAACTCTCTTGCTTTTTTGATGATCCAACGAATGTAGGCAATTTGATCCCTAGTTCCTCTGCCTTTTCTAAATACAGCTTGAACATCTGGAAGTTCATGGTTTACGTAGTGTTGAAGACTGGCTTGGAGATATTTAACATAATACAAAAAAATACAGACAGAAACAAAAGCAGCCATAATCCTCCTGTACAGGTAAGCCATGTTGACTATACTAAACTTTTATAATCAGAAATCAAAACAGTTACTTTTATTTAAATTCAGTTAGCATTCAGTTCAGTTCAGTTTAGTCGCTCAGTTGTGTCCGACTCTTTGTGACCCCATGAATCATAGCATGCCAGGCCTCCCTGCCCATCACCAACTCCCAGAGTTCACTCAAACTCATGTTCATCGAGTCGGTGATGCCATCCAGCCATTTCATCCTCTGTCGTCCCCTTCTCCTCCTGCCCCCAATCCCTCTCAGCATCAGAGTCTTTTCCAGTGAGTCGACTCTTAGCATGAGGTGGCCAAAGTATTGGAGTTTCAGCTTTAACATCAGTCCTTCCAATGAACTACCCAGGACTGATCTCCTTTAGGATGGACTTGTTGGATCTCCTTGCAGTCCAAGGGACTCTCAAGAGTCTTCTCCAGCACCACTGTTCAAAAGCATCAATTCTTCAGCGATCACCTTTCTTCACAGTCCAACTCTCACATCCATACATGACTACTAGAAAAACTATAGCCTTGACTAGACGGACCTTGGTTGGCAAAGTAATGTCTCTGCTTTTTAATATGCTATCTAGGTTGGTCATAACTTTCCTTCCAAGGAGTAAACGTCTTTTAATTTCATGGCTGCATCATTAGGTTGACTGAAAACTTGAATTTGTACCAAATCACTCCAGGTGGACTTACCAGAAATCCAGGTCCTGGTAAGAGCATTCTTAGGGAAAGACACCCCAGTTCCAATTCTCAAGGGGAAGAACATGCCTGGGCAATGTGTTTGCTCTTGGTTTCCTGCCTGGCTTCTGTTTCTCAATTCTGCTCCAGAAAATGTCAGTTTCTTTGGGTTGTGATTGTTGAGAATGGGCAGACCAGGACAGTACCTCCTCTCCTTTCCTAGGGTCTCCTGGAATGAAGGCCCTTGCTCTCTCCTCAAATAGCCCCCTAAAGCTACCCAAAGAATCTCTAAATCAAGAAGACCTGGGGGAACGCAGAATAAATAAAGGGGAGGGTTGTGGCATTGTGCTGGGGGCGGTCTGCCCACCGTGCCATCTTTGGTGCACAGAGTTCATCATTCACTGCCACATGGTGTTCTCTAGAGCAGGGCATGCATGTTTCATGCTTTCTTTCTAGTTCATCATGTTTAGAAAAAAGCCTACTGCCTGCAGGATCCAGCACACAGGAACCATGTGCATTACGTGTCACTGTGATGAAGCTCCTTCTTGCACCTTGTGCCCCTGGATGCTCAGCTCCCCTGCAGGTCTCCCTCCTCAGAGCAGGTCCAACCAACCTCCTGCCTCTGCGTGGTCCACTGACGTGGATGGGGCCATGCCAGGTTGTGGCATAGAAGGCTGGTTGCTCACATGCTATCTATTCTCCCTTCTTCCTTTGTAACAGACTCCAAGATTATTCTGGACTTGACATACCCAGCCAAGAGGTCACTGTCCCTAGCCTCCTGCAGCACAGTGTGGCAGGGGGCTGTATGCAGACATTCAGGTAGGAAGTCAAAAGGTATACACTTGAGCAGATGGCAGATGACGTGTGCCCTTTCATCATTTCTTCCCTCCTGCTTTCTGGCTGGTATATGGCTATGACTATAAACTGTGGAAAATTCTGAAAGAGATGGGAATACCAGATCACCTGACCTGCCTCTTGAGAAACCTGTATGCAGGTCAGGAAGCAACCATTAGAACTGGACATGGAACAACAAACTGGTTCCAAATAGGAAAAGGAGTGCGTCAAGGTTGTATATTGTCACCCTGCTCATTTAACTTATATGCAGAGTACATCATGAGGAACGCTGGGCTGGAAGAAGCACAAGCTGGAATCAAGATTGCCGGGAGAAATATCAATAACCTCAGATATGCAGATGACACCACCCTTATGGCAGAAAGTGAAGAGGAACTCAAAAGCCTCTTGATGAAAGTGAAAGAGGAGTGAAAATGTTGGCTTGAAGCTCAACATTCAGAAAACTAAGATCATGGCATCTGGTCCCATCACTTCATGGGAAATAGATGGAAAAACAGTGGAAACAGTGTCAGACTTTATTTTGGGGGGCTCCAAAATCACTGCGGATGGTGATTGCAGCCATGAAATTAAAAGACGCTTACTCCTTGGAAGGAAAGTTATGACCAACCTAGATGACATATTAAAAAGCATAGACATTACTTTGCCAACCAAGGTCCATCTAGTCAAGGCTATGGTTTTTCCCGTGGTCATGTATGGATGTGAGAGTTGGACCGTGAAGAAAGCTTATCGCCAAAGAATTGATGCTTTTGAACAGTGGTGCTGGAGAAGACTCTTGAGAGTCCCTTGGACTGCAAGGAGATCCAACCAGTCCATTCTAAAGGAGATCAATCCTGGGTGTTCATTGGAAGGACTGATGCTAAAGCTGAAACTGCAATACTTTGGCCACCTCATGCGACGAGTTGACTCACTGGAAAAGACTCTGATGCTTGGAGGGATTGGGAGCAGAATGAGATGGGGATGACACAGAATGAGATGGATGGATGGCATCACCGACTCGATGGGCATGAGTTTGAGTGAACTCCGGGAGTTGGTGATGGACAGGGAGGCCTGGCGTGCTGTGATTCATGGGGTCACAAAGAGTCGGACACGACTGAGCGACTGAACTGAACTGAACTGATAGGAGCCTGAGGCCCTTCAGGACCAAGGACAGCTGCAATGATGGTGGCATGGGATAGTAGAGCAGAAAGAAAAGAGCCTGGGACCCTGATAATGGTGTAGCTGCCACACCAGCTCTAGACTGCCCACATCCAGGCTTCCTGCACTGCAGGGAGGAAATTCATACCTTGCTTAAGAACTGTATTTCTGTCCTCTGTTACTGTTAGCAGATCTTGGCAGTTACACGTCGCAGAAAACTCCTCGCAGACCCTAGCTTAGCCAGTAATGAAGCGAGACCCACCTTCACGTCTATGACAGACCCTCATGTACACAGCTCCCTCTTATAGGAACCTTAAAGAGAAGAAGACTAGGCTGGGTGATAAAGGCGCCTCCAGCTCTTCACCTGTCTCTAAAGAGCATAGATATGGTCAAGAGAACCTTGTTCACCAGGGGAAATGGAATGAGAAGACAGTCTCAAAGAGGAGTCAGATATGCATACACGGCCTCACTTTCTTTTGTGATGCTAGTTGCTGTTTTAATAATTTTTTCAAATGTTAATTTGGTGTAAGTCTTGCTGGCACATTCAGTAAAAATAGGCTTATCCAGCTCACAGCTACCGACCAATTAATCTAGACAGACAGGACGTTGAGTCTTTACGAGGGGACTGTCAGACCCTATGAAAGCAATACCACAGCAACCAGGAAGCGCCAAGACACCCCCTTCCTCATCTGCAAACCCATCGCAGCTGACAGAGCTGCAATTAGCAGCCAGTGGCCTTTGTAAAACTCTGGAGCTCTGAACACAGCTGAGAGGTGGTTTCTGGGAGATCACAGGGCCCTGAAAACTTTCCACTGAAACCTGCCTCTCTGAGACCATAATACATAATAATTCCCAGGATCTTCATGAAATTTCTATTCTCAATAGCCCTTCTCACTCTATTCTTTGCCCCAAAATAATCTCTGTTTCTCAGTCTTCCTTTTCAAGACCCAGCTCAAATGCTACCTTTGAAATCTTTTCCTAACTCTCCCAACCAGAAAGTTTGACTCATCTGCCCTACCCCCCACTAAAGAGCACTAAACATCAATAATTTCATGTCAATTATTTCATCTTGCCTCACTTGAGCTTCACAGTAATCTGGTAAATAAATAAATATTATTAGCCCCATTTACATTAGAGAAATCAAGACATGAGCTCAAGACCACACAGCTAGCAGGTAGAAGTTCTTGAACTTGAAATAGGTCTTCAGAGTTCAAGCCCTAAATCTTCAAGTCCTAACTCTTCAAAGTCTGTCTTCTCTGTTCCTGGCACAGCACTTCACATTGCTGCAATTTTATTTATTAAAAAATACTACTTGAAGTCACTTAGGTGCCTATACTGTCCTGAGGACTGGGATCTCACCTACAACAGGAGTGAGTAGACATGGCAAATCAGAGTCCCCTCTTGTACTCTCCACACCAGACCTATGGGCAGAGACTGTGTCTGACTTGTTTCCACATCCGCTGCACCTACTGGAGATCCCAGCACACCACTGTTGTGTGTTCTGTTTCACTCTTTGCAACCTTATAGACTGTAGCACACCAGGCCTCCCTATCCCTCACCGTCTCCCAGAGTTTGTCCAGGTTCATGTTCATTGAATTGGTGATTGGATGGCATCTCATCCTCTGTCACCCTCTTCTCCTTCTGCCTTCAATCTTTCCCAGCATCAGGGTCTTTTCCAATGAGTTGGCTGGTCACATCAGGTGACCAAGGTATTGGAGCTTCAGCATCAGTCCTTCTAATGAGTATTCAGGGTTGATTTCCTTTAGGATATGTGGAATTGAATTAAATTAATGAGTTCTAAGGATAAGCATCAAGGGAAGAGAACAAAGGAGAGATCTGAGTCCTTGAGCCTAAAACAGGTCAGGGTTGAGTTGTCTGGTCTAGCAGTGACTCCTCCTGGTATAATCTGTGAGTGAGTAAAAGTTGCTCAGTCATGTCTGACTCTTTGTGACCCCATGGACTGTAGCCCACCAGTCTCCTCTGTCCATGGAAGTCTCCAGACAAGAATACTGGAGTGGGTTGCCATTCCCTTCTCCAGGGGGTCTTCCTGACCCAGGGATTGAATCCAGGTCTCTTTCATTACAGGCAGATTCTTTACCATCTGAGTCACCAAGAGAAGGGGGTGTAATCTGTGGTTTAAAGTGATCCCAAGTGTTGCCGAAGCGGTGCTGAGCACCTGCCAGTGCGGGAGGTGGTGAGGAGAGCTCCTGCAGAGGCGGAAGGGAGGCTCGTGCTCTCAGGGTATAGAGTAACTGCTCAGCCCAGCCTGTGGGGAGCATCAGTTTCATCTCAAAATCCTAGGAAGAAAAGTGGGGATGGAGGACTTGAGGAGAATGTAGATGGGCATGGTTAACTCCTGAAAGGCCTCCTTTAGAAGCTGAAGTTGGAACTGTGGGAGGTTTTAAATCAAAACAGAAAGGAGGGGTCAGTCTGGAGGAGACTTTAGCATGTCCGCAGTGGTCCCTACAAAGGCAACAGAGGCCTGGGTCCAGTGATGGCTGGGTGGTGAGCACCTTTCCATCAACTCCCATTCCATACCGGAGGATGTGGGGAAGGGGAGAGGGAAGGGAGGCTGGTTTTTCTTAGCAGTTCCTCCTTACTAGGGAGCGGTGCACAGAGGGGAACTTCTTCCACAATCCCAGGATTCAGCTCCCACCAGATTCTGCAGCATCCAGCCGAGGCTCTCTCATCTGCCCAGCAGCACATCACAGGCTCTCCATGGTGAAGGGCTTGTCACCACTGTTATATGTTTTCTATAAGGACTCAGGGGAGGTAATGGGAAGCAGAGTCCTGCTGCCTTATAATTCAGCATTGATTGGTGCTCATGTCTGTACTGGACCCTCAAGAGGCCACCACAAACAAGACATGGACCCCAACTTCAAGGAGCTTAAAATCTGGGGACCAGAGAGGGTTGGGGCCAGTTTTAAGGCTGAAAGCTTGCTTTGGAAGGGTTCCCTGCCCAGAAGCCTGGCTGGTTCTTCATCCTTTCTTCTTTGCTGTCCTTAGCCCAACCCTGGTCATCTTTTAGATCCAGCTCAGTCACTCTTCCTCCATGAAAACTTCTCTAACTGCTTCAGCCCATGGGATGCTGGATGTGGAAGTAATTTCAGACCAACAATTTCATATTATCTTGGGGAAGCTCTGGTTCCCAAAAGGAACATGGCTTGCTCATGGTCACATGACAGTCAAGAATGAAAGTCCAAATCCATAAACTCCAGAGTTTCATCTGATGTGACACATCACAGAGCACTCTGGATGCCTGGAGTCCAGATCCCATCTACCCCCAGCTGCTGGGAATCCCAGATGCTGTGGCTCAAAGTGCATCCTTCTGGGAGTAGCCCTCAACTTCAGAGACCTGACTCACCCAGGGTTTGGCCCTTCCCCATGGACAAAGAGGACTTTCCAGGTGGTGTTAAAGAACCAGCCTGCCAACGTAGATAGATGTAAGAGATGCAGATTTGATCCCTGGGTCAGGAAGAACCCCTGGAGACAAGCATGGCAACCCACTCCAGTATTCTTGCCTGGAGAATCCCATGAATGGAGGAATCTGGAAGGCTACATACCTTAGGGTCACAAAGAGTTGGACACGACTGAAGTGACTTAGCATGCATGCATGGCCGAAGACTGGCTGATGCAGGGGTACAAAGAGCACCCCCTGTCTCTAAGTGGGGCCATCTGAAGGGCCACCCAGTTCTAGAGCTCCCTGTAGGACTGGTTCTACTACCTGCCCATTCCTGCCACCCTCGCCCCCTCACAGGGGTATTTCCTAAGAACACTCCCCACTGAACCTTCCACACATGGTCCCCAACTCAGGCTGCTTGCAGGAGCCAAGCTAAGAACACAGTTATTATTACCAATAAGTAAGCATAGCAACTTGAGTAACAGTTACTGAACAGTCCTTTCAGAAGACCGAACATTTATTGAATGCATGCTATTTTCCAGGGCCTGTGCTGTTCTTCACATGAACCTGAGAGAAGGAGTTTGCCATTGGTCTTGTTTTCTTGATGGACAGCAAGAGCTTTTTGGTGTGGTTTCTGAAGCTCACAAGTGAATAGGGGGCGGGCTTTGAAATTCTGATTTGGGACTTTCTGGTCTAGAACCAAGCTCTTAACCACCCCACTGTCATTGGGGTTACTGGATGTACATTGCACATTTCCTAGTCGGCTGTGAGTTCTTTGAATACACACACCAGACCTGTGTCACCAGGCAGACAGCTCAGTAAGTACTGGTTGTTAAGTGTCCACTGACAAATGAATGGATAAAAAGATGTGGTATGGACACACAGATAGAATGTAATATGATACAGCCTTGAGGAAAAAAAGAAATCTTGCCACTTGCAAAAACTTGGAGGAATTAAGAGGGCATTATCCTAAGCATATAAATCAGACAGAGAAAGACAAATGTTGAATAATCACATTGATATGTGGAATCTAAAGAATGAAAAATATTAAAAAGCAGAAAACAAAGCAGTTGAAAAATAGATCATATTCAGAGATGGGGTGGAGGAGGGGGAATTGAATGAAGGGAGTCAAAAAGTACAGACTTCCCGTTACAAGATAAATAAGCGCTAGGGACATAATGCAAACATGATGACTACGGTTCCCCGGGCTCTGGGATATATGAGAGTAAAGCCTGATAGTTCTCATCACAGGGAAATGCTTTTCTTTTTCTCTTTATTGTGTCTAAATGAGATGATGAATGATATTAACTAAGCTCATTGTGCTAAGTATTACATAATATTAATTAGCGCACAATGTATGTAAGTCAAACTGGTATTTAAACAGTGATTTAAACTAGCATTTATATAGTGATGCATGTCAACTACATCTCAAAAAAACTGAAAAAAATCAAAATTACGTAAACCTTTTAAAGTGCTAGTTGGTTAACTGGCTGGTTGGTTGATCCTGAGAAAAGATTTCTGAACATGCCAAAATCAGGTCAGTAGCTCATGCTGCAGGGCCAGTCGTCAGAATTCGGAAATTCCAGCTGAAGGTTCCCACTCCCACACCCGGCTCACTGCTATTTACCTGAAGACATTTAAAGGTCAGGGTGGTATTGTTCAGCTGTGAACTTTTCACTTCTACCAGGATCATAGGTATTAAAGAGGTGTGTGTGTGTGTGTCTCCCCATGAGGTAGCTGCTATCAGAGTCTCTTCCGGGTTTACCCCAGAGGATCTGTTTTCTCCCAGAGTTTTGGCAGAACTGCAGCTGTTGTGGGAATCTATCAGGGGCACTGGCTGCTGCTGTGGTCTACAGGAACTCTAAAATCTGTCAACTGCATTGCCGGCTCTCTGAACTCCTATAATCCTCGGTTGCCTATAAGTCATCCAATCTATCAGCGAATTTTGATCATCCCTTAAACCACTTGGGTTCCCCTGGTGACTCAGATGGTAAAGAGCCTGCCTGCGACACGGGAAACCTGGGTTCATTCCCTGGGTTGGTAAGATCTCCTAGAGGAGTGCATGGCAACCCACTCCAGTATTCTTGCCTGGAGAATTCCATGGACAGAGGAGCCTGGCAGCTACAGTCCGTGGGGTTGCAAAGAGTTGGACACGACTGAGTGACTTTCACTTTTAAACCACTTACTAATTATTTCAGGCAAGTCTTAACTCTGTAACTAGACCAAGTTCCCTCTAGGGCATGTGCAGAGACCTCAGCATCCACTTCTGGTCCACAGCCTCCAGCTCAGTTCAGTACACAAGAGAGATGCTCAAAATACAGCTGATGACTGAAGAGTGAGTGGGATTCCTACATCCTCAGGGTAACTCACAAGACCGTCCTGGTTGTAACCCCATCATCCTGCCTCTGGACAGTGACATGGGGTGGGGACAGAAGAAGGGTGGCTCAGGAAAGAGGCTACTCCCAGAAGCATTATCCCTAAGTGGTGCATTTTGACCAAATTTATGGTAATAGGTTGGTATGACCAGTTGTTAAGAATGTGACAAAAAGACATCAGAGGAAGCAGTGAGAACATCACAGTCATCTAGTTTATCAGATACACCAGTTTCCCGCCTCGTGTCTCTCTAGAGTATTTCTGTGAAAGCGCTGAAGAGTCTGAACTCCTCACTCAGGGCTGCAGCAGATGGGGTTTCTGGTCACTCTTTCTTCCTTTCTCCCTCGCTCACCGCACTCCAGCCTCACAGGCTTCTGCCTGTTCTGCATCATAGTAAGACTACCTCAGGACCTTTGCATATGATGATGTAAGGTTCTGCCTCCAGAACTTTGTATGGCTTTTTCTCATCCTTCATATTTTTGCTTAAGAAGCCCTTCCCCTGAGACAGCCTTGCCAACCATCAAATGGAAACCTAAAGAACCTTCCATCTTCAGTCATCCCCCATGACAGCACTTATCGTATCTGGTCTTTTCCTGAGTTTCTGTTTCCTCCTCTGTTTCCACTCACTAGAATGCAGTCACCTTCACAGGAGATACCTATTTGTTTTCTTCATGCTGGATTCCCCATCACCCTAAAATGATCCTAGTTTGGCCCAGGCACACTGTCTGTGCTGGTTGAATGATAACTAGAACACCTACGCTTTACTGAGGACTTTAAAAACTTTACATGGATAGACTCCTTTAATACCCACAATAAGCCAAGACATATGCACCACTATTGGGCTTCCCTGGTGGCTCAGTGGTAAAGAACCCACCTGCCAGCGCAGGAGATGCTGGCTCAATCCTTGGGTTGGGAAGATGGCAACCCACTCCAGTATTCTTGCCTGGGAAATCCCCTGGACAGAGGAACCTGGCAGGCTGCGGTCCATGGGGTTGCAAAAGAGTCAGACACGACTTAGCAAACTATTATCTTCCTTTTACAAAGGAGAAGAGTGAGACACAGAGAGGCAGCATGTATGGTTCACAGTCCCACGACCGCTAAGAAGTGGACAGGGCTTTGAACGCACAATCTGACTCCAGAGCCTATGCTCTTAACCTTGACCGTGACCATGATGGAACTTTCTGGGAACACGAGCAGTCAGACATGGAGATGGAAGGCCTTTACCATCTGCTTTTCCTAAAGTCAGGTACAGACAGGAGCTGGTGCTAACAGCACATCTCAGATGTTCTTCCCTTTCTTCAGGGGTCCATCCTAAGGCTGGTCAGGATGCAGGTTTTTGCATGCGGGCACACATGGTCTGCCCCCTCCTACCCAGCCTCACTTCTGCCTCCTCAGGGAGGTCCTCCCTCCCCAGGTTAGGTCCAGCCTCTGTGACACGTTCCTCTAATAAAGGCAGAGCTGGGCTTGCAGCCTGCACTTCCCAGTCTGCCCGAGCCTGCAGCAACCACCCTCCGTTCAACAGTCATATCAAGTGTGGCCTCTTCTGGCCCTCTGGCATAGCTCTCATCACATTGGATTTCTGAATTATTTAATGTTTGATTATTTTCCCATGTTTAAAAATAATCCTGTGATCAATGGTTAGTAGTGGCTAGGGGTGGGAGGAGACTGGTGAATTAGCAGAGCACAAAGGATTTTTTTTAATTTATTTTAATTGGAGGCTAATTACTTTACATTATTGTATTGGTTTTGCCATACATTGACATGAATCTGCCCTGGGTGTACATATGTTCCCCATCTTGAACCCCCCTCCCACCTCCCTCCCCATCCCATTTTTAAGGTATAAAACTACTTCCAATGATATTACCGTGGTAGAGGTATGTCACCATGTATTTGTCTAAACATATAGAATGTGCAACACCATGAATGAGCCTTAATATAAACTGCTCTGTGATAATGATGTATCAGTGTAGGTTCTATTGATTGTAATAAATATACCACTCTGGTGGGGGTGTTGATAATGGGGGAGTTTATGCATATGAAGGCAGAAGGTATACAGAAACCCTATACTTTCCGCCTAAATTTGCTGTGAACCTAAAACTGCTCTTTTTAAATAGTCTTTTTTAAAAAATGGCTAAAGTGGAAATTTTAATGTTTTATATACACATATTTAACCACAATTTAAAAATAATCCTATGAAGCAAGGCTCTTAATTCCTGAGAATCCCTCTCAACCTCCAACCCTCTCGTCCCAGAGTGGATCAGTGCTTGACTCTGCGATATTTTCAGAATGACCACAACACCTGTGATCACTGGACAGAATAAAGGCAAAGAGGCAAATTTTCTAACAAGCAAGACAGAGATGACCCTACAGCCAAATCTCTGAATGCTGATTTTTCATCTGGGGTAGGTTTAGGTGGAACCATCCCCATCCTCACTCAACCCCTTCTGTGTTTCATTGGTGGTTGGTGGGACTGAAATTCAACTCAACACCTATAGAGGTCATGTTATCAGTACGTATCAAGTGATGCAATTGATTTGATTTTAGAAATTTAACCTTAAAAAGTAACTGAATATATATCCTAAGATGCCTGTGCACATATGTGCATAATGGTATTTTTTAAATAATGAAAATTCAGAAACAGCCTAAATATCTAGGAGTAGAAAATTTATTAAAGACTTGACTCAATAAATCCATGTAATTAAACACTAAGGAGCCTCTTTTCAATCAAAGTAACTTTGTTGCGGTTTCACTTGTATGCAATAAAACATACTCATTAATTCTATGAGTTGGCAAATGTATATACACATGAGACCTTCGCCCCAGTCCAGACACATAATATTACCATCACTTTAAGAAGTCTCTTCATGATCTTGACAGTCAATCTCCCCCAACCTCTCAGCTGTAGGCAAATAGGAATCCGTTTTCTGTCACTGTAGATTAGTGTCTGTTTTAGAATTTCTTCTTTGAGTTATGACTGACCTACCAAAAAACTACACATATTTAATATATACTACTTGATGAAATAATTATACATCTCCAGGAAGTGGTGCAGGACAGGGTAGCCTGGCATGCTGCCTTCCATTGGGTCACAAAGAGTCAGACACAACTGAGCAAATGAACAGCAACAATACATCTGTGAAACCACCACTACAAGCTATGTCAGAAACCTATCCCTCACCTCCAAAAGTTTTGTCCCACCTTCTTTATTTATTATTACTTTTGTAATAAGAATGTATAAGAGCCACCCTCTTAATTGTATTTAGGTGTACAATACAGCATTGTTACATATAGGCTCTATCAGTTCAGTTCAGTTCAGTCGCTCAGTCGTGTCCGACTCTCCGCGACCCCATGAATCACAGCACGCCAGGCCTCCCTGTCCATCACCAACTCCCGGAGTTCACTCAAACTCATGTCCACAGAGTCAGTGATGCTATCCAGCCATCTCATTCTGCGTCGTCCCCTTCTCCTCCCGCCCCCAACCTTTCCCAGCATCAGAGTCTTTTCCAGTGAGTCAACTCGTCGCATGAGGTGGCCAAAGTATTGCAGCTTCAGCTTTAGCATCAGTCCCTCCAATGAACATCCACTGTACAGTAAATCTCTAGGACTTATCCATCTTCCCTAACTGAAACTTTATGCCCTTTGAATAATATGTTTCCATGTTCTGTCCCTGTCTCCCAGCTCCTGGCAACCACCATTCAACTCTTCCCTGTATGTGTTTGACTGTTTTTGATTCCTCATATAAGTGGCATCAGGCAGTGTTCTTTGTGCCTACTTTATTTCACTTAGCGTAATGTCCTCCAGATTCATCCATGTTGCAAATGGCAGAATTTCCTTCTTTTTTAAGGCCGAATAATGTTCCATTGTATGTATATTCCACATTTCCCTTAATCCTTCATCAGTCAATAGATGCTTCCATGTCTTGGCTCCTATGAATAATTCTGCAATGACTATTAGCAGAATTGTATCTAAGTTGAATCATATAATATGCAGTCTTCTGTGTTTGGTTGCTTTAGCTAAGGATAATGTTTTATAGATTCATCAATCTTATCTGTATTACTAGTTCATTGTTTATTGTTGAGCAGCATTTCATTTTATGTATATTGTATAGCTGTTGGTGCATATTTAGGTTGTTGGTTGGTTGATTCTCAGTTCAGTTCAGTCGCTCAGTTGTGTCCGACTCTTTGCGACCCCATGAATCACAGCACGTCAGGCCTCCCTGTCCATCACCAACTCCCAGAGTTCACTCAAACTCACGTCCATCCAGTCAGTGATGCCATCCAGCCATCTCATTCTCTGTAGTCCCCTTCTCCTCCTGTCCCCAATCCATCCCAGCATCAGGGTCTTTTTCAATGAGTCAACTCTGCGAATAAGGTGGCCCAAAGTATTGGAGCTTCAGCTTTAGCATCAGTCCTTCCAATGAACACCCAGGACTGATCTCCTTTAGAATGGACTGGTTGGATCTCCTTGCAGGCTATTCTGGGTAAAGCGCCTATAAATATTTCTTTTAGGGATTTTTTTTGTGTGGACATATGTAGTAAATACTTAGTAGTGAAATGACTGAGTCGTATGGTAAGTATACGTTAAACTAGTTTTTAAAACTGCTAAATTAGGGACAAAGATATAGACAATAAACTTATAGATACCAAAGGAGGAGGGATAGGATGAATCAGAATTGATATATATACACTAAAACGCATAAAAGAGGTAACTAGTGAGAACCTCGGAGAAGGCAGTGGTGTCCCCATTCCAGTACTCTTGCCTGGAAAATCCCATGGACGGGGGAGCCTGGTAGGCTGCAGTCCATGGGGTCGCTAAGAGTCAGACACGACTGTGCAACCTCACTTTCACTTTTCACTTTCATGCATTGGGGAAGGAAATGGCAACCCACTCCAGTGTTCTTGCCTGGAGAATCCCAGAGACGGGGGAGCCTGGTGGGCTGCCGTCTATGGGATGGCACAGAGTCGGACATGACAGAAGCGACTTAGCAACAGCAGCAGCAGCATGTATGTGTGTAACTGACTCACTTTGCTATACAGCTGAAACTAACACAATGTTGCAAAGCAACTATACCACAGTAAGATAAAGAAAGAAAGTTTAAAGACTGCTGAACAGTTTTCCAACGTGATTGTACCATTTTACATTCTCACTAACAACGCAGGCGAGTTCCAGGCACCCCACAAATTTGCCAGCACTTGGCATTTCCTTCTTTTTCATTTTGGTCACTCTAATGGTTGCATAGTTATATCTCATTGTGAGATATATTTCTTTTCAGATTACTTTCCATTAGAGATTATTATAGGATATTTTGAATATAGTTACCTGTGCTATGTAGTAAATCCTTGCTATTTATCTATTTTCTCTATATTGTTATGTATCTATTAATCTCATGTGCTCTGCTTAGTTGCTCAGTCATGTCCAAGTCTTTGCAACCCCGTGGACTGTAGCCCACCAGGCTCCTCTGTCCATAGAGATTCTTCAGGCAAAAATACTGGAGTGGCTTGCCATGCTGTCCTCCAGGGGATCTTCCCAACCCAGGGATCGAACCCAGGTCTTCCACATCACAGGCAGATTCTTTACCGTCTGAGCCACCAGGGAAGCCCATGAATACTGGAGTGGGTAGCCTATCCTTCCTCCAGGGGATCTTCTTTTTTTTTTCTGAAGGACATTCTTTTTATTTTTTTATATAAATTTATTCATTTTAATTGGAGGTTAATTACTTTACAGTATTGTAGTGGCTTTGCCATACATTGTCATGAATCAGCCACAGGTGTACATCTGCCCCCATCCTGGATAAAAAAGCTGTGGTACATATACACAATGGAATATTACTCAGCCATTAAAAAGAATACATTTGAATCAGTTCTAATGAGGTGGATGAAACTGGGACTTATTATACAGAGTGAAGTAAGTCAGAAAGAAAAACATCAATACAGGGGATCTTCTTGACCCAGGAATCAAACCAGGGTCTCCTGAATTGCAGGCAGATTTTTGTCCAGCTGAGCCACCAGAGAAGCCCAATTTCAAACTCCTAATTAATCTCATACTCCTAATTTATCCCTCCTCCTCTTTCCCCTTTGGTAACCATATGTTTGTTTTCTATGTCTGTGAATCTATTTTTGTTTTCAAATAAAATCATTCATATTCCTTTTTAGATTCCACAAACAAGGGATATCATATAATATTTGTCTTTGTCTGAATGACTTCACTTAATATGATAACCCTAGATCCATCCACGCTATTGCAAATGACATCGTTTCATTCTTTTTATGGCTGAGTAGTATTCCACTGTATACATGTACCACGTCTTCTTTATCCATTCATCTGTCAATGGACATTTAGGTCATTTCCATATCTTGGCTATTGTAAATACTGCTGCAATGAACACTGGGGTGCAGCTATCTTTTCAAATTAGAGTTTTCTCTGTATATGCCCCATGAATGGTATTGCTGGATCATATGGTAACTCTGGTTTTAGTTTTTAAGGAGCCTCAATACTGTTTTCCACAATGGCTGCACCAATTTACATTCCCACCAACAGTGTAGGAGGATTCCCTTTTCTCTGCACCCTCTCCAGCATTGATTGACCTTTTCATAATGCCCATTTGAACTGGTGTGAGGTGATACCACATGGTAGTTTGGATTTGCGCTTCTCTAATAATTAGCAATGTTGAACATCTTCTCATGAGCTTGTTGGTCATCTGTCTTCTTTGGAGAAATGTCTGTACTTTGTATATTTTAAAATTAGATTATCTGTCTTCTTAACATTATATTGTGAGGGTGTTTTAAAGATTTCATATACAAGTCCCTTGCCAGATGGATACATTGTGAATTAAGTCCCAATTTTGGTTTATGTTTCCTTTTATAAAGGTGTTTTTCAAAAGAGTACCTTTTGGGTTTTTATGAAGTCTGACCTAACCAATTTTTATGGTTTGTGCTTTTTATATCCTGTCTAATACAGTATTGCCTAACAAAATTGCAAAGATTTTCCTTCTATATTTTCTTCTAGAAACGTCATAGTTTTCATTTCAATGTTTAAGCCTATGATAATTTCTAGCTTTATGTTTTAAATTTTATATGTAATGGTTGAGGTTTATCTTTTCAGCATTGATATCCAATTTTTCTGCATCATTTATCACAGTGGGCTGACATCTTTGTTGAAAAGACTAGCATTTCCTCACTGAATTACTTTGGAGCTTTTGTCAAGAATCAGTTGGCTTTATAAGTGCAAACTTATTTCTGGAATCTCCCTTCTGTTCCTCTAATCTATATGTTGATTTTTTTATGCAGCACCACACTGCCTTTATAAGTGCAGCTTACCGAGTTTCAGTATGTGATCATAATGATCAGGCAGTGAAGGTCCTCCAATGTTTTTATTTTTAAAATTATGCTGGCCAGTCTAAAGTATTTGCATTTTCACATATATTTTAAAATCAGCCTATCAAATTTAGAAAAGGCTACTAAGATTTTGATTGGGATTATAACGAATCTATAGATTGCTTTGGGGAGAACTGACACCTTAACAATAAGTCTCTCACCTACAAATGTTGCTATACCCATTTATTCAGCTAACCTTTAGTTTCTCTCAGAAATATTTTTAGTGTACAGATTGTGCACTTATTTTATTAGATTTACACCCAAGTATTGTCTGTCTTTTATATTATTGTAAGTGATATTTATTTTTATTTCAGTTTCCCATTGTTCATGGTTAGTATATAGAAAAACAATTGATTTTTTATTTTTTGACTTTCTATCCTGTACTGTTTCTAAAATTCACTTCCTTTTCCATCAACATTTTTAGGATTTTCTTGCGGTTTTTCTATATAGACGATCATATCATCTGTAAGGTAAAAAGGTTTACTCCTTCATTTCCAATCTGCATACCTTTTATTTCTTTTCATTATTCATTTTATGACTTGTTGAATGTCATATGGGAATGAGCTGCGATCTCCTCCAGGGGATCTTCTTGACCCAGGGGATAAAACCCGTGTCTCCTGCATCTGCAGGTGGATTCTTTACTGCTGAGTCATTGGGGAAGCTCTAGTATTGGTCCTGAGATCTGACTAATTCTGCCAAATACAGAAGTTCTCTAATGAGCCATCTTTTCTACAGAGCTTCAATGGCTAGTCAAGGCTTTGTTAGAGCTGCACCTTCCTGACCAGTCCTGCTTTCTCCCTTTCCTTTCACAGGTATCAGAGCTGCTTCATGGTTTGAGAGCTTTCCCTGAAGAATTGTGCTCTTGTTCCTTGTTTCAAAAGTGTTTGGTGGTGGTGTTGTTAGTCATTAAGTCGTATCTGACTCTTTTGTGACCCCATGGACTGTACCCTCCCAGGCTTCTCTGTCCGTGGGATTTCCTAGGCAAGAATACTGGAGTGGGGTGCCATCTCCTTCTCCAGGGGATCTTCCCCACCCAGGGGTCAAGCCCACATCTCCTGCATTAGCAGGCAGATTCTTTAACACTGAGCCACCTCGAAAGCTCTTTCACAGATGTTACCCCCAAATAAATTCCTTGCAGTCCTTTCTATCTCATCATGTTTCCTGGAGGACTCAAGCTAACATAATGTATTATACTGTCTACATATTGCTAGATTCAATTTGTTAGTATTTCTTGAGGATGCTTTTGTCTGTGTGCATAAGGGATATTGTTCTATGGTTTTATCTTGTAATGTTTTGATCTGGTTTTAGTATCAATGTAATACAAGCCTTGTTAACCAACTGAATCGGGAAGTGTTCTTGATTCTTCCTATTGAAAGACATAAAAAGGGTCATTTCATGAAGATAAAAGGGGCAATTCATCAAGAATACAAACCCATCCTAAATGTGAATGCACTTAGTAACAAAACTTTAAGATACATGAGCAAAAACTGACAGAAATGAAAGGAGAAAAAGACACATTCGCAGTTACTGTTGGAAATTTTAGGTCACCTTTTTCAGTAATTGATAGAATAAGTAGACAGAAAAATCTATAAAGATACAAAACACTTGAAGATCACTCTCAACCAGCTCGACTGGCTGGTGTTTATAGAATGCAACAGCCAGGGACTTCCCAGGAGGCCCCATGGCTAAGATTCCACCCTCAGTTCAATGCAGGGGGTACAAGTTTCATCCCTAGTCAGGGAGCTAAGGTTCCATATGCTGCAGGGTGTGGCCAAAAAACTTTTTTTTAATGTAACAGCCAACATCAGTAGAATCCATATTGCATTTTAAAAAATACTTACCAAGATAGACTATATGCTGGGCCATAAAAACCAAACAAAAAAGCTTTAGTAAATTTAAATGGATTGAAATCACATTATGTCTGTAGTCTGATCAAATTGATCAAATGAAATCAAATTTTTTTTCAAAACTTTTTATTAGAAAACTGAAATTTACAATGTGTTTATATCACTCACTGAGTACATAGCACTTAAAAACATCATTACAGAAAGATAACAAAAATGCAAAGTCTTAAAACCTACAGGATATGGAAAACATTATCCACTGAGGCCTTAAATAAAATCAAATTTTAAAACATTAACAACAAATAAATAATTTGAAAATGAAAACATATTTGGAAACTAAATAACACATTTCTAAAGAGCTTATGAGTCAAATAAAGAACCACAAGGAAAACAAGAAATATGTTTAAAATGAAGAATGATGTAAACACAACTTATTGAAATTTGTGTGATGCAGCTAAAGCAGTGCTTAGAAGGAAATTCATGCCTTTAAATGCTTATATTAGAAAGGAAAAGAAAGGTTAAAACCAATAAAACCAGCAGTCAGTTTTTTGAAAAGACAAATAAAATAAAAAATTCCTACCTATACTGACAGGAAGAAAGGGTAGGGGAAAGAAAGAAAGAAAGAGAGGAAGGGAGAGATTACCAATATGAGAAGAGACGACACTATAGATCCTAGAGAAGTCAAAAGGATAGTGAGAGAATATTATGGACAACTTTATGCCATTAAATTGAAAAGCACAGATGAAATGGGCAAATTCCTTGAAAGACAAAATTATCAAATAAAATATCTGATTCACCTTGTATCTATTAAAGAAACTGACTGTTTGATCTAAACCTTTCCCCTAGAGAAAACTCCATGCTCACTTAGCTTTACTTATGAATTTCATTAAAATTTTAAGGAAGAAATTACACAAATTCTATAAAAATTTTCAGAAGAAAGAAGAGATAATACTTTCCAACTCATTTTGTGATACTGGTTTAACTCTAAAACCAAAACTTGACAAATATTGTACAAGAAAAGAAAACCATAAGAATAATATTCCTAATAAACTGAGGGAGACACTTTAAAGTATGATATAATAAATGATAGGTCATTCAGATTTTAGAACATTTTATAAATGAGTCCATTTTACACATATCAGTTCAGTTCAGTTCAGTCACTCAGTCGTGTCTGACTTTTTGCAACCCCATGAATCACAGCACAACAGGCGTCCCTGTCCATCACCAACTCCCGGAGTTCACTCAAACACATGTCCATCGAGTCGGTGATGCCATCCAGCCATCTCATCCTCTGTTGTCACCTTCTCCTCCTGCCCCCAATCCCTCCCAGCATCAGAATCTTTTCCAGTGAGTCAACTTTTCACACAAGGTGGCCAAAGTATTGGAGTTTCAGCTTTAGCATCAGTCCTTCCAATGAACACCCAGGACTGATCTTTAGGATGGACTGCTTGGATCTCCTTGCAGTCCAAGGGACTCTCAAGAGTCTTCTCCAGCACCACAGTTCAAAAGCATCAATTCTTCGGCGATCAGCTTTCTTCACAGTCCAACTCTTACATCCACACATGACCACTGGAAAAACCATAGCCTTGACTAGACGGACCTTGGTTGGCAATGTCTCTGCTTTTTAATATGCTATCTATGTTGGTCATAACTTTCCTTCCAAGGAGCAAGCGTCTTTTAATTTCGTGGCTGCAGTCAGCATCCTCAGTGATTTTGGAGCCCAAAAAAATAAAGTCTGACACTGTTTCCACTGTTTCTCCATCTATTTCCCATGAAGTGATGGGACCAGATGCCATGATCTTTGTTTTCTGAATGTTGAGCTTCAAGCCAACCTTTTCACTCTCCTCTTTCACTTTCATCAAGAGGCTTTTGAGGTCCTCTTCACTTTCTGCCATAAGGGTGGTGTCATCTGCATATCTGAGGTTATTGATATTTCTCCCAGCAATCTTGATTCCAGCTTGTGCTTCTTCCAGCCCAGCGTTCCTCATGATGTACTCTGCATATAAGTTAAATAAGCAGGGTGACAATATACAGCCTTGACATACTCCTTTTCCTATTTGGAACCAGTCTGTTGTTCCATATCCATTTCTAACTGTTGCTTCCTGACCTGCATATAGGTTTCTCAAGAGGCAGGTCAGGTGGTCTGGTATTCCCATCTCTTTCAGAATGTTCCACAGTTTATTGTGATCCACACAGTCAAAGGCTTTGGCATAGTCAATGAAGCAGAAATAGATGTTTTTCTGGAACTCTCTTGCTTTTTCCATGATCCAGCAGATGTTGGCAATTTGATCTCTGGTTCCTCTGCCTTTTCTAAAACCAGCTTGAACATCTAGAAGTTCATAATTCACATATTGCTAAAGCCTGGCTTGGAGAATTTTGAGCATGACTTTACTAGCATCTGAGATGAGTGCAATTGTGTGGTAGTTTGAGCATTCTTAGGCATTCCCTTTCTTTGGGATTGGAATGAAGACTGACCTTTTTCAGCCCTGTGACCATTGCTGATTTTTCCAAATTTGCTGGCACATTGAGTGCAGCATTTTCACAGCATCATCTTTCAAGATTTGAAATAGTTCAACTAGAATTCCATCACCTCCACTAGCTTTGTTCGTAGTGATGCTTTCTAAGGCCCACTTGACTTCACATTCCAGGATGTCTGGCTCTAGGTGAGTGATCACACCATCATGATTATCTTGGTCGTGAAAATCTTTTTTGTTCAGTTCTTCTGTGTATTCTTGCCACCTCTTCTTAATATCTAGGTATATATAAATATGTACACACATATACGTAGGCACACGTATATGTGTGCGTATGTGGAGCAAGAGAAAAGGGGAGTAAGGAAAGAGAAGAAAAAAAAAGGAGCAGAAGGTTATACGTCAAAATGTTCCCAAGCGGAAAGTGAGGTTTAGAGTGATTCTTGTTTTGCTCTTTGCTTATCTGATTTTAACTTATTTCTGAAATAAACATTGTATATTGTAGATACCCTTTAATTTTTTAATGAAAGGGAGAAATAAAATTGTAAAATGAATTCTTTAGAAAAGTAAGCCAACTATCAACCCAGACAGACGTACCACCAGTCCCAGTTCCTGCCAAAGTGCTGAAGTTCCATCATCAGATGTAATCTCAGCCAGCACTTGCCTCTTGGGAAGAAGGCCACCCACTCCACTCAGAATGATTTGACCTGGAGTAGCTCGACAGTTGTTGACTTGTATTAATAGTCATTTAGGAACCCTCTCATGCCTTCCCATCCCTAAACGACTGACAGATGTAAAGAACAGTCCAGATATGCTGGCCCTCTCCTCTTTGTACCTCTCAGGAATCAAACCTCTTCAGAAACAGAGAAAAGACATCTTCATCTGAATAGCACTTTCTAAGAAGGGCCTTTCCCAACTCCACAGATCAATGAGGTTCCTCTGTCCGGTGGACACTGCCTTGTCTGCATAATTCTCTCTTCCCACCCTTAACCTCCATACCTTTGGGGAATTGTTCTTTCCCCATTCTCTGGGGTTCAGGTGGAACTCAAGTCTCTACTCTCTAGTTACAGACCTTAGCAAGTGACTCCTGAACTGCCAATCAAAGTCCTCTCTCAGGAGTTTTGCAAAGTACACTGAGAGCTAAATTCTATTTCTTCTTGGATTAGAAACCATGCAAACATATCCACAGGGCTGCTGGAAACCAGGACCCTTGGCAAGGGTCGGGGTGGGTTGGGGAAGCCCAAGAGAAGAAGGTTAACAAAAGAAAGGCAGTGTGAGATAAAGAGCCAGTTACTTGAGCCAATTTATCTTTCTGCTTAGACAATTTTGAGTTGGGTTTCTCCTGTTGCAAATGAAAGAATCCTACTAAGACTCTCAAAGCATCTTTTCCATTGTAGCCCTTAACAAATCAGTATTATGTATTCACTTAGTTCCTTCTTTAATGCCTTTCCCCACCAATCTGTTCCCCTGGAGAAGGAAATGGCAACCCACTCCACTATACTGTCCTAGGAAATCCCATGGACAGAAGGAGCCTGGCAGGCTACAGTCCATGGGTCACAAAGAGTCGGACATGACTTAGTGACCGAGCACGCATGCACCACCAATCTGTGAGCTCCCTTTGGCTAAGCTCCATGTCTGTTTAATTCACTACTGTTTACCCAGCCCCTGACACAATGCTTCCCTGGAACATACTAAGATATAGATAAAAATAAAGTGAATGAACAAATGCGTATATGTACCTAGTGGCTAGCTATGTCAAATTCTTCTGTGACTTCCTATAAACTTAGACTCAACTATTAATAGAGATCTTGAAAGAGAAGTCTCCTGTTCCCCACTTGGCCCAGCCAGGCAAGGTAACTTTTGAGCTTCAAGAAGAAGTCCAGACTCCAAACTGAGCCATCTCTCATGCTTCCCCATCCTACCCTCATCCTCCCATGAGGCTCCTCCAACCTCCCTGCTCAGTGGGACTCTGTGGTTTTATTAAAAGGAGAACAAGCTTGTAAATGGTTCACTACTATTGGCTCTGACCTCCAGAGCCAAGTGGTAAGCCCTGACCCACTTTGTAGGGGCAGGAGTACCTTTAAGCAGGAAGGCAAAAGAGACTATGCAAAGGTAGTGAAATATCATAGTTCCCACACTTCCCTGGATTCCCTGTCAACATCCAGACTGCAAGGAGAAGCTTTGGAAGTCATAGCTGTATATCACCCAAATGAGAATAACCTGGGCCTGCTAAAATGCAGATTCTTAGGCGCCACTCCAGAACCTTCAGAAACTCTTGGGTGTAAAAGCACACTTTTAACAAGTGCTTCAGATGGTGCTGATGCACTTAGTTCAGACCGAATCAGGCACCCTTTGTTTTAAGCCCCATTCACCCTGTCGGTGAGGGAGGGAGGGATTCCCACCCCAGAGTTGAGAGGGATTCCTACCTGAGTTGTGAGGATGAATGAACACACAACACCTGATCCAGGACACATGAGATCAGCGCAGCCTCTTATTAGTCATCATACTCACAGCCCAGGGGATGGAACACTGCCCACCCTGCAGGGCCACTCAGGAAAAAAGCGAACAACCAGGTGCTATGCAAGGCTCTGTAGCGTCGAAAGGTGTCCTTGGTTCCCCTGGGAGGATGTGGTTTCTGTTTGAATAATTCCATTGACAGGGAGGGGACTGAAACCCACCACCCAGGGATAAGCAGGATCTATGCCTGGTCCTTTGATAAGGAGGGTTTTTGACAGGGGATGGTGTCCTTGGGAGCAGCCTTAGGAGAAGAACCTGTAGTTAAACCATTGGAGGCCATCTCAATTTTACCAGATGTCAAGGCAACATGTAATATTGAGTCTTAATTTTAGTTGTGACCCCACACCCTTCTGTCACCTCTTCCAGCAAGCACAGCCTCCTTCAAGCTTCCTGGATATCTGTCTGCTTCAAAGTGGGGACAAAATAATGGCAGGTGTGGTTGAAGGACTAAACTCAGGACACTAGGCTCTCAGGATCAAACTACAGTGCACAGGGCTTCCCCTAAACTATTAGTTTTAGCACAGACAGAAACTGCGAGAAGCCCTCATTTCCAGGCGTCTTCATCCTCCTAGAAAACATAAAGGTGCCCCGGAGTGTGAGGCCATGTGGCATGTCCCACATCATTATCCTGACAGCCTACAACTGACCACGGCAGCTCTGAGCCATAAACCCCACTGCACAAGCTAGCACTCAGTCACAGATGACAGCCAGAGAGCTTTCACATTGTCTCTGCCCATAAAGGAAACAAACAAAAGCAGAGGGAAGAAATCCAGACCACAGTCAAAAATATCAGCTGAAGAATGGACAGGATTCATAGAACAACAGCTGAGACAGAACAGCACCTGTGCATCAAGGAAAGTCCCAGAAAGTCGGGTTCTTGTGTTCAGTTCCATCGGGGCCCCTTTGGCGTCTTTTTACTTTCCTCGTCCCCCAGCAAGTCCACAGGCACTACCCTACTCCCACCAAATGCACATGCCTTATTTTGGGGGGGAAATCCTTCCATGCAGTTGACCTTTTCATATTCCCGATGCTCTAATTAAGATCTCTTAACATAGAGAGTTTTTTTCCATGAATTAAAAATCTGACAAATGCTCACTGACCACCTACTACGGGCTGGGTCTGTACTGGAAGCCTTTGGAAATCCAAAGAAAAGAAGTAGACTCATACAGTGGAATGCCACTTGACATTTTTAAAATTCTATACATACTTAAAAAGATCTTCAAGATAGGTTGCTAATTTTTTTAAAATGTAACAAGCAGAATAGCATGGACTGTATCATTCAGATTAAAGAGACGGGGGAGGAAGATAAAGGATGAATGAGAAATAGGGAGGGACACAGAAAAACATACTCATTTCTGCATCCACTCCCTAGACAAACACACATGAAATGGAAACAACGGCTGCCCTGAGGGAGCGGGGCACAAATGGGGGCTCCAGCTGGGGCAGCCTTTTTATCACAGATCCTTTTATACTGATCTAATTTATTAACACCTTTATGTGTTACCTACCTCTCCCTCTCAAAATAAAACAATTTTTAAAAAGAAAAGTGAGAAAATTCAAAACCTGGCAGATGAGAAAGACCAATAATCACACAGGTAGTGAACAATGCAGTAAATGCAACAATAAAATTTTCAATGACAAAATGTAATTCTTGGGGTTCTCAAAGGAGGGCACCTAATGTGGGAGGAAAAGTCAAGACAAACATATAGGAAGGAGAGATATCTTGACTGACTCTCAAAAGTTGAGTAGAATCGAGGGCTGCTCTCCTCCACATCATTTAGCTGTCAAAAAAAAATCTAGAGGCTCCCTGGAGAGACTTCATAGGTCTCTGTGGCCTCTTGGGACTGTTAAAGACCGATGCCTGACACTCACAGTGGAAGTGGCAAATCCCTGTATTCCCCGAGGGTGCTTAGTTATCCAGGGGAAATAGCAAGCCAGTTACTGAGCTAGTCCAAGCTGGGAGCGGTTAAAGTGAGCATTTGCAGAAATCATTTCTTAATTAGCATCACAGCCTTCTTGCCAATTCCAGATCTCCAGCGATGTGCAAAGCTGGGTAAGGCCTCCCTGGCTTTGATTCCTCAAGGTTATCTTTTAAGTGGTTCCTTTCTATCCAGTGAAATGAAATTTCTAAATTCCAGCTTCACGAGAACCACCCATTTCCTCCCCACCCCCATTCTTGAGCAACATCTCAGAACAAGCGTTCTTTTAAATAAGACAAGGTCTGTGCTGACATCTCTCTTTAGAGAGCTCCATCAAAATCCTGCACTTGCCCAGTGTCCTTTCCTTGGCCACCGGTAACCAAGGAAACGAGATGCTATGGTAACACAGGGAGGAGAGGAAGGGAGGCATCCACATCCAGAGCCCTTCCTCTCTCACTCTGTCCTTTCTGCTGGAGTCAAGGCAGCTATGACGGCAGAGAGAACATGTGTTCTCAGCTTCTGGGGGGAGAGGACCAGGACACCCCCCGGGCAGCTTAATGGCTGACACCCAGAGCTTCAGATTCCAAAACCTGGTGCTCTGAGGCCACCCCAAAAATATGCCCTTTCCCAGCCCGAGGGCACAGCACACTCTAGAACCTCTAATGTCCGAAATTCCAGATGTATAGCAAGTTTATTTAAAACAGTGGGATAATACAGATTGGAATCATATCTAAGTAAAGCCCTCAACATAACTGAAATTACAACGTATGAGAAAATTACTGTTTGCACAACCTTTCGCAAGTGCTGAATTTTTCTTACGGTTTCGTCCCTCTCCTCTGCCTCCAACCTTCTGCCTCCTAGCTCAGCCCTCCAATGATCTCTCTGTTTCTCAGACTCCCTCCCACCGTATGTTCCTCCGTTTACCTGCCCCTCCCTCTGAGGTCTGCCTTCCTGCTTCTCTCTGTCTCACTCCCCTCTCTCCCCTTCCCCCTGAACTTCGCTCGTCACTCTCAGGATGGAGAAGCATAAAGAGAGAGGCTCCCCGTGCCCCGGTGTCAGCTTGGGCCCTGGCATCTCCTCTCCACAGAGAGCACCGTGAATCACCCACTGAGACCTCACTGTGGATACATGTGATGTGAGACTCAGAGGACCTTGAGACAAATGAATTGGGCCAAAATATTACTCACTGTGAGACATACGGTGACATCACAAGTAATCCAAGTGCGGTGCTCCAGGGCAATGGGGAAACCTACCATTTGTCTCCAATCTTTTGTTTGTTGAATCTTCTTGTACAACCTTAAGAATTCTCTGTAGAGCTCCAAAATCTTTTCTTCTGGTTTCCACATGAAATCCTCCGGAACAGGAGCCCTTTGGTCTAATTCTTCAGCACTGACTCCCTGCATTGAAACAGTGGTCTCTGAGTTGTGGGATAACACTACCCTATAGTCAAAACATTTTGAACATGGACTCCTCCCCACCTTTGGATAAGCGCACATGATTATTTATAAATCACGTACATGTACTACTATACTAATAGTTTGTACATGATAAAATAAACAATAAAATGGGATTTAGGATGAAATGATAATATGTTATGGGCTTCCCAGGTAGTGCTAGTGGTAAAGAACCCACCTGCCAAAGCAGGAGACATAAGAGACACGTCCCTGAGTCGGGAAGATCCCCTGGAGGAGGACATGGCAACCCATTCTAGAATTCTTGCCTGGAGAATCCCATACACAGAGGAGCCTGGAGGGCTACAGTCCATAATACTGCAAAGAGCTGGACACAACTGAAGCTCTGATAATATGTCACATCCTCTTCCATCACCCTAACTGACAATATTGTACATCTCATGTTCGTCCACTCAGTCCCTTTAAATGACTGAGGCTTTGTCCTCCGTGTCCATGGGTTAGGGTGACTTGAGAAGCCAGGCAAGATTGACAGGAGAATCAGAGTGTGATAGAATTTCTTTGTCAGGGGGTATATTTATTTCCTGGGGCTGCCATGGCAAAGCACCACAAACTGGGGGATTTAAACAATAGAAATGTGTTGTCCATAGTCCTGGGTGTTTAAAGTCTGAGATCAAGGTGTCAGCAGGGCTGGTACTTTCTGGGGGTTGTGAAGGAGACCCTGTTGCATCCTTTCCCCTGGATTCTGGTGGATTGCTGGCAGTCTTTGGCATCCCTAGCTTGCAGATGCCTCCCTCCCCCAGTGTTCTGCCTTCGTCCTCACATGGCATTCTCTCTGTCTACGTGTCTCTCTGTCCAAATTTCCCCATTCTGTAAAGATGCAGTTATATTGGATGAGGACCCATCGTAATGTGAATCCTCAGCTTAATGATCTTAACCTGATCATTCTATTTCCAAATAAGGTCACTCTTATGGACGTTATTGTGTCCCCTCCAAATTTCACACATTGAAACCCTAATCCCCAATGTGACTGTGTCTGGAGATTGGACCTTTAAAGAGGAACTAATATTAAATGAAGTCACAAGGGTGGGGCTTTGATCCAATACTGGTGTCTTTATGAGACGAGGAAGAGACGCCAGCAACACGTGCACCCAGAGAAAAGACCAGGCGAGGACACAGGGAGAAGGCGGCATCTGCAAACTAAAGAGAGACCAATCCTGCCAGCACCTTGGTCTCGGACTTCCAGCCTCCGGAACTTGGAGGATCAATTTCTATTGTTTAAACATCCAGGCTGTGGTGCTTTGTTATATCAGCTCTTGCAAACTAATACAATCAGATTCACAGGTACTGGGGATTAGAACTTCAGCATCCTTCTAGGGCTCACGGCAAATGGGACAACCAACCAGGCCTTTAGCCTAAGAGGCAGGCTTGATGCTTCTTCAAGGTGGGCAGCTTGGGGCAGTCAGGAGAAGCGGGAAAGGGCCCCCTTGCTAGGCTGCTTGGTACCAGTGGATGGCACAGCCTCTCTCTGAAGGCGGCCATCACCAGACACAGGTCTACCAGGCATGGGGCTCTGACCAACCACTAGTTCTAGAAAAGTCTACATTCACCAAAGCAGTCTTGCATTGACTTTTATTCCGAGGTTCCCAAACATTGTGTAGCTGTTGTTTCTAGGAGAAACTTCTGATTCTCTGGGGGAAAAAAAAATGCATTTGAAACAGCGACGCAGCCAGGTTGTTGCTGGAAGAACAAAGACACACCCTCCCAACTCTTGATGGAAAGGAAGACAGATTGGGGCGTTTGTTTCCTAAACAAGAATTGAATGTTTATTATTACTTGTACTGTTTAATTATGACCCAAGAGGTTTGCTAACCTTGCACATTCTGTCTGCAGTGCCTGTTTAATTTTTGATATTAAAAAGACATGGTTGCTGTATAACTACCAAGTAACAGGTGTTTAAGCCTCAATAAATAACATTTTTAATAATAAGGTTCTGAAATGCATAGATCACATCTCCCTGTTAATTCTCTAAGAAAAACGTTTTAATTATCTATTGACACGTATTGCACATGGAACAACCGTCATTTCCAAAGATAAATGGGTTTATAGGCTAGTCGGGTTAATTAAAAGCCAGTGGAGTATTACAAGTGTATTTACTGGGGAATATTCACTGTAGGAGAGGAACAGTTCTTCCACAGTTGTCAGAATTCTGTAAATGTATTGTTTAATAAGCACTTGGCACTTAATTATAGTGAGATGGCGAGAGCTTAAATCTAAGCAGAGTGCACTCCAGTCATCTCTTCTGTAGTTATGGCTTCTCCTCAACCACACAGATTTTTTTTTAGATCAGACCACACCATGCAGGATCTGATGGTCAGGATCACTGCTGACCAGAAACTTTTCAAGTCCCCAGCACTGTTGTGAGCAAACCCCTGTTCTGATCTTGGAAAACAAAAAGGAAAGTTGAGGTTCAGCTCCAGACGTGAGGCCAATTCTGAGGAAGGGCTACAAGATGAAGTAAAAGCCCGTGGTGTTCAAGGGCCTTCACCACTCTCCATTTTTCTAAATATTTCACTCCCCATCCCATTCACCTCGAACTCCAGAACCCACTGTGTGTCTCACAAGCACCACAACCCTGGCCACAAAGAAAGCTGTGTTCCAGAGGACAGCTGCTCCATCAGCTTGATCTGATAGGAAGGATGGACATTAAACCCCCAGCCAACCGATGAGGACAACCCAGCACGGGCAAGAAACAAGCTTTTGTTAAGTCACAGAGATACGGGAAGCGTTTGTTATTCCGGCAGAACTTAGCCTAACCTGACTCATACACTTCACCAATCCCAGATCCTGGCATGGGGAAGATGTTCTGTGAATACTTGACAATAAATAAACACATAAGTCCACCAATGGATCTTTCCCTACTTCTCTAGAATATTATCTGATCCAGGGGAATCACTTCCAGGCTTCTGAGGAACTTTAAGGATCTCTCCTTGTGTGTATAGCAAGAAGATCCACCACTGAGCTGAGAAGCTAGATTTCTGGGTTCTGCTCAGAACTTCCTAAGGCACACTGATTCACGGCTGTTATTGTGAGCAACTTGGCTTTTTGTGAAGGGTTTGGGAAAAGAATCAGAGGAGCAATGATCCTGTGAAATGAGAGTCCATGTGCGTGTGTGTGTGTATGTTGGCCTTTCCATCATCCGTTTTCTTGCCCTTCATAAAGGCTCCCCAGTATTTTCTTCGGGGAACAACTCCCATCCCCATCTCAGGTCTTGTGGTTTGTGTGGCACTGACCATACCCTAAGTTCCAGGAGTGGGTATAACTTGTCATGGTCAGAAAACAAGGTAATGATATAGACAAAACAAGAACCAAAGCCACCCAATCCTGGGTCTAATCCATCATTTTACATTGATTTTCTCTGATTCACTCCCAGGATCTGGGACTATAGTGGTGAGAAAACTAGATGGGGAGTCTGCTGCCAGAGTGTTCCATTCAATGTGCTATCCACCCAGAAAGCACCCCCCATCCTCCCTGCCTCCCATCTAGTCCCCTATTCCCCAAATTCTATGCTAATTGCCTCGACCATCACCAGCCCTCTTCTCTTTTCTGAATTCCTTCTGTCACAAGCCCTGGCAAAAAAATAGACAAAAGTTGGACAAGTCACCCACAGGAGTGGCCAGCCAGGGAGTCTATGGCCTAAAAGAGGAGGGATCGGGGATAATGGGGTGATGCTCTTTCACAACACCCCGTAACCCCCCACCCTGGCACTGAAGCTGGAGCTGCTTGGCCTCATGGAAGACCCAGGGACTCGGCAAGCCATCTCCTCACCCCAGATCAGGGAGCTCCTGACTGGCCCTCCAGGCAGCCCAACTCTGACCAGATCCTAACACTGCTTCCCCATCTTCCGGAAAAGAAAACAGAAAGTCCTGGAAGTGACAGGGCCCTAAACCACTCTGTTGGAAACAGAGGCATTGGAAGCCACAGGGAGAAGGAATGGGCCAAGAAGCTGATTGCATTGCCCTTGGCAACCACACGTCCCAGCAGTTCGAGTCAATACTGTAGCATTCACTGGGATGTGGTTTCCTGAAGCTCACAAAAGAAATCTATATTGTTCTCAGGGGCCACCAACCTTTCTGCAGGCAGCACGTGTCCCCTCCAGGCTGTGGGCAGTTTAAAGGGACAAAGAAACCCAGCCCAGAAGATGGCTAAGCCCCAGCCCCCAGACCAATGGCCTAAGGGGAATATGGCATTTCACCTGCTCGCTGTCCCTCTCCCTTACCCCATAGCCACAAGCCTCAGTCCCACAGTTTCAGTGGCCTCCAAACGAAGATGTGATCTTTGTTTTAGTCTCTCTCCTTCCCAATCCAGCCTAATAATAGTAGCTAACTATTGGTCTGTTTCCAAAGCCCTTTGGAATTGGGCCATTATTATATATTAACTGTCCAAAAGACACTTCACATTATTAACTCGTTTGATTCTCAGAAAAACCAACTTTATGGGGTAGATGTTATTAGTATCCCTGTTTGTTGACTGAGGAATCTGAAGCACAGAGTTGTTAAGTAATTCACCCTAAGTTACACAGCTCCTCCTTCACGGAAACAGGCAGTCTAGCCCACATTCTTCACCATTACGCCATACCACCCCTCCCAGAGAAACCTCCCTTAGCTCCCATGCTTAAAGGAAAGGGCTTTGGAAACAGACCAATCAAGATCAAATTTTCAGTTCTAGCCTTTACCAGCTGTGTGACTTGGACAAGCTACCAAATCTCTCTGATCTCATTTTCCTCATCTGTAATATCAATATGATGACAACAGTGCCTGTCTTATAGGGTAATTCCAGGGGTTCGCTTAGACGGCCTATCACCTTGTAAATCCGCACTGTCTGTCCTATTCCCAGCTGCTGCAACAGCAAACTATTTTCATGTGCCCACATGTGCTCTGCATATCCCACTGCCTCTGCCTGGACCTCTCTCTAACCCTTAACTGGCCAGCTCCCCTCATCTCTCAGTTCTCAACTGGACATGCCTCCTCTGAGCAGCCTTCCCGATTTTCTATTATGTACTGATTGTCTCACTGGTGTTCTGCACAGCCCAGCACCTCCTACCATGGTCCCCATCACACTCGACTGTAACTATCCCCAGATGTGTCCTCCACTGAGATCTGAGCTCAGCGAGGGCTTGACAGTGACCTTGTCCCATGCTAAATCCATAGTGTCCAGCAAAGTGCATGGAATAAGTGAGTAAATATTTGCTGCACAAAGGACTAAATGAAAATTCCTTTGTACTGATGCTTGTATTCTTGCTTTGTCCTTCTTAATAGATAGTAGCAGCTAGGCCATACTATTTGCCTCTGAATTCCCCACTAGATCTGGCACATAAAAGCAGAGCCGGAACTGGGGAGATGAGCTGAAGTGCCAAGGGCGTGAATGTTAGGAGGACTCAAGCTTCGTTCAAGTGCAGGGTGGGCTCAGAGTCCTCTGTTAGTGACACTTAATTTAAATTAATGAATGGCCCAACAGTTCAGTTATAAATCTCTGTATCTGTCCTCAAGGAGTTCTCAGACTTATGATAATTTATATTCATCACTGAAAGCTGACAAAGCCACACCTACCAGCTTCCTTTGGGCTCCTCTTTGGTGCTACCCCCATCATCTGACACTCTGCTGTGGACCCACCCACACATGGACCAGGCTGTGGGGAAAAGGATGTTCACAGAGACCAAGGACATGTGATGGGAAACCTTGAGGGGTGGGTGGAAGTCAGACGGGCAGGGAAGGGCAAGAACATGGCAGGTAGAGAACTGGATGAAGAGAGCCAGAGGAATGTCAAATTCATCAAGGACACCAAGGAAACTCCTCTGACTGAAACTCAGCCTATAAGCCAATGAGCATAGCTAGGAAGATAGCAATAGCCCCCTCTCCTTTGCATAAAGCCTGCAAAGAATTTTTCCATCCACTGTTTCATTTGACCCCTGTGTGTGCTCAGTTGCTTAGTTGTCTCCAACTCTTTGTGACCCCAAGGACTGCAGCCCGCCAGGCTCCTCTTAGAGCCCTCCAGAATCCCTTGCCCATGGGATTCTCCATGAAAGAATACTGGAGTAGCTTGCCATTTCCTCCTCCAGGGGATCCTTTTAACAAAGGAATTATAATTACTCCCATTTTATTGATTAGAACACTGAGGTTTAGAAATCAAGCGGTTTGTCCAGGATACACAACTAATAAGGTTAGGTTTGAAGACTTATTTAGCTGTTTTGGCAGTTCCCACCCTCAAGCCTTAGACATAGTTGCCCTATATCTAGTATGACTTTCCACCTCCCGTGGAGCATTCATGGGACCAGAGTTTCTTGTAATCAAGATTTAAATACTCTTTGCTGAGAGCAGCTGCAAAGCATTTTTTATTACAATCTTTCTCTTAAGCAAGTGGACAGAGGTCTGGGAGAATCAGGAGGAAAGTGCCTTGTTCCATTACCCTGGCTTCTTGCTCAGTCCAGCAAATGGAGTAACTGAGACCTCCAAGGCAGTGTCTGGGCTTAAGTGAAAACAGAGGTTCACAGACTCTCAGGCAAACAATGCGGACAGCACGTCACGACTCTCTGATGTGTGATCCAGATCTTCACCCATTGTGCCTGCCGCCTTTGTCGGAAGAACAGCAGGACAGATTAGCTAATCCCCTGCTGGTGGCGAGATGGGAGCCTGAAATTCAGCTCGGAGGATTCCTTGACTCCAGGGGTCAAGGAGTTAGCAGTGTCTGGAGCCAGCGCTGCATGGTTCCCATTGCTGACAGCTAGCTGAAGGGCCCACATGGGCTGCAGGGAGGTCACAGTGGGGGGTTTCCATTTTAACCCCATTGTTTAGCCAAATGAAGCCAAGATGTTCCTGCTCCCCACTGGAGGAGTCAGCCCAGCTTCAATAATTTCTGAGTGCTGACAGATAATTCAGAGATATTGGATATTTCACCACCTGGGGACTGCCCTTCCCTACCACAGCAATCAGTTACTGCCCGCCAACCAGGGGCCATGTGGAGGCCCTGGGCCCCCTCACGCCTTTATGATCAGGCTCCAGCGTCTTGGAAAATATTGCTTGAATTTATTTATATAATCGTGTTAGGAGGGCAGTGAGTTATTGTGAAGTCAGCATTCTTCCATCTTCCTTCTCACTAATCCTTTGTTTGAGATTCTGCTTGAAGGACTCCGATTACTAATGCAATTACATGCTACCTGGTAAAGGGTAATCCAAAAAAAATTAAACCCCTCCACATATTGTATTTTTCTCTCAGAGCCACCCTTCTCCTAAAACTGAGTGCTCACATAAATCAATTAACTACTGATTTTATGACTACCTGCATTTAAGAACACATAGGCTTTTGACACCACTCTCATCTTAAAGATAAACGCTGCTGCTCATTTGGAGCACCAGTCTTTCAGAGATCTCTGAGTAACAGTAGACACTCTGAGTGGAGCTGATTTTAATAACAACAAGCAGGACAACACGTGTGCATTTTATCCCGGTATCACTAAAACCAAAGGTTGCCTTCTTGACAGTCAACGGCCTTAAAGTCATGCCATCTCTCTTCCATAGACCATAGAATAAATGTGAAAATAAGTAAAGTGGGGCTGCAGGAATATTCTTTGGTGGTTCAGGAACGATGATATTGAACCTGTGGATTGCAATCCTAGGATGCTGGAAACATCCAGGAAACAATATTATAAAAATCACCAAAACTATTTATTGGATTTAAAATGTTACATTAACCTACAGATGATCTACACAGGTGAAACTATGGTTACAGAGCAAAATATAAATGTTATCCAACTTAAAAGTAAAGATACAGCATGCCTGAATGTGTGGAAAGTATTTGGAGGGAATTAAAAAGCAGACGATATTGTCTGTGATGAGTGAAACAAATGGACGTCTTAAAAAGGGGCTGAAGTTGCCTAGATGATGAGTAAGGAAAAGCAGTGATATAATTATCTTTGGAGGAGAGAAGATAGAAACTGAAAGCTGATATAAGGAAGCTAAATTTTTTATCACAGAAAGAAGTTGAACGACAGCGTCCAGAATTGATCAACCAACAACAACTGTATAATTATATTATTTAGACATGTGGAGGAAACTGTCAGAACTAAAAACAGAAACCATTAGAGTGGTTGCTTCCATTGCCTATAGCCTTCCCAGGTGGCACTAGTGGTAAAGAACCTGTCTGCGAATGCAGACTATGTAAGAGATGTAAGTTCGATCCCTGGGTCGGGAAGATACCCTGGAGGCAGGCACAGCAACTCACTCCAGTATTCACGCCTGGAAAATCCCACGGACAGAGGAGCCCTGGTGGGCTACAGTCCATGGGTTCGCACAGAGTCAGACACTACTGAAGCGATTTAGCAGGCATGCACGCATATCCTATGGTTAAGAGAATGAATAGCCTTGAATTGGGGGTGGATAGTGGCTTCTGGATGCTGGTCATGCTCCATTTCTTGATCTGGGTGCTCGTTACAAGATTGTCTTTACGAAAACAATCAGCCACACACTTTAAGATATGTATGATTTTTCCATTTGTATGGTACATTTCAACTAAAATTTCCTCATTGAAAGTGACTGCCTCTGGGGAACAGGACCGCCAGAAATGAGGGGATAGTCAGGGTATTACTGTTTTCTCATGATTCATCAACCTGGTTCAGTCACTTTTAGCCATGCAAGGTATTTACTTGCATGAAATTTTTTCATGCTGTTTCGTACTGGACCCTCAGGTGACATGGAATGTGAGAAGTTCCACATCCTCTAAAGGTGACACTTCATGATGTAAGTTCCTGGGGGATGGATATCAGCAGACTTGGGGGACGTGCTTTCAGAGCCCCCAGCAATTTGGGTAGTGAGATGCTGTCTTTGGAGATGCTCAAGTCAAGGAGATATGGAATGAGCTCTGCCTAGGGGCCCTTGGGGGCAGTCTGGTTACCGCTGAAACTCTGGGGGACACACATACTTGGGTCCAGGGTACCTACATCTTTTCTTTTCCTTTTTTTTCCCTTTGATCCAGAAAGAAAACTCAAAAATTCAAGCGTTCCAATGGAAAAGTACTCCTTACAAATTGGGGTAAGATCAAAACTGGAAACAGGAGGGTCAAAGGAAGCCCTTTCGTCCACTTTGATGTAGAAGATGAGCAGCTTGAGGTGGAAGGGTGGGGAGGGTGACTCTGGGGAAGAGAATATACCAGCAGGACCAAGCAAGCTATGGATGCTTCACCAGCTGGGGACCAACCTTTGCCCCTGCACCAGTTACTGCCCTCCAAGCAGGGGTGAGGCGGATGGCTGATGACATCAGGCATCCAAGGGCTGGGAATTTAGCATATCTTCTGCTCTGAGATCCCTACACCAGGGATCAGCAAACTGTGGTCCAGGGGCCAAATCTGGCCCACTGCCTATTTTTGAACAATCTGTCAACTAGGAATGGCTTGAGATCTTTTCCAAAAAAATTACTGTTATTTATTATTTGGCTGTGCTGGTTGCTAGCGCAGCACTCAGGATCTTCAATCTTCGTAGCAGTATGTGGGATCTAGTTCCCCAACCAGGGATAGAACCTAGGCCCCCTGCTTTGGGATCGAGGAGTTTTAGCCACTGGACCACAAGGGAAGGCCCAGCTTGACACTTTTAAATGACTGAAAAATATCAAAATAAAAATAAAATATGCTATGACACATAAAAATTAAACAAAATTTAAGTTTCAATATCTATAAATAAAGTTTTATTGAAACACAGTAGTGCTCATCATTTCATTTACATACAGTCTCTGGCTGTTTTTGCTACAACAGCAGGTTTGAGTGGTTTCAACACAAAGCCTAAAATATTTATTATCAAGTCTTTTACAGAAAAAGTTTACCAAGTCCTATTCTCCACCATGACTAGTCAAATAGCATGTGTTCATCCAGTACTTTTAACTCCCAAAGTACTTGTCTCACTTTATCATTATTTTCTTATTTACCATGCTGTAGGAGGAATTTGAGGGCTTCCCAGGTGATGCCAGTGGTAAAGAACCCACCTGCCAGTGCAGGAGACTTACAGTCATTGGTTTGATCCCTGGGTCAGGAAAAGCCCCTGGAGGAGGGCACAGCAACCCACTCCAGTATTGTTGCCTGGAGAATCCCATGGACAGAGGAGCCCAGCAGGCTACAGTCCATAGGGTCGAAAAGAGTCAGACACGACTGAAGTGACTTAGCATACAGGCTCACATGCAGGAGGAATTTGTAATCATAGAAGTGGAATCAAAGAATTTGCAATCATGGAATATAATAGGCCCTCATTTGCAGACTGCCCCATCCTGAATCTCCAATTCTATACCTGAGAAAACTGGAGTCCCTCCTAAGAAAGTGCTCCCCTCTGCACTCAGGTCACTGTCTTGGGGCTCATGCTCTGTGAAATCAAATCCCCCTCAAGGTCCCTTGCAACATGAGGTTCAGAAGAGAAACTCAGGAACTCAGGACCAGAACTCAAGCACAAAAGCCTTGGTCCACGCCCCAGATAAGGCAACTCATCAAACTGCCAATTTGCTGAGCTCATGGAGGTTTTGTTGATGGGAAATTATAATTTCCCCCAGTCCTCCTGTTGTTTCCAACAGCAAGTGGGCTTTTCCTTAAGCACACCCAGTCCTCCCTGCCTTTGCGGAAGAATGCCCCGTTCTGATTTTTGGTGCAAAATGACTATGGATAACTGCCCTGACTCAGTTACTGTAAGGTTTCACAGTCTCTGGGTACAAGGCAGGCTAGGATGAAATCTTGATGGACTCTTCAGTTATTGGGTGAGGAGATGATTAGTGTGTTGCTTGTTTGACAAATTGATTTTTGGTGAGCTGATTCTTGCTAGCTTCCAAACAAAGCTCAAATCTGAGGCTGGACGCTGGAGACCACTCATTTGGGGGATTTTCTGTGGCAAATTAAAGCTGGGGAGGGAGACCAGGCCCCTGCAAAGGCCGCAGCCTCTCAGCTGCATCCAGCCAGGCTGCCTGTGCTTAGCTCCCAGCTATGTGCCTGGAAGTGGCCTCCCAGTAGGCAGGGCTCTTCTCCACTCGTCCTGGTGGTTGTCTTGGAGACCAAGAGCTCCAGGGAGAAGAGAGTCCCTTGCAGTCTCCCTGGGCTTCTCTAGGGACAAAAGAAGATTCCCTAAGTAGTGGGCCTTTCTCCCCCTTTTTCCTTGCACAAAGAACAGCATCCGTCAGATAAATTCATCTCATTGAAGCTGGAGGACAGCTGGACCCCAGCCAATCCTGGCAAGCCCCATCTCTGCCACCCCCAGCACAGTGTGCAGTAAGCCAGCAGCTCTGCCCCCGGGGGCACCCACACCTCCACCTGCCCCATCTGTTAATAGCCAAGTTCTGAAATCAATCTACCTGGATTCAAATCCTGGCTCCCTGTTCTAGGAGAGTCACCTGAGTGAAAGATTTTGTTCCTCTTAACTTCAGTTTCTTACCTGTGAGTCTGTGAAATAGAGGCTATTTTCCCAATGTACCTAAATTCAGGGAGTAGTGAAGGTTCATTGCAATAATGCATGGAAAGCATTTGAACAGTACCGGACCCACAGAAGCAGACACCATGCTGTTAATATTTCCTTTGGGGGGAAAAGCCCTGCCAAATGTGAACAGGAGTGCCTAAAGGAAGAGCTGGAGACCTCTGGCCTGTCCATCACTGGAGCCCTGGAGGGTGGCGATGATGAGTCCCAGGGGTCTCGGGCTGGTTATTTGTTTGGCCGGTCCAAATGACTTATTATACCAGCCCCTGGCAAGGGAGTAGAAAGGAAGAAGATAAAAAATCATAGCATCGATTTTTCCAGCACGTGAAACCAGCAATGTTATTTCCAGATCCATCCTTTCTGAAATTAAATAAAGTTGAGCTCAGTTTGTCAATTTGCTGAAAACCATCTTCATCCGACTTTCTGCATTGTAGTGAAGGGGCTCGCGGATGATGTTTTTCCCAGGTAAGTGTTATTGCCTTAGAAGTGAGGGATTTTGATGATGGTCCAGAATTTTAAGTGCTTTTCAACCCAATGAGGTAGCAATTTGCAAGTGCGCCGTCCATAACCATTAGGTGGCCGTTTTAACAAATGGGGGCTGTGGTGAGAGAGTCCTCCAGGAGTGAGTTACAGCTATAGAACTCCTCTCTCTTACTCAGTGTGCAGTCCCCAAGGTGAATGAACACTCTCCCTGCTGTGAGATACACTTTTGAAAAACCAGAAGCATATTCCTCTTTTTACTCCAATTATGAGATTTTGCTTTCCTTCAAAAACAATAAATGTGCTGGTTATTTCAGGTGAGAAAACATAATCTTGAGATTGCCTTAAGGAGAGGTGTTTTCCAAGCCCAAACTCACCCAGGTAAAGGGCTAATAAAAGCCTCCTGAGGTGCCAGGCAGGGGCAGGCAGGAGTAATAAGTGGCCTGTCAGTCATCGTAAACAGGCAGAACCAATCAAATGGGCTTGGAGGAGACCATACATGTAAACAGACTGGAAGTGGGGAGGAGTTAATAAAAGCAGGTTCTATATGCCTGACTACAGTGAGAATGGCTCACTAATTAACCCCATATTGCCTAGGGCTTCAATCCGTCCCTGGATCCCTGACCACTGAAGGGGCAGGACCATGGTTCCCAGGAAGAGTAAATAAAAATGGCCAAGAGAATCAATCTCCCATCAAAAGTCCTGGCCCAAAGACTTGAGCTGCTCCTGGTGATCTGAGCTGTTCAAGAGTTTGGTCCCAGGTCTAGGGGGATGTCCAGAGTGGCTTCAACGGGGCCAAGAGCTGAATTTACTCTTTCAAAACTGGTTCCCACTTTTTATTTTCAACTCTGAGTTGTGGGCCCTCCTACCATCTGTGAGCTTCCCAGGTGGCGCTAGTGGTAAAGAACCCGCTTGCCAGTGCAGGAGATGTAAGAGAGGCTGGTTCAATCCCTGGGTTAGGAAGATCCCCTGGAGGAGGAAATGGCAACCTACTCCAGTATTCTTGCCTGCAGAATCCCATGGACAGAGGAACTTGGCAGGCTACTGTCCATGGGGTTGCAAAGAATCATACAGGACTGAAGTGACTTAGCATGCACGCACCATCTGTATGAAATCATCCTCAACCTTGAGAGAGGATTAACCAGTGCTCTCTCCCTACTCCCAGAACATTTCACACATACCCCAGTGAATACCCTCCAGCACCCAGTACTGCAATGATCTGCTTGGATGCCCATCTCCAGTCTCTACAACAGTGCCTAGCAGAGGAGGGGGACTCAGGAAAGGTTGACTGATTGCTATAGGATCCCAGGGAAATCTCTCCATGACATAATGACAATGGTTTGTCAGAAATTCTGGTTTGAGTTTCATTACACTGTAGTTTGTAGTTGGGGACATTTTGGAAAAATGCTAAAGCCCCGTTTAAGTAAACCATGGCGTTTTCAATCAATAGGCTATTATACAGCCATTAACAATGATAGATCAGATTTGTACTTGCTGCTTTGAAAAGATGCTTGTGATGTGTTACTGAAGGGGAAAAAAGCAGGCTACAGGATCCCATATTTTACTGAGGGAAGAAGTTTGTATCTGACACACACATATACTTTTGGGTTACATCAATAGAGGTGACCACAGGAGCTACATTGAAGTATCAGGTTTCAGAGGAACATTGACAAGGTGATCTTCATCCAAAAGAGGGTGATTGAAATGGAGAAGAATCCAAAACCATGTCACTTGAATAAGGATCGAAAGAACTGAGGGTTTCCTAATTGGGATAAAAAGACTCAGAGTTGGGCTGAAGGATTTGGGTCCAGTGAGAACGCTCACAGTGTGAGCTGAAAGCTCATAAGAGACATGGGAGAGCTGGTAATACTGCAGAGAACAAGATCAAGTAAGTCCCCACGAACAAAGTGTCCTTTGAACCTGGCTCTGAACTCTAAGGGCTTCCTTGGTGGCTCAGTGGGTAAAGAATTCACCTGCAATGCAGGAGACATAGGAGATTCGGGTTCAGTCCCTCGGTTGGAAAGATCCCTTGGAAGAGGGCATGGCAACCTGCTCTGGTATTTTTGCCTGGAGAATCCCATGGACAGAGGAGCTTGGCAGGCTACAGTCCATAGGGTCGCAAAGAGTCAGACATGACTGAAGCGACTAAACACACATGCACTGAACTCTAAAGATGAAGGCAGCCTTTTAGTCACTGGCATCCCAGTCTCACAGTTTTGGCATTTCCTTGTACCACCTGCATGACTGTTTACTTATGTTCTTCTTTAAATTATCTTATTTTGAAATAAATTAGTTCCAAAAGGTAACTGTTTCACTAATGATGTGGGGAAACCAATATTGCCACCACAAAGAAAGCAATCATAAAAATGCATTTTTAAATACTCCAGAGTTGTTAAATCCCAGTTAAGTGATTGGTGCCTGAAAGCTCTGCCTCTAAGATCAGTTTCTTCTTAGTTATAGAGGAGAGTAACAAATATTATAAAGGCTTTAAAGTTATGCTCATCGCCACCACCTCCTCCCCCCAGGAACTCTGTCCTGGCCAGAGAAGCATGAGAGGTGAACCTCTTCCCTTCCCACCAGGGATCTGGTGTGATGGGACCCACCATCCAGTAAGCAGAGGAGAGCAGGAAGGCAAAGGTGGGGAGGTGGCATAGGCTCCCCCAACAAACCAGCACAGATTTCCCATTGTAATCTTGTTATACTGCTTTGATTGTTGTGACATGTGAATATATTAACCATTCAAGACAAAACAAAAAAATATATACACATGATTTTATTAAGATGCACACTTATACACATACATATATAATCCCTTGTACAGCAATATTCAAAACAAACGAGTGGTCCAGATGTGCTACAGAGCAAAGGCTTTGGAGCCGAGCTGCCTGGAGTTGATTATAGCCCTTCCACTTAGCAACAATGTGGTCCTGAGTAAATCCCTTAACCTTTCCAAACCTCATTGTCCTAATCTGTATAAAAGGGATTCAATCTCCACCTCTGGGTTATGGGACACTTTAATAAGATGATTAGTGTAAAGGCCTTTGCCCTTCACAAGCATCCAGTGAATTATTGTGTCACTGCTTCTTCACCTGTCTCTGTGGCCCTTTGCTTATTTCAAGTGCATCGCTATATGTATCTCTTCCTATCTGTCTCTGTCACCCTCATTCCCTTCAGTTCTTTAAAATAAAACTGAAGCATCCTTTGTGTCATTTATTATGTGTACTTAATAGACTGTTCTTTTCCCTGCTCTTAATTTTAATAAGCTAACAAGGAGAACGTTCTGATTTCTAGAAGCAAACAAGCTGGCTGCATTAAATTGCTTTTTACTTCTTTGGGTTTCCAATCGATTTCAGGAGCGCAGGTCAGTGACTTTTAATAGCAAAACTGATCACCAGCTCTGGTGCAGAGACCAAGGCCACCCACCCGCTCACTCTCACATACACAAACACACACACAAGATGTGTACTGATAAGAATGGCCCTTTCCCATTAAGCATTCTCCAAACCACAATGGTGGATGAAGAGCCCCGCAGAGATTGAAATGTTTCTGTTGAGTTTCATTTCTTTGAATATTTCTGCAGCAACTCTTAATAGAAGTCAGTAAATCTCGGTTTAACCGCCACTATTGAAAGGGGAGGACACAAGCAAAGGTGCAAAAGGGTTTTGGCGGCTTCTGAAGTGTCCGTTACAGACGGCCTGAAAGACATGACGAATTTGTTTTCTAGTTTGCAGACGCACGCACGACTTCATCACCCTCTATCTCTCCATCATCCAGGGCTGCTTTCTAAAGATAGACACACAGTTCCTGCAGGACACTCCTTTTTCACTCATTAACGGCGATCAGTAAACCCTGTGGCGTTCATTAAAATGTTTCTCTCCTGCTCAGAAATATTTTTTTTCTTTAAAAGGCAAGTTTAGCTGCTGCGAGGTCAAAGAAATATATAACAATTATGAAGAAGGTAATCGCCACAGTACTTTGTTATTTTGAGTACGTCCTGGGGGCGGGCAAGCAGTTGTGATTTATTTCCACTCAGACTCTTGAGCTTCATTTGAATATTTACTGGGGTTGTGCTCAGCTCCAATGGGTCCATGCAAATATGCGCAGAATACAGAGCCAAAAACTGACAGCCCTCAGCACAAAGGAGCCCGCGACTTCTGACCCTACCTGGGTTTGCTTTTATGACTTTCATATCCTTGAAGTTATTTAAAAGAAGATGAAATATGACAGCTGCTGGGGTTGGCAAAAGCCGCAAGTTGATTGCATTCCGGGCTACCCCCTCCCGGAATGCCGTCAGCACATTTAAAAGTGTGCAGTTCATTGCTGTCCTCTGCACTTCTCTCCTGACCTGCAGAGCAAACCTGGTTCAGTGTGTAGACAGGTGGAGCTGGACATTTGTTTCCTGCTGGCCAGCGTTTCCTTTACGTACGTATGTCTCTATCCCCCAACCTCTGCACCTGGGGTTAAGCAAGCTTGACCGCTCCGGGTTCCTCAGCATCCATGGATAGGCATGTGACCAAGGTTAGCCAATCAGAGCACACCTCCCAGTCAGAGCGATTGTTTCAAGGGTAGTCATGTGACTTACCCTGGGCCAATGAAAGCCTTCCCTCGGGCTTTTGGATGACTCTGAGAAAGAGCTTGTCTCTTTCCACTGTGGTTAGCATCTGGCTTGAGTTAAACCTGGGGCCACCATACGGGGAGAGCCTGTATCGTGGGAGGATCCAACATTATTAATAATAGCTGAGATCAGAGACGCAAACAACTCTGAGGACATTCAGTCTTGCTTGAAGCCACTATTGGAATTTTTAGTTAAACAGGCAATAATTCCTTTGGATTAAGCCATACTCCATACTGACCTGGGTCTCTGACGCTACCGAAAGATGTGCTTTTTTACTAAAGGAGATGTGCTTTTACTATAAACCAGCAGAGCAGAATATTCTCTGCCTATAATGCTTTCCCCGCTCGTTCTTTAAAACCAAAGCATAACCCAGAGTTTGCCACTCCCTACTGCCACTCCTGAGAGCAGGTCCTTAAAATATCATTACACAAAAATCCTACTCTTAGGGACTGCTTCTCGGGACACCAAACTAGGAATATGAGGATCTGTAGAAAATATTTAACACGATAATTGACTCGTGTGCTTGATAAATGTTAAACATCATTCTCATTCTTGCTACCATTGTTGTTATGTTGATATAGAAGAGCTTGAATCAGGATCCAGTTTCCCACTGTACTTCTTTCAACTATACCAATGTTTCCTAAAATGTCAAATATATTCCACAGTTGAGCCACAAAAATGATTTTAATTATTAGGCATTTTAGTAATTTTAAAGTTACATAGTTATGCAAGTAAGTGTTGTCTTCTGTTGATGGTAGTGGTCATAAAGTCCCTTTATAAAAAATATGTCTCTAAGTAATAAATATAAGCCAATTTTTTAAGTAAGTAGAAGATATCCTGAAGTTTATGAAGATATGGCAAAAATTTTGGAGTTGGTCTACTCACAGAAAACTCTGAGCCACCCACACCACCCACCAGCCCAAACCTCCCCTGCAAATGGCTTTCCGGTCACAGCTAAGGTCCTGCTGGACCTGGCAGAAATGAGCAGTGAGCCAGAGCTCCCATTGTAGCCATTACCACACACATGCTGACGCTGGACTCTGTGAGTCGCTGGAGCGCGGGAGGAGGATGAGCAATGGCCTGAGAAGAGAAATGTGGCATCTGTGGGAGCTGGAAAGAAATGTCATTTGGGTTCCTTGGCCTGAGAGAAAGATAAATAACAACACTGTTAGTACGAAACCGAAGCCTAGAATTTGTCCCAGGTGAACAGAGATGCCCCAGCACAAGACTGGCCCCAGAGAACCTCAACAAATGAGGCTACTCTTCCTACCCACCTTTTCCAGTCTCACTCCTTTGGAAGCTGTGATGGTCCAGGTCCAGCACCAGTCAAATTCCACAAACTAAATAACTGTTTAACTTGAGGCCAGTTACATAACCTCTCTAACCCCTCTGAGCCTCCATGACCCCCATCTGTAAAATGTGAAAGGTGAGCCTCATACCAGACAAGGCTGGCCAGCAGCACAGAAGTCATGTACAGAGCCTTTATCACAGACTGTGGTCCAGGTTGGGCATTTTCAGGTGTGTGCTCTCTTCATTCCAGTCCTAACCAGGGCAGAAAGTCCAGTATCACCCCCAGCTCAGCAGCAGGTAGAGTCCAGGGATTAACTGGCCTCTGCAGCCAGGGTGTAGAGCATCTCCTCTGTATCTGCCTGGATCTTTGGCCCAGCTTCAAGCTTCCCTCCAGGAAACACACTGTGCCCTTTATATAAAGCTCTCTTGGTGCACTACCCAAATCTCCATCACTGGGCAAGTTACAAACCATGTATACCGAATGTTTTGGGCTGCTGAGGGCCCATAGCTGCACCTTCCTCCAGAGAACTGCCCTTGACCAATGGGAACCACTCATCCAGAGAAGCCTGGGGGCCTGCAGGCAATGACTGGCACAGCAATGTAAAACCTAGTCACCTTGCTTCAAGACTCTGCAACTCTGTGAAGCTATTCATGATCCAGGGCCTTCAGGGTGATCAGGCTGAGGCTAGATGTCAGCTGAAACCACATCTTTGCATCTTTCTCTACACTATTCTTGCCCTCCTCACTCCATTACAAGTTTCTTCTGAGCATATTCTCTCAATGGATTACCTACACAAAATTCCCCTTCCCGGCTCTAGTTGGAAGCTGATCAAAGATACCTTTGTACATCAGACAAGATATTTGCAATAGAAGGAAAGATACGCTAGCTCGTGCAGAAGCTAGCTCTGGCTGACATTTTCCCTAAATGAAGATAGTGTAACAGAGGATGTTGTGAGGCAGGGGGTCTGGTTCACTCTGTTAGGCATTGCTGAGGAGCCAGAGCTCTTGAAGGGCAGGAGCCTGGTCAGCTCCAGGCATCTAAGCAGTGTTGGCTGCCCTTCTCCATAAGGCCCTAGCCTTAACAGGACTCAGCTCCTCAATATAGAGCATGTGTGATAAAAGCCAACCCCTTTGATATGGCGATCAAGTCCCTGGTGAGCCAGCCCCTGCAGACCTCTCCAGACTCACTTACCGCTCTCCACCTTGGTCACCATTCTCCAGCCACACAAACTTTCCTTCTGACCCTACACAATGCCAAGTTTTTCCACCTTAGGGGGCTTTCTGCCCTCCTTTTAGAAACCCCCTTTTCTTCCTCTTCCCATGAATAAGTTCTTACTCAGGACTCAGCTTCAATGACCCTTCTCAGAGAAGGCTTCCCTGATTACCAGGTCATTCTTTGTCACATTCCCCTGTTTTATTCCTTTATAGTGGTTATGATCTGATAACTTTATATTCATTTGTGTCCTTATAAATCTGTGTTGACCCAGAAAAAAATGATCTAAATCCCCAGTACCTAGGACAATATCAGGCATTTAATAGATGCTCAATAAAGTTTTACAAATAAAGGAATGATCATGCTTAAGCTTCTGGGTCTCTGAACCAAGTGTTCTAGTCCCAGAAGGACCTGATGGGCTCAACTTGTTCACATATCCTCCTCCCCAGACTAATTAGAGTCTTGTCATACAGACACAGAGAAGGCAATGGCACCCCAATCCAGTACTCTTGCCTGGGAAATCCCATGAATGGAGGAGCCTGGTAGGCTGCAGTCCATGGGGTCGCTAAGAGTCGGACACGACTGAGCAACTTCACTTTCACTTTTCACTTCCATGCATTGGAGAAGGAAATGGCAACCCACTCCAGTGTTCCTGCCTGGAGAATCCCAGGGACGGGGGAGCCTGGTGGGCTGCCGTCTATGGGGTCGCACAGAGTCAGACATGACTGAAGTGACTTAGCAGCAGCAGCATACAGACAGGCCCACTGGAGGCTGCCCCTTTGGGATGGAGCACCAGTCCTAGACAAGGAAGATCTTAATCTGTGGAGCCCCCCACTGGTGTTTGCCATACCCAGGAGCCATGGCTCAAGTTTACAGCTGCTGCCATTTCTCAGTGCCATGCCTTGTGCCATATCCTCCCTTCATGGGCACTGGCTCCTGCCTCTCTGGCTGGAATGTAATAGTCCCTTTGGGTTTTGTGCGCTGGAACCTCAACTTGATCTCTGCATCAGGGTTTACCCTCTGTGCCGTTCACTCTCCCCATCTCCAGTGACAGAGGAAGCACTTAAATGCTCATCAGTAACACTAACCAGCTCAACACCAATGTTTATACTTCTCTTTCTTTCATAATCACATTCACACATATCATTTCACCCAGTCCTTAAAAACTCCCTGTGAGAGGAGAGGGTGGGACGTATGGAGAGAGTAACATGGAAACTTATATTACCATATGTAAAATAGATAGCCAGCGGGAATTTGCTGTACGTCTCAGGGAACTCAAACAGGGGCTCTGTATCAACCTAGAGGGGTGGGATGGGGAGGGACATGGGAGGGAGGTTCAAGAGGGAGGGGGCATATGTACACCAATGGCTGATTCATGTTGATATTTGACAGAAAACAACAAAATTCTGTAAAGCAATTATCCTTCAACTAAAAAATAAATAAAAATTTTAAAAAACCTCCCTGTAAGGTGGGAATGACAAAAATACATCTCTTCTGGGGCGCTAAGCTGGAGGATAGCCTCTTTGCTCCCCTCAAGTGGGAGGCTGCCTAAGATTGAAGCCCAAACTGATGGAAGCAGAGTAAAGTGATGAGTGGAGGGGAAAGAGTGTCCTGAGGAATTGTCTGAAGCTCGGTTTTTAAGTAAGTTCTAGGCATAGACTATTTAGATATATGCTTGTAAAAGTACCAGTGTAAGTTGAGTTTCTGTCACTTTCAGTTTGAAAAGCCCAGATGATGAGGTCCTGTCAACCTGACCCTCTGGAGCCCTATTCCCAAAGACACTCAGCACGTTTAGAAAGAGCTTTGGATTCTACCTTTTAAGTTCCAACTTGGAGACCTTGTGTAGGTTTGCCATATGCCAGAGTGGGAAAGGCAGTCAAACTCTGGAGTCAGGGTATCTGGGTTCAAGTCTGGTTCTCCCACTTACTAGCTGTGTGAACTTGAGGAACTTACTTAATCTCTCTGATTTCAGTTCCTGTGTCAGTTCGAATAGGATAGGTTAACCTATCATAACAATCCCAGAACCGCAGTGATTAAAAATAATAAACTTTATTTTGCACTCATACTCCACGTCCATCGTGGGTCATCGGGGCTTTCTGCTACACAGTCCTCATTTGGGGCCCCGCTGACCGAGTACCTGACATGCAGGGCGTTGCCAGTCTCTGTGACAGAAGGAAAGGACCCGATCACCCACTGGCTCTTAAAGCTTCCATCTGCAAGAAATGCATGACACTTCGTTGTGGTCACTGTTCAGTCACTAAGTCATGTCTGATTCTTTGGTGACCCCACGAATGATAGCCCACCAGGCTCCTCTGTTCATGGGATTTCCCAGGCAAGAATACTGGAGTGGACTGCCACTTCTTTCTCCAGGGGCTCTTCCAGACCCAGGGATTGAACCCACATATCCTGCACTGGCAAGCGAACTCTTTACCACTGAGCCACCAGGGAAGCCAGCATGAAACTTGTCCTCACATTATTTTTTTTAATTTTAATTGGAGGCTAATTACTTTACATTATTGTATTGGTTTTGCCATACACTGATATGAATCTGCCCCGGGTGTACATATGTTCCCCATCTTGAACCCCTCTCCCATCTCCCTCCCCATCCCATCCCTCTGGGTCGTCCCAGTGCTCCAGCCCCGAGCATCCTGTATCATGCGTCGAAACTGGACTGGCGATTCATTTCACATATGATAATATATGTGTTTCAATACCATTCTCCCAAATGATCCCACCCTCGCCCTCTCCCACAGAGTCCAAAAGACTGTTCTATACATCTGTGTCTCTTTTGCTGTCTCATATACAGGGTTATTGCTCACATTATTTTAATCAAAACAACTCACATGGCTATCTCTAACTTCCAAGTGGGCAGGAATATGCAAACTCATCACATATTTAGAAGAAAAAGCAAGAAACAATCTGCTGAACAGCACTAATAATGAGCACAGTTTCCCCCTATATAGATGTGGATAATAATTATACCTACACTACATGTTTGTCCTAAGCATTATGTGTGTTAACTCACATAAAGCACTTAAAACAACATCTGGCACATATTAAGTATCCAATCAATGTTATCGATAGCTGTTGATATTACCATGCCCCCTGACCCTGGGTATTGCCCTATATGCAAAGAGACTTGCATTGCTGAGTGACCTGCCTACCAGAGAACTAGAAAAAGCATGTCCAGGTCACATCTTACTGCCAGACAGCAGCAAGAGGCACAGAGGCCAATTAGTGACTTGATTACAAATTACATGGTAGGTATGTCATCAGGCATCACTAGCCCTTTAAATCCTTCCAAGTTGAAAGGAGCAGAGAATGACTTGCTACCGAAGAATGGGCAGTTCTTTAGATTGTCCACACTGTGTCTGTTTCTGAATCTCCCACAAAATATGGGGATAGGACTCAGCAAGCATTTCCTCACAACACAGATATAATAGAAACTCGTGGGGTACCTTCCCCTACTCCCCACCCCATTCACCCACCACCCTTACCCCACAGACAGTGACATTTTCATGGTCTCCAGCAAAATACTTCCTCATCTTGAGGGTAAACACTGAAGCATGTGATAAGGAAAACTTATTTTTTAAGTAACCTCAAAATATCTCTAGGATTTATCCTGAGGATATGCTGCTCTCCAAGCTATATGTTCAAAATGCTCATTGTTTGTGCCCCCAAAACTGGAACAGTCATCAAGTGCTGTGTGGTTGCAGAAGTCACGGTGAGCCCATCAGAAAAAGAATTAAATGAAAAATGTAAGAGAATTAGAAATAAGTAGTAGTCTTAAAAGAATTAGAATTGATAGCATGTCCATTGCGTGTGTGTTACTTGCTCAGTCGTGTCTGATTCTTTGTGGCCTGTAGCCAGCCAGGCTCCTCTGTCCATGGAATTCTCAAGGGAGGAGTACTGGTGTGGGTAGCCATTTGTTTCTCCAGAGGATCTTCCTGACCCAGGAATTGAACCTGGGTCTCCTGCATTGCAGGCAGATTCTTTACCATCTGAGCTACCAGGGAAGCCCAGTATGTCCATTATAATAGATCAAATAGATTTATATGTACTGATATGTAGACTCCAAGAAATATTAGTAAGGGTAAGATGCAGAGCTGTACCTATATTATAACCCATTTGTATACATTTTCAGTATGTATACCTATGTAGGCTGGTATGGATCCCTGTGCTGTGTGCTAAGTCACTTCAGAAATGTCCGACTCTTTGTGACCCCATGGACTGTAGCCCACCAGGCTTTTCTGTCCATGGTATTCTCCAGGCAAGAATACTAGAGTGGGTTGCCATTTCATCCTCCAAGGGATCTTCCCAACCCAAGGATTGAACCCACGTCTCCTATGTCTCCTGCATTGGCAGGCAGGTTCAGGTGGCTAGTGCCACCATAGGAAATTATTAATTTTCCCGGGGAACAAAATTCTGAAGGGGCGGATATATATGGTGAGAGGTGAGAGAAGAGAGGTGTGTAGTTTTCATGATTTACCTTCTTGTGTTATCTACATATTTATCACTACTGAGTTATATTTATATTTGAAATTTATCTTAAAATTTTAAGGAGTATTAATTATTTGACCACACAGGAGCAGAGGTTAACATCTTTGGAGAGTGTCGGTGATATTTATTGGAGTCAGGGAACTGGAACTCTTTTTATTTTTTTAATTGAAGTATGGTTGATTGATAAAGTTGTGTTAGTTTCTGGTGTATACCAAAGTGATTCAGATATATATATAGATATATATTCCATTTTATATTCTTTCCCTTTAGAGTTGACTACAAGATACTGAATAAAGTTCCCTGAGCTATAGGAAAGAACCATGCTGTTTATCTATTTTGTATAAAGTAGTTTGTATCTGCTAATCCCATACTCTGGATTTACCCCCTTCCAGCCTTTCCCCTTTGGTAACCATAAGTTTGTTTTCTATGTCTGTGAGCCTGTTTCTGTTTTGTAAATAAGTTCATTTGTATCCTGTTTTAGATTCCACATATAAATGATATCTTTCTCTGTCTGACTGACTTCCTTTTAGTGTGATAATCTCTAGGTCCATCCATGTTGCTGCAAATGGCATTATTTCATTCTTTTTATGGCTGAGCAGTGTTCCGTTGTATGTATGTACCACATCTTTATCCGCTCACCTGTCAATGGACATTTAGGTTGCTTCTATATCTTGGCTATTGCAAATGGCGCTGCTGTGAACACTGAGGTGCATGTATCTTTTGGAATTAGAGTTTTCTACATATATATGCCCAGGAGTGGGATTGCTGGATCACATGGTTAACTCTGTTTTTTGCTTTTTAAGAAAACTCCATATTTTTTTCCATAGTGGCTGCATTGATTTGCAGTCCCATCAACAGCATAGGAGGAGGAAACTGGAAGTCCTAGGCATCTTTCTGGGATGGGAGAGGGGACAGGCTTGCCCCAGGAAAGACCCCTCGCTCTGCCGAGTCTGGCTTCACCCTGGAGTGCAAGCGGGGCCCCCGGTGATGAAGGGCAGCCAGAGGCAGCGTGTGAGTGTAAGGGGGTCTTTATCTGGGCCATGGTAGTGTGGCATTGTTTAAGCAGCTTTACTTGCCGACAAAAGAGGCACTAGCTGACAGAACATCTAGGCACCAGGAGTGGGAATTGGAGGCATCAGTCCCTGGGGTTGGGATAAATTTCATCACCACAAGCACCCAGTTGGCATACATTTCTAAGTGGCCGCCTTGCATGGATGTTTTAAGGGCTGAAGGAGCTGATGTGCACAAATGTGGGTTGGAAAGGACATAGAAGACACGTGCTGCTGCCATTAACCTGGTTTCCCAGGTAAGGAAACTGAGGAAATGTAAGGGAAATGCACCCCCGTTCTCATAGCCTGTGAGCGTGGGAGCCAGGTTTCAAATCTAGGCTGCCTGCCCCCCAGGCTGGACTCTGAAGCCATACAACTCCCTGCATCTCCAAGATGCCCTACAGAACTCTACCCCTATGTGGGGAGGGACCATGTGCCACATTCACTGCTGTGCCCCCAGTCTGCATGAAACACTGGCCAGTGAACCAAGGGTCAAGTTGCTCTCTGACTTCCCCTGCTCTGGCCCCAGGTCCTTGGAGATGCTCCTTCAGGGATGGCGGGCAGCCTGCTCTCGGTACCCAGGCCTGGAGGGACCTGAACTTGTTCTTCTTGGGTCCTGTGAAATGATGGGCTTCCCTAGTACTCTTGCCTGGAAAATCCCACGGATGGAGGAGCCTGGTGGGCTACAGTCCATGGGGTCGCTAAGAGTCGGACACGACTGAGCGGCTTCACTTTCACTTTTCACTTTCATGCATTGGAGAAGGAAATGGGAACCCAATCCAGTGTTCTTGCCTGGAGAATCCCAGGGATGGGGGAACCTGGTGGGCTGCCATCTATGGGGTCGCACAGAGTCGGACATGACTGAAGTGACTTAGCAGCAGTCCCTTCCAGCTGGTCTGCCAGAGGCCAGCAGACACCTTTATCTCCCATGGAGGAAGCCCTGTTCTTTGACTCAGACCATCCAGGGCACAGCCCAGCATCCCAGGTCCTCTTTGGCCCTAAACCCTGACCCTTTTGGCAGAGTTCTCAAGCCTATGCCTCAGGCAGGTGGGTCAGTGGACAGTCTGGGAGTCAGAGTGCCTGACTTTTTGTTGTGGACTTGCTCACATGGTTCTTAAATAGATGCATGATCTTCCTTTGTGAACTGGAAAAATCTCATAGGTGCTCTATGCCTCCGTTTCCCCCACCAATAAAATGAGTCTCATTCAACTTGCCCTAACTCACGCTTGGCTGCCAGGCACAACTGTTTTCTGGTAAGTGTGCTAGATGCTGAAATGCACTCCCCAGATCCTTCTTTCAGGACCAAGAATACCTTCCCTCATGTGTGGACACTGGCTGCTGATGGCTCAGAGCTGAGTTCCCCTCCACCCTCCCCCAACCGGGAGCTACCTTCAGCTGAGGGGAGCTGCCCTTCCCGAGGGTACACCTTCTCCCAGTTCCTGTCCCTGTGTGGGCACAGAGGCTGGTCCCCTTATCCCACTCCAGGGCATCTGAAGTCCATCCCAGCTGCAGAGGTCCCCACCAGCTTAGCTGAGAACTTTGCTGCAACTGCCCTGCAGCCCAGCCTCCCCTTCTGTGCACTTCTGTGGTCCTCACCCTGCACAGATCTGGGTCCTGGGGGCTCTTCCGTGAAAACTTCTGCAGGCAAATTTCTCTCTCAAAGTCTGATTTACAGAGAAACTGACCTAAGACAATTAATGTACTGATTAAAAGCCAGAGTTATCACATGATGAAATATTTGGGGGGAACAGAATCAGAAAATAGAAATACAGATCACATCTCACTCTAATAGTTTAAAGCACATTCAATCACTTATTATTAAATTTGTGAGAAAAGAGTGACAAGTCCTTATGCAGCAATTTGTTCTGTTTCTTTCCATCTTTTTCTATAATGTGTATTTTTATAAAATTATAATCAACAACATTATGTATGCCATTTTCATCCTGCTATTTTTTGTTCGGTACATTGTAAGTATTTTCCATGTATTTGAATCTCTTGAAACATTTTTTATAGCAAAATAACCCAATGAGTAATGACTTATTGGCAGACTATTTTTCTAATGACACACATCTAGCCTGACTTAGGGTTTAAAATTATGAAGTAATCTGGTGAACATACTAGGGATGTAGCTTTTTCCATATTTAGAATGGCTTCCTTGGGCTAGATATCCAGAAGTAGAATGATTGTATGCAAACCTATAAAAGCACATTTAAAACTGTTTTCTCAATGGATGACATAAAATCAGGAGACTGGGAATGACCCAGTCTCTTGCTGTTTTAGCTCTGTGACCTGGAGCAACTTACTCAACTTCTCTGAACCCCACAGTGGAAAGTGTGGAAGGAGCGGGAAGGAGTGAGAGCTCTGACACCATATTCCCTCAGATGACTATGTGCCAGGACTCTGCTCTGAGATGAACTTTGGAGAGACGGCCCCCAGAGCCTCACCTGCCGGCTTGTGAGAGGAAGGACGTGGCGCTTAGAGACGGGCTGTAATGAATTCTCCTCTCTCCTTTGAAGTCTTCGGAAGGTTTATGGTTGGATTAATAGTGTTATGAATTGAGTCAAACAAGGCTCTCCTTCCCCCAGGACCTCAGATAGCGGAAATCAGATGAAGCAATAATCCTCTTCCACATGCAGCAAGTTTATTAAAATCTGTCTTAGTGTAAAGAGAGGAGCGGAGCTCGGGAGGTGGGGGTCTGGGAAGTGCTTCCGGGGTCCTGAGCAGGACATGTGAAGCTGGGGCATCAGCTGTTTGTAATTGCCTAATTAACATTTTTTGAGTTAGAACATTCAGATAAAGTTAGTCCTCCTTGTCATCTTCCCAAATCCAGCTCCCACTCTTCGTGGAAGCGATCAAGGACTTGGGATTGAACAGCACAGTGCCCAAAAGGACTTTATCCATAATATTTGGATGCTTTTAAGCTATTAATTTGATGTATTGTTCTGGACCTGCTTTATCCATCACCAGAACACAAATATAGATTGAGGATTGGTTGATCAATTGATTGATTAAGATACTTCACAGAATGTGTATAAAATTATTTTACATGAATTTCTTGGCATAAATGAGATCCTGCTGTACATATTAGATAGCAGTTCGCCACCATCTATGTTGACATACAGAGATCTAGGTCGGTCCTTGTAACTGACTGGTAGTATTCCATCATTTGAATACAGCATATTTTATTTATCTGTTCTTCTATTCTTGGACCCTGGAATTGTCTGCTGTGCTTTGATAGTAAATTTCATGGTGCAAAGAGCACCCTGGAGCCTGGATCTCTGTGCACACAGACAAGGCATCTAATCTCTACAGTGAGCATGGAGCAGTGGAGTTTCTGGTTTCTAAGGGCTGGCATCTCCCCAGCCTTCTGGGGGTTCTGGGAGCAAACCAAACGACCGGAAATACCGAATCCATGGTCTAAAGTTTCTATCATCCATCTAGCCTCCTGCATGTGCGCAGGGAGAATAGATGGTTCCATTTTACAGATGGGGCCCAGAGAGGTGAGGTGAATTTCCCCAATTTGTAGAGGCTGTAAGAGAGGGAAGGAAAATGGCCCAGAAACTGGCACAGTCGGGGGCGGTCGGGGAGGAACTAGGATGGGAGTGGCGTGATCGCAGGGCAGGGGTGAAGGACCGCCTCCGCAGAGGCGTACTGGGCTCAGCAGCACCTGTGTTGCCCAAACACACGCAGAACCCCCGGCAGAGAGAACTGCAACAAGCCCTCGCTAATTGCTATCATCTAAATGAAGTGATTCATACTCCTTTGCCCGTGCATAATTAGCTAATAAATTACGAATGAGTAATCGTCTCTCATGAGGCAGCAGGAAGGAGAGGAGCCGTCACACACAGACCCTAATTTTCCTTGGGGACTATCACTAAATCATGACTCCCTTTGGAATCGCAAGCAATTTTTTCCCTTTATTATTACAAGGCTATTCTTGGCTTTGACAAATCAGGGCTTCTAAAATCACCAAGCCAAGCACTCGTTCCCCCAAACTACCTCTTCTATCAGGGAAGAACTCTATTACAACACACATTCAGTTTGCCGAGTGACCTTGAACAGCCCTTCCAGAAGGAAAAGAGGAGGAAATGCAATGGAAACAGTATATCAGATGCTCTCAGAAGCAGCGTTTCTGCTGGTCTGGGAAGTCTGCAAGGGGGCACCAGCAGTGCCTGTCCCAAAACAAATGCGACGAGTTGACTCACTGGAAAAGACTCTGATGCTGGGAAAGGTTGGGGGCGGGAGGAGAAGGGGACGACCGAGAATGAGATGGCTGGATGGCATCACTGACTCTATGGACATGAGTTTGAGTGAACTCCGGGAGTTGGTGATGGACAGGGAGGCCTGGCGTGCTGTGATTCATGGGGTCGCGGAGAGTCGGACACGACTGAGCGACTGAACTGAACTGAACTGAACCTCTAAATTTGGGAATTATCTGGACCCAAGGCATGTCCTCCTGAAGAATCCCCCATCCCGAGGGAGGAGGCAAGGCCCTGACACTGATGTTTTGAACAAGTGATTGGAGCCAGTGGACTAAGAGGATGACCATTTGTTTTTGTTAGACAAAAAATTGTTCTCCGGGGCAACAAGGTGGCAGAGGTCTATGTGTGTGACCTCACACATCAAGGTACCCTGGGTTATCATTTTCCTCCTCCTAAAAAGTGTCTTCTCCAACTTCTCAGGCACATTATGGCTCCAACTCAGAAATTCTAGGGCTCTGATTTCCCTGGTGGTCCAGTGCTTAAGACTCCATCTGCCAATGCTGGGGGCAAGGGTTCAATTCCTGCTACAGGGAAGATTCCACATTCCGTGAGCCCCAATACTGAAGCCCACATGCCCCAGAGCCCATGCTCCACAACTAGGGTGTAGCCCCCACTCACCACAACTAGAGAAAGGCTGTGCACAGCAACGAAGACCCAGTGTAGTCAAAAATAAACAAATAAAAAAGAAATCCTAGGGCAATGCTTTCTCCTACAACCACCAAATCCACCCACTGCTGCAAACTAAGAATGTGCTGACATGTTGATGCCCCAGGGAACTGGGGTGCATTTTACTGGGGTTGTATAAATTAGGGCTTTTTCATTGGAAGCCATAGTGCGTGCTAAGTTGTTTCAGTCGTCTGACTCTTTGCGATCCTATGGACTGTAGCCTGCCAGGCTCCTCTGTCTATGGGATTCTCCAGGCAAGAATACTGGAGTGGGTTGTCATTTCTTTCTCCAGCAAGTCATAATAACCAATCCCAATTGTTTAAACTGTTTGCAGGATGAACAAATTCTGGAGATGGGTGCACAACCATGTGAATATTCTTATCTCTATTGAAATGTACACTTCAAACTGGCTACAGTGAGGCAAGGACATGGAGAAACTGGAACCCTTACTCACTGCTGGTGGGAATGTAAAATGGTATAGCTACTGTGGAAAGCAGCATGGAGGCTCCTCCAAAAAATTAAAAATAGAACTACCATATGATCCCACAATCCCGCTTCTGGGTATGTATGCAGCAGGATTGAAAACAGGATCTCAAAGAGATATTTGCATCCTCATATTTACTGAAACATTATTTACAAAAACCAAGATGTGACAGCAAGTTAAATATTCACTGATGGATGAATGAATAAAGACAATTTGGTATATATACAATGGGATGCTAAAGCTGAAACTCCAATACTTTGGCCACCTCATGCGACGAGTTGACTCACTGGAAAAGACTCTGATGCTGGGAAGGATTGGGGGCAGGAGGAGAAGGGGACGACAGAGAATGAGATGGCTGGATGGCATCACCGACTCGATGGACGTGAGTTTGAGTGAACTCCGGGAGTTGGTGATGGACAGGGAGACCTGACGTGCTGTGATTCATGGGGTCGCAAAGAGTCGGACACGACTGAGCAACTGAACTGAACTGAACTGAACAATGGGATATATTTCAGCTTTAAAAAAGAAGGAAATTTTGTCATATGCTACATTCATATGAATGAAACTTAAGGACATTATGGTAAGTGAAATATGTCAGTCATAAGAAGACAAATCTTACGTGATTCCATAGGTGAGGTATCTAAAATGGTCAAGTTCATTGTGCAGAAAGCAGACTGGTAGTTGCCAGCATCTGGGAGAGAGAAAGATAGGAGGTGTTCTCAGTGGGTGTGGAGTTTCAGTCATGCAGAATAGGAGAATGTTCTGGTTATCTGTTATGGGAAGTCTAAAGAGATCAACAATGGCAGTGGTTGACAATATTGTACTGTATACCTGGAAATTGTTGGGTGGGTCAATTTTATGTTTTGTGTTTTATAGCCACAATTAAAAAATATATATATATTGTGCAAATATTCCCTTGTCAATAAAAATTGCATCATCCCCCCAAATGATGAAGCTTAGTAAATTTTATGTTAAGATTATTTTACCACAGTTAAACATTTTTATTTTTATTTAGGCCAACGGAGGAATTTGAAATCTTATATAGTTAAAAAGAATCATCTTGGGTGATAGCTTAGAGAACTGATTATATAAAACATCAACTGCCAGGAAATTATTTGATTGTTAGAAAGAATCCAGAAACATAAAACCACAAATGACCACACTGTCCTGCGAGGAAATTCCAAGGGGGACCCGGAGGAGACTCAGGAACCAAAGGTGGTGCTTCTCCAGGGGGCTGTGCTGGACCCCTGGCTTCCCCTTCCGCCTTTGGACGTGGGGGTGGCATCCTCATCTCCCTATCAGTTTCTGTCTCTGGGCCTTGGGGGCTGGAGCAGTTTATTGGTCTTTATTCCTCTTTTAATCATTAACCTTGTATGACCCTATCTCTAAAGTTTTCTTTTCCTTTCTCCTTTTTCCTTTTTTACTTCTTTTGTTTTGGTAGTCTCAAAAAAAAATAAGAAAAGAAAACCCACGCACTTTCCATATGGTGCCCTTCCTGGAGCCCGGCCAACTCCCCAGTTCCCCAGGGCTGGTCCATGCATATGCATGGGACAAGAAGGCTGTCCAGCCACCCGCAGTGTGATCACAGCCACCAAATGTGCCCGTGCCAGCCGGTCCCAGTACCGCCCTCCCTGCCTGTCAGTCCTCAGGTCTCCACTGCCCTGTCAGGCCTCTGAAACAGTGGCAGTAAAGGGGAGTCCACAAGTCCGGTGAGCGTACTGCTGATCATGGCGGGTGTGGATGGAAGAAAGGGGCGGTGGGGGCGGCTGCAGATTCACAAAAGTCCTCAAACTCAGACTTCCCATTTGCACTGAAGGACATTATACCTAAAGTCACAGGGACACACAAAAGGACGGAAACAAGACCCTCCTTCTCCAGCTTCGAACATGGGTCCCCTTGCCCGACCCCACCACCTGGCATGCACTGTGAATTAAGTTCTTAAAAATAAATCCCGTAATTATCTTGTGAATAGCAAATTACATTGTAGGACATTGCCACCTGTGGTAGAACACTGGAAGCAGAATTAAGTCGGGGGATTATGAGTGACGCATAGCTATCATTCAGATTGTAATTGGTATAACACTATCTGTTGTATCAAAAGTTCTGAAGTGTCATTATTTTGCCATAAATGTGCTGCTATTTTGCATTAATCAAAATTATTCAGACATGTATTTTATGGGAACAGGGTAGTAAATTATTGTGTTACATTTGCTTTAGAGTTAAAGCATTAATTTGTTCAAAGAAAACATTTAATATATACAACTTTTGTTGCCCTGATTTGGCATTTCTTCATTTCTTTAATATAGAGGAAGAATCAAATATAGAAGTTACCCAGGTCTAACTCCTGAGTGTCTTATGACCACCTACTCTATGCAAGAGAGATCAGTGTGTGTCAGGAGATCTGGGATGAATGACACACAACTCTCCCCTGGAGGAACTCATGGGATAAGAAGAAGACAAAATGTGTAACCTAATAGCCAAGACTCAAGGCAAAATCAGAGCCATGCAGGTGGAGGACATACCAGAGGGCTGCTTGGAGGAAGTGGCACTTCAACTGAGCCCTGAAAAGCTTAATATTTAGGAGCTAGAAGAAACCATGGAGTCTATTCTAACCCTCTCTTTTTGAATAAACTGAGACACAGAAAGAGGAAAATAATATATTGTCTCCAAGTAAAATATTGACATCAAATTGACAGCTAACTCGACATGAGCAGGCAGAAGGTGAAGGGTAGGGAAGCCAAGTGGGAAGGAAGGCCAACAGCTCCAGGTGGAAGAAATGGCATCAGCAAAGGTTGAACAGCTGGGAAGTTCAAATGTCTGCAGTGGCCCTTTAATGGATGTTACCTTTGTTACCCTGCCTGGACCCCACTCTGAATCCATGTGATTTACATGGCATTGACCCAACTCCAGGTTGGGCACATGCCCAGTTGGGACCAACCAGCTTGTTGCCCACTCCAGGCTTTCATGATTGACTCAGAGACAGGCATGTAGCCTAGGGGGGTCCAGGGAGACTCTGTGTCCAGAAGTCCACCAGAGCAACCAAGAAAAAGATGTAAATCATGGGCTGCTGGTGGCGCCACTGGGGACCAGCTTGCTTAAGATAAGTGAGCCCAGAGGAAAAGACTCTGACAGATGGAAAGAAACCAAGTTCCAAAATAAACACTTGAGTCTTGAATTCTGCTGCCTGAATCCACAGTTGCTTATCAACTGTAGAGACCAATTCATTCTCTTTTTGGTCAAATCAATCTAACTTGGGCTTCTATCATTTTCCTTGGAAGAATCCTGATTGCCTCACTCCAATGAGAAGGTAGTCCAGTTCTAGAAAGGGAAGGAGACCTTCTCAGCCTCCTGCGTTGGAATATCTGCATAAGCTAGTTCAACAGGTAAGCTGACTGAGCCCTGGGAAATTCCCTGGAAAGATGCACGAGACAGTGAAACCTCTGTGAAGCAGGTTGATTTGCCCTCCAATCAACCTTCCTCCTGGGGTTCACCTGGGGTAGAGGAAGCTGGGTGATCTGAGTCTGCAGGCAGCGTGTGAGCTGCAGGGTAGGATGAGAACCTCCTCAAGGCGGACTGTCTGTAGATCCTCTGTCTGTGCTTCCCGAAGTCTCCTCTGCTCCTCCTAATCCTTGTTGTCTCCAATTTCCAAAGCCCCACAGCACTGTTAACTTCTGCCCAAGTCTGATCAAAAGCAGGTGAAAAATACAAAGCCTGACAGACAGTTGAAGACCAACCTTCAAGACCGACTTCCAAACAGCCTACAGTCCCACAGATTCAGCGTCACAAGAGCGCATCTCTGCCAAAGCCTGAGTCAGCCTGAACCAGTAGCAGGCAGGGAAGAACAGACTCATGAATGATAGGGCTCGAAGCTGCCAGCCAGGAGGCAGGGCTGGAGTTCGTATGTGACGAGGCTGCTGAACAAAGGTTGGCAGGGTGCTATGTGCTGAGAGGTGACAGTATCTTCAGTGACACCTCCCAGGACTATTTCCATTCAAGGTGCAAGGGCCCCAGGGCTTAGCTGGTGCAGGAAGAGATGAGGTGAGCCTGAGCATGCAGGAGAGTTAACGAGACCTGCAGGGCCGGGAGCTCTGCAGGGGCATAGAGGACATTGGAGAGCACCCGGCCTCCCCACAGCAAATAATCATGCACAATGAGGGGAGCAGGGAACAGGGAGAAGGATGAGACAGAAGAGGCGTGGGGCCATCTGTTTACAGAACGGCACAGCCCTGGCAGTGGGTGGAGGGTTCTGAAAGGCCTCTCAACCCCAGAAGCCCGGGGAGCAGGCCTCCTCTGCCATCTGCCCTGAGACCAGCATTGCTGACTGACATGGCTCCTTGGGTCAAGGGTCCAGTGCCCAGAGCGAGAGGAAGGGCCAGAGGTCTGCTCTCCCTGACCTCTCCTGCCTGCCTCCCAGAGGGCTGTGCCACCCAGGAGCACTAGCTTTCAGCCTGGACTCAGGACCTGGCCCTCTTAGGCCCCAGCTCAGGTGCAACCTGACCACTGCCTCACCTGGCTTTGCCTCAGGAGACACACTCTCTGCCTACAAAGTCTAAGGAAAGTGAGGAGTCCCAGGGATCCATAGGGCCATACCAGGAGGAGTCCCTGGACTTGGGTTTTAAAGCTGATGGGTGAGGTGGCTGCACATTCTGGCGCCCACTCCATCACCTGGGGTGGTCCTCCAACACCCTGAGCAGTCGTACATCCCCCAGGGCAGTCGTCCACCAAGTCAGTCCTCTGTGACTTGAAGGAATGCCTCAGAGCAGGCTTGTTACCCTCCATGGGTCTATCTGATTCAAGCCTGCTTCTCCAGCCCCAGGGTGAGGGCCTTAGGTGAGAGGCGCTCACAAACAATGTGTTCAATCAGTGGCCAGAACTGAGAGTCAGGAAGAAGTACCTGCTCCCCTTCAAAGCATCAAGGGGCAAAACATCCATGGCAGGCTTCTGGAGTTCGGAACAAGTTGATGATAAATGTGGGCTTTGCAATCAGACTCAAGTTCTGCCAGACTTGGGCCAAGCCCCATGCAGCCACTCATGAGCTACACAGCTTTGGTTAAGCAATGTAAGCTCTTCGGACTCCATGTCCTCACATGTCAAGTGAGGATCCCGGGATGATAGTGGTACATACCTTGGAGCCTTCAACATCAGAAGTTCAGCGTGTTGTCAGATGTTTGATGCTTCAGTCTCTTATTTCTGTGCACGTATGCTGCTAAGTCACTTCAGTTGTATCCTACTCTTTGTGATTCCATGGACTGTAGCCCACCAGGCTCCTCTGTCCATGGGATTCTCCAGGCAAGAATACTGGGGTGGGTTGCCATGCCCTCCTCTAGGGGATCTTCCCGACCCAGGGATCAAACCTTCATCTCTTAGGTCTCCTGCTTTGGCAGGCAGGTTCTCTACCTCTAGCACCACCTGGGAAGCCCCCTTTATTTCCAGGACAGCCCTTTAAGGCAGATTTTAATATTTGTCTCCATCTTACAGATGAGAACACCGAGGCTCAGAGAGATGAAATCACTTGTCCATGCTGAAATGTAGCAGAGTCACGATTTGAAGCCAGGTCTGTCTGGCTATCTAATCCCTGCCCTTCCTGGGATCTCCCATGGCTGTGCCTGGCATGTGGCTATGGCTCAGAGAAGGTTGTCTTGAGGATAAGTGCAAGGCACTGGGAGACCAAGGGTTGAGAAAGCCTATGGCGAAAATTATAACACCTGCATACGGAGTTTAAGAAGATAGAGGCAGGCCACACTGTGGTCCAGAGTTGGCAGTGTCTGCGATGCCACGTCAATGGGCTGAGGTGGAATTAATGGCTTGGGGTGCAGTTGGAATTGATGGATAGCTTCATTTATTGATTGATTCACTCGACACATACTTAGGCACAGTGTGCCAGGCACAAGGCAGCGGTATGAAGCTGATGGAACAGTGACATGACAGTGAATGTGGGACCCCCAAAGAGACCCAGGCTTTCCCCTCACTGCAGGAGGGAGGGAGAGAGAGAGGGAGAAACTACCCCCCCTCCACCCACGAAGGGCTCCCAGGGCCCCTCCCTGAGGCCTGTTAGGGCTCTCCCCTCCTCCCCCAGCCTCCTCACTGGGGCACAGCCTTAGAGCACACGAGACCACTCAGGACTTTCAAAACCACCCATATGTAGGCAGACCAAACTGGAAATGAGCTCCCCATTCCAATGTTGGCAGATGCCCACAGCCCTTTGGCAGAATTGCCAAGCTGGATGGGCACCTTTGCCAGCCCTGATGGTGTAGGAGGGAGACTGGGAACTGAAGTGTGGCCCTCATCTCACGTTGAACCAGTATTTATCCAGCACTACTCTCTGCCTGACAAGGGAGCCGAGGAGGGATCCAAGTGAACCGGCGATACAAAGCCAGGGCCATGGGAGCCTCAGCAGGCTAGCCTCCTCCTCACGGCAGGGGGCAAAGAGAACAGAGAGACCTGCTCTGGAGAAAGGACTACTGAGCTTGGTCCCCAGGGGCCTCGGTGCCTCCTCTGACTCCCCAGGCTCCTCACTGAAAGCCTGGGGGGCGAGGGGCAGGGCAGAGGGTACCCCACACCTTAAGAAGCACTCTCCTGAGGGATGTTCCTGAGTTCCAGGTGAGGTAGGTGCCCTCCCACATGTCTGCAAATGCCCGTAGCACCCCCGTCTCGGTTTTGTGTGCTGGCTTCTGCCTAGATTGGCCCTGGAGCCACAGGTTTGGTTTTTTTTTTATTATTACCAACACGGTTTGACAACCCACACCTCATTCCTGATACTAGCAGCCTGCCCTGCCCACTGGGCCGCTGCCCTAACCCCTGCCCTCATGAGCACTCTTCTCCTCTGGTCATGGAATGATGAGAGGCCGGGCTTGAAGGTCCTGCCCTGTCGAGTGGGCTCCTCTCACCGCTCCAAGAGACATTAGGACCAGCGGTGACCCTTGGGCAGTAAATCGGCAGGGATGGGGGTGGTGCGGGGGGAATCTTGTTCAACTCTGTCATTTGACAGATGGAAAAACAGAGGCACAGAATCCTAACCTATCCCTCAGTCCCCTGTTCCTACATCCAGGATCCCAAACGGGTCTCCTACAAACCTTCGCCCTGCCTGCATCCTCTGATGCCACAGCCTTCCTGAAAGGAAGCAGGGACACTTCTTGAAGAGGTCAACACTGCTGCTATGGACAAGGAAATGCAACCCAGCTGAACGGTGTCTCAGGACCACCTTTATGCTGCTCCTGCTGCTGCTAAGTTGCTTCAGTTGTGTCCGACTCTGTGCGACCCCACAGATGGCAGCCCACCAGGCTCCCCCGTCCCTGGGATTCTCCAGGCAAGAACACTGGAGTGGGTTGCCATTTCCTTCTCCACTGCATGAATGTGAAAAGTGAAAGTGAAGTCGCTCAGTCCTGTCTGACTCTTAGCGACCCCATGGACTGCAGCCTACCAGGCTCCTCCATCCATGGGATTTTCCAGGCAAGAGTACTGGAGTGGGTTGCCATTGCCTTCTCCTACCACCTTTATAGACAGCATCTAAAACCGCAGACTCCGCAGCTGCCGCCTCTTCCGTCGCCAGCCTCTAAACCCAGGTGAGAAATTGAGACTTAATCCCGGCAGGCCAAATGAACCCCGCAAATTAGCCCTCCTGGATGGAGGGACCCGGCCAGGAGGCAGCAAGTGGCTGGGCCAGACAGTGGCTCCTGGGTGCAGAGGAGCGCCTACAGGGCTTGCTCATATTTAAAACTTCCTTTCATATATTTTTAATAAAACAACTGATACAAATTCAAAACCAACTTCATAAATCAAACATTATTCAATGCTGGCGGCTTCAAGGTTTCCCGGTGCTTGCCTGGGAGCACACCTCTCTTCCAGACGGGTTTTGTACTCCCGTGCTGGAGGTTTTGTGAAAGGTTTATTGGATTTCATAGTCCCTTAAGGGGAAACCCTTTAAATGTCTTTGCAATTATAAGTCTAATAACACTTTCAGCCCTTGGACACAGCCTTGACTTGACAGAGATAAGGAACTAGAAGTTGCTCAGTCAATACCAAGCTATTAATCTCTGTCACCTCGCTGTCACCGCAGCTCAGGAAAACAATGTCGTTTCTTGACCTAGGTGAAGGCACGGAGTGATTTTATTCAGAATGTCAGCATTCATCAACCCAGATTTTGTCACCCCCTCCCAAACTGGAGTTCTTCATTTCTTCATCCTGCCTATGTTGACACCCTTCCAGGGAAAAGAGTTTCTTTCAGTCTTGGCCTATTATTATTATTTAGCACTTATTCAAGTGTAAAAAGCCTTTAAGAATAAAGTTTTTCCTCCCTTGAAGAGACCTGGCAGATGAATCACTTTGGGCTGCTCCTCAGTGACCCAAGCCAAGGACGTCTGGAAGTTACCAAGGCAGTGTTTGTTTACATATTTAAATGAAGGTTAATTTTTATCCAGTCTCGGTTCAGATTTGATTAGGGTGGGGCTCTCCCCCCTCCCTCAGTGGCCTCCTTCTCCTCGACCTTGAAAGAAACCCAAGAAATTGTTTAAAAGAAAAACCAATGAAAGTCCTGATGAGAAACTAACAAGAATGAAATCAGATGGTTCCTAGCTGAGCAGTCGGCCATTTCCCCCACCACAGGCAAAGGGACCAGGGAATGCCCACTCTTGCCCACCTGGGACCTGGGCTCTGTTATACAGGGTGGGATGGAGCAGTGCTGGTGGGCACCTACCCTAAAGTTCAGGGTGCCCCTCCAGGCTAGGGAAGTGCCAGTCAGGCTTCCAAAGGCCTACGTCTGTCCTCAGGCAGGGCAGAAATCACTCCAGAGATTTTGTGGCTCCATGGAAAACTTCGGGCTATGGGAGCAGCCAGAGAGGAGCAGGCAGGCCTCCAGGCCCTTAAACCGTAGGTTGTAACTGTTCTATAAGGTGCACCCCTGCTTCAGATTGTTGGGATTATATTTGAGCCCTCAGAGATCTTCAAACCTGGACCACCTTAGCTCAGCCACTTTCTGGATCACTTTCCTGACTTGTACTTAACCAGATGCCTTGGCTTTTAGAAAGGGTTGGTATAGTGGGCAGCTAAAAATTATGCTTCTATCTTTACAGGTAGAAGCCTTCACACACCTTCTAGGACTAAGTACCTTCTCCTAGTAAATAGTTCCTATCTGAGAATCCTTTTGTTGTTGTTCAGTCGCTCAGTCCTTTCTGACTCCTTGCGACCCCAGGGGCTGCAGCACGCCAGGCTTCCCTGTCCTTCACCATCTCCTGGAGCTTGCTCAAACTCATGTCCATTAAATCAGTGATGCCATCAACCATCTCATCCTCTGTCGTCCCCTTCTCCTCCTGCCTTCAGTCTTTCTCAGCATCAGGGTCTTTTCTAATGAGTTGGCTCTTCACATCAGGTGGCCAAAATGTTGGAGCTTCAGCTTCAGCATCAGTCCTTCCAATGAATATTCAGGATTGATTTCCTTTAGGATTGACTGGGTTAACCTCTTTATTGTCCAAAGGACTCTCAAGAGTCTTCTCCAGCACCACAGTCCGAAAGTACGCTTCTTCGGTGCTCAGCCAGATTGTAATTCATCTATAAACAGTGACAACCCTGTCTCCTTAGAGAAAACTCTAAGGGTTTTCCTGTTTCACTGTGGGTTCCAGGAAGGTCAAGGTCAAATCATCTACTAGAACTGATGTATTTGCATTAAACTTTAGTCTTGATTTTCTTCTGCTGGTTGTATTTTGGCAACTTGTTATCACATCCTTTTCCATAAGTCACTTTGAATCCCTTTTCCACAGATATGGGTTTTAAATGAATAAAGACATTCCAGGAACCTATGAATTGATCCTAGGACTGGGACTTGGTAGATCAAAATATAGTTACAGTTCTGCCTCTGACTTCCCTGAGGTCTGGGTACATATCAGCCCGATCTCAGTTTTCTTATCTATAGAATGGAACTATAGGACAAATCTGTGTGTATATATATGAGACAAACATATGACAAAGCTACATATGTCTGTCTGTCTCTAGGACAACTAACTCTGATTCGCTGATCTTCTGCCACACTAAGCAGATGCAGATTAAAAGCAGGAACTCTGGAGGCAGACTTCCCCAGGGTATTGAATGACCAGCTCAGCCTGGCTTACCTGGCAGTGTCCTGGTTTCAGCACTGAAAAGTCCCATGTCCCAGGCAAACCCCCAGTCCCAGGGAAATTGGGAAGGTTGCTCACCCTACAGGTTCACCTGCTGGCTTGCCATTCACTGTCTATGTCACCTTGGGCAAGTTAATTAAGTTACTAGTGTCTCAGCTTCCTCAGTCTTCAGAACAGGATTATAAATAGAGCTGCCTCCTGGCATTATTATAAATTGGAGGCACATTCATATTTGTAAAGCACATAGAACAGTTTTGGCACATAGAAAACACTATGAGTGTTCATTAAATAAATGCTATAGCCATTTGCTTCCTGCACAAGTTAGAGAAATTTTTCACAATAATTGCTAACTGAAAAAAAAAAAAATTACTGACTCTGACATTCATGGAGCAAGAGATGTTGTCCCAAGAGTGGAGACTATCTCCGAGCTCTTATGGGTGAAAGTGGAGGGAGGCACAGCTCTCAGGGAGCATCGGGGCAGAGTGTGACTCAGGAAAACCATTCCAGACAGGGGGACAGAACCCACATGCTCTGCCCAGAGAGGCCAGCGAGCCCCCGGCCTCAATGTTTTCTCTGTGATGACAGCCATCAGGGACGGAGGCTGCAATGTGGCCTGGTGTCCACCAGAGAGTTCAGTCAGACTCCCCTTCCAGAAAGAGTCACAGAAAAAAACTGAGTTTGGATGTCACTGGTCACTCCTTGTGAGAACAGGGACTGGTGCTGCTGAGCAGGCTGGAGCTGGGAGCCCTGGGTTTTCTCTGGGGATTAGACAGTATCTCTGTGGGGCTATGTGTCCTCTCCTGAGATAGGACCAGGCTCGACTCCACGGAGTTCCTACCTTCCATCAAACCCAGCTGCCTGGATGGCTAAGGGGCCCCTAACTAAAGACGGTGCCCCTCTTAGCACACTGGTCCTTATTAGGCAATCACTGTGCACTCAGCCCGGGCTGAGCCAAACCCTGCCCTCCAGGAACTTACTCTCTGCTTGGCAGACAAGACTAACAGCACCCACAACTTCTTCTCCCAACACTGGCTTCCACTTCCTATTGTTCCATCTCCCTCTCTCCTCCCGAGTAAGAAATGAAACTTTTCCAAGGCATGGAGGAGGCACTAAGCCTGCTATTCCCCTGTGTTCCCTGCAGGGCCTGACTCGGGTGCCGGCACCTTGGAGGCCCTCACGGAATTCCTCTTGGGCAAAGACCAACTCCATAAAATAAAAGAGAGACTGTCTAGGACTGTGCTGTTCAGCATGATAGCCCTAGTCACAGTGTGGCTATTTAAATGAATTAAAATTAAATTAAAAATTCAGGAGGAAAGGCAGAAGAACAGAACCCCATAAAGAGGACCGATACAGGTAAGTTCCCCATTCCGCCCCAACTGCAAATTTTGCTTCCTGTCCTGGGAGCTTGGGGCATAGTACCATCACCAGCATCCTCCAAAACACTGAAGATTCCGAAGTTCCCAGCCTGAAGGCTCTTTAGGTCTCTCCCTGGGCCCAGCATCATTTAAAGTCAGCAAGTAAAAGCAAAGTAGAGTCTAGATATCAGTTGGGAGAAAAGCCAGGAGACAAAACAGGAAGCTGACCACTTCCTAATCTTGTAACAGCCAAGACTCCGACTCTGATCACTAAGTGGGGGGTACCTAAAGTGAAAGTGAAAGTCGCTCAGTCCTGTTCGACTCCTTGTGACCCCATGGACTTTATACATGGGATTTTCCAGGCCAGAATACAGGAGTGGGTTGCCATTCCCTTCTCCAGGGAATCTTCCCAACCCAGGGATCGAACCCAGGTCTCCCACATTGCAGGTGGATTCTTTACCAGCTATATCACCAGGAAAGCCCAGGGGGTTCCTACAAGCCCCACAAATATGCTGAGGTCATCTGAACCAAGGGCCACCCCAGACTCACCTCCTGCTGAATCTGTTTAGGGGAAGCGTCCAGGGGATGTTTAGGGGAGAAGGCTCAGTCAGTCCCTGTCACCCAAAGCTGCCAGACACCGGAAGAGAGGCCACAAGATGCTGTGTGAAGTTAGGCAGAGGGCCACAGGAGGTGCATGTCTCTGTTTAGCATTAGATCTACCTTGAAAGGAAAAGCAGATTTTATTTATAAAATGATGGTAGTTCCCAGCCTTTATTCAGAGATTTGACTTTTACGAGAAACTTATACATATAGTGTTTGTTTTTTTTTCTTCCTAGAGTCCTGGAGTGTGTTCGACTCTTTGCGACCCCATGGACTGTAGCCCGCCAGGCTCCACTGTCCACGGAATTCTTCAGGCAAGAATACTAGAGTGGGTTGCCATTTCCTTCTCCAAGTGATCTTCCCAACCCAGGATCAAACCCAGGTCTCCTGCATTGTAGGCAGTTTCTTTACAGTCTGAGCCACAAGGGAAGACCTGGAAGAAAGTGGCTATTCCCATTTCATAAAATATGACGATCCTTTTGAATGAAATACTTGTCCTAAATCATGTGGGTAGAAGCTCAACTCGCCCACAGATTACAAATTGACAGAGGAAATTTAACTCTGAAAGATAATCATATTTTTAAACAATACTATTAATAGGTAGGGCTTCCTAGGTGGCACTAGTGACAGATAACTTGCCTGCCAATTCAGGAGAGGTAAAAGACTCAGATTTGATCCCTGAGTCAGGAAGATCCCCTGGAGAAGGGAATGGCAGCCCACTCTGGTATTCTTGCCTAGAAAATCTCATGGACAGAGGAGCCTGGTGGGCTATAGTCCATGGGGTTACAAAGAGTCGGACACGACTAGCACTCATACACATTAATAGGTAACGTCTCTGGAACATTCATCATATACCTGGTATAGAGCTAAGCAGTCCACATGCATTACCTCATTGAATCCACACCACCAACAGTCATCCTGTTTTACAGATATGGGAATTACAACTTGCCCAGTCACACACCAGGAAAGATAAAGATTTGGTCCAATTGGTAGTTATAATGTGGGTTTATAGGCCACATTATAGGGTCATAATCTTTTCAAGTTTGAATGAGGGAACTAAAAATTCAATAGAAAATGTCAAAGAAGAAATTAGCTTCTATAATAACTTCTAAATGGCCCAACGGAGCAGCTCTCTGAAAGCTCAGATGATTAAAGACGTGGTCGGGTGTTTCCTTTGGCAGGAGGAAATTGCCTTTGTCTTGAGAAACATTTTCTCTCCTGTGTGTTCACTGAGGTGAGACCAGGGTTAGCAGCCTGGAGGGAGGGACTTCAACTCGGGCACAGGATGGGAGCAGATGAGGTGTCTTTGACCAGGAAACGTGTCAGCACCTAAGGCACCTCCCCACGTGGAAGCCCACAGGGAGTCAGGCCAGACAGTGTTAAGTTCTGCCAGCTGCAGATATGGGCAGGGGCATCGGCCTGGCTCCTGGGGCACAGAGCCCATAAATCAGCCCCCAAGCCTGCTGCACAATTGCCATGCGTCTCTTTCAAGCAGTTCTGAGAAAAAATGGCTCCATCTGCTCACTGCTAGGTAATAAATAAAATGGAATTGGAGCAAAATGGATGGAAAGCAATTTTTGGAAGATGAATTTCTGAAAGAATTGGCCACCACTTGTGCAACTTTTCTGGTGCCAGAAATGGCCACCTGAGACCCTGCCAGGCCCAGTGGCTGGAGGAGGCACTACCGGGCAAAGAAGAGAGACGAATGGCCCTTCCTGGTGACAGGATGGTCAGGAAAGAGCTCTTTACACAGACCCTCCCGCTCCTGACTCCTGCCTTCTCCTTCATCGTCTCCATCATCATCACCATACCATCATCACTGTGGCCACCGTCTTCATCATCACCAGCCTTATCACTGCCATCATCACTGTCATGCTTATTGGACCAATTGGCTTATTGGCACCCTGCTGTGTACCAGCATGCTGCTGAAATCTCCGGTATCTTTACGAGAATTGCCTCTTTCAAGTCTCACTGAGGCCTGCCCTGCCCACACTGTGTAAAACTGCAAACCCCTTCCCCACTGCATTCAGAGATGCTCTTTTGTTCCAGTTTTACTGAGGCACAAATGACATGTATCACTGTAGGAACATCTGGTGTGCAGCATAAAGATTTGAATTACAGATGCTGTGAAATGATTGCCAGGATAAATTTAGGAAACACCCATCATCTCATATAAATACAATAAAAAGAAATCGAAAAATAAAGAGAAAAAAAATGTCACCTTGTAATGAGAACTCTTAGGATTTGTCCTCTTAACAACTTTCATCTATAGCATACGGCAGTGGTAACTAGTCATGTATGTTAGTTCTCTAGGGGCATAGATGATCTTAAGGGGATTTGTCTGTTTTTCTGCCACTGTATCCTCAGTGCTGAGAATAACTCCTGACCTATGGAAAGTGAAAGAAAGAAAGTGAAGTCGCTCAGTTGTGTCCTACTCTTTGAGATCCCATGGACTGTAGCCTACCGGGGTTCTTCATCCACAGGATTTTCCAAGCAAGAGTACTGGAGTGGGTTGCCATTTCCTTCTCCAGAGGCTCTTCCCTACCTAGGAATCAAACCCAGGTCGATTTACCATCTGAGCCACTAGGAAAAGCCCTCAATAAATGTACTGGATAAGTGAAGGAGTGAATGAGCCCCTGGAATCCTCACAACCCTATGAGACATATCGGGCCTATGCCTATCTCTTCGCACTCATCTCTTGCTCCTGGCCCCACTACATCTCGTATACAGTTCAGTTCAGTCGCTCAGTCATGTCCGACTCTTTGCGACCCCATGAATCACAGCACGCCAGGCCTCCCTGTCCATACTGTGACATATAGTTACAGTCTCTCTAACACTGTAGCTTCTGGCCTCCTCCTTGGTGCATGCCCTTCCCGATATCTGACAGCCCTCTGCACACACCTTCAGGCAGGCTTCAGCTCTTCCTCCAGCTCTGCTCTGACCACCCAGAAGAGTCACCCATGTTATTCTTCCTTGTCAGCTGTTACAAAGGATGTGCTTCTTTGTTTACTTGCAGGATTGGACATCTGCCTGGATTCAGTCCACAGGGGCAGTAGATTTCTCTAGATCACCAGAACTCAGCATGGAGCCTGGCACAGAGCAAGTACTCCAAGGAATATTCTTAACCTATTTATAGATAGGGAAATTGGAACAAGGAGCTGGGACTTGATACTAGGTCTAAATCCAAAGTCCATAAATTTGGGCACCACCCTATGTGGTTCTCTGAATTGGTTTGGTTCTTGCTAAGTTCAGCCACATCCATGGCCTGGTCCATTATCTGCCCTGCTTCCCAGGTGACCTCCCTCAGCACCTTTCTAAGGTAATCACTTCCTTGTTCATACTTTCAGTGAGTATCAGGCACCTCTGGGCCAGATGCTGTTCTAGAAGATGTGGTCAGTATAGACCAGAACCCTGCTCTCTTGGAGCATACACTTTAGTGAGACAATAACTAGTAAGAAAAGGAAGGAGAAATTTCAGAGCAGGACAAATGCAGTGAAGACAATAGAAATGAGTGATGTGGCAGAGAGTGGTAAGGAGGTGAGCAGTTACTCTAAATAAGGTGTTTGCATGTCATTCGCCTATTTTTGCCTTCCATGCAATCAGGAAAACCCTCTTAACCACTTCTGCTCCACAGGCAGCTTTTTAGTCACTGTCTCTGCTTAGTCTGACCCTCTGCATCAGCCCAATAGATGAGACTGTATCCATCAGAGCAAGGGACAGAATGAAAAAAACAAAATCCTTCCTGGCCCTGGGTGAAAACTCCTGGTCAAGCTTTGTGTCTGTCACATGAATCTGAAATTCCTAGTGTGTCTGACATACCTGGGGTGGAGACCAGCCCAGAGCATATACCCAGCAGATCTGGAGACTCAGACAACGTGACCCTTCTCTCTCTGGATCACACGTGGATAATTTAGAGCTAACTGAGGTTTTACCTATAATTTCAAAGACTTACATCAGAAATGAGATTTTTACCCCGCCCACCCAAGAGGAGTAGAAGGGGCTTAATATTCATCTGTGTGTGGTTAAATAGTCAGTTTTCCCATGTAGCATAATGTTGCTGAAGCTGAAGCTCCAATACTTTGGCCACCTGATGTGAAAAGCTGACTCTTTGGAAAAGACCCTGATACTGGGAAAGATTGAAGGCAGGAGGAGAAGAGGATGACAGAGGATGAGATGGTTGGATGGCATCACTGACTTGATGGACATGAGTTTGAGCAAGCTCTGGGAGTTGGTGATGGACCAGGAAACCTGCCGTGCTGCAGTCCACGGGGTCGCAAAGAGTCAGACATGACTGAGCAACTGAACTGAGCTGAAGACATAGCATAAGGCAACACAACGTTAAGGCAAGGGAAATGCCCCATAGGTTCCTCCAGAAAAAGCTGGCCAACTGCCTGCCCCAGGCTCTTCCTCATCCTAAACTCACCCACCCAGATGGAGGAAGTGGAACACTGCAGACCTGGGTTCTGAGCTGACTCATCCTTTGTGACCCTGACACAAACTTATCTTTCCTTAACCTCACCTTTTCTACATATACAAGGGGAAAGCTAGCTTTATCTTACCTTCCTCACAGGTCAGCTATGAGGCTGTGAACACTGGCCTCATGTAACTTCTCCAGCCTTTTATCTATGCTAACTCATCCCAAAGATCAAAGGGCTCAGTGTACATGTGTGCGTGCATGCTCAGTCACTCAGTTGTGTCTGATTCTTTGTGACCCTGTGGACTGTAGCCCCCCAGGCTTCTCTGTCCATGGGATTCTCCAGGCAAGAATCCTGGAGTGGGCTTCCATGCCCTCCTCCAGGGGATCTTCCAGACCCAGTGATCAAACCCAAGTCTCCTGCATCTTCTGCATCACAGCAGATTCTTTTCTGCTGAGCCACCAGGGAAGCCTAAAAAGACCTCAGTAACTACCATCAAATGCATTGGATGGATGGATGGATGGAAACCAATTAGCTCAAATGTCTTAGGGAAGCTTCCTAAGGGTAGAAAAATTGAAGGAAAGTTGGCTTAAGAGTGACCGTGAGAAGCTAGAGATGCCCTACTTAGGTCAAGAGGCTGATGAAGGTCTTCCTCATGTTGTCTTTTATTTGTGAAAAGTGCATAGGATTGACTGGGGTGGAACCTTTGACAGCAAAGTAAAGGATTGTAAAACAGAGTAGGAACTGTGGCTCCTCTTGTTTCCTGAGGTGAGGGATGGGGAAGAATGCAGGACACTGAAAATTTCAAATGGCTTTAAGAGGGGTGGGGACCTCTGTACTTCAACAGTGTCTCTCACTACGTCTTTCTGTCTCTCTCTCCCATTGGGCTGGGCCTGGCATCTCTCAGGATGGCCTTTTGAATTGAAGGCTCCATAAATATCAGGGCTTCCCAGGTGACGCTAGTGGTCAAGAACCCGCCTGCCAATGCAGGAAATGTAAGAGACACGGGTTCAATCCCTGGGTTGGGAAGATCCCCTGGAGGAGGGCACAGCAACCCACTCCAGTATTCTTGCCTGGAGAATCTCATAGAGAGAGGAGCCTGGCGGGCTACAGTCCATAGGTTGAAAAGACGACAGAAGTTGGACACGACTGAAGCGACGTAGCATAAACATCAGGCATCTTGGTGACAGCATGGTCCGTGCTCACTGGCCTACCTCATTCTATATGGCAGAAAAGGATGAAGCACAAGGAAGAAATGAGGTCAGTAGAAACAAAGCCAGAATGGAAATTGTGACAAAAATATAAGATGTTTATTTCAAGGCTAATGAGGCAAGCCACACTTCAGGAAAATGGCAATTATAACTTGACGGTAATAGATTGGAGGCATTGTTGCTACTGCTGCTGCACACCCCGCTTCCAAGCAGTGTTGCTTTTGGGGCCTCCCTTCTCCAGGATCTAGCAACTCATAGGAGCCCAGGCTCGGGCAACAGGTGGACATCCTTGAGGGGAGGGGGTCCCAGTCACTCCTGGGGGTCCAGGCCCTGCCCAGAGCCCTTACTAGCTCCGCCATGTCCATCAGTGCCGCCTCTTTCCTCCCCACAGCTCTTCACTTGCTCCTCTGTAGGACCTGGGGTTTCCCAAATGTCACTCACTTGCATGGCATATGCACAGCTTTTGCCATATCCACTTATCATCTATACCTTCTTTTTTAGTTATTTTTCCTTTAATTTGATTTATTTCATTTACTTTTTTATTGGGGTATAGTTGCTTTACAAAACTGTGTTGGTTTCTGTTGCCCAATGAAGCGAATTAGCCATATATGTATATACACTCATCCCCTCCCTCTTAGATCTCCCTGCCATTTCACCCCATCCCAATCCTCTAGGTCACCGCAATGCACCAAGCTGAGCTCCCCATGCTGTGCCACAGGTTCCCACTAGCTGTCTGTTTCACACATGGTGGCGTATGTATGTCTGTCTCAATCTCCCAGTTCATCCCACCTCCCCACCTCCACGCCCACACGTCCATTCCCTACAGCTCCACCTCTATGCCTGCCCTGCAAATAGGTTCATATGTACCATTTTTCTACATTCCACATACATCCATTAATATATGATATTTATTTACTTTCAAAATGTAACTTTACAATATAATTGCTGCTGATGAAAAACTGGCTCACCTGTCATAATTAATTAAGCATATAATTCTTAAACACATTCTTCCATGTGTCACCTAAAATCTTGCATACAAGGAAGAAGTGGTCCGCCCTCTACCTGAATCTCAGTGAGAATTAAAATCAATCCTCATCTGAATTCACCCCACTATGACGTTCAAGTCCTGAGATCCTTTTGGAGCTAAGAAGATTGTCCCCTGTCAAAAAGTCATCACAGTGAATTCATTCACTCACACACTCATTCATTCAATTCATCCCATAGACAAGTATCAAGCTACCATGTGCCAGGCACTGTTTTGAACACTTGACACACAACAGTTAGTGAAATGGACCAGAATATTTCTGCCTTCTTGGAGCTTCCATTTTAATGATAAAAACAGGCCAATAATCAACATAATCTATAAGGAAATCTATATAATCAGTTCAGTTCAGTTCAGTTCAGTCACTCAGTCGTGTCCGACTCTTTGCGACCCCATGAATCACAGCATGCCAGGCTTCCCTATCCATCACCAACTCCCGGAGTTCACTCAAACTCATGTCCATCAAGTCGGTGATGCCATCCAGCCATCTTATTCTCTGTCTTCCCCGTCTCCTCCCACCCCCAATCCCTCGCAGCATCAGACTCTTGTGAGTGTAAAAACTGCTATGGGATTAGGAGATTCTGAAAGAGAGAATGAAAATTTCAACTAGATGGTAGGATTGCCTCATGGAGAAAGTAAGCTGGGAAGGAAGAGAGAGAGGCAGCCACGTAGCATCTAGTAGAAGAGGATTCCCAGATGGGGACCAGCCATCACCAAGGCCCTTGATGAAGGAGTAACCAGGAGGCTGGTATAAGTGATGTTGGGAACAGTAGGGAAAGAGGTGGGAGAAGTGGCAGGGACCAGACCGCATGGGCCTTCTGGGCCAGTTGGAAGAATCTTGGTTTTATGTTGTGGGAAATTTGGAGCCATTGAAGGATTTCAAGCAGAAACAAGGAATGATCTAACTTATATTTTTAAAGAACCACTCTGGCTATTCAATTCGGCTATTAGAGAATGGGGGTTGGGAGAAGATAAAGAATAGAAGCAGGGAGGCCTGATATTAAGAGACCATCAAAATCATCTAATAATGAGATGTTAGTAGGTGGATAGAGTGGTTGACGCCAAGAAGTCAGATTCTGGATATATTGTGAAGACGCAACTTGAAGCATTAACTATGGGATATGAAACAGAGAAATGAAGAATGACACCAAATTTTCTGACCTGAGTAACTGGAAGTACTGAATCAACATAGACGGAGAGGGGGACAGGTGAGAAGAGTAGGTTTGTAGAGAAAGGAGTTCAGTTTGGGATTAGAAGGGTTGAAGATATCTATTGGGCATCTCCGATCAGCTGTGCCACAAATGTTTGCTATATTTCTCCCACTTCACTGTTGTCAAGATTGACCATAGGACTTGATTTGGCCAATGAAAGGTGAGCAGAAGTTTCAAGAACCACTTTATGGTTTGCCACGTTTTCTATTTTCCCTAAAATTGTGATCAGCAATGTTCCAGGTGGGAGCCGCTGCATCAGCCGAAGTCCTGAGTGCAGAGCATGAAGGATACATAGCATGAGTGAAAAATAAACTTTTTTGTGATATGCCACTGAGACTCAAGGTCATCATCAGCAAAGCACAACCGAGAGTCTCTCCTATCTGCTACAGCATCCTGGTGGGAATATCAAGTAGGTAGTGGGGGACACTCGTCTTGAGTGAAAGAGAGAGGTCCAGGCTGGAGAAATAAATTGGGAATCCACTGACATAAGGGTGGTATTTGAAACCTTAAGACCTGGTGAAGCCAAGGAAAGACACACAAGGAAAGAGGGCAAAGAACTGAGTCCTGGGACCTCCGACATTCAGAGATTGTGAGAGCAGGAGGCAGAAAAAAAGCTGAGAAGGGGTTAAAAGTGTGAAGGAGGAAAAGTAACAGCATGATTTCCTGAGAGTCAAGGAAAGAAAGTGTAGCAAAGAGAGGGGCGATTGTGACTGATGCAGCTGACAGTTCAACCAAGATGAGAACACAGAATTGACCTTTGGATTTGGTAACATGGAAGTCACTGATGATCCTGCCAATGGCAATTTTGTGGGGTAGTTGTGGGATTAAACATCAGACTGGATCTGGTTTAAGTGAAAGGGAAGGGAAAGAGCTGGAGACAGAAAACACAGACAACAGGTTGTGCTGCAGAGGTGGGAAAAGAAACACAGTTGTAGATGATACAGGAGAAGGGATCAGGTACGATTTTAACTGGGAAGAAATAACAGCACGGCTTGCATGTTTCAGAGAAAGCCCCAGCAGAGAGACTTTTTGTTGCAGTCAGAGGTGGTGGAAAGGATTGTTGGAGTGATGTCCCTTGAGAGGCAAGAAGGAACAGAAGGATCGGTTTCATACTGGGGCCCAGACGATTCCTCTGTGGTAACAGGCAGGAAAGGCTTTCCAGGTGGCTCAGTGGTGAAGAATCTGCCTGCCAATGCAGGAGATGTGGGTTCGATCTCTGGGTCGAGAAGATCCCCTGGAGAAGGAAATGGCAACCCATTCCAGTACGGGAATTCCTTGCCTAGGAAATTCCATGGACAGAGGAGCCTGGTGGGCTACATTCCACGGAGTCAGAAAGAGTAGGACACAGCTAAGTGAAGCAACAATAACAACAGGCAGGAAAGCAGAGTATTAGACATCGAGCCTTTCACACTCTAAATGCAGAGTCACTCAGCACGCCTTGGTCCGTCTCCATAACTTGGCTGCCACTTCCAGTTATTCAAATAATACTATAGACTCATTCCTGTAATTTTTTCCCCTTCAATCTCTGGCTTTGATTCAAAACCCCTCTTCTTCACACCCCCAGCCAGACTTGAGCTGCTTAGAGATGAGAAAGGAGTACAAGGTCCAGATCCAAGGTAGCTTAGGGGACAAGGAAGAAAGACAGTAGGTTCCCTCCCGGGTCTGCTGATATGTGGGTGTTGGGACGGGGTCCTGCTCAGGCCAGTTCTATCTGAAGCTGTGGGTTCCATGTAACTGTTCACAGAACCAGATTCAGCTTCACCCCAGCCTCTGGACAGCAGAGGATCTCCCTTGATAAAGCAGCAACATCTTTCTCTGGTCCAGTCAGTAGAGCCACCCTTCTCTGGGTCAGACATTGCATTTTTTGGCCCAACATTTGCCAGAGTATTCAGGGTTCTTTCCTTTCTGCAAATGCCATGCCAGTGTATTTGTCCACAACTCCCAGAACTAGGGAGCCCTGGACTCACTGTCTTCCTCTACCTTATTTTTGTCCATAGACAAGTGATGCCATCTGACTGTATTTTGTTTATCTGACTCCCCAACTAGATTGCCAAATCCATGAGAACAGGGGTGTTTGTCTTGTTCACTGTGAAATCCCTGTGCCCATGAATACCTGACATCTGGTGATACTCAATAAATATCTATTTTAAATGAATGAATGAATGAAATAGGAATCATACCCCACTTCTTCCTGAACACATTGTGGTAGATATTACAGGAAAAGACCCTGTGAAACTTGTCTTTCTGTATCCTCAACCTTATATAGGCCTCTCCTACTTTGAATCTGGGCTTGGCATGTGGCTTGCCTTGGCTAATGGGACATTATCAAGAATGACCCAAGTATAATCTTGTACAAGGGGGCTCATTTTCTTTCTTGCTGCCTTTGGAACAGCCACCACATTTAAAAGGCCAGAATAACTTGCTGGGAAAGTGTGACTCAGCTAACAGACAGCACCAATCACCAGATACGTGATAAGGCCATCTTAGACCACCCAGCCCCAACCAAGCCACTACATGACTGCAGCCACAGGGGAGACCCTTATCAAACTGGTAACCTCTAGAATCATGAGCAAATAAATGACTACACTTCTTAGTCACTAAGTTTTCAAATAGTTTCTTATGCAAGGGTAGACAACCGTTACAACACATAACACTTTGGTCCCTTCCATCCTGCACAAAGTAGTTTCCCCCAAACAACATCCCTCTCATCTTCTAAGCAGGATTCAAACTCAGGAGTCCAGAGGATTTGACAAAGTCTGGATTCCTCTTGGTGAGTCCTCAAACCCATAAGTCATTAGGGCAGCTGAAACCACAACCACAACCTAATCTGACCTTTGGAAAATAACCAGTGTAGCTTCAACTCTCACTCTGCCTGTCCATGCACAGGAATGAGGGAGGGAGAGTTCACCTTGACTCTTATAGGAGCCCCAGGCCAGAGAATCCATAGTCTTTCCCAGGAGAGAGTGTAGGAGGCTGGGGCAGGTAGCTGCAGCAGCAGGAGCCCTGGCCAGTATGCCCCAGAACTCACTCAAAGCCCCCTGTGACTTCGGAAGCCCCCACCCAGAGGGCACTGCAGGGTTTTGTTGAGACCTGCCATGCCTTTCCCCCTCAGTCTCCCAGGTCCTGATGCTCCCTCCCTCCAAGCAGAGATCTGCCAGTGGTACTCACTAGGGAAATCACATTCCAGCCTTCTGACTCCATGGAATTAAACACCCGGCCCACCGTATTAGCAAGGGTGAATAGACAGGACTAGAGATACTACCTTAAACACACAATTCCGGCTCCACCAGCCCCGTCTGTGGTGTAATTAATGTGCATGGGAACAGATGTGGCCTCACTGTGCACAGTCCATGGATCCCAGAGCCTTTGAAGCCAGGCACCCAGGGCTCCAACAGGGACTGCTTCCCATTCCTGAGACCAACTCACATCTAATGCAAGCACCCAAGGCTTCAACCTCAATCATATGGACTAAGTGAGACATGCCGGCAGATGGTAGATGTCCACACAGGGAAACATTGTGTCCCTCCCAGGCCCTGCCCAGCCTTTAACCCCAAGAGTTCCCTAGCTCTGCAAGATGACTCTGGACCCATCCAGAAACACCTCAGTCTTTCCCCTGCCCCCAGGACCACCCAAGATGGAAGCTAGTCCTCTAGATAAGAGGTTAACCCAGAGGCATTCAGAAGTGTTATGAATTAGCTAATGACTTGGTGGTTTAAGAACCAGAAACTTTATGTAAAACTTGAAATGCCTAGAGTCTCTTGAGCTTGGCAACAATATGCCTGCTTGTACAAGTCAGATGGAGTTGAGTAGTGGCTATTCCCCAGGTCGAATCCTCATGGACAGAGAAGCCTGGCAGACTACAATCCATAGGGTCACAAAGAGTCAGACTCAACTGAAGCGACTGAGCATAGATGCATGCATACCACAGGTCACCACAGTCCCCACTACTCCATGTTGTATCACACTCAGCCCATGATGTTGTATCACACTCAGCCCACCTTGCTCATTGGCATTACCTGCCTGGAGCCCATAAGGGTTTTCCTTTGGGCCCTGAAGTAGATGTGGAGATGTGCTGCCCAGATGGCCCTTCAAGGATGGACTTGCATCCAACTGCAGAGAGTATGGCCCACAGACGGCCTCACCCTGTCACTCCTTCAGGCTCCACCTCAGCTGCAGGGAGCTGCCCCATCGTTGGTCACACCGTGCCCAGGGCTGCCAGTGTCACATCCAGTGGCTGAGTCAGGTGGGGGCATACAGACTCTGCCAGGCAAGTCTCCCAAGCAGCCTGTGCCTCTTGGATGGGGCTGGTCAATGCTCAGTCAGGTCTCCAATGCAGTTTCACTTCTTCATCTGCTCTGCTTTCTCCCCACTTATTTCTCAGAAATTGGGACCTAATAAATATTTTTGTGCCCCAGGCTCAGATTCTGGAAAGCCTAAGCTTCAACACAGAACTAAGTGAGGCTTATACAGGTGCAGATTTTTCCAAGGTCTCCTAAACAGAGAGGGACAGAGCCATGGTCTCCTGACTCAGAAAGGAGCCCTGCTGGGAAATTTCTTCTTGCAAATCACTCAGACCCATCCTCCCTCCTCCTCTACAATAGAAAAAGAGGTGTATTAGATCGGTCTCCCTCAATAATGCTAAACAGGTTGTTAACTTGGGAGGTGATCTCAAGCAAGAGTGAAGGAACAAAGAGAGTGGCCCAGTGAAGGAGGAAAAGTCATTAGAAGGGTGTATTGTTACAACTGCTGCAATGGACAGCCAGGGATCCACTAGGATCTCTGAGTGTCCATACCATCTCCCAGAACTGTCCACCTGAGTGTTGTCCCAGATAGTAATCACCCATTTCTGAGCTCTGCTGGAGCATGAGCCAAGCTGATTCCCACACTGCTGAACGAAAGCCCCAGAGACAGAAAGTGGAAAATCGCGCCCTGCACAGAGAAGCTGGCAATAGGCCATTACAATGAGTGTAACCTATAATAGTAAAATAATTTACAATATTCAGAAGCAGCATAGAACACAGTTCCTAAATCTGTTTGTTGGGAAGAAGAAAGAAAGCTACACAAAGGAGACTAGCTGGGAGCAGTGTTTTGAAGGATGAATAGGAGTTTATGACATCAGTAAGGCAGAAGGCTCAGCCAGGAGGCAAGACTGCATAGTCCATTTGGAGTGCTGTGAGTATTTTGATATTTCTAGTGATAAACACCCGGAGAAAGACCAAAGGCAGAACTGGTGAAGAAGGCAGGAACTAGACCTGAGATGCTCTAAAATCATTTCAAATAATTTGCATTTTTGCCCAAAGGGGTCTTTTAAATTTTTTTTTTAGTATCATATAGTAAAGTTGACTTATTTTCTTTTCTTGTTACAATTCTGTGAATTTTAACATACGTATAAATTCATGTTATCACCACATGAGTTGAGGACCCTCCTACCATCTGTAGGCTTCCAGGTGGCACTAGTGGTAAAGAACCCACCTGCTAATACAGGAGATGTAAGAGATGCTGGTTTGATCCCTGAATTGGGAAGATCCCCTGGAAGAGGAAATGGCACCCACTCCAGTATTCTTGTCTGGAGAATCCAATGGACAGAGGAACCTGGAAGCCCACAGGGTCTCAAAGAGATGGACATGACTGAAGCTATTTAGCATGCCTGAACATAGGGGAGAGATACCCTGGAGAAGAACCCACAGAACTCGGGGTTGAAAAAGGAGTCTAGGATGACTTATCAAGAGTAGAGAGGAAGCTGGAATTTCACTGTGAAGAGCAGGACTGGATCAAGAAAGTGGACCAGACTCCCTCCCCTGCTGCCTGTGAAGTTCTGTACAGATGAGAGCACCGAATAGCTTGACTCCATTGACTCAGGAAAATGTATGTCCCATTCCATGGGGGTGGGGATGGGGGTGGCGGGGCAGGAGGGTGGAATTGTGTCTATCTGCCAGGTTGAGTTGGTAGAATTATAAATCTGCCTATAACCTGCATCCTGGGAAGGACCTATGCTGGTTGTAAACATGGATGCATATGTCCTGATAGGGAATCATTCAAAGAGCTCCAAATGTGAAGCTTCTGGGGAAGGAATCAAACAAACAAGTCTCACTACTCCAGGGAAGAATTCCTGCAGAATTCTCCAGTAAGTTTCCTTCCTTTCATCTCTGAAGCACCCACCCTTCTCTGAGAGCCTCCAGTGTTGTGAATTTTGAAAGTCTCTTCTTATCCTTGCTTTCCTCTGAACTTCACAGTAATTCTAGTATTATTATCCCACTTTCCACTGAGGGTTCAGAGAGAGTAAATGTCCCACCTAAGGTCAGGCGTCGGGTGAGTGGAGACTTGGGATCAGAATCCAGTCTTTGGATTCCCTTGTAAAGTACCTTCAAATCCAGAGTAAATTGGATATAAGAACTCCATGCATCACAGCCTGGTTAATCTGTGTGTTGGGTTGACAGCTTCCCACCCGCCGTCACCACCTGACCCCAACTTTCTGGAAACTGTTCCTCCTGTCTTTTCCCCCTATGTTTAGAGCAGCCATGTTTTCATAATAGCATACACACACTTCACATCACAGCTGATTTGTCCACAGTAGACACTGACCCAAGGAGAGCCAATCAGAATCCCTCCCCAGGGAATTTTGGGCTGTGATTAAGGAAAAAAAAAAAAACATGTGGCTTTTGGCCACATCTTCCACTACACAGCATGGGAAACAGAACTGACAGAAACAGAGAAAGTGGAAAATAACATACAGAACAGATCAAAGGAACAGTTAATGGGGATAAGTTGTTAGGAGCCTTCCAGAAAGGGGGCTCCAATGGAAGCTGGCTGTGGCGTCCCAGAGCTAATCTGGTTCTTAGATTTCCTGGAGCTTGGGGCTCAGATCTTCCTCAGACTTTGTGAGAATCTCGAATCCTGCCAATAAGCAACTGCCCTTGCCTTTCTCCCCTTAAACTTGTCAGTACTGGCTCATATACCTTGCGAAGTAAAAAGAAAAGCCTGATGAACACAGATCCTCTTACTTTCCTTTACATAACAGATCACTATCTAAAATTATCTCACATTCCTGTTTTCTGTCTCCTTCTTTCACCGGAACATGAGCTGTCTTAGAGCAGAGACATTGTTTCTCCAAGCTATATCCCCACTGCCTAGCACTGTGTCTGGCACACAGTGTGTTCTCAAGACATAGTCACTGAGCAAATCAATAAAGGAATAAGCTATAGAGAGCCAAAGAATTAATGCTTTTGAACTGTGGTGTTGGAGAAGACTCTTGAGAGTCCCTTGGACAGCAAGGAGATCAAACCAGTCAATCCTAAAAGAAATCAGTCCTGAATACTCATTGGGAGGACTGATGCTAAAGCTGAAACTCCAAAACTTTGACCACCTGATGCGAAGAACTGACTCAATGGGAAAGACCCTGATGCTGGGAAAGGTTAAAGACAGGAGGAGAACGGGAAAACAGAGGATGAGATGGTTGGATGGCATCACCAACTCAATGGACATGAGTTCGAGCAAGTTCCGGGAGTTGGTGATGGACAGGGAAGACTGGCATGCTGCAGTCCATGGGCTGCAAAGAGTCAGACGTGACTGAGGGACTGAACTAAATTGAGCTAGAGCGGCCCTTAGAAATACTCCAGTTCTACTACCTTGTTTTGTAGAGAAGAGAGTGAAAGCTGAAGGAGGGGAGTATTGACACAGGGCCCTCAGTGAGTTGGTAGATGATCTGGGACTAGAACACAGGCCTTCTGAGTCTGTCCAGTACTAAGGGAATAAGCTGCCCAGAGCAATTGCAGGAAGAGCCCCAGATGCATGCCCCCAGTCCCTAAGTGCCTGGCACTGTGCTAAGAGCTTTCTAGTGTTGGCTCATGTAAGCCTTATACACACCTGGAAGAGCAGTCTCCTGACTCCCATTTTACAGATGAGAAAACAGAGGCCTGGAGGCATTGCACAACTTTCTCAACACCCACATGAGGAGTAAATGCACATCTTTCCCTTGTCCATTTGCCTATAATCTTTACCCTTTTTGCTTCAAAATCTTGAATGTACCAGTGTCCTTCTGGGGACTCTAGCAATGCAGGACCCCCACTCCATCAGGACCATTCTTTCCTGGGCCACAGACCCAGACAGTTATGCCATCTATCTGACTGTTAAGATGTATCTGTCCCACATCTTGTACCTATGAATCCTCGTAGCCTGTGACTCCATCTAAAAAGTGAATCTACCTGGCATGGGCACATTTGCTAGGGCTATAGTGACTGGGAGAGGTTGATGGCAACTCTTTCAAGAGGTCTTTGCACTTTGACACAGGACTTAAAGATCCGACTCCTCCTTCAATCATAGGGATCATTCTCTAAGATGGGATCCAGTCCTGTGTCAAATCAGTGGGAGTGAGACTTTGAAGCTGGAGTCCTTCGGACCCATTATGTCATAGCCTTCCAGTGACTATTTTATTCCAGCCCTGCAGACCGTCAGTTTTAGTCACTGGGACACAAGAAAGTGCTTGAAATAGAGAAAAAGCAAAACAAAGCAAAACACTAAACCTGGGATCAGAAGGCCTGAGTTCAAGGCCAAAATCCACCCCCTGCTAACTTTGTGACTGGGTTAGTTACAGGCTTCTGTGAATGCCATGGAGCTTTTGTAAAAGTGTTGAGTAGGGAAAAGATTGTATTAATACGCTTTCTAGAAGGATGATCTAGAATAATTCTCATAATGAAAAATAAATGACGGGACTTCCCTGGTGGTCCAGGGGTTAAGAATCCACCTGCCAATGCAGGGAACATGGGTTCCATCCTTGATCCAGGAAGATCCCATGTGCTGAACAGCTAAGCCCATGAAGCCCATGCACTCTAGAGCCTGTTCATCACAAGAGAAGCCACCTCAATGAGAAGGCCATGTACCACAGCTAGAGAGTATCCCTGGCTCGCCACAACTAGAGAAAGTCCATGTGCAACAACAAAGACCCAGTACAGTCAAAAGTAAATAAATAAATGTTTATATATATATATATATATAAAGGAGTATTACTCAGCCATTATAAAGAATACATTTGAATCAGTTCTAATGCAGTGGATGAAACTGGCGCCTATTATACAGAGTGAAGTAAGCCAGAAAGAAAAACACCAATACAGTAGATGGGAGAGATGCTGGCTCGGCACAACTGACCATGCACAGAAGCACGGCCAAGAGGAGCTACCCCACACCCAAGGTCAGGGCGGTGGCCGAGAGGAGCTGTCCCACGTCCAAGAGGCGGTGGCTGCGCGGGCACAGGAGGGCTGAGAGGAGCTACTCCACATTCAAAGTCAGGAGGGGCGGCCTTGAGGAGATACCCCTCGTCCAAGGTAAGGTACAGCGGCTACACTTTGTTGCAGCAGCTGTGAAGAGATACTCCACAACCAAGTTAAGAGAAACCCAAATAAGACGGTAGGTATTAGGAGGGGGCATTAGAGGGCAGACACACTGAAATCCTAATCGCAAAACACTAGTTGACCTGATCATATCGACCACAGCCCTGTCTAACTCAATGAAGCTAAGCCATGCCATGTGGGGCCACCGAAGACGGACGGGTCATGGTGGAGAGGTCTGACAGAATGTGGTCCACTGGAGAAGGGAATGGCAAACCACTTCAGTATGCTTGCCTTGAGAACCCCATGAACAGTATCAAAAGGCAAAGTGATACGATACTGAATGAGGAATTCCCCAGGTCATTAGGTGCCCAGTATGCTACTGGAGATCAGTGGAGAAATAACTCCAGAAGAATGAAGGGATGGAGCCAAAGCAAAACAAATACCCAGTTGTGGATGTAACTGGTGATAGAAGCAAGGTCCGATACTGTAAAGAGCAATATTGCATAGGAACCTGGAATGTTAGGTCCATGAATCAAGGCAAATTGAAAGTGGTCAAACAGGAGATGGCAAGAGTGAACGTCGACATTCTAGGAATCAGTGAACTGAAATGGACTGGAATGGGTGAATTTAACTCAGATGACCATTATATCTACTACTGTGGGCAGGAATCCCTTAGAAGAAATGGAATAGCCATCATGGTCAACAAAAGAGTCCGAAATGCAGTACTTGGATGCAATCTTAAAAACGACAGAATGATTTCTGTTCGTTTCCAAGGCAAACCATTCAATATTACAGTAATCCAAGTCTATGCCCCAACCAGTAATGCTGAAGAAGCCGAAGTTGAACAGTTCTATGAAGACGTACAAGAACTTTTAGAACTTACACACAAAAAAGATGTCCTTTTCATTATAGGGGACAGGAATGCAAAAGTAGGAAGTCAAGAAACACCTGGAGTAACAGGCAAATTTGGCCTTGGAGCACGGAATGAAGCAGGGCAAAGGCTAATAGAGTTTTGCCAAGAGAACGTACTGGTCATAACAAACACCCTCTTCCAACAACACAAGAGAAGACTCTACACATGGACATCACCAGATGGTCAACACCGAAATCTGATTGATTATATTCTTTGCAGCCAAAGATGGAGAAGCTCTATACAGTTAGCAAAAACAAGACCAGGAGCTGACTGTGGCTAAGATCATGAACTCCTTATTGCCAAATTCAGACTTAAATTGAAGAAAGTAGGGAAAACCATTAGACCATTCAGATAAATCAAATCCCTTATGATTATACAGTGGAAGTAAGAAATAGATTTAAGGGTCTAGATCTGATAGATAGAGTGCCTGATGAACTCTGGACGGAGCTTCGTGACATTGTACAGGAGACAGGGACCAAGACCATCCCCATGGAAAAGAAATGCAAAAAAGCAAAATGGCTGTCTGAGGAGACCTTACAAATAGCTGTGAAAAGAAGAAAAGCGAAAAGTAAAGGAGAAAAGGAAAGATATAAGCATCTGAATGCAGAGTTCCAAAGAATAGCAAGGAGAGATAAGAAAGCCTTCCTCAGCGATCAGTGCAAAGAAATAGAGGAAAATAACAGAATAGGAAAAACAAGAGAACTTTTCTAGAAAATTAGAGATATCAAGGGAACATTTCATGCAAAGATGAGCTCGATAAAGGACAGAATGGTATGGACCTAACAGAAGCAGAAGATATTAAGAAGAGGTGGCAAGAATACACAGAAGAACTGTACAAAAAAGATCTTCACGACGAAGATAATCACGATGGTGTGATCACTCACCTGGAACCAGACATCTTGGAATGTGAAGTCAAGTGGGCCTTAGAGAGCATCACTACGAGCAAAGCCAGTGGAGGTGATGGAATTCCAATTGAGCTATTTCAAATCCTGAATGATGATGCTGTGAAAGTGCTGCACTCCATATGCCAGCAAATTTGGAAAACTCAGCAGTGGCCATAGGACTGGAAAAGGTCAGTCTTCATTCCAATCCCAAAGAAAGGCAATGCCAAAGAATGCTCAAACTACCGCACAATTGCACTCATCTCACACGCTAGTAAAGTCATGCTCAAAATTCTCCAAGCCAGGCTTCAGCAATATGTGAATCGTGAACTTCCAGATGTTCAAGCAGGTTTTAGAAAAGGCAGAGGAACCAGAGATCAAATTGCCAACATCCGCTGGATCATGGAGAAAGCAAGAGAGTTCCAGAAAAACATCTATTTCTGCTTTATTGACTATGCCAAAGCCTTTGACTGTGTGGATCACAATAAACTGTGGGAAATTCTGAAAGAGATGGGAATCCCAGACCACCTGACCTGCCTCTTGAGAAACCTGTATGCAGGTCAGGAAGCAACAGTTAGAACTGGACAGGGAACAACAGACTGGTTCCAAATAGGAAAAGAAGTACGTCAAGGTTGCATATTGTCACCCTGCTTATTTTACTTATATGCAGAGTACATCATGAGGAACGCTGGGCTGGAAGAAGCACGAGCTGGAATCAAGATTGCCAGGAGAAATATCAATAACCTCAGATATGCAGATGACACCACCCTTATGGCAGAAAGTGAAGAGGAACTCAAAGGCCTCTTGATGAAAATGAAAGAGGAGAGTGAAAAGATTGGCTTGAAGCTCAACATTAAGAAAACGAAGATCATGGCATCTGGTCCCATCACTTCATGGCAAATAGATGGGGAAACAGTGTCAGACTTTATATTTTTGGGCTCCAAAATCACTGCAGATACTGATTGCAGCCAGGAAATTAAAAGACGCTTACTCCTTGGAAGGAAAGTTATGACCAGCCTAGATAGCATATTAAAAAGTAGAGACATTAGTTTGCCAACCAAGGTCTGTCTAGTCAATGCTATGGTTTTCCCGTGGTCATGTATGGATGTGAGAGTTGGACTGTGAAGAAAGCTGATCGCCAAAGAATTGATGCTTTTGAACTGTGGTGTTGGAGAAGACTCTTGAGAGTTTGGACTGCAAGGAAATCCAACCAGTCCATTCTAAAGGAGATCAATCCTGGGTGTTCATTGGAAGGACTGATGCTGAAGCTGAAACTCCAATACTTTGGCCACCTCATGCGAAGAGTTGACTCACTGGAAAATACTCTGATGCTGGGAGGGATTGGAGGTAGGAGGAGACAGGGACGACAGAGAATGAGATGGCTGGATGGCATCACCGACTCGATGGACATGAGTTTGAGTGTACTCCGGGAGTTGGTGATGGACAGGGAGGCCTGGCGTGCTGTGGTTCATGGGGTCGCAAAGAGTCGGACACGACTAAGCGACTGAACTGAACTGAACACATATATATGGAATTTAGAAAAATGGTAACAATAACCCTGTATGCAAGACAGCAAAAGAGACACAGATGTATAGAACAGTCTTTTGTACTCTGTGGTAGAGGGCGAGGGTGGGATGATTTGGGAGAGTGGCATTGAAACATGTATATTATCATATGTGAAACGAATCGCCAGTCCAGGTTCGACACATGATACAGGATGCTTGGGGCTGGTGCACTGGGAGGACCCAGAGGGATGGGATGGGGAGGGAGGTGGGAGGAGGGTTCAAGATGGGGAACACATGTACACCCGGGGCAGATTCATGTCAATGTATGGCAAAACCAATACAATACTATAAAGTAATTAGCCTCCAATTAAAATAAATAATTTTTTTTTTAAAAAGGGAAATAACTGCTATAGACTCTTTGGGCCCTTTTATTTTTAATTTTATTGGAGGCAAATTACCTTACATTAATATATTGGTTGGTTTTGTCATACCTTGACACAAATCTGCCCCGGGTTACATGTGTTCCCTTTCTTGAACCCCCCTCCCACCTCCCTCTTCCCCATATCCTCCCTCCAGGTCATCCCCGTACACCAGCCCCAAGCATCCTGTATCATGCGTTGAACCTGGACTGGTGATTCATTTCACATATGATAATATACATGCTACAATGCCATTCTCCCAAATCATCCCACCTTCACCCTCTCCCACAGAGTCCCAAAGACTGTTCTATATACCTATGTCTCTTTTGCAGTCTCGTATACAGGGTTAAGGTTACCATCTTTCTAAATTCCATAAATATGCATTAGTATACTGTATTGATGTTTTTCTTTCTGGCTTACTTCACTCTGTATAATAGGCTCCAATTTCATCCACCTCATTAGAACTGATTCAAATGCATTCTTTTTGATGGCTGAAAAATACTCCATTGTGTATATGTACCAAAGCTTTCTTCTGCAAATGGACATCTAGGTTGCTTCCATGTCCTGGCTATTATAAACAGTGCTGCAATGAACATCCACGGGAAGATGGCAGAGGCACTCTTTGGGCCCTTATTCACAGCACTTACTGTGAGCTCTTACTATGAACCAGGCCTGTGCCAAGTACAGAAACAGCCCAGAGCCACTGACTTTTCTGACTTTGAGCTTGAAAAAGCAGAGACTGAAGCTTTCCTGATGAGTGCCGCTGGACTCCAAGAATTAAGGACTATCCCAGCCAAGGTTAATTGGTTAAATTTATCAGCCACTAGAAGAGGAATTTCCACTTGGCAATTAAGTTTGCAAATATTGTACAACCTTATAGAGTGTATTTGTCCAAACTGATGTGTTCTTTTTCATGTAATAATCAATTAGTGGGTGTTTCAGTTGCTTAATTACCTCTGCATGTAAATTAATCTCTGCATATTGAAATTGCAAACCCAGCCTTGTAACATTGGCTTGTTTCTGAGATAAATCAAATTACTGCAGCCCCAGCAAAGGTTCTTGGTTTTAAGAGTCACCAAAAGCCAGCAGGTTCCCTTTGCCACCTGAGCATAGGGGCTTAGGGAGGATTTGGAGCATAATAGCCAGGCTAATTATATTTACCCATAGAGAGGACTCTGCGTCAGTTCTTATTTCTGCTCTTAGGCAAAGCTGCTTGTTGAATGATTAAATTCACTGAGCCATTCAGGTCTAATGCCCAAATCTTGATATTACTGAGGAGTAAAAGCTATGTTTCCCATTCCCCAGGCAGAGGTGACAGCTAGCAGGTAAAACCCACCCCCTGATATATTAGAGGATAGAAAGTGAAAACAAGGGTAAATTCGTGGCTAGTTCTGACTCAATCCAAAGGAAATTCCAAACCCTCTGACCACACCTCATGATGGTGACCTCTCCCTGCATCTAAGGAGGCACCCCTCAGCTCTGACAGGTCACATGCTGTGGTGCGGGTTCGTGGTGCAGACGTGTGATACGGAAAAAAACAGATACCGGTTCAGATTCTGACCCTGGTGTCTGCCTCTGCTGTCTGACTGTGGACAAGTCCAGCACTCTTTTCACATGTGAAATGGAAGTAATAACATCTCACCTCCTCACACAGTCCAGATGAGGAGCAGACGAGAAGAGCCATGTAAAAACTGTTTGCAAATGATATACAAGTGCTGGTTATGTTGGGGTTTCATGGCTTTTCCTGTGCTCAGTCACTCAGTCATGTCTGACTCTTTGCAACCCCATGGACTGTAGCCCACCAGGTTCCTCTGTCCATGGGATTTCCCAGTCAAGGATACTAGAGTGGGTTGCCATTTCCTCCTCCAGGGGATCTTCCCGACCTGAGGATCGAACCCGCATCTCCTGCACAGCAGGCACATTCTTTACCTCTGAGCCACCAGGAAAGCTCCATGCTTTTTCCTGGCATCTTTCCAAAGCACGGACTGAGTTGTCTCTTCCCTCTTGGGTCCCACTTGATTCCCACCACGGGACTGAGTGCTCAACAGGGCTTAGGAAGACAGGATATCTGACCTTGGGCAACCTTTCTGGGAATTTTGTTGCCTGGTTCCTTAACCCCTACTAACCCCTACTTGGCTTGGTTTCCTATAGGTATTTTGAGACACAAAGAAATAAAATCCAGGAACTAGGATGGATTGGGAGATTGGGATTGACATATATACATGTATATACTATGTATAAAATATGTGTGTATATATATATATATATATATATACATTTATATACTATGTATAAAACAGGTAACTAATGAGAGCAGACTCTATAGCACAGGGAACTCTACCAAATGCTCTGTGGTGACCTAAATGGGAAGGAAATCCAAAAAAGAGGGGATATGTGTGTACATGTGGCTGATTCACTTTGCTGTACAGCAGAAAGTAACACAACATTGTAAAACAGCTTTCCTCCAATTTAAAAAAGAAGAATCCTATCTCTGGACCTCTAGATTCTTGAGGTTGTGTAGACAAGCAAGAAAGAACTGGGTGGCCCATATGATCAGATCCTATGCGCCTCTGTCGCTGCCTTGTAAACCTGGCCAACCATACCAAGAAACAGGGGCCTGTCTTTCTGTTGTCTCAACCCAGATAAAATCTACTTTGGGTCCAGAACCATCTTATTGGTCACCCACAGGGGTCCAGGCCCTAGAGGCATCACCCAAAGGCCCATCGACTCTACTGAACCTCGCAGTAACTCTGAGCATCCAGGAGTTCTTCACAAAGATGCAGTGAAACAGACATCATCCAAGGGTTGCCACGGTGACTCAGCCCAAGAGGCCTCGGATTATGGACTATGGGGGAAGGATCAGCCACTCCAGTGGAAAGGAAGGCTCCCTGAGGCAGGGATCCCTTCTGACCCAGAAAACTCAGTACATCTCTGACAACATAGAGTTCAGTAAAAACATAAGAATGGGGGGGGGGGATGAGCACTGATAAAGGAGTAAGTGAACCCATGAATACATAAGAATAAAGGAATTCGTGAGAAACCAATGAACAGATGAAATGAAAGGGTTCATAAAAGAATGAAGAGAGGAATGGCTTTTAATAAGCAAACAAATACATGAGAGACCGTCCCAGTCAAGAATGGCGACTCCAGCCTTCCTGCCCACACCCTGCCTTGCACACCAAACATCCTCTCTCATCTCGTGGGTGCCCCTGAGAGCCACACCGACATGGGATCACCTTTTGTTACAACGAGAAATCCCCCTCATCCTTCAGGACCCAGGATGTGTCTTCCAGTCCTTGAGAAATTCATTTTCACACTCCATTATCTGTTCCCTGAGAGCCTGGAGTGTTTCTGCAGCCAAGGGTTACAAGCCCCTAGCATTGGCACCCAGTCATGTAGCCCTCAGCTGCCGGTGCCATGGCGCTGAACTTCCCTAAGGGACCATGGGTACCAGAAATGACAACTGAGTGTCTACAAATGCTCTGATGACCCAAAGTGACATTTATTTGGGACAGATAACTGAGGACTAGAGCTCTTCACTTGAAACACAGGGAAAATGAACACTCTGCCTCGCTAGCTGCCAATTCCTCTCTCTCATCTTGGAACTAAAGTCTCCCCAGTGCTGGGTTCCCAAAGCCTGGGGTTTGGCTGCACTGTAGTGTTCCCACAGGTTCCTGAGAAGTTCTGCTAAGGGCAGTGGTGCAGAGCTGGCCTAGCTTAGAGGCTGGTCTGCTGGAAGGACCCAGCCGACATGACCTGAGCACCCGCCACATCCGCTGTACAAGCTTTCCACAGAAACATACACAATTAAAATTGTCTTCTTTAATATCCTTCTCTATTCTTCTCAAGGACAAGGTGCACAACCTGGCCTCTTTTCTAGCTGCTAACTAATCAGTTTATCACCTCCTCTCCACACACACACACACACACACCTGACAAATGCAAACAAAATTCACTGTTTCTAGACTCACTGCAGATTTTTTTCTCTCCCTCCTCTCTCCTCTCTTGTAAATTCTATTTTTTTCTTTTTGGCAAAAGTCCAGATTGCCTCCCCTTCTCTGCTAGGATAACCATTGATTTCATTTTGCTTGAGCCTGGGGGGGGGGTGGGGGGGTGTCCCTAGGATGCTGGACTTTCAGTTTTAGAAATAAGACAGTCCCAGACAAACTACAACAACTTTGTCACCTTATCACTTGCAAATGAGAATGTTTGTGTGCAGAATAACTGTCTCTAAGTTATTTTTTGAAACTAAGTTATTTTTTGAAACTACTTAAACTAACTAAACTAAACTAACTACCCTTGAAATACACACACTCTATAAAGCACTCAAAAATATTACTATTATAAATTTTATAATTACTGTTATAATTTTCATATAAATTAATATTATAATTTTGTTGTTATTATGTTCTGGTTGCTCATGTGCAATGTCACCCCTACTCTAAAAATATTTCTCCCCCCTTCTCATGCTCACAGTTCAGCAATTTGCCCCACAGTGTTTGTGATGAGTCAACACCATCATTTTATTTATTTTTGAATAATTTTTTAATATATATATATATTTTGGCTGCATCAGAGCTTAATTGTGGCATGCAGGCTCAGTATTTGCAGAGCAAAGGCTCAGTTGCCCCAGGGCATATGGGATCTTAGTTCTCTGACCAGAGATCGAACCACATCCCTAGTATTGGAAGGCAGATTCTTAACCACCGGACAACCAGGGAAGTCCCAATGGCACCATTTTAATTTAACAAAACTTAGAGGGCTCCACTGTGTCCCAAGCCCTGTGCTAGACTGAGATCCAACAGTAAACTCCGAACACCCTGAGTGAGGCTTACCTTGAGTTAAGGAGATATACACGGGATGAATGGACTCCAAGTTAAGGTCTATTGAGCAAGTGGTCAGAGCTGAGCAGGAGATGGGCAAGGCACTGTGAGGGAGCACAGCCTGAACTGGGGTTGGGACTCAAGCCAGGCCTTTCTGGGGAAGTCATGTTTAAGTTAAGACCCAAGTGTGGTGGGAGTTAGGTAGGCACAAAGAGGCAAATTGCCCATTTGGGGAGATACACGCAGCCCTGTGAGTCTGGGTTTTTCCTTGAGATCTCAGGATTAATGAACAGGAAAGTCTAGTTATTATAAATGAAGCCAGTGGTGAAAACTGTACAGTTAAAGACTTCTCTGTATCATACATAAGTTTTCCATATTCAACTGCTTCATGAGAATTGTCATTTATATATGGACCACAGTCTGAGCCACTGTGATGCATGCAAGTCTAGTTTGACAGCAGAGCTGGCTATAAAAAAAGTCTCTTGACTATCAAAAGCACTCCATCCCTTTCTCAGAGGCTCCTGAGTGAATCAGGATTGTGTGGGTGGAGGAAAGAGCATGAGAATTGCAGTCAGAAGCCCTGGGGTCCAGACCTCATCTCACCCTCACTAGCAAGGCACCCTACGCTGGCCGTTATCCCCTCTGGGCCTCCCTTTCCCAGTCTGTAAATCAGTACAAGGATGATCCTGCCCCACCCCAGCTGATCTACAGGGTTTATATAAGGAACCAAGAGTAAAGCCCTGGAAAGCATTCACAGTCCTGTCTAGCTCTCCCTCCAAGCTGTGAGCTACATTATGAGGGGCCCAGGTGTTTCTGGGACACAGTAGGAGAACGTGAGGGGTGGGGAGGCTCTCTGAGAAACAGCTGGAAGAAGTCATGCGGTGTTAAGAGACATGAGCCAATACACAGGTAGGTTTGAGACTCAGGAAAACATAGGCTTCACTCCAAGCGACACTATCTTTCTAGTTGTGTGACCTTAACTTGGTGACAGAATGTCTCTCTGCCTCAGTTTCCCCCAACAATGGGATAATAATGCCCACTTTTCAAGGCTGAGTTGGGAAATAAAGACAGCGGAAATAAAGGGACGAGCCTAACATCCAGGCACTGACTTTTCAGTCTCAACTCAAAATGGTCCAAGGCCTTTCCTGCAGAAGAACCTTTGCACGTGCCGGTCCCTTCGCCTGCAATGCTGTACTTCTGGCGCTCTGTACATCTGGTCCTACGTATCCTTCAATCTTCACTTTAAACGCAGTGTCCTCTGAGGGGCCTTTCCTGGCCACCCCACTTCCATAGGCCTTCCTCTATAGATCTCTATTCAAAAACTCCTTGAATAGCACTGTTGTACAAAACTTAGTTGCTTAACACAACCAACATCCAATATCTCACTGTATTTGTGGGCCAGGGGTCTGACTGCGCTCAGGTGGGTCTCTGGCTCAGGGTCCCTGAGAGGTTGGAATCAAGGTGTTGACTGAGGCTGCAGTCACCTCAAGTGTCCACCTGAGATGGAACCACCTCCAGGCTCACTCACAAGGCCATGGACAGGGCTCGGGAACTGAAGCCGTAGTTTCCTGCCGTGTAGGCCTCTGGTAGGGCTACACACAGGCAGCTGCTTTCCATCGGAGTGAGGGGTGGGAGAGAGAGACCGGTGGCAAGCACAACAGAAGTCACTTATTTTAATCATCTTCAAAGTGACACCCCATCACTTTTGCCACCTTCCGTTCTTCAGAAGTGTCACTCGGCCCAGGCCACCCTGAAGGGGACAGCTTTAAAACAGGGCCTGACCATTAGCACATGGGATCACTGGGCACCATTTCGAGGTTGCCTCCCAGAGTAGCCTTTGGGACACGTTCTCAATCCACTATTTCTCATTTATTTCTTTCACTTTTTTATCATTCTTTGTCTTCTACAAGACAGCCAGCCCCATGGGGATAGGAACCACATGCCCAGTACCAGGCTAATAGGAGGCATTTAAAAGAGAATAAATTCACAAATTAACAAAAGCCAGCACTGGGCTGTGGGTTGGCGGAGAACAAGATGCAGGCTTGCTCACAGGTGTGTGAGCCAGACAAGGAAACGGACAGGCACAGCAGGCCACGTCTTCACTGTTGTTTTTTAAACCTCACAAGGGACCACAGATCTTGCCTTGCAAAATAACAGAAAAAGTTCCCAGCTTCTGCAGAAGGATTTGTTTTGCCTTCTGGGTCCCTGTCATAATTTCCGATATTGTGCCAACTCCTCCCTCTGTGTTGGGTGGGGGTGCGGGAGTGACAGGGGAGACACAGACAGACTGTGGAAGGAAAAAAGTTCTACAGGGCACAGTAATCCTCTGAAAGGTTTTGACGAGTTGACCGGCCAGGGGCCCTAGAGCTGACTGCCGGCTGCCCGCTGCCCTGCTTGACGAATCGTTTGCCAGAGAGCCTGGCCAGCGGGAGTTCTGACCTTGGAGAGAGAGCGATCTGTCTTCATGGAAACACACTGTCATAAGCACATGTCTCAATTTTGCTTGGGCAGGCACTGGGGCTGCATGAGAAGAGAGCCTTGGACATGGCTAAGGAGGAAAAATGTGTGGCCCATCCAGGGGCAGGGAAGCAGCTAAAATTAACCCAGAGTGACCCTGGAGAGCAGGGCTGGAAATCAACACGTTTCCCTCCAGTGGTGGCGTGTTCCCAGCAAGGCCAGCAGCACAGCCACTCCTTCCTTGGGGAGCTAAAGGGGCCTTACCTCCCATCGTCAGGACCAGGCTCTCCACTTGTCACCAAGGACAAGCCAGGAGGGCATTTCTGGAGGCAGTGCCTTTGGCGTCTCAGTTCCTGGTAGCAAAACCCATACACTGGCCCTGCTTCATCCTGAAGGTCAAGGAGGAGACGCCCTAAGGGACAGGGTGGGTGATAAATCTGGTGTCTCTACAGTTGCTTCTCTGAGGACCTGGTTGAGCCATTCCCCTCTGTCTGTGTTGACAGCTCTGGGGGAGATTTATCTGCCAGGATCTGGGGCCGGATGCAGAAGCAGCCAGCTCATGAGTCTGGAGGACAGGCATTGACTGAAGCCCAGGGTTTGCTTATTAGAGAAGAGAGAGGACAGGAAGAAGGGCTCAGTGCTCCTGCCGAGCCCCCATTTTGAGTGACACAGGATGGGAGTATTATGGGATGGCTGGGCCGGGCTATTTTGGGATGAATTGGACAAATAGATAATGTTCATGGGGAGAAAATAAAGCCAGAGGTGCTCTGAGAAGCTAATTGTTGGCAACCGATAAAGAGACATTTGTCAGGAATGGGAGACACAGGTGAGGAGCTTACAAGGGCCTGATGCTGAGGATCACAGCCCCAAAGCAAACCCCAGGGGTTTGCTGTCAGAATAATGGGCTATCCTGCCCATGACCTGCAGAGGGTCATGGGGTCCAAGACGTAGAGAAGAGGGAAGTTTTCTATCATCCTAAGGTGGAGCCAGGGTCAGGCTGCCTGGAGGCACAGGGCTGGACAAGATGACCTCCAAAGAGATCATTCCAGGAAAACTGTGAGTTATCTCTCAATTTTTGGTGGATATTGTCTTTTACTGTCTTCCATGCGCACTTTTGATTGTTTGCCAGTGCTGTTTTTGAGAACTAAATGTCAGGGAGCCAAAGATCCAGTCCGGAGCTTTCAAAAGGGTGATGTTCTGTGTATTTATTGCCGTTCTATCTTCACATTCCACAAGGTAGGGGCAGACACTGCAACCAACAAACCTTGCCTCAGTGCAAGCCAATTGTTCAGCCCTGAGAGAAATGAAAGTGAAAGTCGCTCAGTCGTGTCTGATTCTTTGCGACACCATGGACTATACAGTCCATGGAATTCTCCAGGCCAGAATACTGGAGTGGGTAGCCTTTCCTTTCTTCAGGGGATCTTCCCAACCCAGGGATCAAACCCAGGTCTCCCGCCTTGCAGGCAGATTCTTTACCAGCTGAGCCATAAATGAACCCCAAGAATACTGGAGTGGGCAGCCTACCCCTTCTCCAGCAGATCTTCCTGACCCAGGAATCAAACCGGGGTCTCCTGCAGTGCAAAGTGGATTGCAATCTCATTACCAACTGAGCTATCAGAGAAGCCTAATCAGAGACATGATGGAGCTCAAATCAGCTCCACAAAGATATCCTCAGCCCTAGTGGCCCAAGTAGGGAAGAGGGAATCCCAGGATTAGACCATCGGGATTTGTTAAGTAGAACATCCCAAAACTCATCATGAACCATATAGCAAGCAACTATCAAGTGTCACTCAATAGAGCTTTACCCAATAGCTGACAATTACTAAATATTGCCCAATATCACCAGGCTTCTCAGATGGCTCAGGGGGTAAAGAATCTGCCTGCAATGCAGGAAATGCAGGAGTCAGAGGTTTGATCACCGGGTTGGAGAGATCCCCTGGAAGAGGGAATGGCAACCCACTCCAGTATTATTGCCTGGAGAATCCCTTGGACAGAGGAATCTGGTGGGCTACAGTCCATAGGGTCACACAGAAGTGGACACGACTGAAGTGACTGAGCACGCATGCACCCAATGTCACCAGCAGAGCCAAAGCACCATCAGACCAGCCCAGAGAATCTTGACTGATCATATATATGTGCATGTTAAGTTGCTTCAGTCATGTCCAACTCTGTGTGACCCCATGGACTGTAGCCCACCAGGCTCCTCTGTCCAAGGGATTCTCCAGGCAAGAATAGTGGAGTGGGTTGCCAAGCCCTACTCCAGGGGATCTTCCCAACCCAGGGATCTAACCCGCATCACTTTACATCTGCATTGGCAGGCGGGTTCTTTACCACTAGTGCCACCTGGGAAGCCCTCATCTTCAATTTAATCTTCCCATCTATGATGGTTAATTTTGTGTGTCATTTTGACCAGGATTCGAGATGCCTAGATATTTGGCTAGACATTATTCTGGACATGTCTATGAGAGTGTTTCCAGATGAGATTAGCATTTGAATTGGTAGACTAAGTAAAGCAGATGGCTCTCTGCAGCTAATCTACTGAGGGCCTGGCTAGAACCAAATTCACCCACTACCTGGCTACCTGAGCTTTGATCCTCTCCTGCACTTGAACTGAGACATACACTATAAGCATCTCTGGTTCTCAGGCCTCTGAGCTCACACTGAAACTGTACCAACAGGTTTCCTGGGCCTCCAACTTGCAGGTGGCAGAGCAGGGGACTTTTCTGCTTGCATAACCACATGGGCCAATTCCTGATAACAAATCTGTATACGTGTGTGTGTGTGTTCTGTTGGTTTTATTTCTCTGGAGAACCCTGACACTCTCCATCCCCTCTCAGGGTGATATTGACCTACTGCAGCCTGTAAAATATTTTTATTCTTTGAATAACGGTACTTTTATCTCCTATAAAGGTTTAAAATTAGATCTCTTAACAATGGGTAACTAGCTATTACTATTTCGAAAGGAAATAACACTTGGATGGCAACCACCTCTAGGGACAGTATCATATGAATTCCAGTTACATTTATGGCAAAACCCACCAAAATCTTCTATCCTCCTTTTGAGTTTAGGGTGTGGTATGGGCTGCCGTCTATGGGGTCGCACAGAGTCGGACACGACTGAAGCGACTTAGTAGCAGCAGCAGCAGCATATGCTAGTTAATCAGTTTTAGAAGGTTGCATACATTGGCAATGTTCAAAGAACTAGAAAAATAAAATACTCTCAAGTTTCATCATTGGACGGTTGATACTCCATGGGCTTGAATAGCCAGATCTTCTATTTCAGAAGAGTTCATACCTTTAGATTTTTATGTGATTAACCAATTTTAAAATGTAATCAACTAAATTTTATGTTTTCAGTCACCAAGGAGATAATTTGATCACCATTAAGAAATAAACCATGACTGAGTGGCAGATTCTGCTCATTGACAAACGTCTGCTGTACCTGATTTGGGGTTCTGCTGTTTCTGGATGTGTGCTGTGCTTAGTCACACAGTTGTGTCCTACTCTTTGCAACCCCATGGACTGTATCCCACCAGGCTCCTCTGTCCATGGGAATTCTCCAGGCAAGAGTCTTGGAGTGGGTTGCCATGCCCTCTCCCAGGGGATCTTCCCAACACAGGAATCGAACCCAGGTCTCCTGCATTGCAGGTGGATTCTTTACCATCTGAGCCACCAGGGAAGCCCATTTCTGGGTAAATGATGGTAACTTTATTTTCTGTTTTCTTTCTCTCTTTTTTTTTTTTTGGATTCTGAATTTATTTTAACTGACATCAAAGGGTCATGGGGAGATAGTAGAAGAGAGAGAAAGGAAGAAATAAAAAGAGAGCAGTGTAACCCTGGGCAAGTTCCTTCCTCTCTTCTAAAAGTGCTGAGTTCTGAGATGCCATAAAGGGGCACATTTCAAAGTATGAGGGTCCAGTGTCAGTAGATTGAGAGGGAGGATCAGGGAGAACATTGAAGTCTTTGCAGGCTAGACCAGGGCTGCCTGGCCTCCTAACACCCCCCAGAAACCCTCTTTGGAGTGAAAGTTGCTTCTGTAAAGGTTTCTCTTCTACTGGCTGACCATGAACAGCCACTGACCTGCTGAAAGGGAAGTCTTCAGGTCACTCTAATCTATGTTCTACACAATGATCAATAACACAGGAGAGTCACACCCTCACGCAGAAATGTGTAACTCAATCAACACTGTGAAGATGGGAGCAGAATTTGCCCCTGCAAGCCTGCTGTGAACAGCAGAAAGTATGGGTGATTTCATTATCTGAGATTGCTTTGTCATATTTCTGCTGAACCAAAGGATAACTGAAATGAACATTAATAATTCAGGACCATGGCCAGGGTTGCAGAACTTCTGGGCCCTGCCCTTCCCAGCCTTGGGTTCCTCCTGGGTTTGGCTCTAGAAACCGCCTGGACCCCTTGGCTGTGAGGAGCCCCAGAGGCCAGGTCTATGCCATTTCTCAAGGTTAGTCAAATCTGAGGGCTTTCCTGGTCCTCAAAGGAGATGGCGTCCTTATGAAAGAGAGAGATGAGTTGATCCCCAGACCCAGCCTGTGGTCAATTCTCCTGAGCAGTGGAGGTCTCCCCCAGGCCAGAGTTTTCTTCTTTCCTCTGATGCTGTTTCCTTCAAAGGTAGCCATGGTTTTGTGTTGTTTGTTTGTTTGACCGAAGGGACATGTTGGCGTCAATCTTGAATGGAACTTTCCTTCCTAGGTGACCTTCCTCTCCACTTCACTGTTCTCCTCCTCCCTCACCTTCTCCTGTTTCTTCTCTCTCTCTTCCCCTCCCTCTGCCCTTTTTCTTCTCTTTCACTCCATTTATTTTCCCTCTTGCTTTAATAGAATTCTAGCATGACAAAACCAAATGCTCCCAGAGGAGTCAGATCCAGAGGTAACAAACTTAGATGTCCTTGGGGGCCAGCATTTCACATAAGCGTGTAAAACAAACATTAAGTACTGGGGCAAGCCTCTCCTGTGGACAGCTGGGGAATGTGTGTGCCCTGCCTAAAGACATGCAAGTTTCATATTTTTTGAAATCCAGTGCTGGCCAAAAAAATATGTTCAGGACCTGAAGGGGTAATCCAGTCTAAGCTGGCTCACTTCTCTGCAGAGGATGAAACTAAGGATCAGAGGAAGGGAAGTGATTGGCCCAGGGTCACATGGGCGAAAGGGACTCTCAGCTTCCACACTAGTACCCTTTCCAGAATATCTGAATTTTCTCCTCTGCACTCTTCTGTGCATTCATTCATGAGTTTATTTCCTCACTTAGCACTGACTTACCCCAGGCCCAAGCACCAAGGACTCAGATGGATCAGCCACACTCTGCCCTCCCAGGACCCTCAGGTGGCAGTGATCAGTGTGACCAGGGCGAAAAATCATAGGCCACTTGCCTAGGACTCCCACAGGCACCAAAGGGACTGTCAGGCATCAATTTAGGGAACCCTTCCCTCTGACTTTGGACTGTCATCTGGAAACCCTAGGTTCTTACATACTGGCTCTTGAGTGACCCATTGAAGCAGATGAAACCATCAGCATGTTCGCCCACTAACTTACCTTGAGTTAGCCTGAGAATGGCCTTGGCATTCTGGGTCACCAGACTGCTCCATTTCTCCCCCTCCAGGAGCAGGACTGGATGAATATGCCTGAGCCACCTACTGCCCCTTTGGGCCTGGGCCTCTGACATGAACAGGCTTGCTACTGGAATGAAAATCATGACGTGGCCTCAGCAGGGCAGGAATAAACCCAAGTCCAGACCAGAAGGTTCATAGGCCAGACCTTTATTTCTCAGGAGTCTCTAAGCTTCCAAGGAACACGTTTGTCATGTGTGGGCCACAAGTACTTAGAAAACACACCATCTCACTTACTTACAGGGACTTCCACTCAACAGACATTAGACAAGTGCCTCCTGTATTCCAGCAAAGAAATGGGTAGGACACAGACTCAGCCCCAAGCACCCACTGTCCTGCAGGGAGATGGAGCCAGAACCACTTGCTCTGGAAGGCCAGGATGAGAAGCCTGGGACTTGTACAGCCTGGAGATTTTCTTTTGTGCTTCCTGCCTTCTTCTCCTTGAAGTCTCCACTGACCATCAGCTTCATGCTCCAATTTTGCTTTCTAACTCCATTTTAGGGTCTCAGAAAGTCTCTTGCATGATCAGTTGCCAAGTTGTGTCTGACCCTTTGCAGGATCCCATGGACCATAGCCCTCCAGGCTCTGTCCATGGAATTTCCCAGGCAAGAATACTGGAGTGGGTTAGTCCAGCTCAGATTCCCATCCCTCGAGCTTTCACCACCATCCCTGGGGGAACAGTAGGCTACATTTAGTCCTATCCAGCAGATAAGGAAACCAAGGTCCAGAAAGGAGGGTTGATCCACTCAAGTCACAGGAGTGAGGGGCAGAGCTGGCCTGATGTCCTGGTTTCCCCCTGAATCCCTGGAGGAGGATAGTGGGGTGTTTTGGAAACAGGCAGTTACCCTGGGACACAGGGACAGTCTCACCTCTGTGAACAAGCTATAACTTTGAGACAAGGATCTCCTCTAGGTGTGAGACCTGTACTCTATTGTCAGAGCCTAGGGCCCAGGCAAGCATTAAAGGGGAGAATTTGTTAAAGCCATAATAGCCTCTAACACTTCCTGAGTACCTACTCCTTAGTTTTCACTGAGTATCTAGGGATTTACATTTCATCTTTATAGTGACCATATGGAGATACGTATGATTTTAATTCTATTTTGCAATGAGGAAACCGAGACACAGAGAGCTCAGCTCGCTCAGCTCACCGTGGTAGAAGCATAATTGAAGCTCTTAAGACCACGCTCTTAACTGCTCTTGGCACATGCTTTGGCCAGAGCACGTCTCCCATTTTAAAGAAGGAGAGGTATTAGTTCAGTTCAGTTCAGTTCAGTTCAGTCGCTCAGTCGTGTCCGACTCTCCGCGACCCCATGAATCACAGCACGCCAGGCCTCCCTGTCCATCACCAACTCCCGGAGTACACTCAAACTCATGTCCACAGAGTCGGTGGAGAGGTATTAACTGATTGTTAAAAGAGCATGGGAAGCCATGGATGGGTATTTGCCAAGCAAATAGGTGGGAAATCATTTAAAACCCTTGTCAGCATGAAAACCCAAGAAGGCAAATCATGCCAGCCCCACTGGGACAGGATGGCTAGGACTTGAGAGGTTTTCTTTAGAAGGAAAAACTAAGACTCCATGCTTCCTTGCAACTGAGTGACGTGTTAGTCTTTTGACAAATCAGAAACAAGCTCCAGAAACTTCCCACAATCTCTCCCTGCTAATACCTCATGCATTGCCCATCCTGCCCACCACCGAGCCTCACCATCAGAGATGTGCTTCTCTGGCTTTACTGTGATGGAGCCCATGGACATGTGTCCTCTCTGGAATACCTTTGTCAGTCATGCAAGTTCTCTATTGATGAACAAATAATCACAAATTCAGTGGCTTAAAAGCACACACATTTATCATCTCACAGTTTCTGTGGGTCAGAAATTTAGACACAGCTTAGCTGAGTCCTCTACATCCAGTGTCTCACAAGACTATAACCTTCAGCCAGGGTTGAGGTCTCATCTGAAAGCTCATCTGGGAAGGATTTACTTCTAAACTCACACCTTTGTTGGGGGCAGGATTCAATTCTTTGTGGTTTCCTGTTTCCTGTTGGCTGTTACTCAGAAGCTGGCCTCAGTTCTTGCTACAAGGGCCTCTCCATCCTGACTTTTGGCTTCACCAGGAGCATGCAAGCTGAGAAAGCAATAGAGAGGCTCTGCTAGTAAGATGTGCAGTAATCATTTCTAGCCTAATCACAGAAGTGGCATTCCCTTAATATTGAAGTATTCTACTGGTTAAAAGGGGACAGGTTTACACAGGCTGTGAGTACCAGGAGGCAAAAGTCTCTGAGGCCATCTTATGAGCTACTTACAACCTAAGTTTTAAAGCTGAATTCGTTTATCTATTATTTAGCTCTTTACAGCAGAATACTTAGATGATAGCAAGTGGGTTCTGACGAAAGGAAGAAGGAGGGACAATTTTGGAAACTGGGTTCTGTCCAGGTTGCGCCTGGTGTGCAAGCTGTGAATTGCCAATAAACCAAACGTGGGTTTCCCAGAAATCTGCATCCCTATTTGTAGACAGGTGGAGGCAAGGAGAACTAGGCCAGTCCATGTGGTTTTTCTCCATTTGTCCCTCTGCCATGGCTTTGGCACTGAGTCATAACCTGAGCCTCCCACGGTACTGAGACTGGCACTAAGCCTGCATTGTCCCCGTCACCAGAGCCTCCATCCTCCCCTCTGTAGCCTAAAGGACATCCAACTCTAGCTTCCTGTGCATGTTGCCTCCAGAGCCAGTGCCACAAATACTGAGCTGTTCCCTGGTCTGCTGCTAAAATCCCAGGCCCAACACTTGGGGTTAGCCTTGTTGCTTACATTTTGGACAGTGTGGCTTCCCGTGTTTTTAAAGCCATAGCATTCTCCCTGGAGAAGTTATATAAAGGAACACTTACTTTATTAAAAGCCCTCTGACAGAGACACATCATTATTCAAGATTGGCTTAACAAAGGCTTAATAAAGACAACAATGAGAAGATATTAACTCATTTGGCTCATGTTTGAGAACCTGACAGATCTGAGAGGTAGGGCTTTTTTTTTTTGGTAACATCAGTGATGGATCAAATCTGTTTGCATTGGAAATTGGCTAATATGCTGATGCCCCAGAAATCTTGTGCTAAAGCCAAGAAGACATTAAACCTGTCTAAATGCATAAGCCACCTCCCCACCCACAAAGCTCACCATCACCCAAGCCAGACCCTTCAGAAGCTGAGACGTGTGGCACACGAAGCCAGGAGTCTGTTTCATTTCCCTTACATAGCAACTTACCATTCTCGTCCATTTATTTTAAGCAAATTATTCAGCCAAGTTGACAAGCATGAAAAAAACATGACCTACCCTGGGCTTTTCAAAAGAGATTTCCTCCTAAATATGATTCATTGTGCTCTGATCTCTCACTGTATTTTTATCAAATGTTCCATGCCAACTCTTAAAAGGACACTGTCAACTCCGCTGGTAATGGCTGCTTTCTTTGACTCTATTGTCAGATGAATCCCATATCAACCTTCAATAGAAAATTCTACCTTCCAGAAGCTCTGGGAGATGCCCAAAGTAACCTCTGGGAGTCTGGAGATAGTCACAAACAGGAAGCAAATAATGATGATATGCCAGTCCCCACTCTAAGTGCAATAGTACCAACTATTAAAAGGGTGCATATCATCCCTGACCTTGTAGAGGTTATATTCTAGTAGGGGAGACAGACTATAAACAAATAAAATGTTTTATGAATCAAATAATGTCTGATATTGGTAAGTGCTATGAAAGAAATAGAATAGGTGATGTAACACGGAGTGATGGGGTAGAGTGGATTGGGAATGCAGAAATTCTTCCCTGGGAAGCACCATTTGTGTGGAGTTCTGAATAAAGAGAAGTGAGCCAAACGAGGTTATAAGGAAAGAGCACTCCACAGTGGCTCTCCAGCTCCTCGGTTGTAGATGCCACCGATCAAGCTAAGTCACGTTACTGACATTATAGACTGTATGACAAAAGGCCAGGTCTTCCCCTGGCCAGAAAGAAGTGGGAGCATCTACAAGGGAGGCTCCTGGGATGTGGGCTGTCATCTCTGCAGGAAGAATCAAGTGTATTGGAACACTCTGCCTTGTGTTGGAGAACACTCCATCTCCAGAATCTAGCCCAGAGTCTGGCTAAGCAGGTTTTCAATATGGGTAGTGGAAAAAGAAAATGAATGGTAAATGGGAGTAAAAGGACTTAGAAGAAAACAGATAACTAACCAAAAGTTCCTATATTAATCATCCCTAGTATGCAAGGTCAAGGGGACATGTCACACCTTACTTCTTGATAATAACTATCAACTTCCATTCATTAAGCACTTATTAGGTTCAGTGCATTCATTGAGCATTACTGTAGGCAATTTATGTGTGTTGCTTCTTTTAATTCTCCCAAAACTCTTTAAGAGAGGTATTATTTTCTTGCTACACACAAAGATATTGAATCACAATGATCCACAACACTAATCCATCTTACTTGTAAGTGGATGTGGGAAGTGATGGAAGATAAAAAAAATATGGGACAGTTCAGACAATCCTGTATCCCACTTCAACTTGATACCATTGTACTGGAGAAGTCTTAGGAGAATTTGTTTCTAGTGTCTTCTGATGCTCTTAGCCCTGAGTTGGTGATTCTATGACTTTCTGTTTTCCTTGCACTTCATCATTTATCCATTCATTCATATATATTTATTGAACACCAGGCACAGTACAAGGAGATATATCAGTAAACAAAGCAGCTTCTAAAACTGCTGACCTACCCCCGAGAGGTGATTCTTGGCATGTGGAACAAGAGGAATACAGAGATGAGCAAAACAATAGCTCGTGTCTGTTTTCTTCTCAGCCTCCACATCCTAGGTGTTTCTAAAACATATGCACACTCGTCAGCCAGCATATCATAACAGGGAGGCCAGGGGGAAGAAATAATAATGAAAAGCACTGAACACAAATACAATAAGACAAAAAGCAAGGTGTTTAGCCAGTACCAGGGAGAGTCTGTCGACAACAGAGGGTAAGAAGCCACAGTGGCCAATCTCCTGTGTGATTTCTTCCTCTATATGGCAGAGGAAGGAAAGTATATCTATTTGACAAATATCAGCTCTCTTGGAAAGAGAGATGGAGGACACTGAGGTTTCTCTTAAGGCATTTCTCAAGTTCTTGAGTAAGCTGTTCTTCATAGAAATCGAGTCGGATCTTTTGCTTTGTGCTGTGAAGTCCATGAGGTTGCAAAGAGTCAGACACAACTTAGTGACTGAACAAAAACAACAACAAAAAGGCACGGTATGTATGCTCATTGCACTGCTGCTGCTGCTGCTAAGTCACGTCAGTCGTGTCCGACTCTGTGCGACCCCGTAGATGGCAGCCCACCAGGCTCCCCCGTCCCTGAGATTTTCCAGGCAAGAGCACTGGAGTGGGGTGCCATTCCCTTCTCCACTAGGTGTGTGCCTTTTCACAGAGGTGTGTCCTCTCAGCTGTCTCTAAGAAAGGAAAACACTGCTGTTTGCCCATTTCCCTCATCAGTTTTCATGCTGTCTCTTCTCCTCCGGTCTTTACAGCTCAAACAATCCAATCATCCTGTGCTTACATCATTCCTGCACTTTGGAGAACGTAATCCTGATAATCTGCCATCACCCCTTATTAGCTGAGTACATGAGTTACTAAATTTTTCTGGGCATAATATCCCCGTCTATAAAATGGGGATTAAAAATGTTCACCCCATTCAGGTTCCAATGACTATGTGTCTATCTCTTTACACAGTCCCTGGCCCACTGGAAATGTGAAATTGATGGGTTTCAATCCTGGGTGCTCATTGGAATCACCTAGAGAGCTTTTAAAAATATTGATGTCCATTCTCCAGCTCAGACCCATGAAACTGGAACCTCTGGGGGTGGAAACCTGGGCATCAGTACATTTTAAGGCTCCCTAGGAGATTCTAATTTGCAGCTGGAAAGACAGCCACTTCACTAGATAAATGGTAGCTATTATGGTCATTGCCATTGCTGTTTATAATCCACATTGTCCAGACACAAAGCCAAAGATATGAGACCTCTAAGAAAAAAGGACTTGCGTGTATTGGAAAATAGTGTAATGCTTGTGATTCTCAGACAAACCACTATCATCTTTCAGAGGAAACTAAATGAACCTCAGAAGGGCATAGCCCATGGCACAGAATCTTAGGTAAAAAGCACCTAATCAACAACTTCAGGGATAATTGGCAAATCGGCTCTTCATAAGAGGGGAGTAATCTGAATTAAGCAGCGTGAGTTAGTGGGGAAGGGAGCCTACAGCTCTGGGCTCTAGGCATAAGCCACATCTGCATAAATGAATCAGTCCCAGGGACTCGGGCTCCTTCCTCATGTGACCCTACAGCAAGGCTTCACATCCAACATCACAGATAATGGCATTCAGAGATAGGAGTTTGTTTCACGAATTTGAAATCCAAGGCTATAGGTGTTGAATCTGGACTTATGGAAGTGCAAACCTTGGCATCCACACAAACCCATGCAGGTAAATTTGAGAGTGAATCCCAGGAAACAAAACAGGCTCGTGTTCCATTTGTGATCTGATTGGAACACACTGCCCATTTTGTAACATCACTGCCTCGTGGTGGGATTTACGACATCACTGTCTTCAAAAGCAATTTAAAAAAAAAAAAAAAGGAAAGGAATTTGAAAAAGGAACAATCTTTCCCCATGTCTCTCTACCTCTGAATTGGAGTCAGGGCTCTCATTATTTCATTAGCTGGTCTCATTCTCTCGATGGTGACTGGGTTCATGAGCATTTGATTTAAGCTGCAATTAAAGTTCCAATCACAGAAATACATTTTCAGGAGATAATTGGGTGCATCATGCCAGCTTGTTGGCCTGTTAGTTGGCTCTAACTGTTGGCCAGTAAATTAAAAGCAAGTGCAAGTAAATAGTTCATCCAAAGACATACGAAAGAGAAGTAAGTCATGTTCCCATTGATCAAGGACTTGCCCTCTGCCCCCATCAGGATTCTTGCCTTTGCTCACAGATCTATCACTGTGGTCTAAATGATGTACTAATAGCAAGCATTGTCATTGTTCTGCACAGATTATCATGGAGAGCTCTTCAGAGGGTGCTTTTCTGTCTTGCTTATCCTTTCTACACCCTGCTTCTTTCTTTTTCCTTGCAGTAAAGCCCCCCAAGTGAGTCACAAGGTCTTTATTTTTTCATCTTTTTCCCCACTCTTCTATCGTATAAGCCCATACCAGTAGCTTGAGCTAAAGAAAGATTTTTCACTACTTTTTTTTTTCTTGGAGGGATGGGCAACCAATCAAAATGTAAAATAGTTTGCCTCTGCAGGTTATCTGTCCCTTCACCGGAAGAGAGAGGGTGGGTGTGGGGCAGTACAGGAATTTCGGTCATTGGATGAGGGGATTATAATATATCAAAGGAGGATAACTGATCTTTACCATTCTTCCAGAAAATTGCACCCTGGTTTTCTTTTGAGAAAACCCCCTTTCCCCTCTCAGCCTTTATAGATTGGGAGCTATGGAAGATCGTATTACCATTTGCAAATGCTCACTCACCTCTCTCTCCATGGAAAAAGTATATATCCTAGCCCCTATGATACTGTTTTAGCCATGTGAATATCTTTGGCCAGGAGAATATAAGTGGTTGTGGCACACCACGTCTGAGTAGAAGCTTCAGATTGACTGTATGGGTCAGCTCAGTTCCCTCCTCTTCTGTACCCAGGGGCTGTTTCTCAGCCTGAATGAGAAGGCGCATGGTGGGGAGCCCAGCAGGGCCAAGCCGGACCATGGATATGGCAGCCACTCCATGGCCACTAATATTTAACATGAGAGGGAAATACAACCAGCGAGATACGGTGCATGTTCTCCTGGGAGTCTAGGAGAGAAACAGGCAGTGTTCCCCATGGGACAAGCACTGGAACTGGAGAGATGGAGTTGCTGCCCCTTTCTTGCCACCATAAAGTTTAAAACTAAGGCCCAGATGCATAGGAAAACCAGACCAAGCCACAGAGAAGCCAGGCCTTGTGGCATCACCTGAACTCAGACCAGACCCCATGGAGAGCTGGTCCTCCACTGGACATTTGCTCAGGAGAGCCAGCTTTCTCTTGGCTCAGGTCTGTTATGCATCAGGTTTTCTGTCACTGGCAATTAAAAGGCTTCTCACTGAAACGGATTCCAGATCTGAGGTTCTCACCCTCTCAGACCTTCCCTGCTGTTCCCACACATGACAAAGGAGCCTAAGTGCCCTTGCTCAGAGAAGTTCCTGAGGACCTGGAAACTCACAAATCCTTAGGATCTCCCTGCCTTGGAGTCATCTTCCAACCCAGGATGGATTCCAGAAGGCTGAGCTGGAGAAAAGACTCTTACAAAAGTCCAAGGGGGAACTGATGTTTCACCTGCAACTTTAGAGGGGCAAACTGAAGCCTCTTCAGCCGGCATTATCAATCATCCTAGCAATGAACATCAGCCTGTAAGAGACATGACTAGTCCTATGCTAGGTTTTTATTTCTAGAAGCATCAATGAAAATTTGATTTAGATGATTAATTTCTTCACCAATAGCCATTTCTTCCTGACTTAAGTCAGAAAGCGAATAATACAAACTGACTAAAATATCATTGCAGAATCAATAAAACATCCTCAACAGATAATTACAGCATTAATGCACTTATTCTCCGGTAGGAGCATCAATCATAGTTAATGGGGATAAATTGAAATGATTTTAATTAAAGGCGTTTGGGTTCTGTTGCCCTGAGTCATAGAATGCTAAAGCATAAGGGCCCCAAGAGCTAAGAGGCCAGGGTTTACTGGAACCCCAGGGATTTTTACAAGTGCTTCTTGGGCCAATATAGGAAGCAGAGAAGGGAAAGAGAGTTGAATGTCAGAAGCTCTGGGATTTCCAGTCTCATTTCAAACAGAACATCTCTGGATTTGAATTTATTATAAAAATGGCTTAGGTTGCAATAGGATAAGAAGAGGAAAAAGAAAGGAACAAGTGAAAGGGCTGAGAAGGAAGAGAATGAGTTTAAAAACCACCAATCTAAACCAACCACCTCATTTTTCCAATGGGGAAACGGAGGCTCAGAAAGTGGAAGAGGTTTGTCCAGTGTCACACAGATGCTTTGCAACAGAGCCTGTACTGAGATCCAGATGTTCCAGCTCCCAAACTAATATGTTTCCCATTGCATCTGCCTTGTGCATTTTAGATTTTAGGAACAAGGGATTTATTTCATGGCGGCAAGGAGAATTGAGGGCAGTCTGCTCCAAAACACTTTGGGGTAGGACTCCTGCCTTTAGTCCCTACTTCCAAGCAGCTCCTCAGCCAGACCTTGGCCTTGACCCAGGATTCCAGAGAAAGTGTTCTAGTCAAGATCTTTCCAATGTGATCCAGAGTCCATGACCAACGATTATTTGTAGGGAAAGCTCCAGCCTGAATTGGTAATTGATTTTGCTATTAGCTACCTTTAATTCATCAGCACACCATTTACTGTACATGAAACACTATGCTGGGCACCCAAAAGTTATGGGAAAAGATAAGATGGTAGCCATGAACTTCATGGTCTGGAAAAAAGGTAAAAACCAATATACCAGTCATTACAATACACACCTCAACTAGTGTCTCTAACCTGTTAGACCAATCTCTATGAGGCAGGAGTGATGTCCATCATTCACAGTACATCTCCAATGCTTTACATGAGACTGGTAGATGCTCAGTAACTAGTGTTGGATACTTTAAAATAGCAACAATGAAGTTAATACTTACCATACACCAGATGTTATTGGAAATCATCTCATACAAAAGTGCTCAATTCTTGCCACAACCTATAAACTGATTATATTATTAATCTCATTTTCTAGCTAGGGTACAGAAGAGTAAAGAATATTCCTCAAGTTCATGCAACAAATAAGTGATAGAATTAGCATTTGATTCTAAAAGTGAAAGTGAGAATCACTCAGTTGTGTCTGACTCTTTGCAACCCCATGGACTACACAGTCCATGGAATTCTCCAGGCCAGAACACTGAAGTGGGTAGACTTTCCCTTCCCCAGAGGATCTTCCCCACCCAGGGATGAAATCCAGGTCTCCTGCATTGCAGGCAGATTTGTTACCAGCTGAGCCATTTCCAAAGACTCCATCCTTAACCATAGTTTTGTTGTTGTTGTTTAGTCACTAAGTCATGTCCGACTTTTTGCAACCCCATGGATTGTAGTCTCTCAGGCTCTCTGTCCATGGGACTTCCCAGGCAAGAATACTGGAGTGGATTGCCATTCCCTTCTCCAGGGGATCTTCTCAACCCAGAGACTGAACCCAAGTCTCCTGACTTGGCAGGATTCTTTACTGCTGAGCCACCAGAGAAGCCCAACCATACTCTTAATACCCTAAAAGGCCATGAGAACTCAGAAAAGGAAGTAATCACTTCTAGAAAGAGATTAAGGAGCACTTCATATAAGAGATGGAACCTAATCTTAGTCTTAACAAATTGATAGAGTCTGCACTTACAGAGATGGGGAGGGGCATTCCAAGGAAAGGGGACAGAGTGAGCGCAGCATGGCAAGGGGGGCCACAGGCACATGTGAAAAACAGGTTCAACTTGACTGGAGAATGTTCTGCATGAAAGAAGCATAAGCAAATAGGCTAGAGAAAAGGAGCAGGGCCAAGTACATGGAGATCATTAAGAGCCATCGAACATGACATGATTAGAGCTCAGTTTTAGACCAGCTTTCTATCAGGAGGCGAGGGTCAGATGGCAAAGAAAGACAAAAATTTAAAGACCAAATCTAGGCCTCCTTGAAAAATGAACCAGAGTTGGATGCAGTACCCAGATCCTGGACATCATACCATGGCTGATGCCATTATTCAAGCAAGTAGCCTGACCAATTTATCTCCTATTGACCCAGCATGATACTCTTGGCTAAAGAGTGACCTTAAATTCAGCTGTAATAACAATGTATCAGGTGGCAAGATTTCCATCATCATGCAGAAAACAGCTTCTATCTGCTGCAGCAGTAAAGCCAGGTGCTGTTTCTATTGACAATATCTCTGGCCCCAAAGGATCCACATTTTTCAGGTCCAAATATAAACATGCACTCAGACACCTGAATCCTTCAGAAATTTCTTCAATTGAAAACCTATGAGTTCTGTAAATTCCTAGAATCTTATTGGAGAAAGAACACAGCAAAGATTTTAACAAATATGTTAAAGCTATATATCCTATTAAAACAAAAACTTCAAGTCTGTGCCAAAGTATCATAGGAAATCAATTTTGAAATAATTGATGTCTATGGGCTTCTCTAGGAGAAGGCGATGGCACCCCACTCCAGTACTCTTGCCTGGAAAATCCCATGGGCGGAGGAGCCTGGTGGGCTGCAGTCCATGGGGTCGCAAAGAGTTGGACACGACTGAGCGACTTCCTTTCACTTTTCACTTTCATGCATTGGAGAAGGAAATGGCAACCCACTCCAGTGTTCTTGCCTGGAGAATCCCAGGGATGGGGGAGCCTGGTGGGCTGCCATCTATGGGGTCACACAGAGTCGGACACGACTGAAGTGACTTAGCAGCAGCAGCAGCATGGGCTTCTCTGGTGGCTCAGCTGGTAAAGAACCCGTCTGCCAATACAGGAGACGCAAGAGATGAAGTTTCGATCCCTAAGTTGGGAAGATCCCTTGGAGAAGGAAATTGCAACCCAATCCATCCTTGTCTGGAAAACTCCATGGACAGAGGAGCCTGGCAGGCTACAGCCCATGGGGTCACAAAGAGTCAGACATGACTGAGTGCTCACGCATACACACACACAAAATCCATGACTGTATACAGCAGTCTTCACATCACATTGACTACATTGCCATTGACTTTAGATTATACCCAGGGATGCCAAGGCCCTGCAGTGTTGCAATTGATTCTAACTAGTGCAATACTGGGTAAGTGTTTAGGAATAAGCAAATGGGGATAGGATGAAGACTTCTTTATGATAACTGACTATTGAGTTGATGGGAGAAAATCATCATGAAGTTAAGGGTTATAAACTTCAATTGACTGCTCTCTGTGAAGCCTTGGGTTCACCCTGATAATTGAGGGTCTGCAATATCCTTCTGTTGGTTGATTGGGTTGAGGGCCTCTCCTCCTCCCCTTCCTTATATCTGTAACCTTTGCAATGTGAGTTTGCATTAAGAGGTGAGGTCTGTTTTTCCACCCCTTAAATCTGGCCTGGCCTTCTGACCAAGGCTGGGTCTAGGATATGGCAAACAAGGGGTCTAGGGCTCAAAATTTAAGGAGGCTTTCACTCTCAGGGTCATGTGTGCATAATGTCAACATCCAAGAGTGAGTGCCACCTTAAAATGTGTGCCCTAGGTGCCTTGCTCCCCTCACCCTGGTCCAGGTTCAGCTGGAGACTAGCTTTGGCCACCAGAATGTGGCAGAAATGACATCACGCCAGTTCTGAGCCTTCGCCTCCCCCACTTGGAACCTGCCATTGCCACAACAGTAAGCCTGGGCTAGCCTGCTAGAGGACAAGAGGCCATGAGAAAGAGAGACATGCTGCCCCTAATGAAGTCATCCTGAACCATCCAGCCCCCAGCTGACACATCAGCTGACCCCAGAGGCATAAATAAGTCCAGCTGAGGTCAGTCCAGCCAGTCTAGCTCAGTAGAACTGCTAATGAACCTACAGACTCATGAGAAACAATTAATGGTCCTTGTTTTAAGATATTTTGGAATGGTTTGCTAGTCAGTGGTAGGTAATTAACATACATTCTTACCTTTCCTTTCACTGCACTATAGGTGTTTTCTTCTCCTAAAGAGCCTGTTGAAAACTGATACATAAATGATTCTATTTGGTATGGACAGGTTAAGAAGAGACTAGAGTTTCCAGGATGTAAAGTGGAGAGAGTTCCTCTGGTTCTAATGCTGCCTTAAATCTTGCACAACTCTCCTTCCACCTCTGGGACTTGAGACCTCCTCTTCTTAGAAATGAGTGGTTTGCTCCAGAACAGCATCTTCTGGGTTTCTTTACTCATGACAGCTCTAGTTTCTTGGGGATGGCTGCTCAGGATGCAGAGTTGAAGAGTTCTGAGGCTCAACAGGAAAGAAAGCTATTATTGATTAGTGATGTTTGTCATGATCAAAGCATAGGAGGACTAGCGAGATAAGACAGAGGGGCACCACCGTGGCCCCACAGTTGCCATGACTACACTGGATCTTTTTTTTTTTATTGGAGACTAATTATTTTACAATATTATATTGGTTGGTTTTGCCATACACTGACATGAATCCTCCCCGGGTGTATATGAGTTCCCCCTCCTGAACCCCCTCCCACCTCCCTCCTCCCTTTATCCTCCCTCTGGGTCATCCCCGCACACCAGCCCCGAGCATCCTGTAACATGCATCGACCCTGAACTGGTGATTCGTTTCACATATGACAACATACATGTTTCAATGCCATTCTCCCAAATCATCCCACCCTCACCCTCTCCCACAGTGTCTCTTTTGCTGTCTCGTACACAGGGTTATCATTTGCATCTTTCAGCACTGAGTATCTCATGCTTCCTGCCAGACCAGTCCAACTCTGAATAACTCTTACTACCATGGACAGCACTTCCTTTATTTCCTGCCCTCTGCTCTGCCTTTGGAGAAGGAAATGGCAACCCACTCCAGTGTTCCTGCCTGGAGAATCCCAGGGATGGGGGAGCCTGGTGGGCTGCCGTCTATGGGGTTGCACAGAGTCGGACACGACTGAAGCTACTTAGCAGCAGCAGCTCTGCCTTTCAACCCAAACCTAGTAATTCCTTTAAGCTGTGAACACACAGAGACAGACCTCGGACAGGGACCTGTGGGGTGCTGTTCTGGGAAGAAAGATAACGCACAAGTGCAGGACAGTTTTTCTCCCAGTGTTATTCAGTCCACCCAGCAGGCCTGGTTGAGTTGTCTTTAGGCTGGAAGATTTAGTGCTGAGCAAAAAAAAAAAAAAGCAACTCATTATTGTACATTCAAATTTGGGGGGCTCATTTTTACTAGTGTTACAGAAATCTAATCTGAAGAATGCCTCTTCTCTGTAAAGCACAGAACATTCTTATTAACAAAGTCACAGGAAGGGCCCACAGGGGGTGGATCCTCTCCAGAGTTGGCATCCTCACGCCAGTGTGGACCACCTGCCTTGCTGCCCCCACCTTCATCGTCTGCTTAACTGAATCATGAGTCTCCACTTGTGTAAGACTTGAGGCTGTAGGTCTTCTATTCTGGCTGCCCTCATTCAGCAAAGGAGGGTAAAAATAGTTCTTTGCATATGGAAATCACTTCACAGCTTACAAATTGCTTTCACAACCTTAATTTCATTTGATCCTCAAAACACCCCTGTGATGAGAAAACTGAGGTCCAGACGGGTTATGTGACAAGCCTAAGGGCAAATGGAAAAAGGAATAGCAAGGACTAGGACACGGGTCTTCTTACTAAGATCCTGTGCTCTTTGCATAGCACAAAACTGTGTCTTCTTACCTACCACCACCCGCCAGGGACAGGTGACCACTGCCAACAACATCACCATGTCGCCACCCACTCCAAATCCTTAACAACCAGGAGAACACACTTGTCAGCTCCGCTATGGGTGCTGACACTTTGGTTCACCCACCTCCACCACTCATCAAGTCCCTAAATCACCCAAACCCACCAGGAGAGTGGGCCTGGCTCAGTTCCTTTCTGCACAAAGAGTCAGTGCAGGAGACTGGAGTAAGCACGCGCTCATGAGCCGGGCAGACGAGCACAGACCTTGTTTCTGCCACTTCCTAACTGGATGATGTGAGCAAGTTACCTAATTTCTCTCTCAGTGTTCTTTTCTTTACAATTGTGGTAATACCCACATCACAAGTTTTCCATAAGGAATAAACAAAACAATATCTCCATGAAAAGACTCTGATGCTGGGAGGGATTAGGGGTGGGAGGAGAAGGGGACGACAGAGAATGAGATGGATGGATGGCATCACCGACTCGATGGACATGAGTTTGAGTGAACTCCGGGAGTTGGTGATGGTCAGGGAGGCCTGGCGTGCTGTGATTCATGGGGTCGCGGAGAGTCGGACACGACTGAGCGACTGAACTGAACTGAAAAGGGGTTTAACACAGTGCCTGAAACATAAGGAATCCAACAAATGGTCGTAGTAGTAGGAACTAAATAATAACAATAACAACAGTAAAAATAACACCTGGAAGATAAGCCAAAGAAGCAGGCGAAAACCTGGTACCTTGGCCCTGGGCATCTCCACCCTGGTCTGTGGCTACTCTCAAAAGCTCTTTCTGGTCATGGGTGGAATTTGAGCCCACACCCAGCAAACATCCCCATATACCATCCATCAGCCCTAATAAGGGCTCTACATCAATGCTGGATTTATTGGGTGTGGGAAGCAGAAAACAAATTGGGGGAGGAGGAGTGGGTTGTATAATCAGGTATGTGATTAGTCATGCTAATGACATTTATTATGCTACACGTAGAACTAATTTACAATAATTTAATCATCAACAAACAACTGTGCGGGAAGAAGGAGCAAGGTTGTCAGATTTTCAAACAAGGGCTCTTGACTAAGAGTTCCACTGTGACCCTGAACTTGCATAACTCTGGAGGGAAAGATCAGGCCCAAGTTTCAGAGTGTCTACAAGAATGATGACCAACATTTGCATAGCAACTCTAGAGCTTACAAAATACCTACATGGACAGAATCTCATTTGACTCCTTCCACAGTAATGCATTTTTGAGCCCGCTGAGAGGTGAGAAGGGGCATCAGGAAGGGCACAGATCCAGGACTCCTGATTCCAGACCTCTGTCCTCTTTCTAAACCAGCAGAGCTCACTTAGAAGTATACATCAGGCGTTCCTGTGAGGCCTTACACATAAATAAATAAATACTTAGGCCCTGGTGTAATTCAATAATTCTAGGATGAAAGACAGGAATCTTATTCAGAAACGTGCTCCAAGTCAAAAACCACTAACTTGCAGCATGCAAAGAGGGGAGACCGTCTGAGATGCTGGCAGAGTGCAGTTACAGTCCCCTCTGCGCATATTTGAAACTTGACTCCATCCTCTTACCAGCTGTGCTGCCTGGGTCAAGTCACTCAATGTCTCTGAGCGTTTCCTCATCTGGAAGCGGGGAGAATAATGTCTACATCATGAGAAAATGTGATGAATGAGAAACTGAGTCAGAAAATGTAATGAGAAGCTACATAAGAAAACGTAACTTAAAACCCTAATAACAGTAAATAAATGTTAGTTCTCCTCCATTCCCTTCATGGTAGATTTTTGAAATATGAACTCAAGAATGTGGTAGAAATAATTTTCTATTGTGCTACCAATAGTCTCCTACATAAAAACCTATTGTGATTTTTTTTAATTTAATGTTCAAAAAGAAAAAAACACCTACATAAAACAGCCTGCTCCCTAAGAACAGAGCCCTCAGCTTTTCCTGCCAAAAGATCAGCCACAGCACTCCCAGGAGGTTCGCTTAACACCCAATTACTGAAGCAGCTGTCCCTGCCACTCCAACCATCTTTCAGGACACAGACTCTTCCCCGGGCCAGGAGGAGAGCGCCAGTCCTGTTTTCATTTTTTCTATTTCAGAAAAACAAAAGGGTCAAATAAAAGGCATTCTCCTTCTGCTAGTGTGTCCCCGGAAAAAGAAAATCAGTCATTCTCTTGTAGCTGAAATCATTGCATTAACGATATTCCAAATTTCTGGTGCCCTAGGACTCAAGAAAGGCCTTTTGATGTCTTCTCAAACTTGATCTAATTTATTGAGGTTCCTGCTGGCCCTCTTCCTGGATCGGCCCACCCTGGATGATGACCCAGACTCTCCTATTGGTAACGGTTGGGGCAGCCGTCAGAAGCAGTGATGTGGTGAAGGCCGGTGGCAAGAAGTCCTTAGCAGCAATGGATGCTCCAACACAAGCCTGGGGGCGTCTCCCCTTTGCAAGCAAAGCAGTCCTGACCTCCTGGCTCAATTCTCTTCCATCCATTTCCTCTTGCAGGGCCGGGTCTTTGGAGGGAGGGTGATGCTCGAGAGAATCAGTTCAAGTACCCCAGGAGTTCGTGATTCAGCCACTGCTGCCCTCTCATCTCAGATCACAGAGAACCTGGTTACCAAATCTTCAGTACTCTCCCTGTCTCAACTGGAGCTAGAGGGGAAAAAAAAAAAATCTGGCTTCGGCCAGCCTCAGGAATGCTTCAGCTGTCAAATTGGGAAACTTAATGAGCTGATGATGGAGAGCAAAATGCCCCATCTTTTTAAAACTAGCCTTAATCCTGGCTGCCTAATTGCAGCCGGCTATTCCACAGCTGTCTCCCACACCGGTTTCACCCTTCCAGTGAGAGGGCCTGACTTGCTGGCCACACAAGCAAGGTGCAGAGAAGGCCAATTAGTGGTCAAACTGGATCCAGAACTTGACTCAGAGAAATCCATGTCATCTGGCTATGGGCCCACAGATGGTGGTCCGTGACCCAGAAGCTTCTCACTGAGAGCAGAGAGGTTAGGTCTGGCTTGGAGAAGCACGTTGCATTAAAAAAATAATAATAATAAAATAAAATAACAAGAAACAATTATACAATTGTGTAATTCTGAAGTGTTAAAAAATATTTACTTCAGAAGGTCTCACCTAAAACATTATATATTTCTGGTTTCTCTTACAAAATCCAAAGAGCCAGAGGCCCAAGATCTAAACATATTGCTAACCAGCTAGAATCAGGCAGCAGGTGCCCCTGTGAACGGAGTGTGTTAGCCTCAGTTCACTGCAGTCCCCATCACTCCCTACTGCTGCCAACACTGGGGTCCTTGAAAAGACGGGTGTTTGTCACGCCTGGTGACTGTCTCCTGACCTACACTTTGGTTGTTCTCACCTGCGCAGGGTTGGGGTTAGCAAGAAGGGACTCTGCAGTCCTTAAAAGGCCCTGTTGTTTGCTGTTTTGTCACTCAGTATTGTCTGGGTCGTTGCAACCCCATGGACTGTAGCCCGCCAGGCTCCTCTGTCCATGGGATTCTCCAGGCAAGAATACTGGAGTGGGTAGCATCCCTTTCTCCAGGGGTTCTTCCCGACTCAGGGATCGAATCCACGTCTCCTGCATTAGCAGGCGAATTCTTTACCACTGAGCCACCAGGGAATCCCTAAGAAGCCCTACCTGGTCCCGTGACCCCTCAGAGGGCTGCGTGCAGGATGGCTTTTGGGGCTGGGGTCAGAGGCAATGAAGTAAAGCAGAGCATTCACTCAGGGGTTAGGCGGGGAGGGGGTTCTTGGGGAGACACACACGTCCTCCTCTCCAGGGCAGATGGCATCCTGGGAATTTCCCCATCACTGCCCACTGGCTCCCTCACCCTCCAGGGCAGTCCCAGCCTAGGGACCCTCAGACAGGCTGTCACTCCTTCTCTGTCCACCCTCTCTGCCAGCGCTGCCACTTCAATCCCTTCCCACGGTCACATTTAATAAAGGACAAGCAAGAAGAAACGGCACGGCTCAAAAGCAAAGGAGTCTGGGGATGGGCTGGTGGGGCGCTTGCCTGGAGCTCATTAGGGCAGGAACATCCTGTCAGGACAAGGTGCGTTCCTGCCCGCCTCTAACCGCACACCCCGTTTGGCCTGCTCAGCTCTGCCAACCCGCAGAGCATCCCGACGTTTAAAGATTACCGAGGCGAGTTTGTACCGAAGCCGCTCCCTCTTTGTCTGTCCTTGCGCCAACAGCAGCAGAAGGGATACTAATTAGAGGGTGAATTATTAGCTTCCCATGGTGCACTGCAGGGACATTAAAAATGAGGGGGCTTTGCTGCTTGCCTTTTAGATGGTTAGTCTTGGTTTAATATATTCATGTTTCTAGGTGAGCAGCAGGGGACAGTTTTTATGATTATAATTGTTGCATAATTACTGGCCTAAGGTTGCCTATTGTTAAATAAAAATGCTGAGATACTAATGTTTTATTGAACAGTACAAGGAGATAAAATTGTAATATCTTTTCCTGAGCAATCGAGGCTGCTCATTTGCAGCCTACTGACATCCCTTAGCCGTCTTATGGAAGAGGTGGACGGGTTCTGCAGGGGCTGGAAGTCAGATGTGGAATACATGCATGGGGTCAAAGGAGCAGAGGATGAAAAGGGATGGCGAGGACGCGACCTCGCGGCCTCTGCATGTCACCAGGCGCAGGCTAAGACCTGGGTTAATGTGCATGCTCTCAACAGGAAGGTCAGCTCTCAGCCAGCTGGTCCTCGCACAGCAAAGGCCACAGAAGTCCTCTCCCATGAAGGACACCCACCTGAAAGAGAAAAGGAAGGGACATGGAGACAGAGACATTAGGGGCTGATGAGCCAGGGATGTGGTCACCATCAAGTGAGCCAGCCTGGTCCAAAACCCTTCCCTCGCTGTTGCTCAGTTGCTAGGTCATGTCTGACTCTTTGAGACCCTGTGGACTTCAGCACTCCAGGCTTCCCTGTCCCTCACTAGCTGAGTTTGCTCAGATTCATGTCCATTGAATCAGTGATGTTATCTAACCATCTCATCCTCTGCCACCCTCTTCTCCTTTTGCCTTCAATCTTCTGCAGCATCAGGGTCTTTTCCAATCAATGAATCGCTTCTTTACATCATGTGGCCAATGTGTTGGACCTTCACCTTCAGCATCAGTCCTTCCAATGAATATTCAGGGTTGATTTCCTTTAGGATTGACTGGTTTGATCTACTTGCTGTCCAAGGGACTCTCAAGAGTCTTCTCTAGCACCACAATCCAAAGGCAGCAATTCTTCTGTGCTTAGCATTCTTTATGGTCCAACTCTCACATCCATACATGACTACTGAAAAAAATCATAGCTTTGACTATATAGACCTTTGTTGGCAAAGTGATGTCTTTTGCTTTTAATGCCTTGACTATGTTTGTCATAGCTTTCCTTCCAAGAAACCAGCGTCTTTTAATTTCATGGCTGCAGTCACCATTCACAGTGATTTTGGAGCCCAAGAAAATAAAATCTGTCGCTGCTTCCACTTTTTCCCCATCTATTTGTCATGAAGTGATGGGACTAGATGTCATGATCTTAGTTTTTTGAATGTTGAGTTTTAAGCCAACTTTTTCACTCTCCTCTTTCAACCTCATCAAGAGTCTCTTCAGTTCCTCTTCACTTTCTGCCATTAGAGCAGTATCATCTGCGTATCTGAGGCTGTTGATATTTCTCCCAGCAATCTTGATTCCAGACTGTGATTCATCCAGCCTGGCATTTCGCATGATGTACTCTGCATACAAGTTAAATAAACAGGGTGACAATATACAGCCTTGTCATATTCTTTTCTCAGTTTGGAACCAGTCTTGCTCTATGTAAGGTTCTAACTGTTGCTTCTCGGGAGACAGGCAAGATGATCTGGTATTCCCACCTCTTTAACAATTTTCCACAGTTTCCTGTGATCCACACAAAGACTTTAGTGTAGTCAATGAAGCAGAAATACGTTTTTCTGGAATCTCTTTGCTTTCTCTATGATCCGGTGAATGTTGGCAATTTGATCTCTGGGTCCTCTGCCTTTTCTAAACCCAACTTGTACATCTGGAAGTTCTCAGTTCATGTACTGCTGAAGCCTGGGCTGAAGGATTTTGAGTATAACCTTATTAGCATGTGAAATGAGCATAATTGCATAGTAGTTTGAACATTCTTTGGCACTGCCCTTCTTTGGGATTGGAAGGAAATCTGACCTTTTCTAGTCCTGTGGCCACTGCTGAGTTTTCCAAATTTGCTGAAATATTGAGTGCAGTGCTTTCACAGCATATTTTTTAGGATATTAAATAGGTCAACTGGAATTCTATCACCTCCACTAGCCTTGTTTGTAGTAATGCTTCCTGTGGCCCACTTGACTTCAGACTCCAGGATGTCAGGCTGTAGGTGAGTGACCACACCATCGTGATTATCCAAGTCATTAAGGCTTTCTTCATACAGTTCTTCTGTGTATTCTTGCTACCTCTTTTTAGTCTCTTCTGCTTCTGTTAGGTCCTTGATGTTTCTGTCCTTTATCATGCCTTTCCTTGTATGAAATGTTCCCTTTATATCTTCAATTTTCTTGAAAAGATCTCTCGTCTTTCCCATTCTATTGTTTTCCTCTACTTCTTTGCATTGTTCATTTAAGAAGGCCTTCTTATCTCTCCTTGCTATTCCCTGGAACTCTGCATTTAGTTGGGTGCATCTTCCCCTTTTTCCTTTGATTGTTTGCTTCTCTTCTTTCCTTAGCTATGTGTAAAGCCTCCTCAGACAACCACTTTGCCTTCTTGCATTTCTTTTTCTTTGAGATGGTTTTGGTCTCTGGCTCCTGTACAATATCACAAACCTCTGTCCATAGTTCTTCAGGCACTCAAGATCTAATTCCTTGAATCTATTTGCTCCTCCCATTGTATAATCATAAGGGATTTTATTTAGGTCATACCTGAATTGTCTAGTGGTTTTTCCTACTTTCTTCAGTTTAAGCCTGAATTTTGCAATAAGGAATACATGATCTGAGCCACAGTCTACTCCAGGTCTTGTTTTTGCTGGCTGTATAGAGCTTCTCCATCTTCTGTTGCAAAGAATGTAATTAATCTGATTTCAGTGTTGACCATCTGGTGATATCCATGTGTAGAGTCGTCTCTTGTGTTGTTAGAAAAGGGTGTTCGCTGATCAGTTTGTTCTCTTAACAAAACTCTGTTAGCTTTTGCCCTGCTTCATTTTGTACTCCAAACTTGCCTGTTACTTCAGGTATCTCTTGACTTCTTACTTTTGCACTCCCACGCCCTATGATGAAAAGGACATCTGTTTCAGTATTAGTTCTAGAACATCTTATAAGTCTTCATAGAACCATTCAACTTCAGCTTCTTTGGCATCAGTGGTTGGGCATAGACTTGCTTGCCTTGGAAATGAACTGAGATCATTCTGTCATTTTTGAGATTGCACCCAACTACTGACTCTTTATTGACTATGAGGGCTACTGCCTCTCTTCTAGGGGATTCTTGCCCATAGTAGTAGATATAACGGTCATCTGAATTAAATTCGCCCATTCCCATCCATTTTAGTTCACTTATTCCTAAGATGTCAGTGTTCACTCTTGCCATCTCCTCCTTGACCATGTACAATTTCGAAACCTTGATCCATGGGCCTAACATTCCAGGTTTTATGCAATACTGTTCTTTACAGCATTAGGCTTCACTTTCACCACCAGACACATCCACAACTGAGCATCTTTTCCACTTTGGCCCAGCTTCTTCTTTCTTTCTGGAGCTATTAGTAATTGCCCTCCACTCTTCCCCAGTAGTAACTGGACACTTTCTGACCTGGGGGCCTCGTCTTTTGATGTCATATCTTTTTGCTTTTTTATCTCTTTTTATACTTTTTATCTCTTTTTATACTGTTCACGGGCTTCTCATGGCAGGAATACTGGAGTGGTTTGCCATTCCTTCTCCAGTGAACCACAGTTTGTTAGAACTCTCCACTATGAACCGTCCATCTTGGGTGGCTCTGCATGGCATAGCTCATAGCTTCATTCAGTTATGCAAGCCCCTTTCACCATGACAAGGCTATGATCCATGAAGGAGATCCCTTCCTTGTCAATTCATAATCACTCAGTCCTTTGAGTCACTAGGAAGTTACCTGGAAGCAGCCAGACAACACATCTTAAATATTTCATATCCTCTTCTTCCTAACCCCACCAGCTCACCCTATCCCAGCAGCCATCCCCAAGGCCACCTAACCACCTCCCTGCCTCTAGTGGCTCCTGCCTGCAACCTCTCATTCCCAGTCTGCCACAGTCTGCCAAGGTTTCTGCAACCAGGCAAGAGGTGATTTCTGCCAGAAGCCAACCAGATGGGAAAAAATGCATGTGAGTCAGATATGCTGCCTCACCAGGTCAGAAAAGCACAAAGAAGGCTGGGATATGCCCCTCAATTGGGGCAAAAAGGAAGTGTGGAGAGGGTAACAGGTAGGAAGCCCAGAGGTCCCCAAGCAGCAGGAGGAAATAAACTATAAGTGGCAGACTTTTTTTCCCCTTCTCTGTTGACCGGTTCTGCCTAAAACTAACCTTTTATTCTTTTCTCAAACCTTGGGCTGATAATGGCTCAACAAACCAGTATTCATGTCAATTGTTTTAATGGCTGGGGGATGATACACCTTATGCCATCCTATCTCAAAAATGCATATTGTGGGAGAGGGGCCTGGTGAAACTCCCTCAGTCTTGAGGTGTCTCTCTTATCTGATTAACAGCTTTCTAAAAAACATAAAACACTTGCTAAAAACTAGCAAGGGGGCACTCCTTCTGTCCCCTTCTAATGTCTATGTCAGAAGCTTTCTCTATGTCTATTATACTTTAATAAAATATTGCTACACAAAAAGCTCCAAATAGGCAAGCCTTACCTCTGACCCCAGATTGAAATCCTCTCCACTGGAGGTCACGAATCCCAGCATAACACACAGCTCACAGCAGCAACGTTTCAGCATCCAGTCCACTTGTCCTGGCTACTCTGTGGTGTCCCTGTCCTGAGGGGGACGACATGAGATCAGTCACTGCTCTTACTATCCATCCAGTCATATGCAGTCAGGAAAGTGGAGGCAGAGAATGGGCAAAGCAAACCTGAATTTCAGAAGGTCAGAGCAAGTGGCAACCTTCCTCCCCAGGGAAAGACGACCTTCTCCTTCCCCCAGGCCCGGCCCAGCAGAGGATCCTGGTTCTTCACTAAGACTCTCACAGCAGGTGTAAATAACCATTAGTTTTCCATACGGTACTTCTAGGGCAAACCCCAGTCTTGTGGAACCAGTCAGCCTGAGTTTCAATCCCAGCTCAGTCACTCCTCTGCAATTCAAGTCGCTTCAACTCTCACCTCCAGAACAGAAATCATATCACCACTCTGCTTCCCTTACACAGTTCACATGAGACCTGAGTGGACATCAAAGAACCAAGGAGCGTCCGCACTAGAAAGAACTCATCTGGTCCAGTTTCTTTCCAAATGCAGGCATTCTTTCCAGAGCTTTTCTGACAGATGTTCATTCTCCCTCTACACAAAGACGGAGATGCCAGACAGCTCAGAGCAACTCCTCCTTTGGCTGGACACCTCTGAGAGCTGAGATCTTCCCAGCCCTGGTCCTGGGGGCAAGGCTTCCCTTAGGTGTGTCTCCTTCACACAGTTGGTCCCTCAGGAATTTGAAACAGTGATTTGCCTGATCTTGGTCTGTTCCTCTCCAGAACAACCATCTCAGATTCCCCACTCTTTCAAATCCTCTATCCTCTGAACTCCACCCCTCCTTATATATCCTACTCATCCAGCTCCAGAAGAGAACACGAGCAACCTGGCCCGTCCAAAACATAATCACCTCCCTCAATGTAGTCACTATACTCCTATTAATGCAGCCTACAATTGTGCAAGAATTTTAGCAGGCACATCACACAATTGGCTTATATTGAGACTGGACTCAACTGAATCCTCCAGATCTATTTCATATAAATGACTTTCATATGGAAAATAAAGTCTCACCCTTCCTACACATATACAATTGATCATTTTGAAACTAAATGCAAGATTCTATAGTTCTTTCTCTTGTTTTGTTTCAGTATGGTGGTTTGGATATCTCTTTCCAAACAATCATAATAAATATTTCTAAATCCTGACTCTACCACCCCATACTTGAATTAGAAAGCTTTGCCTTACAGGTTTTATCATCTGTGAATTTTTAAGCAAACCTTCACTGTCTTTGATGAAAAGTGTTAATAGTACTGATCCATAGAAATCTATTGTACCAGAGTGAAGAAAGTTATCAAGTCTAGTAGAAATCAAATTAGTTAAGAGAGTAAACCAAGGGAAAAGTGTGAAGGACACCAAAACTTTGGGTGAAAAAAATAAACAGAAAAGAGGAGGAAATGCCTAACATTTGTATTTGTGCATCTGTAATGAGGGGACCCAAGATCAACCCCAAGATCACAGTTGGCTTGGACCAAGTAAAGATTATATAAATCCAAGCCATTCGTACTTCACTCAGTTTTCCTAGAAACAGGGTCCCTAGTTTATGACAATGATGTAACAATGAGACAAAATGCACATGTATAAAGGAAAGAATTGGGATGATGTTGCACATTGGGAAAGAACCCACCTGCCAAGGCAGAAGACATGAGACCAGGGTTAGATCCCTGGGTCGGGAAGATTCCCTGGAAGAGGGCATACAACCTACTCCAGTAATCTTGCCTGGAAAACCCCATGGACAGAGGAGCCTGGCAAGCTATAGTCCATAGGGTCGCAAAGAGTTGGACACGACTGAAGCGACTTAGCACACTTGCCTTTGTCTTGGTGAATTCAACTCCCAATCATAAGGAGAAACATTTAAGTTATTTGTGAAAGATTTAAAAGAAGCCTGCATCCTGCAGAGGCTCCAGACCTGTTGTTTTATCCCTGGTTTTAGCTGCAACCTGTACCAACATCAAGAAGCTGTACACCCACATCTTCTGCATAGCTGCCTTGAAGGACCTTGTACTAGGAAATGGTGGGGTTCTCTCTTCTCCGCAGGCTCTTTGGAGATCTTACTTATAGAACTTTCCTTTCTTCAGTATTGCTTCAGGAGTATAGAGACACTTCAGAGGGGAAAGCATAAGTAAAGACCACTAGATTTGTTTCCTGAAGCTGCTGGAACTAATTGCCACAAACTTGATGGCTTAAAAGAGCAGCAATTTAGTCTATCCTAGTTCTAGAAGCCAAAAGTTGAAAATCAGTTTCACGTGGACACACCCAGTGAAATCAAAGCAGGCCCACATCCAATCCTAAGTCTCTAGGGAAGAATCTGTGCCTTACCTCCTCCAGCTTCTGGTGACTGTTAGCCTCCCTTGACTTGGGGCCACATCACTGCAATCTCTGCTCGTAATCATATTACCTTCTCTTCTGTCTGTATTGTATCTCCTTCTCTTATATATTAATAATACTTGTGATTGGATTTGGGATCCACCTAGATAATCCAGAGCTTCCCTTGTGACTCAGATAGTAAAGAATCTGCCTGCATTGCAGGAGACCTGGGTTCGACCCTCCAGTCAGGAAGATCCCCTGGAGAATAAAATGGCAACCCACCCCAGTATTCTTGCCTGGAGAATTCCATGGACAGAGGAGCCTGGCGGGTACAGTCCATGGGGTTGCAAAGAGTCAGACACAACTGAGATATTAATACTTTCACTAGATAATCCAGAATAATGGATTATCAGATAATGCCAAAACCCTTAATTTAATCACACCTACAAAGACTTTTTTTCTTAGAGGATAATGTTTATAGCTCCTGGGACTGGGTCCTGATATCTCTGGGCAGTCATTTTTTAGCCTACAATAGCCAGAGTTACTAAAAAAAAAAAAATGTTGACCTGGACAAAATTAGCAGTGAAGCTCAGCATGGGCTAGGATCAACCATTCTAGGGGAATCACTCCTTAGTCAGCACCCTGAAGAAGATTGTATATCCAGTTCTCAATAGAAATCACCACAAGAATACATAATGTATTTATATAAATGTATAAAATCACTCCAGGAATGCATAAAGTATTATTACTGGTTCCCAAAAAAGAAATGACCCAGGGCCTACACATGGGGAAAAAATGTTACTTAAAGCTCCCAAGAGATGTTATTCTTATGACACAGTTCCCTATGTAGGTACTTGAGCTCTGTGTCCCATCAACATGGAAACAGGCAGGCATGAGTGCTATAGGTGGGATTCCTCAGAAAACAGGCTCTGATGTGGAATTTAGCATGCCAGGTATCTACGAAGGGGTGCCCTTGGAATCAATAACAGTGGAAGGAGAGGAAGGAAGAGAGAAGTTGAGATGCAATATAAGCCTAACAACAGGCTTGGCCAAGCCTACCAGGAGCTACAGAGTTGGAATGATCTTCATAATTGTCCTGAGTTGGAGCAAGAAGTGTGTGTGTGTTCAGTCGCTCAGTCATGTCTGACTCTTTGAGGCCCCATGGACTGTAGCCCGCCAGGCTTCTCTGTCCATGCAATTTTCCAGATAAGAATACTGGAGTGGGTTGCCATTTCTTACTCCAGGGGATCTTCCTGACAGGGATCAAAACTGAGTCTCTTGTGTCTCCTGCATTAGCAGGCAGATTCTTTATCAATAGGGCTTCCCAGGTGGCACTAGTGGTAAAGAATCCACCTGCCAATGCAGAAGATGAAAGAGACAGGGGGTCCAAGTCCTAGGTTGGGAAGGTCCCCTGGAGTAGGAAATGGCAACCTGCTCCAGTATTCTTGCCCAGAAAATTCCATGGACAGAAGAGCCTGGTGGGCCACAGTCCATAGGGTCTCAAAGAATCAGACAGGACTGAGTGCAAACACACAGCACCACGTGAGGTGGTACCCTTGGGATCAACACCAGTGGAAGGAGAAGAAGGAAGAGAGAAGTTGAGGTGCAATATAAGTCCAACAACAGGCTTGGCCAAGCCTACGGGAGCTATAGAGTTGGAATGATCTTCAGAACTGTCCTGAGTTGGGGCAAGAAGTTGCTGCTGTTCAGTCGCTAATGCATGTCCGACTCTTTGCAACACCATGGGCTGCAGCATGCCAGGTCTCCCTGTCCCTCACCATCTCCCAGAGTTTGCCCAAGTTCATGTCCATTGAATCAGTGATGTCATCCAACCATCTCATCCTCTGCGGCCCTCTTCTCCTTTTGCCTTCAGTCTTTCCCAGCATCAGGATCTTTTCCAAGGAATCAGCTCTTTGCAGCAGGTGGCCAAAGTATTGGAGCTTCAGTTTCAGCATCAGTCCTCCCAGTGAGTATTCAGGGTTGATTTCCTTTAGGATTGGCTGACTTGATCTTCTTGCTGTCCAGGGAACTCTCAAGAATTTCTCCAACACCACAGTTCAAAAGTATCAATTCTCTGGTGCTCAGCCTTCTTTATGGTCCAACTCTCTCATTCGTACATGACTGCTGGAAGGACCATAGCCTTGACTACAAGGACCTTTGTCAGCAAAGTGATGTCTTAGCTCTTTAAAACACTTGAGGAGGGAATGGAAAATCACTCCAGTACCCTTGCCATGAGAAGCCCATGAGCTGTATAAAAAGGCAAAAAGACAAGACACCAAAAGATGAGCCCCGCACCCCCAGGTCAGAAGGTATCCAATATGTTACTGGGGAAGAGAGAAGGACAATTGCTAAGAGCATCAGAAAGAATGAAGGAGCTGGGCCAAAGTGGGGCAAGAAGGTCATGCCTTTAAGCCACCCAGGAAGAGGTGTGATCTTGGGCAAGGCAACTCAGATAATCCCTGAATGGACTGATGGCTGGAGGCCGTAGAGTGACTACATTCCCCAGCAACTGGATAACAAGTCCTTCCTTTGAGGGGCTTCTGGGCCAAGCCATGCAGCACAGTTTCCATTGTTTCAGGGTAATACAGTCTCTGCCAGGCCACTGAACAATGAGGCGCCATAATGGAGAGATCTCGGGACAGATAAACCTTCCAGAGCAGAATATGCGCGGCTACCAAGTATCATGCTTTTGTTTTTTCTTTCTTTCCCTAGAAGTTTGTTTTTCATTTAAGATGCTTTCAAGAAACTTGCCATCTAAATTGAATTTCATTAAAAAAAAATTATTACCAGGAACAAGGTAAAGATATCCACTCTCAGCACTTCTATTCAACATCATGTTGAAGATTCTAGCCAGGGAAATTAGATTAGAAAATGGGATGAAATGCATCCAACTGGAAAGGAAGAGGTAAGACTATCTCTGTTTCAAGATGACATGATCTTGTATTAATATACAGAAGTCTCAAGAAATCCACTAAAAATCTATTAGAACTGATAACCAGTTCCGCAAGGTTTCAGGATACAAGATCAATATATAAAGTCAACTGTATTTCTCTACACTTGCAATGAACAATCTGAAAATTAAATTAATTAAGAAAACAATTTCACTAACAATAGCATTAAAAATAAAATACCTCACAATAAATTTAATTGAAGTGTGAAACTTATACTCTGAAAACTACAAAACGCTGTTGAAAGAAATTTTAAAAGAGACTAGTAAACATGAAAACATCCAGTGCTCAAGAACCTGAATACTTAATATTAAGATATCAATACTACTCAAGGCAATCTATAGATCAGAAACAATCCTTCTCAAAATTCCAATGTCCATTTTTTGCAGAAAAGGAAAGCTGATTCTTAAATTCATAGGAAATTTTAGGGGGCCCCAGACAGCCGAAATAATCTTGAAAAAGAACAAATTGAAGGACTCACACTTCCTGATTTCAACACTTACTGCAAAGCTACCATAATTAAAACAGTGTAGTGCTAACATATGAATAGACATACAGACCAATAGAACTCAGCGTCCATATACAAACTCATACGTGGGCCATTTGATTTTTGACAAGGGTGCCAAGACCATTCAATGAGGGAAAAATAGTCTCTCCAATGGGTGTGGCATTGGGGCAACCAAATATGCATATGTAAAAGAATAAATTCCTTCCTCATACCATATTGAAAAATTAACTCAAAATCAATCAAAATCTAAGAGCTAAAACTATAAAACTCCTTAAAGAAAACATGGGTGTAAATATTAGTGACCTTGCATTAGACCATTATTTCTAGATACGACGATAAAACATAAACAACAAAAGAAAAACTGAATTAAATGGACTTCTTCAAAATTAATAGCTTTTGTGCTTCAAAAGGACACAATTAAGAAAGTGGAAAGAACCCTCAGAATAATAAAATATATGCAAAATCATATATTTGATAAGGAACTTGTATCTAGAATATATAAAGGACTATTACAACTTAAAATACAAACGACTGAATTCAAAATAGCCAAAGAATCTGAATAGATATCTCTCCAAAGAAAATGTGTAAATGGCCAATAAGCACATGAAAAGCTGCTTAACATCATTAGCCATTAGAGAAATGCAAATCAAAACTATAATGAGATAGAAACCACTTCACACCCACAAGGATGGCTATAATAAAAAAGAATGTAACAAGTGTTGGTGAAGATGCAGAGAATTAGAATGTAAAATGATGCAGCCACTTTGGAAGAAAGTCTCTCAATTTCTCAAAAGTTTAAACAGTGTTACCATATGACCCAGCAATTCCACTTGTTATACATTCAAGAGAGGTAAAAGCATCAGTTCAGTTCAGTCGCTCAGCCGTGTCTGACTCTGCCTATTTCCACACAAAAACGTGTACAGAAGTGTTCATAACAGCATTATCTTATTTTATTATTGAAGTACAATTGCTTTACTAGTTGCGTTAGTTTCTGCTGAATTAACTAAGTGAATCAGTTATGTGTATACATATACCTCCTCCCTCTTGTGCCTCCTTCCCACCCAACCCTTAATCCCACCTCTCTGGGTCATCACAGAGCCTGGAGGTGAGCTCCCTGTGCTGTACAGCAGCTTCCCACTAGCTATCTGACTTACACAAGGTAGTATGTATATGTCAGTGGTGCTCTTCCAACTCATCCCACTCTCCCCTTCCCCTCCCTGGGTCCCCATGTCCATTCTCTACGTCTGCATTCTCTCTCTATTCCTGCCCTGCAAATCTGGGTCATTTTTAGTAATGCGGAAGGATCTAGAGGCCGTCATACAGAGTGAAGTAAGTCAGAAAAAGGAAAACAAATGTTGTATATTAACACATATATATGGGGAAATGGTGCAAATGAATCTAATTGCAGAATTATTTTTTCCAAAGGATAATTTGTTTAATTGAAATGTAGTTGAGTTACAATGTTGTGTTAGTTTCTGGTATACAGCAAAGTGATTCATATATACATATATTTTGTTCTGTTTAGTTGCTAAGTCATGTCTGACTCTTTTTTTGACTGCAAAGACTGCAGCCTGCCAGGCTCCTCAGTCTACGGGATTTCTCGGGCAAGAATACTGGAACAGGATTGCCATTCCCTTCTCTAGGGAATCTTCCTGACCCAAGGATCAAACCCACGTCTTCTGCTTGTCAGGTTAGTTCTTTATCACTGAGTCACCAGGGAAGTATATAGACATATACATATACCTTCTTTTCCAGATTGTTTTCCCATATAGTTTATTACTATATGGGAAATATTACAAAATATTGAGCATAGTTCCCCGTGCTATACATTAGGTCCCTGCTGATTATCTGTTTTCTATATAGTGGTTTGCACACATTATTCCTGAATTCCTATTTTACTCCTCTTCCCCTCAGCCTTTCTCCTTTGGTAACTACAAGTTTATTTTCTATGTCTGTGAGTCTGTTTTGTGTTTTGTAAGTTCATTCGTATCATTGTTTAGATTCCATATATAAGGATATCATATATTAATATTTGTCTTTCTCTGAATGACTTCCCATGCTTAGTACGACAATCTCCAGGTCCATCCATGTTGCTGCAAAAGGTATTATCTCATTTTCTATGGTTGAGTGGTATTCCACTATATATACATGTCACATCTTTATCCATTCATCCATTGATGGACACTTAGGTTGCTTGCAAACCTTGGCTATTGTAAATGGTGCACAGCAGCATTATTTTTAACAGTCAAAAAGTAAAAACAACCCAAAAGTTCATCCATTAACAAAATAGATAAATGAAATGTGGTCTATCCACACAACGGGAAATTATTTGCTAATAAAAAGGGATGAATTAGTACATGCAACAGTGTGGATAAATTTTGAAAACATTATTCTAAGTAAAAGAAGCCAGACAGGAAGGGCCTTATATTTTATGATTCCATTTCTATGAAATATCTAGATTAAGCAAATCCATAGAGATAGAAAATAGATTAGTGGTTGCCCAGGGCTGTGAGAAGGAGGGAAAAATGGGGAGTGACTGCTAATGTGTAGGGAATTTCTTTTGGGAGATGATGAAAATGTTCTAAAATTGATTATGGGGATGGCTGTACAACTGTGTAAGTGCAATAAAAACCATTGAATTGTATACTTTAAATGCATGAATTGTATGGTATATGAATTATATCTCAGTAAAGTTGTTTTGTTTTTAAGAATCTACTAAGTACTTGTAATATGCAAAATCAAGTCCTACAGGTGAAGGAACCACTGAAGTTATTGACCACCTGGTGGTCTGTGGTATATACACACAAGCCCAAAGCCCTTGACAACCCCATCTCCCTCATCTCCTATAGCTAACCAGACAAGTATTGATCAAATCCGTCCACTTCTGTCTATCTCCGCCGCCACACCCAACCCAGCCTGAATCCTGGTAATGGCCCCTAAACTCCCTCTGTTGTCTGGCCCTCCTAGCCAGTCTCCCCAGCACAGACTAATCTTTGTAAAATATAGAGAGTGCCATGTCAGATTTCTTCAGTGACTTCCTGTTATACCAAAGGAAGACCTCACAACCCTTCTGGTGCCGCCAGAACTGCTTCTGCAGCCGCGTCCTCCTTCATCCCCTGCCACACTCCAGCCATGCTCCTCTTCCTTCAGTTCCCCAGACACCACACGTCCTTCCCACCCCAAGCCCTCAGCCCACACTGTTCTCCCCCTGAGGTACTCTTGCTGCCCTCTACTCCTAATTTTTACCTATCTTTTATTTTCAGTTGAAAAAAAAACACACTACTTGGGGAAATCATCTTTGGTCTTCTACCCCGCAGAAGCAATCAAGTCACCTCATGATATTTTCTTAAAAGGCCTGTAAGTCTCTGGAAACTACATCCTTATTTGTGCAGTGCTGCTGCCTTCCTATAACATGAGCTCCACGAGAGTAGGGTTATGTCCATCTTGTTCCTCTTTCTCATACACAAAGTCTAACTTTATACCCATAATGGAGAAGTGAAGTTGCTCAGTCGTGTCCAGACACTTTGCAACCCCATGAACTATAACCTACCAGGCTCCCCTGTCCATGGGATTTTCCAGGCAAGGGTACTGGAGTGGGTTGCCATTTCCTCCATCTTGTTCATCTTTTTTGCGCACAGATTCTAACATTATTTTCTCCAAAATGGAGAAAAGCATAGACTAAATTTGTGCTGAATAAATGAAGTATAAATAGATGAGCAAATAAACAATGTACATGTACTGTGTGAGAGGGTCATACAGGAAATTCTGCAATCATATAAACAGGGAAACTACCTGTTGGCATGAACCATTAGGAAGCCTCCTTGGAAGAGAGAAGACCTGGAAAACCAAGTCGGAATCACAGAGGTGGATGGAACTATTCAAGGCATCTCATCTATATTCCTCCATTTTTGACTGGACGCTAGGTAAGTCTGGAAAACCCACCACTTCCACTGCTTCAAAACATGATCTATGGGATAAAGCTCCAAACTTCTTGGCACAGTGTATGAAACTGAATAATCTGGCCATAGCCTGAGCTGTCCCCCCTAATCATCACCTCCAATCACAGAAAATGGCATGCCAGTCCCCAAATTGGTCAATATGTTTTCCTCTGTCTCCTTTGCACACTGCCTAGAATGTCTCTCTTCTGAATTTCCACTCCTATACCTCCATGTCTGACAAGCTTCTACTTAGGCCCTAGAGAAATGTGACATCTTCTGTAAAGCCTTCCGCAACCATTACCTACCTTTATCCGCCCCACCCCACCACATCTTCAAAGATAGTCAGCACTTTCCTGGACAATCACGGTATTTTCTTTATGATTTTATAGCCAACACATAACATATCATGCAAAGAGTAGGTTATACAGTCAGCACACAAGGCAAAAGTCACTCAGGCTCAAAATCACCCTTGAAAATCCTTCAGAAGAATGCCATCATAGCATATTCATCAACCCATCAATAGTCCTGTTTTCCTTCAGTTTGGGAAGAAATCTCTGTTTCTGTTGTTGAGGTACTAAGTGAAATGGTTGACCTGTGGTTAGGATCCATACTGAACAAAACATACACACACACCTAACCCAAATCATACTCAGCACAGAGAGCTCACAGCACGAGAAATGTGTCAGAGCTGAGGCTGACAGGGGCTCAGAGGTTCATTTCATGCTTCCTTCAGGACACAGGCTGGAAAGGCTGGCAGAATCACCCTCACTGATATACTCTGTTCTCCTCTATCCCACCAAGCACATTATAATGGATTCATCAAACTTACTCCAGATAAGTCATGACATTGAATATACTACGTGATGCTTATATCCTAAATATAAGCTGTGGTTTCATGTAATTCAGGATTGTAAGAATTTACATTTAAAAAAAAATTCAGCCAACAGCCAAGTGAAAATTCCACAGAGGGATATCAATTTTGACTGGAGTACATTAAAAGTATCTAATTCATAACCCCAAAGCAATCTTGATCAAAATCCTTTCCTCTATTTCAGATATCTCTCACACCTGACTACCTCCTTCAAGTGTCTCTCATGCAAAACCCCAAATCTTCCCTCCAACCCCAACATGCACAGTGTTTCTTTCTCTTACTTTTTCATTCCTCGCCCTTTATTTTGTAAATCAACATAGCATCTCTGATTATGTTCTCCCAATCCTTTCCTCCTTCACTCTCCAGACATTTTTAGAGGGAAGAAGTTGGGGAGACAGTTGCTGTGCCAAAAGGCTTGCAGGATCTCAGTTCCCTGACCAGGGATTGAACCTGGGCCATGGCAGTGAAAGCCCAGAATCCTAACCACTAGGCAACCAGAGAACTCCCCCAGACTTTCTCTTTCTACTACAGACATGTAGTCATGACTTGTGGCCTAAAACTGACCTGTAAACATACGTACATGTGTATGTGTGCACCGTGCCATGTTTTTAAATAACTAATTGAACTTTTATCAATTATTTCAGAGTTTCATATACTTAAAAATCCAGATCTCCAGCTTCTCTTGAAAAATCCAGAGATGTGGCAATCTGGGTCCACTTTCCTCCATGCAGACAGGTTACCAGAGCTGAGTGATGCCACTGTGGGGTGGGATTTGCAGTCACCAGGTCCCCACTTTCCCCACCTGGCCCACCTCACTGCCTGGATCTCTAAGTATTTGAGTCGGTGCCTCCCACCCTGTACCCCCAACTCTGTTTCTCTTCTGCTTCCCAGATCTGAAACCCACACCCTTCTTCAGATGTGGAGCAGGAGCAACTAGCAAAACAAGCTAAGCTGAGCCCCTGTCATATAATCCCACACCAGACACAGTTTCCTCCAAAGGAAAAGAGTGTCTGACCTCTCTCTGCCTCCCCAGCCCAGACACTACACCTGGCCCAGAGCAGACACTCTGGCAACCATCATCACAGGAAGGTCAGAGCAAAAGCTATGGAAATTTCTGTCACAGAAATGAAAGTATGTATGTTTACAGACTTTCTCAGTAACCCTCCTCAGGCCTAAGTCAAGGGTGGGATGCAGGTCAGGGAGCAGCAAGGGGCAGGAAGTGGGGTCAAGGTACAAGACAATCGGGGATGTAGCTTCCAGCCTGAGCCAGAGTGACGGTGACCCCAGACAAGCCACTGTGTCCTTCCTTTGACCAGCCTGGCTTAGCAGCCAGATGGTAATGACATTCTGATCCCCTTAGCCCAGGCAGGCTGTGAACAGGTACCGTCAAGTATGGTCCTCATAGACAAGGCCCCAGGGCCTGAAGCTGCCTTGTTCCAGCAAATGATGACTTTTTAATTTCAAGCCTTTTGGTCCCTGATGAGAGAGGTGGAGAGAGAGGCGAGGATAGCATCTGGATCCTGCAAAATCAGAGACTTTGGGCAAAGAGCAACCTTGAGAGGTCATTCACCCTCTGCGTGGCCAGATTCTCTCCTCGGCCAGCCCAGACCCACCTCCTTCAAGAAGTCTTCCTGGACTACCCCTGTCCTAAGGCTCTCTCTCTTTCTGCACCCCCACAAACACTCCAATAGCTTGCATCATTCACAAAATACACAGGTGAAGCACTGATCCTTAGAAGAGGCGCTGGTTAAATTTGGAGTCAGACAAATACATTTGAATCTTGGCTTCAATTTTCACAGTGGGCCAGTGACCTTGGAAAGATCGCCTGGCCCCTCTGACCCTCAGTTCCATAAAATGGGGTTACATCCCTTCCCTGATTACTCACAGAGTTATTGAGAGGTTACGATGAATGAGATAATGAGAAGGAAATAACCTTTGTAAAGCTGACATAAAAGAAAAAGAGGATGCCATGCTAGTTACCTGCCTCAACCTTTCCTCCTTTACAGAGTCACCTACTGAGAGCAGGCCCTCACTCCTGACCAACCAGGAAGCTATGAAACCAGGGACTCCTTAAAGGCAATCCTGTCTCCCAGCAACAAGCCTAGGCCTCCCCCGACAGAAGGTGCTCAGTGAGTATTGTAACTACAGAGCCCCCAGGAGTCATGACTCAGACCTTGACCCCAAAGTTCACGGGCATCTCAGGGACTGGTCTGTGTCTGCGTGAAAAAAATACTGACATCTTATAAAATTTCACATGAACGGCCATTTCCATTTGCTCCCTTTTGCTCCATTTTTGGAAGGTAAGTGTTTGGGGTAAGTGTTCTCAAATCAAAGAAGCAACAAAGGTGCAGAAGGAAGGCACGGTGGGCCCCTGGGCCTAGGGAACAAGTTTGGCAGCCCTGAACTCTGCATTTGACACAGCAAGATAGGTCCCTAACTCTAGATGCTGGCCAGGAAGGAGGGCACTTCACTGCCTGATGAAAAAACTCTCAGCCTGAGAGATGCCTTGGCTGGGCATTTCGGAAGCTACTCAGAGCAGCAGATGCATAGAAAGGCCAAAGTAATCGTGCAAAATACATTCCTGACATCTTTCCAGGCTAGCCTTGGAGGCAGCCAGTGGTCCCAGGGTCCCGGTCACTGCTCTACTTGTCCAACCAGAGTTGACCACCCCCTCAGCCAGGAGGCAATATGGGGCCATGCTCTGATAGTTGTGCCAGCCCCCGAGGAGCCCACCTGTCCACGGGCCCAGGACAAGATCCAGGTGTCGAGGAACGCCTTAACAGTGCTTGCCAACCAGGTTCCACAGGTCTCTTGCCCCTCCTCCATTACGGGTCCAAGAGGACACAAGCCCACTAGCTTGGAAGGGTGGCAATGGGAAGATATGAAAGCAGATTTTGCTGTAGAAATGTAATTTCTTTCCTAGAGGCAGCAGGGAAATGAGGCAAGTTTTTAAAACTTGTTTTTATGCAATGGGTGAGAGGATGCAGGTTCTAGACAAGGAAGCTTCCAACCACCCACCATCCCTTCCTCAGCCCTGGACTTGGACTTCCAGATCCCAGCTGAGGCTTATTCCAGGTCATGATTGTTATGATAGCTTGCAGGCCCAAGACTGCTAGGAAGATGTTGGGAAGACCCTAAGCTATTCCTTCATGTTCCTCACACTGACTAATGCTGTTTTGTTACCACCTTGTCCATGCACTATCCAATTTAGTTACCACAATAAACTGGTGAAGGAGGCAGGGCCCAGAACATTATAACCATTGCACAGATAAGGGGACTGAGGCCTAGCTGCTACTGCTAAGTCGCTTCAGTCGTGTCCGACTCTGTGCGACCCCATAGACGGCAGCCCACCAGGCTCCCCCGTCCCTGGGATTCTCCAGGCAAGAACACTGGAGTGGGTTGCCATTTCCTTCTCCAATGTGTGAAAGTGAAAAGTGAAAGTGAAGTCGCTCAGTCATGTCTGACTCGTAGCGACCCCATCGACTGCAGCCTACCAGGATCCTCCAACCATGGGATTTTCTAGGCAAGAGTACTGGAGTGGCTTGCCATTGCCTTCTCCAGAGGCCTAGAGACAAAAGGAATTAACTGCAACAACCCATGCCCATTGTTATCAATGCTTGGGGTGGAGCTGTTTATAACCTAGCTCTGATTATAACTCACTAACAGGAATGTGTTATAAATAACACAAGTGCTAGAAGTCAGTTAGTCTCAGGATCAAATCCCAGCTCAGCCATTTACTGCACTGTGAACTCTGGGGCAAATCACTGACTATTTCTGACCCTCATCGGAAAACTGGGACCATAGCATATATCTCATCGGGCTATTTGTGAAAATAAAATGGGAAGAATCATGAAGAGAGTGTTTGGTACATTTCTTGCTGCACCCAATCAGTATTTGTTCCTCTTAAGTTTGTAAATTATTCATTCCCAAACCAAATATGAGATGACTTATGAAATTTAGCACAAAGAAATCAGAACTGTGTGTATCAGGGACAGAGGTGGAAAGAGTCAATGTGTATCAGAAATGTTTTTAGTAGTTTTTAATGAAATTATTTGCTAATTTCAAAATTATGTTCTTAAACAAAAGAAAATTACATAAAATGTAAAGCAGAGATGCAAAAACAATGGAAAGGGACGAGAAACATGAACCTGACCAGACACGGCAGGACAGGAACCATTTTTGAGGGTGGAACTTAGCTTTGCACTGACCCTGGCAGCTGGCTGAGTTCTTAGTGACCAGTCATAGGCAGCAGGCAGATTTGTTCGCAAAGGCTCCCCAGCCCAATTGCAAGGAGTCATTCTTGCAAGGACCCTTACATAAGCCACACCAGGTCACAGAGGGAACAGTGATTTTGCAAAAGGCAGAGCTCTCGTTTAGGAATGTTTCTCATTACAGAGGTCACCGGGACTCTGGCTGCCTGTCCCCAGGGCACACCGGCCAAGCAAGCTCCCCTGCACCCAGGGAACACGGCCAAGCGGTCAGCCCCCTGAATGCAGCTGGACTTCCATCTGGGCGGCACCCTCACCCAGCACTGGGTCTCTGAATGCTGTGGCATTTAGGAGTCTCCAGGAGGGTCTGGGACCCTCTTCCCCAATCTCCTCTCCCCTTCTCGCCTTTCTTCAACATCTCCTGCCTCACTAATGATGACATTTTCACCAAGTGCCAATGACAGGAGAAATTAGTTCACAGCCTTTGGCAACTGAACATTGAGCATTCAGATTAAACTTTCAAGGGGAAAATAGGATCTGCGCATGCAGGGAAATCATTTGGTATTTGGGAAAGACTTGAGGGGGGAACAGCCAGCACAAGGCACAGACCCTCGAGGGGGACAGGAAGGGGAGTACCCAGGGGGCTGAGAGGCACAGACAGCCGGGCACACGCAGAAGCACACGGCTGCACACATATGCAAAGTGGAGGGTCCACGTCGGCTCTTAACTACAACCAAAAACTGTCAAAGAGTTCTGTGGCTTAATGAGCCCGTCAGGCGGGGATGCACTGACTGTAACATTTCAGCTAATTGGCCACAGCATTTCTTTTCCATCAGTTCCCCTCTGGCTTCCCCACTCACCATCCCCCTCTTCCCAATCACCGAAAATTATTAAGAAAGCTTGGCATTCAGCAGGGCATGAGATAGCTTCTCCTCGTGTGCCCCTGGCACTCTTCTCATTGTTTTTAAAGTCAGGGAATTAGACCTTATAAAGGGCTGTGCCATGTGACAGAGCAAACTCCTACAGGGCGGGGGCACCATGTCAAGTTCTCCTGCGTTCCCATCCACTGGGCTGACAATATTCAGGAATAACTGTTTACTGAGCCCCCAGAGATGCCACATTGCTGTGCTCTGCACAATGTGAGATTCTGGCCCTTGATCCTCCTTGGGTTGGGCAGTGGACAAGGCACACAGCCCCTTTAAGCAGCCCACAAGCTCTTACTCTGAGTCAGCTTTGGCACACCACTGCACCCACAGCGCCTGGCACAGTATACCTATTTAGCCTTTGACAGATATTTATCATATATCTGTATGAAGTAGGAGTTGCTCCCCAAAATGTTCAATGAGTTTAATTTAATTAAAAGCCTAGATTTCAATTGTTTTATCACAGGACCTGCTTTTCCTTGGTCCCTTTTTCTCCACCATGGCCATCAAACCTCCTGTGGACAAAAGAACAGGGAATATTGGATCCTCAGGCTGGCTCTGGCTTTTTCTGGCTTCCTGGTCTTCAGGCCTTGGGTTTTTTCCCTCCTGTGAAATGAGGTTTTGACCTCTAAAACCCCTTCCAGCACTCTCATTTAGGCTAGAAGGACAATTCTCCCTGGCTTAAATCAATAGCAGGGTGTGCAAGACTGACACTTCTCTCTCTCTCCATCAGTCTTCTGTGTTGGGTCCATTCACAGCCTGTCTTCACCTCATGGTGGCAAAATGGCTGCCAGAAACCCAAGGCCTTAGCAGCCCCAGCAGAAAAGCACATAGCAGAGAGTGCTCCACAGCAGTCTAAAACAAAGTTTTGAAATTCAATCACAATGGGAAATGTGGTCACATGACCACCTCAAGAAAAAATCCAATAGTCTGATTGGCCAGTTAGGTCTAGGCCCACTATGACCAGAAGTTCTTGAGTTGAGAAAAGGTGGTCTCCAAAGGGAATACTGAAAGACAATGGATGCTGGATTGGCTTTAGGATTGGCTCCCAGGTCCCCTGAGAGGTTAGAAGAGGTTAAACTAATTTTGTAAGAGTTCTGGTATGTTGAACTAAATGAATAAATGCTAGAAGATGGTTATAAAAATGATGAGATATTCTTAATGTATACTTTTAATAAGCAAATGTTTTCACACAAAGGGATTAATACAGTGTCCTGGTGCTAATCACAAAACAAATGCAGTTGATTTAAAACATTAATTCACAGAGCACTGCCAGCTCTGTGCTCCATTAATGACACACACGTTGCCACTGAAGGGATGGACGTGCTCTGACTGTAAGCGAGGCCTCTAAGGGCACCATTTTCCTCATAGTTATTGTAGATTTGCACAGTTTTCATGACAATCTTCTGACAGCTGGCAGTAAAGTGTCTTGTGAAAGAGAGGTCTTTCTGCAATTTACACAAAGTTATCACATGAATTTACAGCAGACTGTATTTATCAGTAGACCATATCAGAAGTCTAATTTTGAGGCCCTTTTGTAAAAGTGAGGCAGAGTCTCTCTTGCTCCCATCCTCACACACAAATAGTAAAACCCCTGCTGTTGTTCAGTCGCTCAGTCGTGTCTGACTCTTTGCGACCCCATGGACTTCAGCACGTCAGACTTCCCTGCCCTTCACCATCTCCTGGAGTTTGCTCAAACTCATGTCCATTGAGTCAGTGATGCCAGGCAACCATTTCATCCTCTGTCATCCCCTTCTCCTTCTGCCTTCAGTCTTTCCCAGCATCAGGGTCTTTTCCAATGAATTGGCTCTTTGCACCAGGTGGCCAAAGTACTGGAGCTTCAGCTTCAGCATCAGTCCTTCCAATGAATACTCAGGGTTGATTTCCTTTAGGATTGATTAGTTTGATCTCCTTGCTGTAAAACCCCTAAAGTCCAACTAAAATTAGGGGAGGAAAAGGGTAAGGAGGAAGAGGAAAGTTCACTTATTGCAATTCTAATTTTGAGCTACTTTTACTCTACTAATACTGTGGTTGTTTTTCGTGACTAATTTTTCAAAAAAGTCAGAAATCACTCAGTATAGGAAGGTGGGATGAATACAGCAGAGGATCCTCCAGGTTAATCAGAAGCATCCTCCCAACCTATTTGAAACTGAAAGATTTGTAGGTAATGGAACACACCACTCTCAGGCTGGGAGAGCCCGCATCCCAAGGGAACGACAGCTTTAGCTTAGCATCTTAAGGTTTCAAAAGGGCGATGGGGATTTGAACTTTTTGAAGTAGTGGCTAGCAGAAAAACCCCATAGAATCAGACTTTTTTTTTTTTTTTTTTCTGATGGGAGCAGACAGAACCCTTTGGAAGATGATAATGCCTAAAGCGGAGTGTGACTCCTCAGGCAGGAGAGTGTTAGCAGCTGTCCTAGTACTGATCCTGTGCATTGTAAGACCTCCTTTTTATAAAGAAAGACTGTGCTTCCCTAGTGGCTCAGAAGGTAAAGAGTTGGCCTGCAATGCAGGAGACCTGGGTTAGATCCCTGAATCTGGAAGATCCCCTGGAGAAGGACATGGCAACCCATTCCAGTATTCTTTTGCCTGGAGAATTCCGTGGACAAAGCAGCCTGGCGGCTACAGTCCATGGAGTCACATAGAGTCGGACACGACTGAGCAACTAACACACACATACATGAAGAAAATTACGGGGGGAAGAGCGGAGTGGGGTCACACAGTCATGGTGTTTTACAAAGGTTTTGGGGTCTAAACAAAAAGCTCCCTCCGCTGTTTTGGGTTCTTCGCGTTTCTCTGTCTGTGGGACTGGGGTTGCTGATTTTCTCTAACAAAGACTCATTCAACATGAGCTCAAATGAAAACATTAATAGTGAAATGAGGAGGTAATTAGAGGGCCTGAGTTTAATTTTGCTGACATTTATCCTGATTCTGTTTGAAGGGTCGAGAGGGTCTTCCCACCCTCTAGTAAGCAATTACTACCCAGTGCCTGGGACCAGCACCCTCAGCCCTGGAGGGCTGGCACTACAGACTTCCAATCAAGCAAGCAACATTAAATGGGATGGCGCGTGGGGGAGGGGACTGTGGATGGGGCGGGGTAAACCTCTGAAACTTACCGCAAATCCGGGAGTGATCGAGAGACTCGCGGAGGGGAGGGAGAGGCCTCCAGGAGTGGCAGATGGGACAAGGGGATGAAAAGGAGGGGCGAGGGCAGGCGACGAGAGAGTGGAGAGTGGGGGGACGGAAGCTGGAGTGGGGGTGGGGGGAGCGCAGGAAAGAGAAGAGAAAGGTGAGATGCGGCGTGAACAGGCGATGGGGCAAGGTGAGCGGGGAAGGAGGCACGGTGAGCAGCCTTCTCCGGCCGCACGGTCACCACCCGCGCCCTGTGCTGTGTCCCCGGCCCAAGCCCCCGCGCCCACCGCCCGAGGGCTCCCCCAGAGCCGGGGCGACGCGGCACCGCGGGCCTCTGCCCGACGGGCCAGGGGCATCCAGTCCCGGGGAGGCCGCGGGAACCCGCGAAGGTCGAGACGCATCGACCGGTCTCCCAGCTCCGGGACTGAAGACGGGCGGGGCGGCCATCGATCCCGCAGCCCCGCCGCTCGGATTGAGGACTCGGGCGTTCACAGGCGGCGCGCTTCCCAGCGGGCGGGCGAGCCGGGGTAAATGGGAGCAATTGGGCCGGGCGGCGACGAGGCACATCTGCCCCGCGCGGGTGCCGCGGCCCGGGCTCCCTGCAATTAAGGCTGAGTGTCTAAATCGGCCAGGTTCACCGCGGAGCATGTTCAGCGCCTTGTTTACCGCCGAGACGTGCTCGGCCAGCTCCCCGCAGCCCGCCCGCCGGGCGCTGAGCCTGCGCGAGCCGCGGAGAGGCCGGGGCGCTGGGCGCGGCGCCTCGGGGCGCGCGGCGCGGGGTTCAGTTCTCCCATCTGCTTCGAGACCCGGGGTGGGCGCGGGCTGCTTGGGGCCTGGTGTGGTCTCCGCACTCGGGGACCCGGTGACACCGCTAGCCCATCGGTTGTTAGAGGAGTGAATGGGATCTAGTGGCTTGACTCGCGGAGGTCATCAGGACCGCGTCCTCCAGGAAGGCAGGACTCAGATCCAGGAAGTTCACCGCAGTATGTCCAGTACATGTCCAGTACAAGCAGATTCACCAACAGTTAACGGGTGCCCCATAAACATGAGTTAAATCAATGAAGGAATAGGAATCACTAATACTCCTAATATAAACTCATTCTCACTGATGAGCAGTCCTGTGTGCTAACACACGGCTAGTCTCATGCACCATTTAATACCTGCTTAGGAGACAGAGAGTGTTATGCCTGTTTCACTGTTGAGGAAACCGAGGTCAGGCAGTTAAGGACCTGTCTCCAGGGCCCCAGCTGCTAAGTGGGGAGCAGGGCTCGAACCCAGAGCCTCCAGCTTCACTCCCAGCCTCCGTTTCCGCCCTTGCTGTTGGTGTTCAGTTGCTCAGTCATGTTGGACTCTTTACCACCCCATGGACTAAAGCACACCAGACTTCCCTGTCCTTCACTATCGCCCAGAGTTTGCTCAAACTTATGGCCATCCAATCGGTGATGCTATTCAACCATCTCATCCTCTGTCGTCCCCTTCTCCTCCTGCCTCCAGTCTTTCCCAGCACCAGGGTCTTTTCCAAGGAGTCAGCTCTTTGCATCAGGTGGCCAAAGTATTGGAGCTTCAGCTTCAGCATCTGTCCTTCCAATTAATATTCAGGGTTGATTTCCTTTAGGATTAACTGGTTTGATCTCCTTGCTCTCCTCCCTACAGCGCTCAACAGCAGCATTTACACAAGATCCAGCCTAGCAAATGTCTTGGGAAGGAATGACTCTTTGTCTATATTACCAAAATCAGTCTTCTGACTGCATGTCTTTTCTTCCATTCTTCAACCATCTACCAGGAATGGTATGGGGGAGGAAGGGTCAGGGTGTGAGTGCGGGGAGAGGGTCGGGAGGGGAGAGAAGGTAAGCACATGTGCCTGAGAACATCCTCAATGGACTGAAGGCAGCCCCCACCCTCTGGAAGCAGACAAACTAGGAAAGCAGGTTTATCAGTCTGCTCTGTCTGCCATAACAAAATGCCCCAAACTGGGTGGCTTAAACAATAGAAATCTATCTTGTCACAGTTCTGGAGACAGGAAATCCAAGACCCCTGGCCAGCAGGATTGATCTCTGGGGTGAGCTCTTTCCTTGGGTTGCAAATGGACATTTTCTCTGTGCATGCTCCTACAGAGATCTCTGCTGATTCTTCCTCTTCTTATAGAGACGCCAGTCTATTGGATCAGGGACCCACCCCATGACCTCACTTCACGTAATTATTTCTCTAAAGGCTCTATCTCCTGACACAGGCATGTTAAACACATGAATTGGGGAAGGTGGGCACACAGTTCAGTCCTTTACAGCAGACTTTATTTTCTTGGGCTCCAAAATCACTGCAGACAGTGACTGCAGCCATGAAATTAAAAGACTCTTGCTCCTTGGAAGAAAAACTATGACCAACCTAGGCAGCATATTAAAAAGCAGAGACATTACTTTGCCAGCAAAGATCCGTCTAGTCAAAGCTGTGGTTTTTCCAGTAGTCATGTATGGATATGAGAGTTGGACCATAAAGAAGCTGAATGCCAAAGAATTGATGCTTTTCAACTGTAGTGTTGGGGAAGACTCTTGAGAGCCCCTTGGACAGCAAGGAGATCCAACCAGTCCATCCTAAAGAAAATCAATCCTGAATATTCATTGGAAGGACTAATGCTGAAGCTGAAGCTCCAATACTTTGGCCATCTGATTCGAAAAGCCAATGCATTGGAAAAGACCCTGATGCTGGGAAAGACTGAAGGCAGGAGGAGAAGGGGACAACAGAGAATGAGATGGTTGGATGAGTTTAAGCAAGCTCTGGAAGATGATGAAGGACAGGGAAGCCTGGCCTGCCGCAGTCCAGGGGGTTGCAAAGAGTTAGACAACCGAGTGACTGAACAACAGCAGCAGGGAAGGGGGAGACGGAGGGACAACGCTAGCCCACGCCCTTGGTGAGAACTAGCACAGATGACCAGCAACGTACTGTGGGAGCCAGAGAAGAGAAGGGCTAACTTTGTGAACAAAAGGGCTTTGGAATCAAGTCCTAGAATCCTGGCAAAACAGAGTCAGATCAGAAGAGACAATATAATCCATCTCATTTGTCGGATGGGAAACTGAGGCCCAGGAACAAGAACTTGTGGCTTCAGTGTGGAACAGAATGGTGGATGGTCACCAGCCACTGGTTATGCTTGGGCATCAGAAGCTCTTCCCCTGTGAAAGGCCAGAGCCAAGGGTCAAGGCTCTTCCAACCATTGCATTGGGTTTCTCCAATGGGTCACTGGGGAGGGAGAGTTGGCAGGCTGGGCCCTGAGAGTGTGGAGCCAGCTGCAGGAAGGAAGGGGAGGGGAGGGTAGGGAGTCCAGTCCTCAGGGAAGAGAGGGATCAGGCCACATCAGGCTCCCTTCCGTCTAGATTTACTCAATATCCCCCTCCTCATCTTCCCCCCAATCTAAACCCCCTCCACCAAGGTGCCCACTGGAAGCAGATGGGCCCAGACTGACTATGGTAGCCAGAGATGACCCACAAAAAGCTGTTCTACCCCATGAGTGACCTGTAGGACAAGATGCCTTGGAAGGATTTTTAACAGGGGAGGGGAGTGTGGTTAAAGGGTCATCTTCACTTACTGATTCAACTAATCACTATTTACCTGAATATTCATTGGAAGGACTGATGCTGAAGCTCCAATACTTTGGCCACATAGCACAAAGAACTGACTCACTAGAAAAGACCTTGATGCTGGGAAAGATTGAGGGCAAGAGGAGAAGGGGGCGACAGAGGACAAGATGGTTGGATGGCATCATCAACTCAATAGACATGAGTTTGAGCAAACTCTGGGAGATAGTGAAGGACAGGGAAGCCCGCGGTGTTGCAGTTCATGGGGCTGCAAAGAGTCAGACATAACTTAGCAACTAAACAATAACTATACACCATGTACTGACCTAAACACCTGGGACATATCAGAGAACAAATGGGCACATTTTAATAGAGAGTACATTTCAATGGGGCAAGAAGAGAAGAATTACATAATAGAAATGAACATAGTGAATAAACACATCGCATGGTGTGTTAGAAGGGGACGAGTACCGTACTAACGGAGTGTGGAGAGTTTAGGGGAAGGGAGACAGATATGATTATAAAGAGGGTAGCAAGGTAGGCCTCATTGACTAGATAAGATTTCAGTGAAGACTTGAAGGCAGTAGGGGAGGCTGCCATGCAGAGATCAGCAGGAAAAGAGCTCTCAGCAGGGGAAACAGCCAATGCAAAGTCCCTGAGGCAGAAGCATCTCTGCAAGTTTGAGGACTAGCAAGGTTCTCAAAAATAAAAGTGTCACACTAACAGAAATATCAGTTTTTCATGCCTCAAAATAGCCTTTAAAATATCCCAGTACCTGATGAACCTATTTACAGGACAGGAATAGAGACACAGATATGTGGCCATGGTTGGGGGTGGGTGGTGGCGGGGTGAGAGTGGGATGAATTGAGAGAGCAGTGGTGAAAAATATATCTTACCATATGTAAAATAGATAGCTAGTGGGATGTTGTTGTATAACACAGGAAGCTCAACCCTATGCTCTGTGACAACCTAGAGGGGTGAGAGGAAGGCTTAAGAAGAGGGAACATATGAATGTTTATGGCTGATTCATGTTGTATGGCAGAAACCACACTGTAAAGCAATTATCCTCCAATTGAAAATTTTAAAAAAAATCACAGTACACTGAAAAACTCAAAGCCAGTCTCAGGAGTAGTGAAGGAAGGGATTGGGCTGGTTGCACACAGTAGTTCAGAGTGGAGACTCTGGAGGTCTTGCTGCCATGGGACTCTGAGCAAGCTCCTCATCCCTTTGTGTATCAGCTCCCTCACCCACAACATCTGGATGAATGAAGATCCCCAACTCTTACAATGGTTTTGAGGCCTAAATGAGAGGACTGATGTCAATATTTAACAAGTTATTCAGTACCTTTTCAGTGTGTGATAAACATGAACTATTGTTTCCATACAATTATTATTTCCATACAACATCAGTTTTTGAACCTGAACCCCAAGTCTTCTGATTCCCAGTCCAGGACACTTTTGACTACCCCAGTAATAGTAGTAACAACAACTTAACATATTCTGAGTATTGACTCTGTGCCAGGCCCTGTACTAGCATTTCATATGAATTATCCTACTTATTTCCCCCCACTCACCACATGAAGACCTGAGGCTCTAGAGGTGCTCACTGGCCAAGGGTCATACAGGTATAAAATGGGCAAATCAGAATTCAAATCCAGGTGAGTTTGGCTGCAGGCCCTGCATTCCTCACCATTAACCTCCCCAGCCTCCTGAAGCTCCTGACCGCAGCCTCCTCCATGGGGACAGATACAGATAAACTGCAGAGGTGTGAATATCTGTGCCTCTTGATTCATCACATAAATTAATTTGAGGTGTCATGACTCTGCCCACTGGTGACAAGCTGGAATGGCTCACTAGCCACCCACGATACAGACTATTTCTGACAGTCAGACCAAGTAGGAGCTGATGTCAGCCACCAAGGTAAGGTTTATTCCGGATTCTGACGCCCCTTCTTCTCTATCACCTGCGTGTGCAGCAGGCAAATGTCTCAGTTACTTCATTTAGTGGTTTCTGGGGCTTCCCAGGTGGTGCCAGTGGTAAAGACCCTGCCTGCCGATGCAAGAGACATAAAAGACATGGGTTCGATCCCTGAGTCGGAAAGATCCCCTGGAGAAGGAAATGGCAACCCATTCCAATATTCTTGCCTGGATAATCCCATGGACAGAGGGGCCTGGGGACTACAGTCCATGGGGTCGCAAAGAATCAGACAAAACTGAAGCAACTGAGCACGGGGCATAATTTGCTGATGGAACCAGCCAGTGTTGGAATCACCAGGAGAGAGTGGTGGAAAACTTGTAAATGGACTTGGGTCATGTCTTCCAATAGCTCATGGTTCCTGACTATCTCCTAAGGCCCTTCTTTATGTCAGGCTGGGAGGGAAGAAGGATGAGGCAGTCATTCCTTGCTTTCAGGTGGCTCCTGAAGAGTGAAGAGCTAGATACAAATGTACAAGCAGAAACCAGCTGCGTCTTACATTCCCTCCATCACTTGGGGATCTCTCTTCAGACTCTGATTCATTCTTTTCTGTCTCAGGATGAAACCTCTATCAAGTCCCATGGTTTTCCGGGCTCTTTCAATCATGAGATCTATTCTGTTTCCATAATTTAAAATCAGCATCTAGGACACTTTTTCCCTCTTCCAGAAATGTGCCCAGGGGAGAAGTGGTGAAGGACAAGAGACTTTTTTTGTATGTCTAAGTCATTATGTGCCTTAGTTTGTTAAGGTTTGATGCCCTCAGAATGATTAGTGTACAGTGGCCCTCCAGTGTAGTCTCCCGTCCTCACCTCCTCTTTTGCAGGGACTTCTTGGATTCCTCTCCTTTGGTTTGGGCAATGCCTTTCCTCCAGGTAACAGATCAGATCTCAACCCAAGACTGATTCCCAGCAGTCCACCTGTCCTGGGCTGACTGACAGCACCCCAAAGATGTCCACATGCTAATCCTCCCTGGAACCTGTGAGCATGTTACCTGATACTGCAAGGGGACTTTGCGATGTGATTAAGTTAAGGATCTTGAGATGGAGAGATTATCCTGGATTACTTGAATCGGCCCAGTGTCACCACAAGAGTCCTTACAGGAGGAAGGTGGGAGGATCCCAGTCAGAGAGAGGATGTGAGGACAAAAGCAGAGGTCAGAGAGGGGGAAAGATGCTACACTGTTGGCTTTGAAGGTAGAAGAAAGGGACCATGAGACAAGGAAAGCAGATGGCCTCAAGATACTGGAAAAATAAGGAAATGAATTCTCCCCAGAGACTCTGGAAGGAGCACGGTTCTTCCCATGGGCCATTTCAGACTTCCAATGTCTAGAACCATGAGAAAAATAAATGTATACTGTTTTAAGCCACCAAGTTTGTGGTCATTTGTTACAGAAGCAACAGGAAACTAATATACCTTTTCTTTTTTTTTTTTGCTAGGGTCCCTGCACCCTTCCAGGAAGCCCCATGGTGATGATATCAGGCTGGCTGCCTTCCACAGGGTCCACATCTGGTTCTCAGAAAAACTATCCCTTAACACCAACCTATGGAGAGTGTAGCTTGGAGACCAAGGAGGCAATCTCCTCTTTGCCACAGGGGGTGGTACCAATCACAGTCTCACCTTTAGACTCCAAGAATAAATCTGGTCAGGATCCTATATTTGTCAAACTCTAAGAGACCTACTGGAAAAGGAAATGGCAACCCACTCAGTATTCTTGCCTGGAGAGTCTCATGGACAGAGGAGCCCGGGGCGCTACTCCATGGGGTCACGAAGAGTCGGACACAACTGAGCATGGAAGCGCAGGAGACCTACACCACGCCACCAAACAGTGCTCTGATTCTCCTCCTTCCCAGCCTGAGGTGAGGAGGAAGCAGCCCCTCTCCCACACTGAACAGGCAGGAGAAACCTCTCACCTGAGGTACACTCTTCAAACACTCCCTCTCCCACCTTCCCAAGCCCCAGCCCTTCCTGGGACTAACACACCATTGTAAATTGACTATACTAAAGTTAAAAAAATAATAAATTTTTTAATTAAAAAATTAAAAAGTGAGGAGAGAGGCACAGAAGAGATTTTCCCTTAGCACCTCCAGAAGCAACCGACCCTACTGACACTTTGGGTTTGGACTTCTAGCCTCCAGAACTATAAGAGAATAAATGTCTGTTGTTTTAAGTCACCCAGCTTATGATTATCTGCTGTGGCAACCCTAGGAAACTAATGCAGATGCTAATCAATTTTGTCCCCGCTAAGCAAGATGAGTATGTAAAGTCAGTAATTATTTGGTCCCCAAGTGGATCTTTAAAGTAAATGAGTCATAAGGATCCAGCTGCCATCCCCGATGGGAGAGATGGACCAACGAAGATCTGGCCCCACTCTATCCCATTCTGATGAATGGAGGAGGAAATGCTATAAGAAGACCAACCACAGGATCAGCTGTGGTTTCCTTGACACCATGCCCCTACTGGGTCCTGGAAGACCCAGTCAACCTCCTGACTTTCCCCAAAACAAGCACCTCTAGCTCAAAACAAGCCATGGACCAAGGCGACTCACTAATGCCACAAGCATCTCAAACTTATCCACCCCCAGGAAGAGCATCTGGGTCTCAGGGTATCTGCTAAGAACAGGAAACAATGGCCATGGATGCCTCTCCCATCTTCTTGTTTATTGAGGGGAGGGGGGACAGTTAAGCCCATAGGAGGCTGCCTAAATTTCCATCTCAATGGTGTCACTTTACAACTCTGGGACATTAGGCAAATTATTTAACCTGTGTGTTCCTCAGTTTCCTTGTCAATAGAACGAGGTTAATTGTACTTAATGTTGTTGAAAGTCTAAAAGAAATAATACACATAAAGCATTTAACATGGGGTCTTATGGAAGCACTCAACAAATATTAGCTATGATGGGTATTAAGCATCCTCAGCATCCAGTCAGTAGGGCCCTGCTACCTTTAATACTTTGCTTTGAGTGCTTTCTAGTCTATGGAGGTGAGCTTGGGACACCCAGAATACACTGCTTCCTCTTCCCTCACTTCATCCAGCTACTCAGGAGGCAAAAAACAGACACACCTATCAGAAGGACATGCACAATAAAAGAGAAAGAGCAAGTAACCAAGAACAAATACAGAAGAATGGAAAAACCTTAACAGTGTCAGGAAGAGCTCTTCTCATGAACAAAATGTGTGTGTAAGAGTTAGAGAACAGAGAGTCTAAAAGCTTGTTTGGAGTAAGACGAACCTACAAGGGACAAACAGCTGGGGGCCAGTGATGCAATGTTTCCCCGAACAGAAGGAAAGCAGGCATATACTCAGCCTTCATTTTGCCGGACTCAGGTTTGCTTCCACTTAGAGCAGGCAGAACACCCACTGTTGGGAGGGAAATGAGGCCTAAATAGCTAAGTGAGCCCCAGGTTCGGAGTAAGGACATCTCCAGGTCACCAAGGAACTGCAGACCTGGCTGCAGAACCTGACAGTAAGTGGAAGAATCACAGCGTTTAGGGATGCTAGGAAATAAGACAGAAAAAAAGTGTCCTGATCTTTGAAATGAGTATAAATTGGAAAGATTCTATAGCCTGGGGAACTGAATGACAAAAGCCTGCACATTTCAGAATGTGTGCCTGTAGGGGAAAAATACAGTGATTTGAAGCTTGAGTTCACATGTGAATAAATGATACCTTTGGCCTGGAAACCTTATTCAGTTTTCTCTCTAACCTCCTCATCCCCTTCTCTGTATCTCTGCAACCTGAGGGATATTATCTTGGGCTCTACTGTTATCTACTGATGTGATAGGCAGAATAGTGGCCTCCAAAGATGTCAACATCCTGATCCTTAGAACCTGTGAATATGTATGTTACATGGCAGGAGGGAATTAAGGTTGTAGACAGAGTTAAAATTGCTAATTAACTTTGAGATGACCTTGAAATGAGAAGATTATTCTCGACTATCTGGGTCAGCCCAATGTAATGACAAGGGTCCTTCTAAGTAGGAGGTAGGAATTTCAGAGAGAGGAGACACGATGATGGAATCAGAGGTAGCGGGGATGCACTTGGAAGATGGAGGAAGGGACCATGAGCCATGGAATAGAGGCAGCACCTAGAAACTGGAAAAGGCCAGGAAGGAGATTCTTCCCTTCAGCTTCCAGAAGAAATGAAGCTCTGCCAAACACTTTGATTTTCGTTCATAAAGCCTACCCCAGACTTCTGACCTACAAAACCACAAGAGAATAAAGCCGTGTTGTTTTAAGCCACTTAATTGTTTTAACTTGTTACAGCAGCAACAGGAAACTAATGCATCTGGTTTCTGCATCATCTTACAATGATTTACTAATCAGCGAACATGGACTCTTTTCTGTCTTTGGCCCCTCTGCCTCATTTCCCCACATGGCTCTCCCTACCAGACTAGAACAAAAATGCTGAGTTCGCATTCCCCAGGGTTGCTGCCAGAAAACAATACAGATGATGCTCTTCTCTTACTTCCATCAGATTTCTCCATGGAAGCACTTTACTTGGCATGCCCAGGCAGGCAACAGCTCCATCAGAACTGAGTGGTCTGAGGTGGGAGGCAGAGAAGATAGTATTTGCCCAAGAGCAGGAATTAGCACCACAAGGAGAGAGGGGAGCGGAGGGCTGCTTCCTTCCACGAGCTCCAGAGCTGCGAGGACAGCTCTCTGAAAGACCCTTTTCATCCTCTCTGGCTCAGGACCTGACACCAGAGCTGATGCTTGGTGGATGCTCAGCTGTGGCTATTGATCAACAGGCTGTGTCTTCAGTGGGTTGGGCCATGGGTGCTCCCAGATGGAAATGAGGAAGAGCACGGTCTGCAGTTGGGGGTGGAGGAATGCTTGGTGAGGCACATTTCATGCCATTGGGGGGTCAGTCTCAAGAGTTCATAACTGAGGGGAGAGAGAGATAAATTAGGAGTTTGGCGCTAATATATACACACTACTACATATAAAATAGGTAAACAAGGACTATACTTGATATCTTAGAATAACCTATAATGGAAAAGAGTAGATAGATATGTATAACTGAACTACTTTGCTGTACACTCGAAACTAAGACAATATTGTAAATTAGCTATACAGTTTATTCTTGGCCAGTACATCATTCACCATTTTAAAGTCAATTAACTAATTAGGGTTATTCATTGAACCTTGTTAAGACTGGTAATTGAAGTTGCCACAAATGTGTTTTAAAGAAAGATATAAAGATTGGAAGGTGGTAGAAAGTGTTGTCTGGGGTGGAGGTTCATGGTCTAGTTTGCTTTGTTTATAAGTGTCCTCTCCTATGTTTTAATCATTCTTTTCCATGGAAGCACTAGCTGAGGGACATTAATTTGTCTCAGATTACCCCTCTTTCAGGAGGGTTCTCTCATCAAAAACGGACTGTTCCCAGCAGACCCTTTAGGAAGTCCAGCTGTGCTCATGGCATCACCCATGAGGCTGTTGGTACCTCAACATCAGGAAGCATCCTTTGGAAGAAGTCAGCCCGGGGCAGAACCTGGGTCCCCATCCCAGGCAGGGGTGAGGCCAGAGGGGGAACACTGGCCACCAAGTCCCAAAGGAGTTTCCTAAGTATAAACGTCTCGAGACAGTAAGATCAAAGATTAGGGAGATTAACAGCAACAAAAGAAAGATCAGAGCCAAACCTATGACAGAGCCACTCTAAGAGGAAGCTAGGAAATGTGGATCTGGCCAAAGGAAGGTCCAGATTCATGCTGGAGAGGGAGAGACTGTGGGCACAAGTAGCGACTCTAGGTGTGGTTCCCGGGAACACTCGCGTGACTGTAACATTTTCTCTTAAAGGGATAGGGTGCAACTTAATAATTGTCCCATCCTTTTTGTTTCTTTATTTTCTCAACCTCCATGTATCGCTTTCCTTCTTCCTCCTTCTCCCACCCCTTCCTTACTCCTTCCACAAGCATCTATCAAGGGTCTCTTTCGTGCTGTGTTACAAGAGGTAGATGACAGCACGGAGAGCTTGAATTCTTCTTTGACTAGATGCCCAAGAGTGTCAGTGATTTAAAATTCAATACCTGTAAACAACTCATGAGCACACCATATTTTAGTGCCTGTCTGTGTTTAGTCAAATACTGAGAACGTATGTCTCTCTGTAAATCTACTCCAAGGACTGCTAAGAGTGATTCAGAAAACACTCTGAACCGTGCCAGCTTCCGTTGGGATTTGCTCAGAAAGAGCTCACTAATCTGCCCCAGACCTGCCCCACCTTCTCACCTTCCCTCACAGCCTCTGATCTCCAAAGAAAGAATCACCTGCAGTTCAGCATCCCTGGCAAGGCGGACAGAAGTGGCGTGCTGGTGGCCCCCTCACGGTATCTATCCAGCTCCGGTGGTTAATAACAGTGCTTCCAAGAATGAAGTAAAAAGGGCCATACGGCTCTGCAGGAAAAACAAAGGCACTAAAATTTAAGAGGGGAGTAAAATTTGTTTATGGACCTCACTAAAAAAAGTTGCTGAGTATTGAGTCTAGAGACCCATGCTACCGCTGTTGATTGGGACTTTATATATTTATTTATTTTTTGGTGGGGAAGGGAGGTACATGAGCTTTTTTCTGGTTTGGATAGTTGCTTATTACTGTTGTTTTCAGGAGACATTATTTAACCAGATGTTTATCAACAACCCAGGAAACCATAATGATGTAAAGACTACTTATTCAGTAGATCACTGAGCTTAAAGCATGAATTTCATAGAATGCTCTAGCCAGAGTTTTATATAGTGATTTTATATATGTGTGTGTGTCTGTGTGTTAGTCACTAAGTTGTGTCTGACTCTTTGCAACCCCATGGACTGTAGCCCACCAGGCTCCTCTGTCCATGGAATTCTCCAGGCAAGACTACTGGACCCGGTTGCTATTTACTAAAGTATGACCTTGGACAAGTTACCTATGAACTCTGAATCTCAACTCCCTTATCTGTAAAGCGGGGGAAATAAGAACTACACTGAGAAGTTCTTATTGTAGTTCTCAATGTAGAACTACATTCTACAATGAGAAGTTCTTGATGTAGCTTTTATTTCCCCTGCTTTACAGATAAGGAAGTTGAGATTCAGAGTTCATTGGTAACTTGTCCAAGGACATACTTTAGTAAAATTGTGGAGCCAGGACTCAGCTTTCAGTCCATGTAACTTCAGAGCCTATGCTCTTTCTATTTGCTGTACTGCTTCCCAACTGCCCGGTTCTGACGGGGCTTTCTGGGATGTTCTGATGGGCCATTGTGGGAGGGCCCAGTCAGCCAGAAGAGTAGTGCTGTGAAATGTTTCCAACTGATCCTGACCTACTACAATGGTCACTCCTCACGAAAGATAAGCAGTGCTGCTCACTGTTGGACCACAAATAATGAATTGCTATGCTCTGAAGTATAGACATCTATCCAGTGTCTCAGGCTCCACAAAGATCAACAAGGTAGGACTTCCCTGGTGGCCCAGTGGCTAAGACTCTGCACTCCCAATGCAGAGGACCAGAGTTCAATCCCTGGTCAGAGAATTAGATCCCACAGGCTGCAACTCAGCGTTCCCAAGATTCCACATGCCACCACCAAGACCCCACACAGCCAAATAAATAAAAATAAATAAAACAGATATTTTATAAAAGGTCGAAAAGGAGATGTGTGCAAATATTTAGTTTATTCAATTTGGATAAGACATTGGATCAAGATATTTCTCAAAACCAAATTCTACCATTTATCTTGCCTCAAAATGTTTGTTAATCTTCCATTCTTCACTTTGGAAAACACAAGATCACCAAGGCAATATGAAATTATTTTTTCTACCCTTTCTCTTCCTTTGACATAATTAATCTTACCAAGTGCCAACTGTGCCAAGTATTCAAAAATCATTTCTCACTTTTTTCACTCATTTCTTTCATTCAACAATCTTGTGGAGTAGGTATTAACATATTCTCAAAATATCTTGTACATGAACTCTTTATTGATTCAAAGAATATTCACTGAGCGTTCATTAACTGAGTACCAGAAAATGTTCTAAGGTCTCAGTATAAAGTAGTAACAAAGCAGATGTTTATGGTTATCTATTTATGTATAACAAAGCTTTTAAAACTTATTGACTTGATAAGAAAAATTAAACAATACCTAAATAAATAGGAATATGTGCTTATGAATTGGAAGACTCAATTGTTTAGTTATTGTTAAGATGTCAGTTTTCCTCAAATGGATCTACATATTCAATATTACCCTGATGAAAATGCCAGAAGGTCATTTGTGTAGAAACTGACAGGCTGATGCTAAAATTTACATAGAAAAGCAAAGACTCTAAAATAATCCAAGCAATCTTGGAAAAGAACAAAGTCGTAAGACTCACACTACTTGCTTTTAAAACATGTTATAAACCTGCTGTGGGGCTTCCCGGGTGGCTCAGCACTGAAGAATTCACTTGCTATGCTCCCTGGGTCAGGAAGGTTCCCTGGAGGAGGGGATGGCAACCCACTCTAGTATTCTTGCCTGGGGAATCCCTGGACAGAGGATCCTGGAGGGCTACATTCCACAGCATTGCAGAGTCAGACAGGACAGAAGCAATGAGCACCCTCGAAAGCATAAATATGCTGTAACCAAGACAGTGTGGTAGTGATGTTAAGACAGACATATAGGTCAATAGAACAGAATAGAGTCCAGGAATAGACCCTCATTATATGGTTGATTGACAAATTTGCCAAGATACTAGGGGAAAGATAGATTTTACAACAAATAGTGCTGGAATAATCCAAATCCAAAATCATGAACCTGTGCCATATTAAAAAAAAAAAAAAAACATGAAATGAATTATGGATCCAAACATAAAACTCTAAAATTTCTAGAAGAAAATAAAAGAGAAAATCTTGGTGGTTTGGGGTGAGGTAAAGATTTTATAGATATCACATACTATGGGTCACATAGTAACCCATAAATAATTTGAAAAATTGAACTTCATGAAAATTAAAATATCCACTCTTCAAAAGACAGATAAGAAAATGAAAAGACAAGTCACACACAAAAAGAAAATATTTGCAAAATACATATCAGATAAAAGATTTCTATCCAGAATATAAAACGTACTCTTACAATTTAGTATTAAAATAGAAGTTTAAAAATGTGGGAAAGAATTTGAGTAGACAGTTCAAGGAAGAAAATATACAAACAGCAAATAAACTTTTGAAAACATGTGCAACATGAGTCATTAGGGGAATGGAAATAAAAACTATAAAGAGGTAGAACTATACACTCAACAGAATGCTAAAAAAAGAACTGACAGCCCAACATGTTGGCAAGGCCAAGGAACAACTGGAATTCTCACATGTTGCTGGTGGGAGACGCTAGAATCACCTTGGAAAATAGTTTGCCTGTTTCTAGCAGCAACTCCTATTCCTATTTACCCAAAACAAATCAAAACATGTTCACACAAAGACCTGTACACAAAGCTTTATAGCGAGTTTATTAGTAATAACAATAACTAAATATTTATCAATGGGTAATGGAATATAAAAATTTAGGGTACATCCATACAGTGAGATATTATCCAGGAATAGGAAGAGACTACTAATACATGCAAAAACATGTACAAAATAAAAAACTTAGATAGCAAAGTCTATAAACTGTATGATTCCATTTACTTGAATTTCTGAGAAAATAAAAATAATAGAGAAAGAAAGCAGTGGTGTTAGAGGCTGGGGATGAGGATATGGGGCTGAGAAATCATAATTACAAGGGAAATTTGGGGGGTGATGGTGGTGGATAACTATCACATTTGTCAAAATGATATCTTTTTTAAAATCTTCATTTCCTAATTGCTCCTAGTACCTAAAAATATAATTGATTTTAAGATATTTATCTTAAATCCAGGAAACCTGTTGAACTTTCCTGTTAGTGTTAATGATTTTAATCTAGATGCTCTTAGATTAACTGTATAAATAATTATATAACTTTTGAATTATGAGGGTTAGGTTACTTCCTTTTAACTCCTCATATTTGTATTTGTTCTTATTTAATTATGATGGCTAAGCCCGCCAATAAAATATTATCCCTGAACTACATAGGAATGTTTCTAAAAATTTTGCCATTAATTATGACCATTATAATTTTTAAAAATATACTATCAGATTCAGGATGGTTTCTTATAGTCCTAGTCCCTTATGAATGAGTATTGAATTTTTATTCAATCTTTTTTCTCCATCCATTTAGGTGATTGAGACGTTTCTTTGTACTGTAGTATAATAAACTAAGTCTACTTGGTCATGATTTATCATTTAACTTATGTATTATTGACAAATTATTTTGCTCTTATTAACTTCTTTGGAATTTTTGAAGTTATGTTTATACTTTCTTTATTGCTATTATTGTTTGTTTAAAAAAAAATGTTTCCTAAAAAAGTAAGTGTGGAGTAAGCAATATGATCAGGGGGAAACTACAGTTATAAGGCAATAGTATACTTAAGAATATACTGCTTTTAAACAAATGAGGAGGGCAACAAACGAGAAAGACATACAGAGATTCTTCCCCACTCCGCAGAAGTTACCGGGAAAGACACGGTTCTGCATGAGAAATTCTCCAGGTAGCTGTAACATGCCTGTTTAGCCAGTGAGCACTTGGAAATGTCAATCATCGTGACTCTAACACAACTGTGGGGATGCTTATTGTAAGAGCAAATCTGCACACAGGAGGCTGAGACGCCACAGCAAACACGTCAGCCCCATGTCTGCCCTTCTCCGTGGCACTTTGTTTGCTTAAGCAGAACATTCAATCTAGCCTTTTATTGCTGACTCGGGAGGCCTTGTATGCCTAAGCTGGTGAGGGGACTGCAGCATCCCACAAAGACATCCTATCGGTGAAGCCTAAGGTTTTTACCCTTTTCATGTGTGTTATCATTATTATAACAGCATTAGGAAGCATTTCATCCTTATTGTTATGTGGGACAATTTATGCAAAATTGGTATGTGCTCCTTAAAGTTTTACAAAGAAAGTAAAGTCGCTTAGTCGTGTCCAACTCTTTTAAACCCCATGGACTGAAACCTATCAGGCTCCTCCGACCATAGGATTTTCCAGGCAAGAATACTGGAGTGAGTTGCCATTTCCTTCTCCAGGGGATCTTTTACAAAACTTTCCGGTCAATTCACCTTAGAGACTTTTAAATGAATAGACTTTCCACTATTTTAATTTCCTTGATAATTATAAGTCTATTTAGTTTTTCTATTTTTAAATTTCTTTTTAATTGGAGGATAATTGCTTTACAATATTGTGTTGGCTTCTGCCATACAACACATGAATAAGTATACATATGTCACCTCTCTCTTGAACCTCCCCCTGCCCCACCCCACCCCTCTAGATCGTCCCAGAGCACCAGGCTGAGCTCCCTGTGCTGTACAGAAACTTCCCACTTGTTGTTCACTCCCTGTGCTGTACAGAAACTTCCCACTTGTTGCAAAGAGTCAGTCACTCAATTGTGGCTGACTCTTTGCAACACCATGGACTGCAGCATCCCAGACCTCCCTGTCCTTCAGTAATTCCTGGAGCTTGCTCAAACTCATATCTGTTGAGTCAGTGATGCCATCCAACCATCATCATCCTCTGTCATCCCCTTCTCCTCCTGCTCTCAATCTTTCCCAGCATCAGGGTCTTTTATAATGAGTCAGCTCTTCACATCAGGCTGCCAAAGTATTGGAGCTTCAGCTTCAGCATTAGTCCTTCCAAAGAATATTCAGGATTGACTTCCTTTAGGATGGATTGGTTTGATCTCCTTCCTGTCCAAGGGACTCTCAAGAGTCTTCTCTAACACCACAGTTCTAAAAATCAATTCTTCAGCGCTCAGCCTTCTTTATGGTCCAACTCTCAATTCCATCCATGACTACTGAAAAAACTGTAGCTTTGACTATACAGACTATCTGTTTTACATATGGTAACATATATGTTTCATCTTGAGTCAATTTCTTAAAAGATATCCATGTGTAAGTTTTCAGATGGCGTTGGCTTAAGTTGCGCATAATATTCTCTTCTGATTTTTTCACCTCTACTGAATCAGCAGTTATGTCTCCTTTTAATACTAATACTTTTTATTTGTATACTCTATTTTTATGTTGATTGAATTTATCAGAGGTTTATTTCATTAAGCTTCTCAAAAGCCTGGTTTTTAGTTTTATTTCATTCTCTTTTATTGTTTCTTTACATTCTTTTAAATGAATTTTTGCTCTTATCTCTGCTATTTATTTCCATTACTTTATTGGGTTTGCTCTGTGCTCTCCTATAATATCTTTTATGGATAAATAAATATCAATCACTAGTTCTCTCTTGTGATTACTGTGATGAATAATTACCTCATGCTTAAAAAATGTATACAGAATAATTTAACAAACACTAAGTTTCTACCACCTAGCTTAAGAAATAAGGTGAATGGAGACAATTCTATTCCCCTCCTTCCCCTTCATACTCAGAAGTAAACCCTATCCTGATTTTAGATGTTTATCATGCATATTTATGTTTTTATATTTTTATTATATATATACCCACAAACAATATATAGTAATACAACATTACTATGCATGGGTGATTTTAAACTATACATAAAATCATATCGTAGAAATCCTTCTAAAGTTTATTCTCCTTTTCTTAATATTATGTGTTTGATATTGAACTAAATAAATTTAGTTTTAGTTTGTTCATTTAACTCATGTATAGTATTCACTCATTCGCTCATTATTTGAGTGTACACAATTTGTCCATTTTCCCATTGGTCAATATTTAGATTGAGTTCCAATTTTTTATAATTGTAAATAATGCTGCAATGAACATTCTTATAAATTTTTATGCCTTTTATATCTTTAAAAGTTTTAAGTATACTTACTTAAAAACTACTCTATGAATTTCTCTGGTAACCAGTGCTCTTGGTGTTTTAATCTTCTTTTGTTATTAATATTTATTTATTTATTTATCTATCCATCTACTTCTCTATCTAGACATTTACATAATACTATGTCTCACTTCAGTTCAGTTCAGTCGCTCAGTCGTGTCCAACTCTTTGCGACCCCATGAATCGCAGCACGCCAGGCCTCCCTGTCCATCACCAACTCCCGGCGTTCACTCAAACTCATATCCATCGAGTCGGTGATGCCATCTAGCCACCTTATCCTCTGTCGTCCCCTTCTCCTCCCGCCCCCAATCCCTCCCAGTATCAGGGTCTTTTCCAGTGAGTCAACTCGTCGCATGAGGTGGCCAAAGTATTGGAGTTTCAGCTTTAGCATCAGTCCTTCCAATGAACACCCAGGACTGATCTCCTTTGGGATGGACTGGCTGGATCTCCTTGCAGTCCAAGGGACTCGCAAGAGTCTTCTCCAACACCACAGTTCAAAAGCATCAATTCTTCGGTGCTCAGCTTTCTTCACAGTCCAACTCTCACATCCATACATGACCACTGGAAAAACCATAGCCTTGACTAGATGGACCTTTGTGGACAAAGTAATGTCTGCTTTTTAATATGCTGTCTAGGTTGGTCATAACTTTCCTCCTAAGGAGTAAACATCTTTTAATTTCATGGCTGCAGTCACCATCTGCAGTGATTTCTGAGCCCCCCCAAAAAAGTCTGACACTGTTTCCACTGTTTCCCCATCTATTTCCCATAAACTGATGGGACCAGATGCCATGATCTTCGTTTTCTGAATGTTGAGCTTTAAGCCAACTTTTTCACTCTCCTCTTTCACTTTCATCAAGAGGCTTTTTAGTTCCTCTTCACTTTCTGCCATAAGGGTGATGTCATCTGCATATCTGAGGTTATTGATATTTCTCCCGGCAATCTTGATTCCACCTTGTGCTTCTTCCAGCCTAGCGTTTCTCATGCACTTAAACAAATATAAAATTACTTAATGTTGTTTTGTCTGTTGGCTCTCTAATGCATGTTGTTTTGTTTCTGTGTGTGTTTTGTAATTGTGGATTCATCATTAGCCTCTTTTACCTGGTGGAATGCGTATGGTTTAGGAAATGGAAGTGCTCCTCCACAGGAGTTCTGCTTTACTTCTGCCAGGTACCCACGAATAACATTGTCTTAGAATCACTTTATATATTAATTTTTCAGTTTAAGTTTTACAGAAAAATTGGAAAGAATAGATTTGGATCCTACATTTGCATAAAGCAGAAAGTAGAGATTCTGAATTCGCAAGGATAAAAGAGAGCAAAACAAAGACATGCTTTCTTCTCTCTCTATGTTGGTAGGTGGAATTTTACCTAGAGAATCTATTCTCTACAGATCAACCCTGCAAGCATCCTAGTTTATGTGGTTTTCCATTGCGGTTACTTGCTTCATTCAGACCCAAGACAGGATCTCCTATCCCTGAATTTGACCCAAAGTATAATTATTAGACCTAATTACACACTCAAGACTCCTCCTCCCAGGGAAACTATTTCATGAGCTCACAGGATTTCCCTGTTCACTACAGTTTCATTTATGTCACTGACATTTGCTTTCCTACTAGATCAATCATGCACTTTGGTCTTTGTTGTTATATTAATAATTTAGCAAGAGTTTCAGAGAAGATACACTACTCTGGGCAGCTTCTACTAATTGATCAGGATGATCTTTGAAAACATAAATCAAATTTTATCTCTCTCCTGCCTAAAACCTTCCAAAGAACTGATTTCAGCCTGATGGCAACTAAAAGCATCAGAGAAACTTCCAGTTATACAGGTATACCTCAGAGATAGTGCAGTTTTGGTTCCAGACCACTGTAATAAAATGAGTGCTGCAATAATGACTTGCAATAACACAAGTAACATGAATTTTTTGTTTCCCAGTGCATATAAAAGTTATGCTTTGGTTCGGTTCAGTTCAGTTTAGTTCAGTCGCTCAGTCGTGTCCACTCTTTGCGACCCCATAAATCACAGCACGCCAGGCCTCCCTGTCCATCACCAACTCCCGGAGTTCACCCAAACTCATGCCCATCGAGTCGGTGATGCTTACACTATATCATAGTCTACTAAGTATGCAATAGCATTATGTCTAAAAGAAAACAATGTGCTTATTTTAATTTAAAAATATTTTATTGCCCAGAAAAATGCTAACCATCATCTGACCCTTCAGCAAGTCATAATCTTTTGCAACAATTACATCAAAGACCACTGATCACAGATTACCAAAACAAATATAATTTAAAAGTTTGAAATACTATAGAAACTACCAGAATTTACCACAGAGACACAAAGTAAGCAAATGTGTAGGAAAAATGACACCAATAGGCTTGTTTGAGGCAGAGTTACCACAAAGCTTCAACTTATGAAAAACACAATATCTGTGAAGCACAATTAAACAAAGAATGCCTGTTAGATTAAGAATAATAAACCCATGTCTGGACCCAATGAGAAAGGTTCATGATCCATTAGAAATGTCCGCTTCCTCTGCATAGAAAGCAGAAGGGCAGCAGGCACACCATAGATCTCCTAACTCTGTCTAATCTCTCCTTTTTCACTTAAACTGATGCACAGAAGAGTTAAGTGATTTGCCCAAAGTCACGCAGCTGGGAGACAGGTTTAGACATTTTACTCTTCAAATGGTTTTCTTCATTTTAATTACGTTATTGAAGATATCATGACTTATATAAAGTCAGATTCTAATTAATTCTAAATATCCAGGCACCAGAGACTTTTCTCAGTGCTAACAACAGAAAGATGAACAAGAAATGATCTCTGCCCTTGAGGAGTCCACATTCTAGCAAACCTTAAATAAGTACAAGGAAAAATAAGAACTACAGCAGGTGAATATACATGGTGGTCTGGAAAAAAACAGAAGCAAGAGCCGAACTCACTGGGGAGGTCAGGAAGGTGACGTTTAATCTATGCAAAATCTATTCAGGTTTGTTTGATCGTACATCTAGTCCAGTAGAATAAGAAAGTGTTCTATTTTTAACTCTGTATTCATTCATGTCATTCCATAAATATTTACTTAAATATTTGCTGAGTTCTCTCCTCACATCAGGTTCCTCACTGCAAAAGCCAAGGGAGAAGAATGACTGGGGGAAAAAGTCTACCCTTGGAAGAGGGGGTGGCACCAGGACACCTTCTCCCAAGGTTGTAAGCACAAGGCAAAGCCAGGATGATAAGGAAAAAAATATAGAATTTTTAGAAAACTTGGCTCCCAACTACGGAGATTTCCAGGATACTTGTGGCACACCCTCTTTCCCTATGAAAACATGATTTAGGGGGAAATAAAAAAAGGGATTAGATCTGACAGACAGAGTGTCTGAAGAACTATGGACAGAGGTTCATAACACTGTACAGGAAGTGGTGACCAAAATCATCCCAAAGGAAAAGAAATGCAAGAAGGCAAAGTGGTTGTTTGAGGAGGCCTTACAAACAGCGGAGGGAAGCAAAGTGAAAGGTAAAGAGGAAAGGGAAACATACACCCAACTGAATGCATATTTCCAAAGAATAGCAAGGAGAAATAAGAAAGACTTCTTAAGTGACCAATTTAAAGAAACAGAAGAAATCAATAGAATGGGAAAGGATAGAGATCTCTTCAAGGAAATTAGAGATACCAAGGGAAAAATTCATTCAAAAAGGCACAATAAGGGACAGAAATGGCAAGGACCTAACAGAAGCAGAAGAAATTAAGAAGTGGCAGGAATACACAAAAGAATGGTACAAAAAAGGTCTTAATGACCTGGATAATCATGATGGGGTGGTCATTTACCTAAAGCCAGATATTCTGGAGTCTGAACTCCAGTGGGCCTTAGGAAGCATTAATATGAACAAAGCTAATGGAGGTAATAGAATTCCAGCTGAGATATTTCAAATCCTAAAAACTGATGTTGTTAAAGTGCTACATTCAATATGCCAGCAAATTTGGAAAACTCAGCAGTGGTCACAGGACTGGAAAAGGTTAGCTTTCATTCCAGTCCCAAAAAAAGACAATGCCAAAGAATGTTCAGACCACCAAACAATTGCACTCATTTCATGTGCCAGCAAGGCTATGCTCAAAATCCTTCAAGCTAGGCTTCAACAGTACGTGAACCGAGAACTTCCAGATGTACTAGCTAGATTTATAAAAAGCACAGGAACCAGAGATCAAATTGCCAACATCTGTTGGATCATAGAAAAAGCAAGAGAATTCCAGGAAAATATCTAGTTCTTCTTCATTGACTACACTAAAGCTTTTAACTGTACGGATCACAACAAACTGGTGGAAAATTCTTAAAGAGATGGAAATACCAGACCACCTCACCTGCCTCCTGAGAAACCTGTGTGCAGGTGAAGAAGCAACAGTTAGAACCAGACTTGGAACAACAGACTGGTTCCAAACTGGGAAAGGAGTGCATCAAGGCTGTATATTGTCACCCTGCTTATTTAATGTGTATACAGAGTACATCATGCGAAATGCCAGGCCAGATGAATCACAAGCTGGAATCAAGATTGCCAGGAGAAATAACAACAACCTCAGATATGCAGATGACACCACCCTAATGGCAGAAAGTGAAGAGGAACTGAAGGTCCTCTTGATGAATGTAAAAGAGGAGAGTGAAAATTCTGGCTTAAAACTTGACATTCATAAACTAAGATCATGGCATCTGGTCCTATCAATTCATGGCAAATAGATGGCGAAAAGTGAAAACAGTTGCAGATTTTATTTTCCTGGGCTCCAAAATCACTGTGGATGGTGACTGCAGCCATGAAATTAAAAGACATTTGCTCCATGAAAGAGAAGTTATGACAAACAAAAAAGCTAGATGGTGTATTAAAAAGCAGAGATATCACTTTGCTGACATCTGTATAATCAAAGCTATGGTTTTTCCAGTAGTCATGTACAGATGTGAGAGTTGGACCTTAAAGAAGGCAGAGCACTGAAGAATTGATGCTTTTGAACTGTGGGGCTGGAGAAGACTCTTGAGAGTCCTTTGGATGGCAAGGAGATCAAACCAGTCAGTCTTTAAAAAAATTAACCCTGAATATTCATTGGAAAGACATGCTGAAGCTGAAGCTCCAAAACTTTGGCCACCTGATGTGAAGAGTGGACTCATTGGTAAAGACCCTGTTGCTGGAAGAGATTGAGGGTAGGAGGAGAAGGCGGCAACAGAGAAAGAGATGATTGGTTGGCATCACCAATTCAATGGACAAAAGTTTGAGCAAACTCTGGGAAATAGTGAAGGACAGGGTGGTCCGACATGCTGCAGTCCACAATGTTGCAAAGATCAGAGATGACTGAGGGACTGAACAATAGCAACAAAAGAAGTGAAGGCTTTACCACACCACTGTTCTACCTATTCTATCCAGACCATCCCTACACCCAATATCCAGAATAGTCAATACATGCTTATTGTTTGGAAGATGTTTTGGGTACCTCTTGTATCCCCTTGAAAACCTTCTCAAACTCATGTCTCCCTCTAATCACTGATGCAGATACTGGTTTCAACTAGGCTGTGGTCATCTCTGAGCAGCTGTATTCAGACCACTGACCTCCCTGGGTCTGCACTGAGTACATCTCAGTTCCTGCCTGGAGCACCCACTGAAACCCATTCTGTGCTTAACACCCATGGCCTGAAGTGCAAGGTTCTGTGGGACCTATTTTGATCAATGGGAACCTGAAGCCAATGAATAAATGCTTCCCTCCTTGGTCCTCTGGGCAAAGAGTTCTCAGGCACATCCCATAAAGGTCCTCGGAAAGTCCTAGCAGAATCAAGTGTTATGACCTGCCAATAGTGGTAGCCAAGTCAATAACCCATCATTGTGTGGGCTTCCCCCCTTTCCCTGTTCACTCCCCTGCCCTATGCTCCTGCTCCCTACAATCACAGTTCTAAATAAGCTACCTCAACAGGGAAGCCTTTGTCTCAGGCCCTGATTTCTGGGGAGCTTAGACCAAGACTTTTTCATTTTGTTATTTTATTCTACTCTTAAAAGTCCTTCTAAAGAGACAGAAGTTGCAATTGTGTTTAGTGACTAATCTAAAAATTCAACAGGAGTCCCAAAATGTCACCATGACTTCTTTCAAGATACAGCCACTTAAAATTAGCTGGTCAAAGAATCAGAACTAACCCCAGAGATACACCTGCACTTGCTCCACAGAAACATATTGAAGGTGCTTTCAAGCTATTTTCAAGTCTAATTTCTCAAGTTTTCTCACTGAAGACCAGTTTGTCAGCAAGACTGCCTGAGTCATGAATGTTTCAGTTTATTATTTTTTCTTTTGTCCAAAACACAGAAAAGTCAGTCAGTGATACCATTCATCACGACTGCCAGAAGCCTATATGAGTAGAGTCACCCACAGCTCATAAGAGCCCACACTCACCCAAGCATCACCCATCACTTCATATAGGGTGTCTGTGTTAATGGGGTCAGAAGGAACACAACTCTGATTTAAAAGAAACCCACTCTCTGGAGGCCAGGTGATGATGGCCATTGAGCAGTGGAGGTATCCTGTTTTCACTCTTTTTTAAAATTTTAATTGGTGGATAATTACTTTACAATATTGATGGTTTTTGCCATACATCAACATGAATCAGCCATTGGTATACATGTGTCCCCTTCCTCCTGAACTTCCCTCCCACCTCCCTCCCCACCCTATCCCTCCAAGTTGTTACAGAGCACCGGATTCGAGTGCCCTGCATTATACATCAAACTCTCACTGGCTATCTATTTTACATACGGTAATGCTTATGTTTCAATGATATTCTCCCAAATCATCCCACCCTCTCCTTCTCCTTCTGAGTCCAAAAGTCTGTTCTTTATGTCTGTGTCTCCTTTGCTGCCATGCATGTAGAATCATCAGTACCATCTTTCTAGATTCCAAATATATGCATTAATACATAATATTGGTCTTTCTGTCTGACTTACTTTACTCTATAACAGGCTCTAGGTTCATCCACCTCATTAGAAATGACTCAAATGCATCCCTTTTCATAGCTGAGTAGTGTTCCACTGTGGATAACAACCTCCTTATCCATTCATCTGCCAATGGACATCTAGGTTACTTCCAAGTCCTAGCTACTGTAAATAGTGCTTCAGTGAACACTGGGGTACATGTGTCTATTTCAATTCTGGTTTCCTCTGGGTATATGCCCAGTGGTGGGATTGCTGGGTCATATGGCAGTTTTATTCCCAGTTTTTTTTTAAGTAATCTCCACACTGTTCAAATAATTTCACAATTTGTATGGAAACACAGAAGACCCTGAATAGCCAAAGCAATCATGAGAAGAAGAATGGAACTGGAGAAATCAACTTTCCTGACTTTGGACTATACAACTATACTACAAAGCTACAGTCATCAAGACAGTATGGTTCAGTTCAGTTCAGTCGCTCAGTCGTGTCTGACTCTTTGCGACCCCACAAATCACAGCACGCCAGGCCTCCCTGTCCATCACCAACTCCTGGAGTTCACTCAAACTCATGTCCATTGAGTCGGTGATGCCAGCCAGCCATCTCATTCTCTGTCGTCCCCATCTCCTCCCACCCCCAATCCCTCCTAGCATCAGACTCTTTTCCAGTGAGTCAACTCGTTGCGTGAGGTGGCCAAAGTATTGCAGTTTCAGCTTTAGCATCAGTCCTTCCAATGAACACCCAGGATTGATCTCCTTTAGAATGGACTGGTTGGATCTCCTTGCAGTCCAAGGGACTCTCAAGAGTCTTCTCCAACATCACAGTTCAAAAGCATCAATTCTTCGGCGATCAGCTTTCTTCACAGTCCAACTCTCACATGCATACATGACCATGGGAAAAACCATAGCCTTGACTGCCACAAAATAGAAATATAGATCAATGGAACAAAACAGAAAGTCCAGAGATAAATCCATGCACCTATGGACATCTTATCTTTGACAAAGGAGGCAAAAATATACAATGGAGAAAAGACAATCTCTTCAACAAGTGGTGCTGGGAAAACTTGTCAATTACACCTAAAAGAATGAAATTATAACACTTTTCACACCATAAACAAAAATAAACTCAAAATGAATTAGAGACCTAAACATAAGACCAGAAACTATAAAACTCTTAGAGGAAAACATAGGCAGAACACTCTCTGACGTAAATCACAACAAGATGATTACTCCTAGAGTAATGGAAATAAAAACAAAAATAAACAAATGGGACCTAATTAAAAGCTTTTAGACAATGAAGGAAACTATAAGCGAGGTAAAAAGACAACCCTCAGAACAGGAAAAAAATAATAGCAAGTGAAATAACTGACAAAGAATTAATCCCCAAAATATAAAAGCAGCTCATGCAGCTCAATACCAGAAAAACAAACAACTCAGTCAAAAAGTGGGCAGAAGACCTAAACAGACATTTATCCAAAGAAGACATACAAATAGCTATTAAACACATGAAAAGATGCTCAACATTGCTCATTACTAGAGAAATGCAAATCAAAACCACCATGAGGTATTGTCTCACACCAGTCAGAATGGCCATCTGCAAAAAGTCTACAAACGATAAATGCTAGAGAGGGTGTGGAGAAAAGGGAACCCTCTTACACTGCTGGTGGAAATGCAAATTGTTTTCATTCTTGCCTACTTTACTTAATCCAAGAGACCAGGGTCAATGTCCTGCATGCCGTTGGTACCCTAATCTAGCTAACATACTTAGGGGGGATTTACCATATCATATTCAGCTTTTTTCAAGACAAGATTAGCCTTGTGGACCTGAGTTTGGTTTGATTCCTTGGAATCAAGAATCAGGTTCTTATACAATTCTTCTGTGAAAGATAGCACAAAATAGCAAATATGGGTAGTCAAAAAAATCTGCATTCTTAAGGTGACCTGCCTGTAGTCAGTTTGGTACCACATCATTCCCTTCTAAAACTGGGAGCTACTTTTCCCAGAATTCCCTTTGCCTTATGGCTCCAGGTAAGTTTGTCAATGAAACATGTAAATCTTATGCTCACAGCCCATAGAGTTCTGACCAATATACCAATCTCTTGCTCAAAATTCTTAGACCCTGATACACACCAAGAGAGGGATGGTAGCCATTATATGAATGACATCAGTCTTGAGTTAGACATTTTGAGTTACAAATATTTCTTGCTCAAATCAAAAATTCCCCCCAAAAAAATATTCCCCCAAATTTCTTCTTTTACTCAGAATTATTTTCCTAACTTTAGGTACACCCGTCAGAGTTTTTTACCCTCTTTCTAGTTTGAGGGTCTACTTAATAGAGCCCCTAAGAGCTTCCCTGGTGGCTCAGACAGTAAAGAATCTGCCTGCAATACAGGAGACCTGGGTTCAATCCCTTGGTCAGGAAGATTCCTTGGAGGAGGAAATAGCAACTGACTCCACTATTCTTGCCTGGAGAATCCCCATGGACAGGGGAGTCTGGTGGACTACAATCCATAGGGTCCCAAAGAGTCAGACATTACTGAAGCAACTTAGCACACAGGACTCTTACCATCAGTCCCAAAGGCCTGTTCATCACTCCTTCCGCTCCTCCAGATCCTCACGCCAATAGAATCTCTATAGCTTTCATGCCTAACTCAGAATTCCCTAAATGCACATGCAGAGGAGAACACACCATTTCTAAAACATGATGCTGTCCTGGAGGAATTTCATCCATTACAAAATTAAACAGTGAAACGTGAAACATCACCAGGTTGTCAGAGTCATGGTCAAATTGGCCAGAGCTTTGACTCTGTGTGGTGGGGTGGGGAGGTGCTGGTGTCTGAGAGAAGGAAGAACGTGCTTCCCCAGTGCCTTCCATTTGGGGCTGATCTCATACAAGTTACTCAGTAAATATCTTCTGCAGGTACCGACTGTCTCACATGTTTCTTACTGTGAAAATGGGATAGCTCCATGACTGTATCCATCAGATGCTGCATCCACCTGCCAATAACAGAGATAAAAAAAGGACAGTGGCCTGTAAAAGGCTGATGAGGTGGGTGATCTGGGTCAAAGTTGGCAGACACCCAGGTTCCTGCCAATCTTCTCCACAGTGCCTCATCCCTTCTTACGTGGTGCCCAGTCTCAAAGTTACCTCATTGTCCCACATGGCTGCTAGAGCCCTGAACATCACATCCTGGTCCAGGGAAGAAGCGAAAGAAGAAGGAGTAAAGGCCACATTTTACCTGTAAGTTGTTTCTTAAGGAGCTTCCCTGGAAGTCCCACCCAAAAGCCTCTGCCTACAGCTCATTGGCACCCCTGGTTCCAAAGAGGCTGGAAAGTGTGGTCATGAAGGCAGATGCACTGGCACCTGAAAGAATACCAAAGCTCAGTCACTAAGAAATGAACAGGAAATGGACAGGAGACAGGCCCCCAGGAGTCTCTGCCCCAGTGGGAAATAGCGTGGGGCTGGAGACAAACCTGACTCTGTTGCCAAGGAGCTGAGCAGCTTTGACATGACTTAGCCTCCCAGAGCCCAAGCCCATCCATCTTCACAATGGGGATAATAGCAAAGCCATCCCTTGAAGTGATTAAATGAGGTGGGCATCTGGGGTTGTCCTCACAGCACTAACCACACACTTAATGCAGGAAGTCGGCACCGTTCTCAGTCTGGACTTGGCAAGCAACCTGAAACTGCTCCTGACTCACATATGCTCACCTGCATCTCCCATTTCTGTCCCGAATCGAGCTTCCCAGCTGATCCCACAGCTTCTGGGTCACTTCTGGGTACGGAAACACTCCAGTCTTGCCCAGTCCAATTCAATCTGGTTCAAATCTTTCACCTCGTATCCTGTTTCAGCCTTTCCCCATCCCCCAAAGCAGAGGTTGTCAGTGCCCACCCCTGGCACTCATGTTTCTGGCACATATCGGGAGCTCACGGACTTTCCCGCCATGCACATGACACTGTCGGGCTGGGCCCAACCCTCCGTGAGTGACAGGGGGAGCTGCAGGTTGAATGCCCACTGGGCCCCTGGTGGAAAACTCAGGGGAGGTGTTAGCCACGTCGCCCACAGCAGGAACCACTAAGTGTGGCAGGCAGCCTTTGATTGGCTTCCTTCCCTTAATATCTCTGTCCCCACTTGCTTGGCAGCATCCTAAGACCACTTATCAAGTATTCACACTGAATCCTGTCCTTGGGCTCCCCCCAAGGACATTTACTCAGGCCCCAGCAGTGGGGGAGGCACCAGAACTGGTAAGAACAGCCCACTCTCATGGTCCATGCCCACTTCTGTGCTCCAGCTCCTACTGTGATCAGCAGTGAGAGGAAAGCAGTCTTTTCCCCTCACTGAGGCTGCTGGAACGCTTTCAATCCCATCAAACCTCTATAGGTGCATCTGAGTATTGTAGAGTTTTATGGGGAGGATGTCAAGGAGTCCCTCCACTGTTCCCTTACATAGGCGATGCCCTCTAGCTGACCTCTTCCAACATTCCCTCAAAGCACCGCCCCCACCCCGCCCCGCCGAGACTCCCATGCTCCTTCTGCACAGCCTCCTGTTGCCAAGGCTCCTCAGTGGGGGCCAGTATCCTTGGACAAGGACTGCTGAGAATACCCAAGCCACCCTTCCTTCTGCAGCATCCTCTGTGCCCCGAGGAAGCATATGCATCCTGGCCACATCAGTGGTGCAAAGTGCCTACAGTTCTACAACCCTCTTTCTCTGTATCCACCGGGACAGGCTGCTCCACCAGCCTCTCACCTTCAGCATGTCTGGCCAGGAGCTGGTTCCAGTCTCTCTGCTTCTGTACATTTCCAGACTCCCGGGGAGACTTGCCAGGCTGTCTGTGAATTCTTCCACTGGCAGCCCCGGAGGACCCACAGGTTTCATCAGCTCAGCCAGTGTCCTGCTTAGGAGTGAGATACTTGTCTCTCTCTAGAGAGAGAGAGAGTTTGCTTAATGTTGCACCCAGGTGAAACCACCCCCTCCCCAGGAAAGAAGGAAAATAAATTGATGTGTCACCCCCACTGAACTAATCAGTCAGGAATCCTAGAGATTCCCCAGACTTATCTTCACACCTGGGAGGGGAGTGAAGGCAGCAGAAGCATTTCTACCACGTCTTAGTAAGTCCTGGGGAAGGAGTGTGCTGACCATTTTGCTGCTGTCAGGGCTGTGGAACTTCTCAGTGCCAGTGATCCTGAGCCTGGGACTCTAACCAGAGTGCTGAGGTAACACGATAAGCCCCAACCAATGCCCCCCAGTTCTGTTACTCTTATTTTGATTGTGACTTTCACAGCTACATTGAGCATATTTCATTCACTGTGGCCCTCCTCCAGGCAGTCCTCCTGGCTTAGGCACTTGTGGAAACATGGTTGTTTGCTTCTCCCCTTAGTGGCTCCGCACTCTGATTTCCTGATGTTCCCCAGAATCTTATTTGGCTTCCAAGCCTGAGTTTCCCAACCCAGGCTGGCACTAGAAACTCCTGTGGTCTGGCCAGAGCAGGGGTCTGGAAACAAGTTCTGAGAAATTGCTCCAGTGTTATCACCTTGAGGAATGTGTGTGTGTGTATGGTTGTTGTTTAGTCACTAAGAAATATCCTACTCTTTGTGACTCCATGGACTGTAGCCCAGCAGGCTCCTCTGTCCATGGGATTTCCCAGGCAAGGATCCTGGAGAAGGTTGCCATTTCCTTCTCCAGGGGATCTTCCTGACCCAGGGATCAAACCCGCATCTCCTGCATTGGCAGGCAGTTTCTTTACCACTGAGCCTCCAGGGAAGCCTTGTTTATATACACTCATATCTTTATATGGAGATGATCTCTAGAACCTGTAATGGGAAGGGAACTGGGTGGTTGGAGATGGAAGTGTAAGAGTTATAATAAGAGCCAGCACTGTGCTGAGCACTTGACATATAGTAATTCATTTAATTAGCATAACAACTCTCTACAGTAAGTGTTATTATTATGTTTATTTTACAGATGATGAAGCTTCATTTTTTTTATTGTTTCCGTTTAGGCTCACATTATCTATTTAAATAAATTGAGATGAGAAGAGGCAGTGGACAGATGGCTGGACAAAGTTAAGCTTTTCCAGGTGAAACTATTTCATATCCCTAGTTGAAACCCTCTGCTCTGAGGGTACCATTCCCACCAAGACTTTCCAGAAGACTCCAGAGGGTGGAGCAGGAGGCAAGAGAACCCCTTGCCATGACTTCTACCCACCTGTGCTTAGAGCTGAACTCTAAGAGGCTCAGTGTTAATGAGGCCTGGACCAGCAGCTGGAGTTAGCACCTTCTTGTCCCATCTCAGTAAATCACTGTCTCCCTGATGAACGGCTCAGAGGTGAGATCTGAGTCACCCTATACAATGCTTAAGAGGAGACACCACCAAACAAGACTCGAAGGCATCAGATGAGCTCAGTACCTTGTAACGGGCCGTGGGAGCAGGCAGGAGCAGCCCAGGATCCACTGTAACTTGGTTTCCTCACGGGAATGGGGAAAGCACGTGTGCATCAAGGTGACTTCCCTCGATTACAGCTGAAAACCAACGTGATCATGCGAGGAACCTCCTCCCAGATCCCCAGAGAGAAGGAAACACCCTCCGGTTCACGGTTGATTCCAAGCTTGCAGGTGGTGCAAACTCTTTTCCCTCTAATCCAGCCTTCCTTCAGAGCCCTCCACCCCACAGAACCAGGTGCATGAAGTTAGTAGATGGTTCCTCTTCCCTGAAGATAACCCTTGCTCACTTGGGTTTAGTGGGTAAAGTGAGGCTCCACGGTGGCTATGTGACCTTCTGTATTTCAGGACATTTCTGGACTCGGGTTGTGCTCCTCCCTCTCTCTGCATCCGTCAGCTCCACTTTGCTCTGTTCCAACCCAGTTCTGAGTAAACGCTTCCTTTGTGGGGGCAAGCTGACTTCCTGAAGCTCCAAGTCCCCATCCTACCCCTCAGCACCGCCATTGTCTCAACAAACATCCCACAATGCATGCTCATTGGCTGGCTGGGGTTTGGCCCCCAAACGTGGACCATCCACAGATGGAATGGAAAGGTCTCCTTAGACCTGGAAAGCCAATCACACACACAGCCTTAGATCCCAGGAGTGGGTGTCTATGACCCCCAATCACAGGGCCCGAGGAGATGGGGAAAAGTCCATGGAGGAAACGTGGTGTGGCCCCAGGACTGTCCCGAGCCATGTGTAAAATCATACAGTGGTAGAAATGGAAGAAACTTTGGAGAAATTCTCATCCCACCCCCTCATTTTACAGATGAGGAAACTGAGTCCCAGGGAGGCCATCCACGACCCTGCAGCAGAGCTGAGTCACACTCCGCATGTTACTCCATAAGAACAGTACCAGCAGAGCCCAAGGGTGGGGAGCATGCACTCTGTCCCCCTCACCTTCTCGAGAGCACATTTTAAAAATTCTCTTAGAAATTGCAAGAGATTCAATATCCTGGCTGACATTGTACTGTAGTTTTGGAAAATGCTTGTCATTGGGAGAAACTGGGTAAAGGGTGCAGAGTCCCTCTGTACTATTTACAATTGCTGGGAATCTACAATTGTCTTAATAAAAATTTTAGTTAAAAATCTATGAGAGGAATCTCCACAGTGTTCTCCATAGTGGCTGTACCAGTTTGCATTCCCACCAGGAGTGTAAGAGGGTTCCCTTTTCTCCACACCCTCTCCAGCATTTGCTGTTTGTAGACTCTTTGATGGTGACCATTCTGACCAGTGTGAGATGATACCTCAATAAAAACTGGAAATAGAACTGCCATATTACCCAGGAATCCTGCTGGTGTACATACATATCAAGGAAACCAGAATTGAAAGACACACATGTACCCCAATGTTCATTGCAACACTGTTTACAATAGCTAGGACATGGAAGCAACCTAGATCTCCATGGGCAGACAAATGGATAAGGAAGTTGTGGTACATATACACAATGGAGTATTACTCAGCTATGAAAAAGAATGCATTTGAGTCAGTTCTAACAAAGTGGATGAAACTGGAACCTATTATACAGAGTGAAGTAAGCCAGAAAGAGAAAACACCAACACAGTATATTAACATGTATATATGGAATTTAGAAAGATAGTAACGATGATCCTATATTCAAGGCAGCAAAAGAGACACAGATGTAAAGAACAGACTTTGGGGCTCGGTGGGGGAAGGTGAGGGTGGGACGATTTGAGAGAATAGCGTTGAAACATGTATGTTACCATATGTGAAACAGATGACCAGTCCAAGTTCGATGCATGAAGCAGGGCACTCAAAGCTGGTGCACTGGGACAACCCAAAGGGATGGGATGGGGAGGGAGGTGGGAAGGGGGTTCAGGATGGGGGACACATGTACCCCTGTGGCTGATTCATGTCGATGTAAGACAAAAACCATCACAATATTATAAAGTAATTATCCTCCAATTAATATAAACTAAATTTTTTTTTAAATCTGTGAGAGGAATTTTAAAACAGCATGAAACTGTATATCTAGTTAAGACAGTGCTTGCTGTGTTCAGCTCATCAAACTACCCTCTGAACCAAATAGAGAAATATAGAAAAATGGTGCATGTGTGTGTTCAGTTGTCCAACTCTTGGTGACCCTATGGATTGTAGCCCACCAGGCTCCTCTGTCCATGGGATTTTTCCCAGCAAGAATACTGGAGTGGGTTGCCATTTCCTCCTCCAGGGGATCTTCCTGACTCAGGGATCAAACTGGTATCTATTGCGTCTCCTGCATTGCAGGTGGATTCTTTACTACTGAGTCACCAGGGAAGCCCATTTAGAACAATGATAGGAAAAGTATTAAAATATATACGTAAGTGTGGCATTGACCCACTAAAAAACAAAGTAAACATCTCCCTAGATAAGATCAGAAGTGGATGGAAACACTCAGGCGCAAGAGGATGAGGTGGGGCCTTGTTGAAGCCAGGAGTGTACTGTACTCTGAGATTAGGGGTGGGGGGAGATGGGTGGGAACTCAGTCCCTCTGTAGGGACTGGCTTCTGTCAGTGTAGGGTACAGAGGGGCTGGATCAGGTGTCTCTCATCCATCATGGGTCATAATTCTACGCCCACAGTGTTGGTATGGATAACAAAGCGCTAACCGGATCGCGGCAGAAGCAGAGACAGCCTGGAGTCACTGGTTGGAGACAGCACCTGCAACATCCGTGTAGGAAGAGTGGTCAAAGTGGCCAACGTAAGAGCTGATTCCAAACCTCCTGACCTGGAGGGATGAACAAGGGGAGGGAAAATACGCACATGCACACAACACACACACACACGCACGCACTTCATTTTCCTTCCCTCCCCTTCTTCTGCTTCCCCGTGGTTTCTTCTCTCTACTGAGTAGACAAAATTCAGTCCATCCAAGACAGCCAGCATTTCTGCCCCCAGAGGTTAAAAACAATGTAAGGTTCTTTTGTCACTGCCTTAGACACCTCTATACCTTCGCCTTGAGAAATCCTTTAGAAAAAGATGTGTTAAAAGGTCCTCAGAATTTCCAAACTGCTATTTTTCTCTAGAAGGTAATTGGCCTGGCCCTCCTGACCCTGTGTGCTCACAGGCCCCAGAAGGACACAAGGAACCATCCTCCAAAGCCTCTTGGATTCAGCGTCCCCTTAGGAGTTTCATTACTGAAAACATGCTTCATTTTTATTGTGTGTCCCAAATTCATTTGATCATAAAGCCAAGCAGGGGTTTTGTCCTCATCTGGAATAAAGAACATGCATAAGAACAGAGAGGTCAAGCGCTTTCTCTGAGGTCACACAGCCAGTCAAAGTCCTCTGGGAGCAGAGTCAGCCTGGCATGCTTTCCCCTCCACCTTTTGACACTTCAAATACAGAGTATCAAAGAGAAAGTTACAACCCATTTTCATTAAATTTCAGCTAAAGTCAAGAAAACCTCAACTGTTCAGTAAACCATAATTAGAGAGTATTTTAGTTTCACACTACTTAGCACAACTCCAATATTCAGATAAACACTATGTTAAAAAATTTTCATGAACTATGAATTAGAAGTGACCTGGGACATATAATCTAAGGCCTTCACTCCTTGAGAAATCTGAGGTAAAATGGAGAGAAAGGATTTAATCTAGTTTGGGAGGCAGAGCCCAGGGCTCATAACCATGACCCCCAGTACCTACTGAATACCCACCTCATAGCTGGTGGTGCAGAGCTGTTACCTGACCTAATCTCCACACAGTTGAATGCAGTGGATATCATGAAATACATCCCCATCTTACAGATGAGAATGTAGAGGCTGAGAGAGGTCAGGTGACACACTTGGTGAGCAGCAGTATCCAGAGTTGAGGCCAGGTGGGCTAATTTCAGAGACCACTGTCAAGACCACACTGTGCTATCCTCACCTTACCCAGTAGTCACATGGCTCTAGGAAGTGTTTTGCATCAGACAGACTTCATTTTGTGCCTTGGCTCTGCCACCTCCTACCTGACAACATTTAGCCACTTAACCTCTTTGTGAAATACAGTTTCGTCATTCTCATCAAGAAGATGAGCATTGTAAGAGCACTTACCTTACAGAGTTATTGTGAGGACTGAGATAGTCTATGAAAATTACCTAGCCCAGGTCTTGGCCATAGTAAAGTTTGTTCTCTTATTTACTGATTAAATATGTGCCTGTGTGTGTGCGTGAGTGTGTGTATATGTGCATGCATGCACGGGCATCCATATGGTAACCAGCTTCCAAATTAACTCCTAATGATCCCCACCACCTGATATTCACATCCTTGTGTGTTCTCTCCCTAAACTGTACCTGAGTCAGTCTATGTGACCAACAGAACATAGCAGAAGTCATATATGTCTTTTCCAAAAGTAGGTGATGACTATGACTCCATATTGAACTTCCCTGGTGACTCAGTGGTAAAGAATCTGCCTGTCAATATAGGAGACACAGGTTTGATCCCTGGGTTGGGAAGATCCCCTGGAGAAGGGAACAGCTACCCACTCCAGTATTCTTGCCTGGAGAATCCCATGGACAGAGGAGCCTGGCAGGCCACAGTCCGTGCGGTTGCAAAGAGTCAGACAGGACTACAACTGAGCACATGACTCCGTCTTGATGGGTCTATCTATCTATCTATCAGATGACTTGAGGATGCCAGCAAACACACCATTAATGGTTCTGTGGAAAGGAGCACACAGCACGGAACTGAAGCCTCTGGCTAACTGAGGTCATTCAACAACCACGTGCATGGAAAGATCCTCCAGCCCAGTCCAGGATTCAGATGGTGGCAGCCCCAACAGACAACTTGACCACAGTCTCACGAGAGATCCTTAGCCAGAACAACCCAGTTAAGCCACTCCTGATTCCTGACTCTCAGGAGACGTTATTACACAGAAACAGACAGCTAATGCACCCTCATTTGATTTGGGCAGGGATAGGGGGATCTGTCAGAAAAGGCAATGGCAAGCCACTCCAGGACTCTTGCCTAGAAAATCCCATGGACGGAGGAGCCTGGTAGGCTGCAGTCCATGAGTCTGACGTGACCGAGCAACTTCACTTTCACTTTTCACTTTCACACATTGGAGAAGGAAATGGAAACCCACGCCAGCGTTCTTGCCTGGAGAATCCCAGGGACAGGGGAGCCTGGTGGGCTTCCGTCTATGGGGTCACACAGAGTCGGACATGACTGAAGTGACTTAGCAGCAGCAGCAGCAGCAGCAGGGGGATCTGTAGGGTTGTGATGAAGGTCTTTTGGAGCCTTAGGCCAAGCCCAGAGGAGTTACTTTTGGAGCCTCAGGCTGAGCCCAGAGGCTTGGCCAAAGTTCTTCAAAGATCCATAACTACTTGATTAAGATTTGTCCCACTTAACCTTCTATGTACATCTTCCCGTTGGCCTGCTTCACTGGGTTTGCATTTAGAAGCTGCTTTTAATTGTCTTGAAACAGAATCCTGTTCCAAGCCATCAAGCAACAGAAATAAAGGTGTTTGACATGGGGAAAATAAAAACATTCTTTTCATTTACACATCAGCCGTGGAGAACAACATGAAAACATGTTGCAAGTTTCTTGAATTTGGGCTTCTGCTTTTATTTTTTTTTTTTAAGTATAAATCAGCATCACAGCCCAAATCTTGGAGTGGCAGAGAAATTTAATTGGATGGTGGGATGTTTTACATACATTTGGGTTTTTTTCTCTGTTGTTTTAAAGCTGACAGGATCACCCATCTGCTTAAAATATAATTGAATGGGGAAGTGAGAAGAAAGAAAAAAAGACCTAATTTAAAATTTTAATTCTAAACCAGAAGCCTGGGGGTAACTATTGATACTGACCTTGAACTGGGGGCTCTTTGTAAGCCAAAGATGGCTGTGTGTTAGTGAGAAGACTGTACCATCAGTTTCCAGCCTATGATAGTCATGAAGGATATTCACAAATATTCTGATTCTTCTCCTTTGGGGCAAAGGGTAGGACTGCAACTGCAATTCTCTCTGCCCTTTAAAGTTATGCAGGGCCGTGTTACTTGCTCTAGCCAAGACAATGTGAGCAGAGATGATGTGTGCTGCTTTCAAGTGGAACCTTGGAGAGAGAACCCATCATTCTCTTCCTTCTGCTATAGAGATCATAGAAGCGTCTGTTGAGACGGCACCATGGTCAGCCTGGTTCTCTGAGTCCTGATGAACAGATCATCTCAGCCAGCCCACACTGAATGTATAAAAGGAACGATTTGTTCAGTTAAGCAACTAAAATTTGGGATGGTGGTGGGGTTTTTTCCACACCGTTATCCAGCCTGCCCGACCGATACACAGATTTAAAAACTAAATATAAATGACTTGCTCAGTCTGTAGTCATTCAGTGAACATTAGCTGAGCCCAAACTCTGTCCTAAACGTCTGGTTAGATCTTGGAGGTGGCACCTAGAAGAATATCAGGCACCCAGTATCTGTATAATAAATATTTGTTGAATAAATAATCATAATAATTACTATTATCAGCATGTAATAAGTATCCAAGAAATAATATATGCACTTAATTTTTTCAACAACCCTAGAAGATGAATAGCACTGCTGTGTTCTTTCTTACATATAAGAAATAGGATTTAAAGAGGATAAGTCAGTCACTGTAAATTACATAACCAATAAGTGTCACAGCTAGCCTTTAAATCCATACTGTCTCTAAATCCATCGCTCATTCTCTTAAACATTATACTATGCTGTCTCTAAAGAAGTGAGTGAATAAATGAGAATAAGGATGAAGTAACTGTCTTGGAAGATTTTATACTGGAGAGATGATGTGCCCAGTTAGAGTTACAAGTAATCCATGCCTGGTAGAACTGGGAAAGTTTTCCCAAGGAAGTGACATCTGAGCTGGGTATTGAATGAGAAATTCAGACAAGTTAATGAAAAAGGAGGAATGGGCATTCCTGGCTAAGAGAATGGCATTTTCAAAAGCCTGAAGGACAATGTCACCACCCAGAAATAGGCTACATTTCAGGAATGATAAATCCCCTTTTGTCATCCCTGTAATCGGCACCTGCTCTGAGAAAGCACTCAACTGCAACAAAGTAGGCAGTAGGAGGAGGAGGAAAGTAAGCCTCCTGTTGGCTGCCTGCCTTTCAAGGCCACCATCCATTTATGAGTGTTTATTGAGCCTCTCCTCCTTGCCTGGCATGGTGTTGGTCCTGGAGCTAGAGCAAAGAGTAGTTTGGCCTTGCAGACTTGAGCTGTAAGCTTCAGAATTGAGTCCTTATCAAGGGTGAACTGCACAGGCCAGACAAGGCTCAAGAAAAAATCCTCACCAGCTAAATGACCTTTGGGAGGATTCTGAACTAGTGGCTAGGTCTCTGGGACATAAGTTCACCCCCTTCTCAAGCAACCTTTCTCCATGTCAAGTTGCTTAACCAAGCTGCAGCCACCATGTCAAGTTGTTTAATTGGACCTCAGAGGCTGGGTCAGCAGATGCCTTATACAAAGATATGCTCACTTCTCTTGGCTTTTCTGGCCTCTTGGTGTTTTCATCATTGTTGCACTAACAATGATGGGAGTTTCATTTTTTAAAAATCCCACAGCATAATATGGGAGCAGCAGTGTTTGAGGGCTGGCTGAAAGGGCTTCAGAGGCTTGTAAGAGGATCAGGTTTCCCAGAAGCTCATGTCTGCTTGGCTCTGCTTCAAAGGCCACTAAATTCCTACCAGAATTAAGGAGAAAGATTCCTCAAAATCCTTTTCACTCAAGGTGCGCAAGGCAAGAATTAGACCCATCACATACAACTGGACTTATTATCACTTCTGTGATTTGAGCTGGCTCAGGGATGCTCTCCCTGGCTTCAGATAAATGGACTAAGTGGTCTTAAAATCTGCCTCTGCAGCATCAGAAGGTCAAAGTGGCAGACCTCCAACCAACTGGACTGACCTCCAGAAACAGACCAATTTCCCACAAGTCAGTCAGTCAAAAGCTAACTTGCAGAATTTTTTTTAAAAGGGTAATAAACAGAAAAATTCACCAAGTTTGGATTCTTTTCCCTAGATATCTCTGCCTCTCATACTGCTTCTGCCTTTCCAATATTTGCCTTAAATTTTGTATCAAAATAATCAACTGGACACGGCAAACTGGTCATTGAGTGAATTCTCAGCTGACCGATTATTGGCAAATTGACTGCTGAGATCCCCCTACCTGGTATACACACAGGTCTCTGAACAACTCCTCTCTCCCCCAATCAGAATTTGAGAGCATCCATCGGAAAAGTTGCAGTAATCTCTACCCACCAAGCCAGGGACTTTGTGTCTGAATATGGAAGAGTTGTCTTCATCTCCTAAGGGGATGCAACATTCCTCCCCAACATGAGAGGGAGACTTTAGTGTTGAAAACTTGCCTGATGTGTGTTTCCTTAAATCTGGGCACTTTCTCTGACCTCGCTGGAAAGTCATTACAGAAGAGCAGGCTCCTGGCAGGTACACACGTTACAAGTGTCATGCTTTAAAAATACCTTGTGTATATCAGATATTGCCATAAAATGGAAATTGCAGCCACAAATTGCATCTTTATTACAACAGTGTCTGATAGATGAGGCAATGTTGACACTATATAACAGGCAGCCTGAGAAGTAGAAAGTTACATGTGGCGCATAAAAGATAATTATTTTTCAATTCACAATAATACAATATCTCTTCTTTTTGACATCACAGAATCCTACATCAAAGCTGGGAAGATTCTTAAGGCCATTATCTAAGCCCTTCATTTTACAGATGAGGAGGCTGAGGCTTGCAAGGGGATGAGATCTGCCCAAGGTCAGTTGGAGAGAGCCTGGCAGAGCCGCTATCCTGACATACTCCACCAAGAGGAAGTTCCGTGGCTGTGTCCACTTTCATTACTGAGTCTGTGAAGACAGAAAATCTCACTTGGGCCTTTTCCACAGCAAGGTCAGGGGGCACAGGGGGACACAAGGCAGGAGACACATGGCCCCAGTAGTAGAAGCTTTCACTGGGGTGCAGAGAAGGGACCAGGCTTAGGTTTTGTTTTTGTGACCTTGGGCGCATCATTCAATCTCACTGAGTTTCCATTTCATAGTTTGCAAGATGAACTTGATTTCACCCACCTGTCTCACAAAGGTACTGTGGAGAATTAAACAAGACATTCTAGGTGCTGTGCTTAGTTTCTCAGTCATGTTCTACTCTTTGCAACCCCATGGACTGTAGCCCGCCAGGCTCCTCTGTCCATGGGGATTCTCCAGGCAAGAATACTGGAGTGGGTTGCCATCGAACCCAGGGATCGAACCCAGGTCTCCCACATTGCAGGCATATTCTTTACCATCTGAGCCGCCAGGGAAGCCCAAGAATATTGGAGTGGGTAGCCTATTCCTTCTGCAGGGGATCTTCTCAACCCAGGAATCGAACCGGGTCTCTTGCATTGCAGGTGAATTCTTTACCAACTGAGCTACATTCTAGGTAGGTAAGATAATTAAATAAAGCATTTGACCAATCAAGAGCCAAATTCATGTCAATTTTCACCAGGCTCTACAAAAGGGCCAACACTACAGAGACAGTGAGTGTCTTCACAGGTCATTGTCAGTCCAGTGGGATCCCTGAACTCATGGCTGTATCCAGCCTTTGCTCCTGATGTATCTCCCCAGAACCTGTGCATCTTGCCGCCCCATGCACCCACAGTAACATCATCATTCTATCCCTCATTTACAGTTACTTCCAATTCCAAAGAAATTCTGATTTCATAATTTGAAATTCTAAAGCCATTCGGTGGTACGCACACCTCTATAATGTTGCCACCATTAATACCAGCTCCCAGTACATAAACCGCATGATGACTGGTGTTTTGGTCCTTCATTTCACAAGTTCTGGATTTTAATGCAGCACTTTTTTTATGCCAGACCTGAACTAAGCACTGTCAATGCCATAAGGCACAAGGAATAAAACAGAAAAACTCTTGACATTGCTAAGACACGCAATTAAGAAGAAGAAAAGGAGGGGAGAAAAAGTTGAAAAGAAAACCATGACAATGTCAGAGAGTGATAGATACTCTGAAGGAAATACACTGATAGGGGCCATGTGTGGCATGTGACCTGGTGGTGTTCAGCCAGTCTGCAAAGATGCAACTTTCCCAGTAGTGCATGGCTAACATCTGTTTGGATTAACCAGTGATTGTGCCATCCCTGGGGTTAGAAAAGCTTAATGCCACCTCTGGTGTGTGATGATGCATCCTTCGATAGCCAAGGAAGGTGTCTTCAAAAGCAAAGTATTGAGTCAAACCTGAATCATAAGAAGTCAGCCATGATTAGGCCATAGGGAGGAGTGCTCCAGGAGAGGACAGGCATGTGCAAAAGATCTGTGGCAGGAAGAAGCTTGGAGCATGAGAGAACCAGAAAGAAGGCTGCCAGGCTGACTAGAGTACAGCAATCATCCAGGTTGGTGAGGTGGGCGCAAGGTAGGTACAGAATTGGGGGATTATTCTAAGTGCTATTGGTTTTGGTTTTCATTTTTTTAAGAGCACCCTGGCCGCCTTTGTAGAGACCATTGTGTATCCTCAGTGCTTAGAATCAAGTCTACCACACAGCAGGTGTTGACTGACCTTGACCTACTACCAAACCAAAGAACACCTGTACACTCTCAGGTGCCAAACGAGGCCGCTCCCCATCTGAGCTTAGCTTTTTGTTAAGATTCTCTCTCTGAGCAAGAACAAAGTGTTCTTAGCTGCTGCTGGTACTTGAGCTTGCCATGAGCTCATGGACCCTTGAGGCAGACTTGGGCCCAGTAGACCAGAGATCCTTGTTGAGCACCTTCTACACTTCCAGGCAGAAATGGGCTTCTTGCAACTTCCTCACTCACAAACCTCAGCACCTAGAAGTCCGGGCTGGGGAGTTTCTATTTTTCAGTGGGTCTCTCTGCCATAATGGAAAAATTGGATTGTCATTCAAGAAAAGTCCTGTTAGGCATTGCCATTAGCACTTCTGATTTTGCAATCTGGGTTGTGTATGTGATTTTCTCATTTTGCAGATTGTCTTGTGGCTTGTCAGTGGTGTTTTTCGTTGCTTCTCTGAAGTAACTTTTCTTCCCTCCACAGTCCCCCCGCCCCACTTCATCCCTTATCAGCATTCCAGAGGGAATGTTGCAATCCTACTGGGTCAGTAGAAAACCCTTTGACAGGAGGCAGGGACTGCACAGGAGTCCACATTGAGGCTAGAACACAGAAAGGTCTAGAACTAGCTATACTGACATTTTTGGATGTTCAGCCAACACCCCTTCCCTTATTTTCCTTCCTGACAGAACAATTTTTGTTCAGGTATGCGTGCAGCCAAGTGCTTCGTGGGAAACCAATCCCACCTCCAGCTCCAGAGATGAACCTGGTTGCTTTCAAAGTAATTCCAAAACCCTGCAATGACTGGCTCATCAAATTTGAGCCAATGAAAGAAAAGGAGAGGCTTGGGAGAGAACTTAATTTATTCAACAATATTTACTATGCATCGACTATGTTCCAAGCACTGCTGTAGGTGCAATGGGCATACAAATCTCAGGAATTTTTTTTTCTTAAAACTCACTGTCATGTGAAGAGGGCTATACAACAAACAAAATAAATCATTTTGTTAAATATAAATATATATATAAATATATATAACACACAATTATACACAACATATATTTAGTTTCCCAGGCGGCTGCAGTGTTAGAATCTGCCTGCTAATGCAGGAGACCCAGGAGATGCAGTTTTGATCCCTGGGTCAGGAAGATCCCCTGGAGAAGGAAATAGCAATGCACTTCAGTATTCTTGCCTGAAAAATCCCATGGACAGAGGAGCCTGGTGGACTATAGTCCATGGGGTTGCAAAGAGTCTGACACACTGAGCACACATGCACACTGAGCACATATATATAAATATAGATATATGCATAATACTTGGCAGTGTTGAGTGAAGCAAGGGGGACTAAAGCAGGGGGAAGAGGGGAGAGAGAGTCCAGGGGCTGCATTTTAAATTCAGGTTCTCAGGGAAGGCTGCTTAACAGAGGTGAGGGATTCATCCCAATGGAGTCTGCAAGCAGCGCTTCAGGAAAATTGTCCTAATGTGGGAATGGACTTAGCGTTTTGGGAGAACAGTTAGGAAACCAGTGTGGCTGAACAGAGTGGACAAGAGTAAGAAAGGAAGGCGAAGACACGGCGCTTGGCGTATCCAGCTGGGCTCTGAAGCTTTGAGAAGGACTCTGGCTTTTACAGGTTGAGATGGGAAACACCGGGGAATTTTGAGCAAATGTCATGACTTGACTTACACTTTAACAGGATTGCTTTGGTTGCCGTTTGGAGAACAGACTGAGAGAAAGCAAGGAGAAAGCCTGGCATAGCCCTCCCTCCTTTTTCTGGAAGGAGCTTCCAGAAGCTCCCGCTCTTGGCCTTTGTCCTCACCATGTGTAGATGTGAGAGGTAACTGCAGCGGCCTCTCCATACCAACCTGGACACGAAGCCACTCCACGGAAAAGACAGAGACTGTAGGAAATGAGAAAATGAGCAGAACCACAGGGAACTGGGAGGCCCACCTCGCACCTGAACTTCCAGTTTCATGAGTCAGTAAATATCCTTATGGTTCAAACCAAAGCAAATCCAGTTCTCTGTTTCCTGCACTCAAGAATCTATCCGATTCATCACCCAACCTCACTGTCCTTCATCTTCTCCATGCATGCTGTGGCTTCCAGTCTTCACTTGGTTGTGTGTCAGGTCTGAATTCAGGAAATGGTGTCACTTTTTTTCTCTGTGAAACGTCCTTCCATGGAATTCCTTGAATGTGGAGTCCACAAACTATCAGACTCATCATCTGTTCCTTAGCATGTATGTATTAATTCACTCAATATTTATTGAGTCTTAATACTGGGCCTCACACTGTTCTACATGAGCAAGATCAGTCCCAGCTCTCAAGGGGTCAAGATTGTATGGAAGAGAGTTGATGGTTACATCACATGGCATCGAGTGTTAAAAATGGCTTCTCTTTAATGTAGCCCATGCATTAGTAAATACTTCACCCTCTCTGGATTTCAGTTTGACCTCCTGTAAAATGACCCTTACCAACTCTGAAGGTCCACGGGTCTGTGACTGATAGTAGCTTTCTTTTGATGTCAATCTCTAGAGTTAGACTTCTGTAATGGACAGAGGAGCCTGTGGGCCACAGTGCATGGGGTCACAAAGAGTCAGACACAACTAAATGACTAACACACAACACAATGACGAACCAGAGATCAGGAAGACCTCTCCATAATTTTTTACTCCTCCAGAGTGAAAACCACAGTGACACGGCTCATGGTGAAGTAAATTTGGCAATACCATGAGCCAAGTCATGTTCTTCAAAATATGCACAATAAATTTTTTTCACTTTTAGTAATAAATATGGTTGCTGCTGCTGCTAAGTCACTTCAATCATGTCCAACTCCATGCAACATTATTGACCGTAGCCTGCCAGGCTCCTCTGTCCATGGGATTCTCCAGACAAAATAAATGGTTATCTCATTACAGAAATATTAGTCCTTTCCCTAGTATCAACATCTGATTTCCAATTTCTCCTTCTTAACCTCTGGCTTCAAGTGCTGTATCACTATGGTTAAATCCACCTAGTCTGAAATCAGACTTTCTGTTTAGTGCCCTCACTCTTTTTGACACCTACATATCAATCAATCAATCCTCTGACTTCCTCCCCCACTCCCACTCTCTAAAATTCATACCTGGATTCAGTGAGACCACGTTTGGGGTTTTATCCTAATACCTCTGGAAGAATGCATAAGAGCCAGATACCAGGGTCACTTCCCAGAGAGAACAAGGGAACTTTGTAGATCTAAATGGGAAAGTAACTGACTTCTCACTATATCCTTTTTTGTACCACTTAAACTTAGCTCCATGTCAATTTTTCATATAAGATAATTTTTTTTAAATATTGAGCAAAACAATTTTAAATAGCATGTAGATCAAAGAAGAAATCTCAAGATAAGTCTTAAAATATTTTAATTAAATGAAGGAATTCCCTGGCAGTTCAGTGGTTAGGACTCAATACTTTCACTGCAGGGCCCGGACTCAATCTCTGTCAGAGAACTAAGATCCCACAAGTCACACAGTGCAGCCAAAAATAAAATTAAAAATATATTTTTTAACTAAATAGAAATGAAAATACAGCTTATCAAAATTTTTAGGATGCAGAGAAAATGGTTCTTGGAGAGAAAGTCATAGCATTGAAATGCATATGTCAGAAAAGAAGAAGGATCTAAAATCAATATTTTAAGCTTAAACCCTAAGACACTAGAAAAAGGAGAGCAAATTAAGCCTAAAGCAAGCAGAAAAAAATAATGAAAAGCATCTATTTTTGCTTTATTGACTACACCAAAGTCTTTGTGTGGACCACAACAAATTGGAAAATTCTTAAATAGATGGGAATACCAGACCACCTCACCTGCCTCCTGAGAAATCTGTACGCAGGTCAAGAAGCAACAGATAGAACTGGACATGGAACAACAGACTGGCTCCAAATCGGGAAAGGAGTATGTCAAGTCTATATATTGTCACCCTGGTTATTTAACTTATATGAAGAGTATATCATGAGAAATGCTGGGTTGGATGAAACACAAGCTGGAATCAAGATTGCTGGGAGAAATATCAATAACCTCAGATATGCAGATGACACCACCCTTATGGCAGAAAGTGAAGAAGAACTAAAGAGCCTCTTGATGAAAGTGAAAGAGGAGACTGAAAAAGTTGGCTTAAAGCTCAACATTCAGAAAACTAATGTCATGGCATCTGGTTCCATCACTTCATGCAAATAGATGGGGAAATAATGGAAATGGTGAGAGACTTTATTTGGGGGGGGGGGCTCCAAAATCACTACAGATGGTGACTTAAGCCATGAAATCAAAAGATGCTTACTCCTTGGAAGAAAAGTTACCAACCTAGACAGCATATTAAAAAGCACAGACATCACTTTGCCAACAAAGGTCCATCTAGTCAAAGCTATGGTTTTTCCAGTAGTCAAGTATGGATGTGAGAGTTGGACTATAAAGAAAGCTAAGCATGGAAGAATTGATGCTTTTGAACTATGGTGTTGGAGAAGACTCTTGAGAGACCTTGGACTGCAAGGAGATCCAACCAGTCTATCCTAAAGGAAATCAGTCCTGAATATTTCACTGGAAGGACTGAGGCTGAAGCTGAAACTCCAATACTTTAGCCACCTGATGCAAAGAAACAGCTCATTGGAAAAGACCCTGATGCTGAGAAAGATTGAAAGTGGGAGGAGAAGGGGACGACAGAGGATGAGATGGTTGGATGGCATCACTGACGCAATGGACATGAGTTTGAGTAGCCTCCAGGAGTTGGTGATGGACAGGGAAGCCTGGGGTGCTGAAGTCCATGGGATCACAAAGAGTCGGACACGACTGAGCAGCTGAACTGAACTGACTGAGAGCAGAAATCAATGAAATTAAAAACAGGAAATCAGTACAGAAAATTGACCAAACTAAAGCTGGTTCTTTGAAAAGATTAATAAAATCAGTGAGAATCTATCTAGGTTTCCCAGGTGGCACTAGTGATAAAGAATCCACCTGCCAATGCAGAAGACATGAGGCACAGTTTCAGTCCCTGAGTCGGGAAGATCCCCTGGAGGAGGGCATAGCAACCCACTTCGATATTCTTGCCTGGAGAACCCATGGACAGAGGGGTTGGTGAACTACAGTCCATAGGGTCGGAAAGAGTCAGACACAGTTGAAGCAACTTAGCACGCACGCAAGACTCTATCCAAACTAACTGAGAAGGATGGAATGGGGAGGGTGGTAGGAGGGAGCTTCAGGACAGGGGGGACACATGTACACTGTGGCTGATTCATGTCACTGTATGGCATGGGGACATCACCATAGATCCTATGAACATTAAAAGGACAGTAAAGGAATATTAAGAACAACTTTCTGTCCATAAATTTGGTCCCCTAAATAAAGTGGATCAATTCCTTGAAAGACACAATCTGCCAATGCACAAGAAGAAACAGAAAATCTCATTAGGCCTATATCTATTAAATAAATTGAATCAATAATTAATAACCTTTAATTAATAAACAAAAAGCACCAGATGGATTCACTTGTGAATTCTACCAAACATCTGGAAAGGGATTATACCAATTTTCTACAATCTTTTCCAGAAAATATAAGCAGAGGGAATACTTCCTAACTCATCCTATGAGGCCAGCACTAGACCTAATATCAAAACCAGACAAAGACATAATAAGAAAACTACGGCCAATCTCTTTCATGAGCCTAGACGTAATACCTCAACAAAATATTAGCAAATTGAATCTAACAAACAAAAAGAATTAAACACCTCGATCCAGTGAGATTTATCCCAAGTATGCAAGAATTGTTCAACATTATAAAATTAATTAATGTAATCTATTACAACAATAGCTTAAAAAGAAAAATCACACGATCATATCAATAGATACAGAAAAATCATTTGACATTCAACATAACTTATGGTAAAAATGCTCAGAAAACTAGGACTAAAAGGAAACTTTCTTGACAAAGAATACCTAAAAAAACTTACAGCTAACATCAAACTTAATGATGAGAAACTTGAAACTCTTCCACCAATATAAGGAACAAAACAAGAATGTATCCTATCATGACTGCTTTTCCACAACATACTGGAAGTCCTAGTACTGCAATAAGACCAGAAAAGGAAACAGCTACACACATTGGGAAGGAAGAAATAAAGCTATCTTTGTTCACAGATGGCAATCAACTAGGTAGAAAATTCAAAACATTTAATAACAAAAATAAAAAAAGAAATTTCCTTGAACTAATAAGTGATTATAACTAAGTTGCAGGATAACATAAAATTAATTGTGTTCCTGGAGATCAATCCTGGGTGTTCATTGGAAGGACTGATGCTGAAGCTGAAACTGCAATACTTGGGCCACCTCATGCGACGAGTTGACTCACTGGAAAAGACTCTGATGCTGGGAAAGGTTGGGGTTGGGAGGAGAAGGGGACGACAGAGAATGAGATGGCTGGATGGCATCACCGACTCTGTGGACATGAGTTTGAGTGAACTCCGGGAGTTGGTGATGGACAGGGAGGCCTGGCGTGCTGTGATTCATGAGGTCGCGGAGAGTCGGACACGACTGAGCGACTGAACTGAACATGCAAAAAAGATGTCTTTTTCATTATAGGGGACTGGAATGCAAAAGTAGGAAGTCAAGAAACACCTGGAGTAACAGGCAAATTTGGCCTTGGAGCACGAAATGAAGCAGGGCAAAGGCTAATAGAGTTTTGCCAAGAGAATGCACTGGTCATAGCAAACACCCTCTTCCAACAACCCAAGAGAAGACTCTACACATGGTCATCACCAGATGGTCAACACCGAAATCAGATTGATTATATTCTTTGCAGCCAAAGATGGAGAAGCTCTATACAGTTAGCAAAAACAAGACCAGGAGCTGACTGTGGCTCAGATCATGAACTCCTTATTGCCAAATTCAGACTGAAATTGAAGAAAATAGGGAAAACCACTAGACCATTCAGATATGACCTAAATCAAATCCTTTATGATTATACAGTGGAAATAAGAAATAGATTTAAGGGACTAGATCTGATAGAGGGCCTGATGAACTCTGGACGGAGGTTCGTGACATTGTACAGGAGACAGGGACTAAGACCATCCCCATGGAAAAAAAATGCAAAAAAGCAAAATGGCTATCTGAGGAGGTCTTACAAATAGCTGTGAAGAGAAGAGAAGCGGAAAGCAAAGGAGAAAAGGAAAGATAAAAGCATCTGAATGCAGAGTTCCAAAGAATAGCAAGGAGAGATAAGAAAGCCTTCCTCAGTGATCAATGCAAAGAAATAGAGGAAAACAACAGAATAGGAAAAACAAGAGATCTTTTCAAGAAAATTAGAGATATCAAGGGAACATTTCATGCAAAGATGGGCTCGATAAAGGACAGAAATGGTATGGACCTAACAGAAGCAGAAGATATTAAGAAGAGGTGTCAAGAATACACAGAAGAACTGTACAAAAAAGATCTTCACAATGAAGATGATCACAATGGCGTGATCACTCACCTGGAGCCAGACATCTTGGAATGTGAAATCAAGTGGGCCTTAGAAAGCATCACTACGAACAAAGCTAGGTGGAGGTGATGGAATTCCAATTAAGCTATATCAAATCCTGAAAGATGATGCTGTGAAAGTGCTGCACTCAATATGCCAGCAAATTTGGAAAACTCAGTAGTGGCCACAGGACTGGAAAAGGTCAGTCTTCATTCCAATCCCAAAGAAAGGCAATGCCAAAGAATGCTCAAACTACTGCACAATTGCACTCATCTCACACGCTAGTAAAGTCATGCTCAAAATTCTCCAAGCCAGGCTTCAGCAATATGCGAACCATGAACTTCCAGATGTTCAAGCAGGTTTAGAAAAGACAGAGGAACCAGAGATCAAATTGCCAACATCCGCTGGATCATGGAAAAGGCAAGAGAGTTCCAGAAAAACATCTATTTCTGCTTCATTGACTATGCCAAAGCCTTTGACTGTGTCGATCACAATAAACTGTGGAAAATTCTGAAAGAGATGGGAATACCAGACCACCTGACCTGCCCCTTGAGAAACCTGTATGCAGGTCAGGAAGCAACAGTTAGAAATGGACATGGAACAACAGACTGGTTCCAAATAGGAAAAGGAGTACGTCAAGGTTGTATATTGTCACCCTGTTTATTTAACTTATATGTAGAGTACATCATGAGGAACGCTGGGCTGGAAGAAGCACAAGCTGGAATCAAGATTGCCGGGAGAAATATCAATAACCTCAGATATGCAGATGACACCACCCTTATGGCAGCAAGTGAAGAGGAACTCAAAGGCCTCTTGATGAAAGTGAAAGAGGAGAGTGAAAAGTTTGACTTGAAGCCCAACATTCAGAAAACGAAGATCATGGCATCTGGTCCCATCACTTCATGGGAAATAGATGGGGAAACAGTGGAAACAGTGTCAGACTTTATTTTTTGGGCTCCAAAATCACTGCAGATGCTGATTGCAGCCATGAAATTAAAAGACGCTTACTCCTTGGAAGGAAAGTTATGACCAACCTAGATAGCATATTAAAAAGCAGAGACATTACATTGCCAACCAAGGTCTGTCTAGTCAAGGCTATAGTTTTTCCTGTGGTCATGTATGGATGTGACAGTTGGGCTGTGAAGAAAGTTGACTGCCGAAGAATTGATGCTTTTGAACTGTGGTGTTGGAGAAGACTCTTGAGAGTCCCTTGGACTGCAAGGAGATCCAACCAGTCCATTCTAAAGGAGATCAATCCTGGGTGTTCATTGGAAGTACTGATGCTGAAGCTGAAACTCCAATACTTTGGCCACCTCGTGCAACAAGTTGACTCACTGGAAAAGAGTCTGATGCAGGGAGGGATTGGGGGTGGGAGGAGAAGGGGACGACAGAGAATGAGATGGCTGGATGGCATCACCGACTCGATGGACATGAGTTTGAGTGAACTCTGGGAGTTGGTGATGGACAGGGAGGCCTGGCGTGCTGTGATTCATGGGGTCGCAAAGAGTCGGACGCCACTGAACTGAACTGAACTGAACTGATATACCAGCAATGAGCAAGTGGAATTTGAAGTTAAAAACATATTTCCAGGACTTCTCTGGTGATGCAGTAGACAAAAATCTGCCTGCCAATGCAGGGTACACAGATTTAATCCCTGGTCCAGAAGATTCCACCCGCCACAGGGTAACTAAGTCCATGAACCACAACTACTGAGCCTGTGCCCAACTGTTGAAACCCCCACTCCCAAGAGCCCACACACCACAACTACTGAAGTCCACATGCCTAGAACCTGTGTTCTGCAAGAGAAGCCACCGCAATGAGAAGCCCAAGCACTGCAAGGAAGAGTAGCTCCCCTCTTCACAACTATAGAAAACTCACACAAAGCAACAGACTCGGTGCAACCAAAATAATAAATAAATAAATAAATTTTTAACTGCCATTTCCTTAGCATCAACCAAAATGAAATGCCTCGTATAAATCTGACAAAACATATAGAATATCTAAATGAGGAAAACTACAAAATTCTGATAAATGAAATTAAAGCAGAAGTACATAAATAGAGAGATATTCCAGGTCCATGGATCAGAAGACTCAACATGTTCGTGACTCCCAAATTAATCTGTATATTCACTACAATATCAGTCAAAAGCCCAGCAAGTCATTTCATGGACACCAACAAACTGATTCTTAATTTTACATGAAAAAGCAACTCAATATTGAAGGAGAACAAAATTAAGTGACTGACACTACCCAACTTTAATGTCTATTACAAAGTTACAGCAATCAAGGCAGTGTGAAATTGGGGAGAAAATAGATAAATAGATCAATGGAACATCTCAGAAACGGAAATCTCAGGAATGAACCACATAAACATACGCAACAAATCTTTTTTTTACCTTTTGATTCTGTATTGGTGTATAACCAATTAATAATGTTGTGATCGTTTCAGGTGAATGGTGAAGGGACTTAACCATACATATACATGTATCCATTCTCCCTCAAACTCCCCTCCCAACCAGACTGCCATGTAACATTGAGCAGCCAACTAATCTCTGACAAAGGAGCAAAAGCAATGCAACGGAGCAAAGGTAGACTTTTCAACAAATAGTGCTGGAATAATTGGATATCCACATACATAAAAATGGCTGTAGACACAGACCTTACACCTTTCACTGAAATTAACTCAAGTGGGCCACAGACCTAAATATAAAATACAAAACTCCTAGAAGATAGCACGAGAGAAAACCTAGGTGATCTTGAGTATGGCAAAGACATCTTAGACACAACACCAAAGGCAAGGTCCATGAGAGAAATGGTAAGTCGAACTTCATTAAAATTAAAAACTTATGCTCTGTGAAAGAAAAGTCAAGAGCATAAAAGAAGACCAGCCAGTCTGGGAGAAAATATTTTCAGACAAAACATCTGATTAAAAAAAAAAAAAACTTATCCTGGAAACACAAAGAACTCTTAAAGCTCAACAAAAAGAAAATAATGCAATTATAAATGGGCCAAAGACTTTAGCAGACATCTTACCAAAGAAAATACATAAATGGAAAGTAAGCATATGAAAAGATGTTCTACATTACACATCATTATGGAATTGAAACTTTTTAAAATAATGAGACACCACTACACACTTATTAAAAGGGCCAAAATTGAGAACACTGAAACCACCAGATGCTGGCAAGAATGTGGAGCAATAAGACCTCTCACATATTTTCTGGTGAAATGCAAAAATAGTACACTCACTTCGGAATACAGTTTGACAATTCCTTTTAAAATTAGACATACTCTTATCATAAGATCCAGCGATCATGCTCTGTGGTATTTACTCAAATGAATTGAAAATTTACATCCACCCAAAACCTGCACATGGAAGTTCTGTATGCGCTCAGTCGTGCCCAAATTTTTGTGACCCCAAGGACTGTAGCCCGCCAGGCTCCTCTTTCCCTGAGATTTTCCTGGCAAGAATACTGGATTGGATAACCATTTCCTTCTCCAGGGGATCTACCAGGCCCAGGGATCTCTTGCATCTCCTGCATTGGCAGGCAGATTCTTTACCACTGAGCCACGTGGAAATCCCTACATGGAAGCTTATAGCAGCTTTATTCATAATTGCCAAAACTTGGAAGCAACCAAGATGTCCTCAGATTAAATAAACTGTGGTACATCCAGACAATAGAATATTATTAATTGCTAAAAGAAAGAAAAAAATGTGATGAGCGATTAAACCATGAAAAGACATGGAGGAAATTTAAATGTATATTTCTAAGTGAAAGAAGTCAGTCTGAAAAGGCTACATACTGATTCAAACTACGTGACTTTCTGGAAAGGGCAAAACAATGAAGAGATTAAAAAGATTAGTGGTTGCCAAGGGTTAGGTAGGAGGAAGGGAGAGATGAATAGGCAGAGCACGGAAGTTTTTTATGGCAGGGAAAATATCTGTATAATATAATGGTGGATACATGCCATTATACATTTGTCTAAACCCAAGAATAAACCTTAATGTAAACTATGGACTTTGGGTGTTAATGATGGATCAATAAAGGTTCATCAAGTTTGACAAAGATACCACTCTGGTACAGAATGTAGATAACGGGAGAGGTTGGGTATGGATAAGAGGTGTATGGAAACTCTACTTTGCACTAATTTTTTTGTGAACTTAAAATTTCTCTTTAAAAAAATAGAGTTTATTAATTAAAAAACTAATAGGGCCACCAAAAGGACATTATTTGCAATCCTATGGATCCTGAATTCCATTCCTTACTGTGACTGCCTGCCCCCCAGGTTCAAAGAGATCAGCCTGCTTTGGCCCAGGATGCAGTGACTGAGCAGAACTGGTTCCTCATGTAGAATCAAGCATTTGTTCTGATTGCCCACTCTTATTGCACACTTCCAGACTATTTTGCTTGTCTTTAAGACTGTAAAATACCAGCATTAAGGTAATGAGGCTATTTAGGAAAACATAATAACTCCTTAAAAATGAAGAAGTCTCTCAGAAACAGTCTTAATGGCAGGAATTTCTTTTAAGTTAACTTCAGTGTTCCACGGCATCAGAGTTTATCTGAATTTTACAGCAATAGAGTCACCATCTCATCTTGCACAGAACATAAAGGCTCACCAATAGAATCTCATGATCTTCAAGCACCACCACCATCACCACCATCTTCTTCATCATCATCCCTAACATTTGGAAGCACTTATTATGTGTCAGCTTCTAAGCCAAGCATTTTGCATCATACAGTATTATCTCATTTAATCGTCATAACAGCTTTATGATGTAGCTACTGCTATTGTAAGTAACTTGCCTAAAGTCACACACTTTGTGGGAAATTGATGATACTAGGATTACAACCCAATCAATTCAATTCCAGAACAAATATTCTTAACCATGGAATCCTACTGGTTTATAGTTTGTAAGTCCAGGCCAAACTGAGAGCTATCATATCTGCCCTCCTAGGTTCTAGGGAAGGTCCTGCTGAGAATTCACTCAGGATCCTTCAGTCTGAGCACCCCTTTACAGTCCAGCAAAAATGTCAGAATACCTGGGAACACATACACATGACCTCGAGCTTACTGATGCCTGTTGGAGGTGAGAGACCCATCTGTCTAAACAGAGACGTGGAAGACGTAACTGTTTATTTTGATAAATGTAAATGAATTCGATTACTTGTCAAAATGTTATCAGGACCCAAATGAAATGAGCTCTGGTTTTTTCCCCCCTTTTCAGGGTGAAAGGAGAGAAGAGGGAGAGAAATGAATGCCCAAGACAGATTGCTTTGATTTGAAATGAAAACAAACAACTTTAGGGGAAAAAAGGGCTTTCATTATAGGAGACCTTGGCATTCTTGCAGATACATTCATGAATTAATCATTAAAATCCTGAAATGTGGAATAAATCATGTGGTTTTCAAGGCCAGCCCACGATAAAAGGGGCCTCAAACAGCACTGTAAGCGGTGCTACTGCCTAGAACAACTTTTTCTCCAGGAATAAAATGAATGAGGTGTGTGCGTGTGTATGTGTGTGTGTGTAAGGCAGCTCCATGGTCCCAGGCTGGAACTGTGTGCAAGCCAGCTCCAACCGTGTGTCACCACATATTAGTGTTATTTAATTTCTGCTAATGGAATGCTTCTGTCTGCCATCGACAGCAGGATCAAAAGAGGGCTATGCAGCTTTTAAATTATTAGCACTAATTAGGCAAATCAAAATGGAGGAGGGCAAAGAGACCAGAGAATGCATTAGAAGGAAAGCAAGGGGATCACTACCTATCTCATACTGTCAAGATCTAGGTACCAAATAGCCAATTAGTGCAAAAGACCCTTCCGGAGCAAGGAGAGAATGAGCAAGGCCTGCCCAGGCAGAAGCAGGATAGCTTCATTACAGTGACTCCCTAATTAAAATGTAAGGATTGCTGATCACTGCATAATTAAATAAGGTGGAAGGCAGTAGGATTCAGCTATCCAGGAGTTTCTGGACTCATGTTACTAAAGCCGTCCTGGAGCTGTCCGTGGTCCTGACAAACGTCTGACCTTTAACAGGCCTGTTAGAACGAAACTGCTTCCAGGAGACTTTTCTCCTAACTGCCCTGCGACCCCTTTAGCTGTCCTGAGAATCACTCCAATTTTCTTTGTAATTCATTTTCAAACTATTCAGGAAAAAGAAGATGGGAGGTAGGAGTGGAAAGGACATCAAGCCTAATTAACTCCCAGCTACTGCTTTCTCAATGTAAAGTTGCTGAAGCTCAGGTTGACTCCTGCTGATGTAACCTTTATCCTTCTTTTGTTTTACCTGCCAGGAGGAAACTACTTCCTTAAGAGCTGACTGGGAACTAATCTCAGGTTTGACACAAAAACCAAGGCTACTGAGCACAGTATCTATTCAGGAATATTTGCAGGTGTGAGAGGGTAACAGCTTGGTGCACTAGATATGCAGTCACATACCAGGAAAGAACCACCTTTCAGTATCAGAAGTTGAGTGTGATGAGTTCCTGGGGAAGTCATGCTGGGAGAGCATTATCTTCTTGGACCTTTAGGAGTAACTTGATTTTAATTGTTCCCCCTCGGGCTTTTTAATCTACTCTTTTCCATCTCTTTATCCTCACCTTTTTCCTTTCTCCTCTTGATTCTGTGTCCTTTCTTCCATGTCTTCTCTCTCACTTTTCTATTTCCTCTTCTCTTCCTACCATCTCTCTTCCTTCTCTGTGTCTATTTCTCCCTTATTCCATGCCCCTGTGTCCCACTATCATATCACCTCTAAACTAGAACAAATATTAAATGTTCATTTACTCACTCTTTTATTTTTATCTGTAGTCACCTTGACTTAACTCGTTTTTATTATAATGGCCCAAATTACAATGAGAATAGCCAAAATCTTGGGGGAAAAATGTCTGGAATGATCTTTGAAAGGAAGTTTAGATCCTCAGAAGCAATGACAGAAAGCAGGTGTGTGAGTTAGTGTGGGTGTGGCTGCAGTAACAAATATGTTATAATTATGCCATGATTCAACACAATAGAATTTTATTTCTACTAGATAAAATAGAAATAAGTGGCCTATTTTATTTCAGATAAATAAAACACTGCAATCTAGGTCAGGGAGTAGGTTCTTCTCCTCACAGTTATTCAAAGACACAAGCTAAGAGTGGCTTTGATATCTTCAATTAGTGGCTTCCAAGACATCCAGAAAGAGAAACAAGTAAGAACTAGGAGAGGGAGATTTGGAGGGCAGACCAGGGAGTGCCACATGTCGCTTCCATTCATGCTCCACTGGCCAGAATTTAGTCACATTACTACATATAACTGTAAGAGATGTTGGGAAATACATTAAACCATGTGCCATAAAGAGAAGAAAACAGATATTTGTGACCATTTAGCAGTCTCTGCCAAATGAGAGATAGGATAGGAGGTAAGGAAAGAATCATAGGCAGAAAAGGAAACACTGAGTCAAGAGCTATATCCACATAACAGAAAAGAAGCAAATCTTGCCCCAGAACTCATCCTGAAAAGGGTGGTGTATAACCAGAGGTACACACCAGAAAATGTATAACCAGAGGCCCACTTTTGCTCAATTAGGATTCTCTCAAGGGCATAGGATTCACTTTTAGAATTAATCAGACATAAAGTGGAATACAGATCGGCCTCTTTCTAAATATGTGACCTTGAACAAACATTTCCAGGAGTCTCAGTTTCATCATCTGTAAAACAGGAGAAAAATATTTCTTACTCCATATGGTATTCCTTACACAATATAAAAGACTAGGGGTTTCCTTGGTGGTCCACTGGTTAAGACTCCATGGTTCCAATGCAAGGGACATGGGTTCCATCCTTGGTCAGGGAACTAAGATTCTGCAGCCAATAAATAAATAAATAATGCTAAATTCTTAACATGATGCCTGGCATATAGTAAGTACTCAATAGGTGGCAGCTGTTGATACTGTTCTCATGCTCACCACTGCAGCCATATAGTTTCTTCTATCTGTCCTGGGCACTCCCTACTTATTTCCCCACCTAATCCAAGTCACATATTCTCCATGAAGTCTTCCCTCATATGGCATTCCCAGTGACTTGCTTGATCTCTGTGTCACCCAATTAAGTACTTTATTCAAGTTTGTTCACTATGAATACAAGTTTGTTCACTATGTCCATGAGGTTCAGGATATTATTTATATTGTTTATATGTACAGTATCTGATATATAATAGCTGTTCAACTATTATTACTGTTAAATGAATATTCAATGAATATGAGAGACACTCACGTTAAAGAGCTTGAGGCATTCCCTTTGTAGACACAGAATCATATTGCTCTGAGGTTATTCTCTGATTTTCCGTGCCAGTTAGTCTTGTCTTCCTGATGAAATTGGACTCAGAGTAGCCAGAGTGATCTTTTTAAAATGTAAATTGGATCCTTTCATTCCTCTCTGTGACTCCCTCCGATGACTTCTCTTCACCCTTAGAATAAAACCCAAACTCCTCACTGCAACATGTAAGGCCCTGTAAGACCTGGCCCTATTTCCTTCTCTTTCATTGCCTTCTCCACCACTACCTTCAAGCCCCACAGGCCTTCATTCTATTCCTTTAATACATCAAGATTTTCCCCATATCACAGACTTTGTATCAATACTAACTACCCTCTACTCCAGAGATATTTTCCCCAAGTATATTCTCAAAGCTGAATCCACCCCCGACACACAGACAGATTACTGAGGATTTGGTTCAAACATTACCCTTTCAGAGGGGTCTTCTGGCAACACTGTATAACTCAATTCTCCTCCATCTGTCACTCAGTGTTTGGGGGTGGATTCTCTAGGAAACAGACTCTGTGTTGAGGAGTTCTTTGCAAAAAGCTTATGCGGCCTCCCTTGGAACCAGCACTTGGGGGTGAAAGAAACAGGACAGAGCAGAAGGAGGAGTTAAGCTGAGATATGTTCACAGCAAAGACCTCTAAACCCTGGGAGCCCTAGAGCTGAGCTAAGGCCTTGGGCTTTGTACTTTTGCACTGCTGGTCCTAAGACACAAGCTATCCTCATGAAGGAAACATGGCCTTGGGAAAGGCAGCTCTCTCTTGGAGGGCAGTTTCCAGAGAGTGATTCTGCTGAGAGCTATCACCTAGCAACTCCCAGCAACTGGGAAAGAGGAGCTTGTGTCCTAAAGAGGGTGTGTTAGTGCACATGAGAGCCTCTGCTACATTCGATTCCTTGTGCTGCTCAATCTGCTTCCTTCATTTGCTCAGTTCTGTGGACAGCTTCCCTAGAATTCTGGCTCGTGTCTTTTGGGGGGGAGGAGCAAACTTCCAAGAGAAGATTCATGAGATGAACGGAGACCACATCATCCCAGCTGCCGTCTGGGTCACCCTCTTCGACTCATTCTGGATTCCCTTGCCACTCACAACAAGTATGGTGAGCTTACCTCGTGACAGGTCTGAGCTGCTATCATCACGCCCTTCTTGGGCCTTAGTTGCTGCATTGACTCATCTCCTTACAAAACTAGGCAAGAAGTGCCCCTATGGATCACCTGGATAACAAATACATTCTTCCCTGCCTCCATTATTTAATAGCAGCCTGCCTCCTATTGATGATCAGAGTCCATTATCAGGAGCTGAAGTGACCAGGCAGCAACCATAACTTGAGGTGTGTGGGACTCTTGCCATGGCTCCCTGTTGGCAATATTCCCCTCTGGGAGCCAGAACATCTAAGCCCACAGAGCCCAAGGTTGCTGAACAAGTGCCTCAGCCCTGAAGGAAGAGATCTGTGCAGCACATCACAAATTCCTGTACACAATCTGTCATACAAGCTCCACTTTAGTTTCCTACACAGCACACTTCTCACATCCTCCATTTATCTTGTTCATTTTCCTTATGTTGTCTGTCTCTGGCTCCAGAATTGGAAGGGCTTATTTTGCTCCATATCTGAGTGCCTAACACAGTGCCTGCTTCACAGTGGACTCCCAGTCAATACTTGTTCAGGGAGCAAATGGCAGCGTGATTGAACTGAGTGACAGACTTACAAAGTCCTCAGAGGTGGGCTCTGTTTCGTGCTGTTCTTGGACCACAGAGCAGTGGCTCAGAGAATACTTGATTGACCCGCCCATCCTCTCTCACAGGTCACTTACGACTCTCCGACTCTCTGAGAGTAAGAGGCCTCCCTAATACAATCACAGGTTATTTTTAGTCTGTTTCTTCCTCTTTGGTCTATTAAAGTGGTGAGAAGAAGCTGGCTACCTGGGGCTTGCAGTAGCTCTAAAGAAAACCAATCTTCCTCTCTCTGGAAAACCCTAGGAGGTGTCCTCTATACCAGGCTCCAGGGTGACAACTGCCCAGGCTGTGTTAGCTGAGAGCCTTGTGATTACATTTTTCGTTTTCTGGCCAGGGGTACCGGGGAAGTGATTACTGAGGTATACACAGGAGCTGGAGTCTTCTCCCTCCCACAGACACACAAACACGAGCCTCTCCCTTCCCTCCGATGGTTCCATTTTCTCTCATTAGACGACTTTCTGGGCCCTTAGGAGATTTCTCTGGTGTAGACTCCAAGGGGCTTCTTCCAGCTAATTAGATTGTGAGCTGGAAGACTGACTATGGGACTGCTTTAATAATCTTCTATTCAGGGCTTAACATGCTTATCTTGTTTGACTATTGGAGAGGAAATTCTTTTCTTTTTTAAGAGAGAGAGACAGTGAGGAAGAGCGTGTAAGGAAACAGGTTTTCTTCTTGAGACTCTATCAACGCGAAGGGCAGCTGTAATGATGCTCTTCCCACGGAGGTTTTAGAGGGTCTGTGTGTGGCTTGGAAAGAAAACTCTAAATCACTGGTTGTAACCCTTCACAATTATGAGTCACTGCCATGATTCCTGAAGGGAGCGAGGAGGGAGGGGCCATCCTTTTTATACGTGAGAAGCCTCAGGGACACATTAATGCAATGGCTCTGAAATCAGTGGCTACACCCCTTCCTGGCTCTGGGACCTGTCTTACAGGGATTTGAAACATCCTGGATGTGAAGCCCAGCATCACCACGTCCAGCTCTGTGGCCTTGAACAAGTTCCGTAATTCTATAAACCTAGGTGCCTTCTTCTGTAGTATGAGAATAATAATAATATCTTTTGGGTGTATTCAGAGCATTCAATTGATGCTTTTCAACTCTGGTGTTTGAGAAGACACTTGAGAGTCCCTTGGATTGCAAGGAGATCTAACCAGTCCATCCTAAAGAAAATCAGTACTGAATATTCATTAGAAGGACTGAGGCTGATGCTGAAGCTCCAATACTTTGGCCATCTGATGCGAAGAACTGACTCATTGGAAAAGACCCTGATGCTGGGAAAGATTGAAAGCAGGAGGAGAAGGGGACAATAGAGGATTAGATGGTTGGATGGCATCACCGACTCGATGGACGTGAGTTTGACCAAGCTCCAGGAGTTGGTGATGAACAAGGAGGCCTGTTGTGCTGCAGTCCATGGGGTTGCAAAGAGTCAGAATGAGTGACTGAACTGAAGTGAGAGCATTCATTTATAAATGTTCTCATATTAATAAATGCAAGTGCTAAGAACAGTACCATAAATCTAATAAGTGCTCAAAAATGGTACTACTACTATTATTTTCCTAATCTGTAAAATGGGAATGCTAATAGAACCTGCCTCCTGGGGCTGGCACTAAGGCTTAAATGAGATGATGTACCTAGTGATGTGGATAGTGCCTGGCATTGTGTATGTCTTAGCTTGGGCTTAGCTCCTCACTTTGCCATGACAGAATACCACAGACTAAGTGGCTTTATACAGATTTATTTCCTTACAGTTCTGGAGGCTAGAAAATCCAAGATCAGGTATCCGGCAGGATTCAGTTCCTGGTGAGGGCTCTCGTCCTAGCTTGCACTTTCTCTCTGTGCCTTCATATGGATAAAAGAGAAAGACTACAAACCGAGAGAGAGAGGCAGAGACAAAAAGAGAGAAAGAGGCAGAGACAGAGCCAGACAGTGTGTGAACTCTCTGGTGTCTCTTTTTGTAGGGACACTAATACTACCAGATCAGGGATCAGCTTTTATGACCTCATTTAACCTTAATTACCTCCTGAAGACTTTCTCCAGATACAGCCACAGTGGGGGTAGGGCCTCAACGTACGCATTCGAAGGGATGCCATTCAGTCCACAGCAGTAGCAGTAGTGTTAGTTTTAGTCGCTCAGTCATATCTGACTCTTTGTGACCCCATGGGCTGCAGCCCACCAGGCTCCTCTGTCCATGGGATTCTCCGGGCAAGAGTACTGGAGTGGGTTGCATTCCCTTCTCCACCACAGCAGTATGTACTCAAAACAATCCCATGCTGCAGGTAAGGAAACATGGTGAAGAGAAAGGCCAAGTAACTTACCCAACATCACACAGCTAGTGAGTGGCCCAGTCCCGTGTAAAATTGTCTCTTTTCCTGCCTTTGTCTTGTCCTACTCCTTGCCTAGACACAAACTCTTGAGGGCAGGAACTGTGGCTTACTCCTCTTACTGCTCTAACTCACAGCCTGGCCTGCTCACAGAACAAAGGATTGAGCGAACACCAGAGAAGAGCTAGTCGGCTGTGTACAGCCAGGCCCCCTCCCAAAGGCAGAGAGGCAGGCAGGCAACAGCCAGAACCTGAAGGCAAAGAGCTGCTGCAATCTTGGCCCCAAAGACCAGCATCCTCCACCAAACTGAGCAGGCTCCCAGTTGCTAATCACATCTTCCTGGGATCCTGATTGGTTGACATCCGCCAGGAGAGTCACAGCCTGAGACCAGCTCTCCAGAGGAGACACACGGCACACCTGAGACGGTGCTCTCGCAGCACACCTGTGAAACCAAGTGGCCAGGACTTGGGGAGGTGATTATGCACAGCCCACCTGGGACAGTGCACTCACCAAGCATCTGGTCTCCTGAGCTGCTCGGACCTGGAAAGAGCACAAAATGCACACCCAACTGATTCCCAAGAACCTAAACCTGAGCAGCTTAGACCTGGCAACTGCACAAAACGCAGGGCCCACTTTGGACAGTGCCCCTGCAGAGCACCCTGGAGCCTGAGCAGTGTGGACCTAGAAAGCACGTGAGCTGGGGCAAACCCAGTGTGGTCCATATATTGCGAGCACTCCCCACACACACCAGTGATATTTGTTTGCAGTGTTCCTCACTCCCCACAACACAACTGAACAAGTGAACCTAAATAAGTGAACACCTTTGCCTGCTTGTGTCAGGGCAGAAAATAGACCCTGAAGAGACTTGCAAACAGAAAAAGCCAAAATAAACAAAGAAGAGGGAACCACTCTGAAAGTGACAGGTGCAACAGATTAAATCCCTGCAGTTAACATTGACTAAGCATTGGATGGGGCCTATAGACCTTGAGAAAAAGTTCAAGCTGAAACAAAGAACTATCTAAAACTGAACTGACCCCTCACTGCCCACAACAGCTCCAGAGAAATTGCTAGATGTATTTTTACTATTATCACCTAGTGGAAGTGATGGAATTCCACTTGAGCTACTTCAAATCCTAAAAGATGATGCTGTGAAAGTGCTGCACTCAATATGTCAGCAAATTTGGAAAACTCAGCAGTGGCCACAGGCCTGGAAAAGGTCAGTCTTCATTCCAATCCCAAGAAAGGCAATTCCAAAGAATGGTCAAACTACAGCACAATTGCACTCATCTCACATGCTAGTAAAGTCATGCTCAAAATTCTCCAAGCCAGGCTTCAGCAATATGTGAACCGTGAAATTCCAGATGTTCAAGCTGGTTTTAGAAAAGGCAGAGGAACCAGAGATCAAATTGCCAACATCCGCTGGATCATGGAAAAAGCAAGAGAGTTCCACAAAAACATCTATTTCTGCTTCATTGACTATGCCAAAACCTTTGACTGTGTGGATCACCACAAACTGTGGAAAATTCTGAAAGAGATGGGAACACCACACCACCTGACCTGCCTCTTGAGAAACCTGTATGCAGGTCAGGAAGCAACAGTTAGAACTGGACATGGAACAATAGACTGGTTCCAAATAGGGAAAGGAGTACGTCAAGGTTGTATATTGTCACCCTGCTTAATTAACTTATATGCAGAATACATCATGAGAAACACTGGGCTGGATGAAGCAAAAGCTGGAATCAAGATTGCCGGGAGCAACATCAATAACCTCAAATATGCAGATGACACCACCCTTATGGCAGAAAGTGAAGAACTCAAAAGCCTCTTGATGAAAGTGAAAGAGGAGAGTGAAAAGTTTGGCTTGAAGCTCAACATTCAGAAAACGAAGATCATGGCATCTGGTCCCATCACTTCATGGGAAATAGATGTGGAAACAGTGTCAGACTTTATTTTTTGGGGCTCCAAAATCACTGCAGATGGTGACTTAAGCCATGAAATCAAAAGATGCTTACTCCTTGGAAGAAAAGTTACCAACCTAGACAGCATATTAAAAAGCAGAGACATCACTTTGCCAACAAAGGTCCATCTAGGTTTTTCCCGTGGTCATGTATGGATGTGAGAGTTGGACTGTGAAGAAGGCTGATCACCGAAGAATCGATGCTTTTGAACTGTGGTGTTGAAGAAGACTCTTGAGAGTCCCTTATACTGCAAGGAGATCCAACCAGTCCATTCTAAGGGAGATCAATCCTGGATGTTCATTGGAGGGACTGATGCTAAAGCTGAAACTGCAATCCTTTGGGCACCTCATGCGACAAGTTGACTCACTGGAAAAGACTCTGATGCTGGGAAAGGTTGGGGGCGGGAGGAGAAGGGGACGACGGAGAATGAGATGGCTGGATGGCATCACCGACTCTGTGGACATGAGTTTGAGTGTACTCCGGGAGTTGGTGATGGACAGGGAGGCCTGGCGTGCTGTGATTCATGGGGTCGCGGAGAGTCGGACACGACTGAGCGACTGAACTGAACTGAACTGAGTCAAAGCTATGGTTTTTCCAGTAGTCATGTATGGATGTGAGGGTTGGACTATAAAGAAAGCTGAGCATGGAAGAATTGATGCTTTTGAACTATGGTGTTGGAGAAGACTTTTGAGAGACCTTGGGCTGCAAGGAGATCCAACCAGTCCATCCTAAAGGAAATCAGTCCTGAATATTCATTGGAAGGACTGATGTTGAAGCTGAAACTCCAATACTTTGGCCACCTGATGTGAAGAACTGACTCACTTGAAAAGACCTTGATACAGGGAAAGATTGAAGGCAGGAGGAGAAGGAGATGACAGAGGATGAAATGGATGGATGGCATCACCAACTTGATGGACATGAGTTTGAGCAAGCTTCAGGAGTTGGTGATGGACAGGGAGTCCTGGTGTTTTGCAGTCCATGGAGTCACAAAGAGTCAGACATGACTGAGTGATTGAACAGGACTGAGTGACTGAACAGATCTGAGCTGATTATCACTTTTTAATTTTTTTTAATTTAAGTTCTTTATCATTCCTTTAATTTTAATTTTTATAACCTACTCTTACCTTGCAAAAAAAAAATCCTACTTTTAAAGCAAATTTCATATATATTGTTTAATAATTTTTGTGACTGATTTTGTTTTGTATTTTTAATATTGCATTTTTGAGGTTCTAACCTGTACTCTAGACTTTTAATCTTTGCTTTTTGTCATTTGTTATCAATTTTATACCTTTAAGAATTTAATTTTGGGTATCCATTTTCACTTAGGGGTGTGATTACTGGCTTGATTGCTTTGATTCCCCTTTTTCTCCTCCTGGTCACCTCTGTCTCCCTCCTCCCTCTTCTCTTCTCTGTGTAACTCCGTGAACCTCTCTGGGTGTTCTGGACTATGGAGAGCACATAGGGACTTGCTTACTAGCTAGATTTCTCTCTCCCCTTTTGACTCTCCCTCTTCTTCTCCTGGTCACCCCTATCTCCCTCCTCCCTCTTCTCTTCTCCATGTAACTCTGCGAATGTACTCTGGGTGTCCCTTGCTGTGGAGAATTGTTTCCTCATTAACCTAGATGTTTTATCATCTGTGCTGTATAGATGGAGAAGACTTGAGGCTACTGTAAGAATAAGACTGAAAGCCAGAGGCAGGAGGCTTAAATCCAAAACTTGAGAACAGCAGAGAACTCCTGACTTCAGGGAACATTAGTAGACAAGAGCTCATCCAGAAGCCTCCATACCTACACTGAAACCAAGCTCCAACTAAGAGCCAACAAGTTCCAGAGCAAGACACACCACGCTAATCCTCCAGCAAAGCAGGAACACAGCCCTAAGCATTAAAAGACAGGCTGCCCAAAGCCATACCAAGCCCATAGACACCCCAAAACTCACTACTGGACACTTCATTGCACTCCAGAGAGAAGAAATCCAGCTCCACCCACCAGAACACAGATGCAAGCTTCCCTAACCAGGAAACCTTGACAAGCCACTAGTCCAACCCCACCCACAGAAAGCAAGCTCAACAACAAACAGGAACCACAAACCTCCAGCCTACAGAAAGGGCACCCCAAACACAGCAATATAAACAAAATGAAAAGGCAGAGAAATATTCAGCAGGTAAAGGAACATAAATGCCCACCAAATCTAATGAAAGAGGAGAAGATGGGGAGCCTACCTGAAAAAGAATTGAGAATAATGATGGTAAAGATATCGCAAAATCTTGAAAACAAAATGGAGTTACAGACAAATAGATTAGAGACAAGAATTGAGAAGATGCAAGAAATGCTTAACAAAGATCTAGAAGAAATAAAGAAGAGTCAGTCAACAATGAATAATGCAACAACTGAGATCAAAAGCACTCTGGAGGGAATCAACAGCAGAATAACTAACTGAGGCAGAAGATAGGATAAGTGAGGTGGAAGGTAGAATGGTGGAAATAAATGAAGCAGTGAGGAAAAAAGAATTAAAAGAAATGAGGACAACCTCAGAGACCTCTGGGACAATGTTAAATGTCCTAACGTTCTAATCATAGGAGTCCCAGAAGAAGAAGACCAAAAGAAAGGGCTTGAGAAAATACTTGAAGAGATAATAGTTGAAAGCTTCCCTAAAATGGGGAAGGAAATAGCCACCCAAGTCCAAGAAACCCAGAGAGTCCCAACCAGGATAAACTCAAGGCAAAACACCCCAAGACACATATTAATCAAAGTAACAAAGATTAAACACAAATAGCAAATATTAAAAGCAGCAAGGGAAAAACAACAAATAACACCCAAGGGGATTCCCATAAGGATAACAGCTGATCTTTCAATAGAAACTCTTCAGTCCAGAAGGGAATGGCAGGACATACTTAAAGTGATGAAAAAGAAAAGCCTACAACCCAGATTACTATATTCAGCAAGGAGCTCTTTCAAATATGAAGGAGAAATCAAAAGCTTTACAGACAAGCAAAAACTGAGAGAATTCAGCACCACTAAACCAGCTTTTCAACAAATGCTAAAGGATCTTCTCTAGACAGGAAACACAGAAGAGGTTTATAAACTCAAACCCAAAACAACAAAGTAAATGGCAGTGGGATCACACTCACCAACAATTAGCTTAAATGTATATGGGTTCAATGCCCCAACCAAAAGACAAAAACTGGCTGAATGGATATAAAAACAAGATCCCTATATATGCTATCTACAAGAGAACCACCTCAAACCAAGGGACACAACCAAGGGACACATACAGACTGAAAGTGAAGGTCTGGAAAAAGATATTTCATACAAATGGAGACCAAAAGAAAGGGGGAGTAGCAATACTCATATCAGATAAAATAGACTTTGAAATAAAGGCCATGAAAAGAGAAAAAGAAGGACACTACATAATGATCAAAGGATCAATCCAAAAAGAAGCTTTAACAATAACAATTGCAAATACATATGTACCCAGCATAGGAGCAACACAATACATAAAGCAAAAGTTAACAATACAATAATGTAAAGTAATTAGCCTCCAATTAAAATAAATTAATTTAAAAAAACAAGTATGAAAGGGGAAATTAACAGTAACACAATAATAGTAGGAGACTTTAATACCCTCTCACACCTATGGATAGATAATGAAACAGAAAATTAGCAAGGAAACACAAACTTTAAATGATTCAATGGACTAGTTAGACCTAATTGATATCTATAGGACATTTCACCGAAAAACAATGAATTTAACCTTTTAAGTTCACACAAAACATTCTTTTAAGTTCACACAAAACAGTATAGATCACATCCTGGGCCATAAATCTAGCCTCGTTTAAATTTAAAAAATTGAAGTCATTTCAAGCATGTTTTCTGATCACAATGCAATAATATTAGATGTCAACTATAGGAAAAGAACTATTAAAAATACAAACATATGGAGGCTAAACAACATGCTTTTGAATATCCAACAAATACAAAAGAAATCAAAAAGGACATCAAAATATGCATAGAAACAAATGAAAATGAAAACACAACAACCCAAAACCTATGCGATTCAGTAAAAGCATTGCTAAGGGGAAGGTTCAGAGCAATACAAGCTTACCTCAAGAAACAAGAGAAAAATCAAATAAATAACCTAACCCTACACCTAAAGCAACTAGACAAAGAAGAAATGAAGAACCCCAGGGTTAGTAAAACAAAATAAATCATAAAAATTATGGCAGAAATAAATGAAAAAGAAACAAAGGAGACTATAGTAAAAACCAACAAAACTAAAAGCTGGTTCTTTGAGAAAATAAATAAAATGGACAAACCATTAGCCAGACTCATCAAGAAAAAAAGGGAGAAGAATCAAATCACCAAAAGTAGAAATGAAAATGGAGAAATCACAACAGACAACACAGAAATACAAAGGATCATAAGAGACTACAATCAGCAACTATATGCCAATAAAATGGACAACTTGGAAGAAATGGACAAATTCTTATAAAAGTATAACCTTCCAAAACTGAACCAGGAAGAAATAGAAAATCTTAACAGATCCATCACAAGCATAGAAATAGAAACTGTAATCAAAAATTTTCCAACAAACAAAAGCCCAGGACCAGATGGCTTCACAGCTGAATTCTTCCAGAAATTTAGAGAAGAGCTAACATCTATCCCACTCAAATTCTTCCAGAAAATTGCAGAGGAAGGTAAACTCCCAAAATCATTCTATGAGGCCACCATCACCCTAATACCAAAGCCAGACAAAGATGCCACAAGAAAAGAAAACTACAGGCCAATATCACTGATGAACATAGATGCAAAAATCCTCAACAAAATTCTAGCAAACAGAATCTAAAAACATACAAAAAAGATCATACATCATGACCAAGTAGGCTTTATCCCCAGGATGCAAGGATTCTTCAGTATTCACAAATCAATGTGATACAGCACATTAACAAATTGAAAGAGAAAAAACAGGAAAACCTCAATAGATGCAGAGAAAGCTTTTGACAAAATTCAACGCCCATTTATGATAAAAAAAAAAAAAAACTCTCCAGAAAGCAGACATAGAAGGAGCATACCTCAACATAATAAAAGCCATATATGATAAACTCACAGCAAACATCATCCTCACTGGCAAAGAATTGAAAGCATTTCCCCTAAAGTCAGGAACGAGACAAGGGTGCCCACTCTCAACACTACTATTCAACGTAGTTTTGGAAGTCTTAGCCACAGCAATCAGAGCAGAAAAAGAAATAAAAGGAATCCAGACTGGAAAAGAAGAAGTAAAACTCTCACTGTTTGCAGGTGACATGATCATCTACATAGAAAGCCCTAAAGACTCCACCAGAAAATTACTAGAGCTAATCAATGAATATACTAAAGTTGCAGGATATAAATTTAATACACGTAAATCTCTTGCATTCCTATACATTAACAATGAGAAAATGGAAAAAGAAATTAAGGAAACAATCCCATTCACCATTGTGATGAAAAGAATAAAATACTTAAGAATAAATCTACCTGAAGAAACAAAAGACCTATATACAGAAAACTATAAAACACTGATGAAAGAAATCAAAGATGACACAAATAGATGAAGAAATATACCATGTTAATGGATCAATAGAATCAATATAGTGAAAATGATTATACTACCCAAGGCAATCTATAGATTCAATGCTATCCCTATCAAGCTACCAATGGTATTTTCACCAAACTAAAACAAAGAATTTCACAATTTGTGTGGAAATACAAAAAGCTCAAATAGACAAAGCAATCTTGAGAGAGAAGAATGGAACTAGAGGAATCAACCTGCCTGACTTCAGACTATACTACAAAGCTACAGTCATCAAGACAGTATGGTACTGTCACAAAGACAGAAATATAGATCAATGAAACAAAATAGAAAGCCCAGAGAAAAATCCACTCACCTATAGACACCTTATCTTTGACAAATGAGGAAAAATATACAATGGAGAAAAGACAACCTCTTTAACAAGTGGTGCTGGGAAAACTGGTCAACCTCCTGAAAAATAACGAAACTAGAACACTTTCTAACACCATACACAAAAACAAACTCAAAATGGATTAAAGATCTAAATGTAAGACCAGAAACTATAAAACTCCTAGAGGAAAACATAGGCAGAACACTCTCTGATATAAATCACAGCAAGATCCTCTATCACCCAACTCCCAGAGTAATGGAAATAAAAGCAAAAATAAACAAATGGGACCTAATTAAAATTAAAAGTTTTTGCACAATGAAGGAAACTATAAGCAAGGTGAAAAGATAGCCTTCAGAATGGGTGAAAAAATAGCAAAAGAAGAAACTGACAAAGAATTAATCTCAAAATATACAAGCAACTCCTGTATCTCAATTCCAGAAAAATAAATGACCCAATCAAAAAGTGGGCCAAAGAACTAAACAGACATTTCTCCAAAGAAGACATACAGATGGCTATGAAAAGATGCTCAATATCACTCATTATCAGGGAAATTCAAGTCAAAACCACAATGAGGTACCATCTCACGCCAGTCAGAATGGCTGCTATCAAAGTCTACAAACAATAAATGCTGGAGAGGGAAGGAGTAAAGGGGAACTCTTACACTGTTGGTGGGAATGCAAACTAGTACAGCCACTATGGAGAACAGTGTGGCAATTCCTTAAAAAACTGGAAATAAAACTGCCATATGACCCAGAAATCCCACTGCTGGGCATACACACTGAGGAAACCAGAATTGAAAGAGACACGTGTACCCCAATGTTCATTGTGGCACTGTTTACAATAGCTAGGACATGGAAGCAATTTAGATGTCCATCAGCAGATGAATGGATAAGGAAGTAGTGGTACATATACACAATGGAATATTACTCAGCTATTTAAAAGAACGAACTTGAATCAGTTCTAATGAGGTGATGAAACTGGAGCCTATTATACAGAGTGAAGTAAGTCAGAAAGAAAAACACCAAAACAGTATATTAACACATATATATGGAATTTAGAAAGATGGTAACAATGACCTTTTAATTTCCTGGATACAATCAGCATCTGCAGTGATTTTGAGCCCAAAAAATAAAGTCTGACACTGTTTCCACTGTTTCCCCATCTATTTCCCATGAAGTGATGGGACCAGATGCCATGATCTTAGTTTTCTGAATGTTGAGCTTCAAGCCAAACTTTTCACTCTCCTCTTTCACTTTCATCAAGAGACCTTTGAGTTCCTCTTCACTTTCTGCCATAAGGGTGGTGTCATCTGCATATCTGAGGTTATTGATATTTCTCCTGGCAATCTTGATTCCAGCTTGTGCTTCTTCCAGCCCAGCGTTCCTCATGATGTACTCTGCATATAAGTTAATTAAGCAGGGTGACAATATACAACCTTGACGTACTCCTTTTCCTATTTGGAACCAGTCTGTTGTTCCATATCCAGTTCTAACTGTTGCTTCCTGACCTGCATACAGGTTTCTCAAGAGGCAGGTCAGGTGGTCTGGGATTCCCATCTCTTTCAGAATTTTCCACAGTTTGTTGTGATCCACACAGTCAAAGGCTTTGGCATAGTCAATGAAGCAGAAATAGATGTTTTTGTGGAACTCTCTTGCTTTCTCCATGATCCAGCAGATGTTGGCTATTTGATCTCTGGTGCCTCTGCCTTTTCTAAAACCTGCTTGAACATCTGGAAGTTCACAGTTCACATATTGCTGAAGCCTGGCTTGGAGAATTTTGAGCATGACTTTACTAGCGTGTGAGATGAGTGCAATTGTGCCGTAGTTTGAGCATTCTTTGGCATTGCCTTTCTTTGGGAATTGGAATGAAGACTGACCTTTTCCAGTCCTGTGGCCATTGCTGAGTTTTCCAAATTTGCTGGCATATTGAGTGCAGCACTTTCACAGCATCATCTTTCAGGATTTGAAATAGCTCAATTGGAATTCCATCACCTCCACCTAGCTTTGTTCGTCGTGATGCTCTCTAAGGCCCACTTGACTTCACATTCCAAGATGTCTGGTTCCAGGTGAGTGATCACATCATCGTGATTATCTTCGTCGTGAAGATCTTTTTTGTGCAGTTCTTGTGTATTCTTACCACCTCTTCTTAATATCTTCTGCTTCGGTTAGGTCCATACCGTTTCTATCCTTTATCGAGCCCATCTTTGCATGAAATGTTCCCTTGATATCTCTGATTTTCTTGAAAAGATCTCTTGTTTTTCCTATTCTGTTGTTTTCCTCTATTTCTTTGCATTGATCGCTGAGGAAGGCTTTCTTATCTCTCCTTGCTATTCTTTGGAACTCTGCATTCACATGCTTATATCTTTCCTTTTCTCCTTTGCTTTTCGCTTCTCTTCTTTTCACAGCTATTTCTAAGGCCTCCCCAGACAGCTATTTTGCTTTTTTGCATTTCTTTTCCGTGGGGATGGTCTTGGTCCCTGTGTCTTGTACAATGTCACGAACTTCTGTCCAGAGTTCATCAGGCACTCTATCTATCAGATCTAGTCCCTTAAATCTATTTCTCACTTCCACTGTATAATCATAAGGGATTTGATTGAGGTCATATCTGAATGGTCTAGTGGTTTGTCCTACTTTCTTCAATTTAAGTCTGAATTTGGCAATAAGGAGTTCATGATCTGAGCCACAATCAGCTCCCAGTCTTGTTTTTGCTAACTGTAAAGAGCTTCTCCATCTTTGGCTGCAAAGAATATAATTGGCTGATTTCGGTGTTGACCATCTGGTGATGTCCATGTGTAGTCTTCTCTTGTGTTGTTGGAAGAGGGTGTTTGCTATGACCAGTGCGTTCTCTTGGCAAAACTCTATTAGCCTTTGCCCTGCTTCATTTCGTGCTCCAAGGTCAAATTTGCCTGTCATTCCAGGTGTTTCTTGACTTCCTACTTTTGCAATCCAGTCCCCTATAATGAAAAGGACATCTTTTTTGGGTGTTAGTTCTAAAAGGTCTTGTAGGTCTTCATAGAACCGTTCAACTTCGGCTTCTTCAGCATTACTGGTTGGGGCATAGACTTGGATTACTGTAATATTGAATGGTTTGCCTTGGAAACGAACAGAAATCATTCTGTCGTTTTTAAGATTGCATCCAAGTACTGCATTTCGGACTCTTTTGTTGACCATGATGGCTACTCCATTTCTTCTAAGGGATTCCTGTCCACAGTAGTAGATATAATGGTCATCTGAGTTAAATTCACCCATTCCAGTCCATTTTAGTTCAATGATTCCTAGAATGTCGACGTTCACTCTTGTCATCTCCTGTTTGACCACTTCCAATTTGCCTTGATTCATGGACCTAACATTCCAGGTTCCCATGCAATATTGCTCTTTACAACATCGGACCTTGCTTCTATCACCAGTCACATCCACAACTGGGTATTTGTTTTGCTTTGGCTCCATCCCTTCATTCTTTCTGAAGTTATTTCTCCACTGATCTCTAGTAGCATACTGGGCACCTACCGACCTGGGGAATTCCTCATTCTGTATCCAATCATTTTGCCTTTTGATACTGTTCATGGGGTTCTCAAGGCAAGCATACTGAAGTGGTTTGCCATTCCCTTCTCCAGTGGACCACATTCTGTCAGACCTCTCCACCATGACCCGTCCGTCTTGGGTGGCCCCACACGGCATGGCTTAGTTTCATTGAGTTAGACAGGGCTGTGGTCCATATGATCAGATCAACTAGTTTTTTGTGATTTTGATTTCAGTGTGTCTGCCTGCTAATGCCCCCTCCCAATACCTACTGTCTTATTTGGGTTTCACTTACCTTGGTCGTGGAAAATCTCTTCACAGCCGCTCCAGCAAAGTGCAGGAAATTAAAAGATGCTTACTCCTTGGAAGGAAGATTATGACCAACCTAGACAGCATATTAAAAAGCAGAGACATTACTTTGCCAACCTAGGTCTGTCTAGTCAAGGCTATGGTTTTTCCCGTGGTCATGTATGGATGTGAGAGTTGGACTGTGAAGAAAGCTGATCACCAAAGAATTGATGCTTTTGAACTGTGGTGCTGGAGAAGACTCTTGAGAATCCCTTGGACTGCAAGGAGATCCAACCAGTCCATTCTAAAGGAGATCAATCCTGGGTTTTCATTGGAAGGACTGATGCTAAAGCTGAAACTGCAATACTTTGGCCACCTCATGCGACGAGTTGACTCACTGGAAAAGACTCTGATGCTGGGAGGGATTAGGGGTGGGAGGAGACGGGAACGACAGAGAATGAGATGGCTGGATGGCATCACCGACTCTGTAGACATGAGTTTGAGTGAACTCCGGGAGTTGGTGATGGACAGGGAGGCCTGGCGTGCTGTGATTCATGGGGTCGCAGAGTCGGACACGACTGAGCGACTGAACTGAACTGAACAATGACCTTATATGCACGACAGCAAAAGAGACACAGATATACAGAACAGACTTTTGGACTTTGTGGGAGAAGGTGAGGGTGGGATGATTTGAGAGAACAGCATTGAAACATGTATATTACCATATGTGAAAATAGATGACCAGTCCAAATTCAATGCATGAAACAGGGCACTCAAAGCTAGTTCACTGGGACAACCCAGAGGGATGTGATGGGGAGGGAGGTGGGTGACCCATGGCTGATCCATTTCAATGTATGGCAAAAACCACCACAATATTGTAAAATAATTAGCCTTCAATTAAAATAAATAATTTAATTTTTTTTAAAATTTGAACCTAATTTTGTCTGGCCTGAAGGCTCATTCTTTTAGCCCAAAGGTCACAAACTGAAGGCCACACAAAAGGACTCATGCTGAAGCTGAAGCTCCAATACTCTAGCCACCTGATGTGAAGAGCTGACTCATTGGAAAAGACACTGATGCTGGGAAAGATTGAGGGCAGGAGGAGAAGGGGATGACAGAGGATGAGATGGTTGGATGGCATCACCGACTCGATGGACATGAGTTTGAGCAAACTCGGGGAGAGAGTGAAGGCCTCCTAAAAGCCACAGCAGCTATGTTTCATTTGACATACAGTGTTTTTTTGTTTTTTTTTTTTATTTTTAAACAGTGGGAAACATTTTAAAATATCTATTTCACCAAATAAAATCTGGAGTTTTAGCTTCTCTTGGAAAGAGTCAGATCTGGTAACTGGAACCCACGCTCTTGCGCAGACAGGGTTGGCAGAGCTGAATAGAGACTGCTTTCTATGGTGGGGCACTCCCTCTACAGTTTGCCCCAACCTCACCACTCCTGGTTGTTTACCCTAGCCTTTCATTGCTCATTGTTTTACTTTCTGGGTTCTCTGTGCAACCTATGTGCTTGCCACCTCTGTATCACCCTCTAGGCCGGAGCCACTCTTACAACGAGATTGTTCCCCACACCGGGGAAGATAACATGTCAGCATTCAGATGATGTGGATAATAGTAATGCAGTGTTCCACACTTCACATAGTATCCATTATTGTATTTAATCTTCAAAGCAATAAGCATTTCCCAGGTAATTAATCTGAGCCAAGGCCTATTGCCAAGTACAGGAGGGGCAAAGAGAAATACAGCAGAGTGTCAGCCTCCCAATAGCCCACAGCCTTGCAAGAGAGATAAACCACCAAAGTTGCAGGCCAGCATTATCACAGAAGACATCCATACCCAGCAGAGGGAGATCCAGAGAGACAGCAACTGGCTGCCCAAGGAAGCTGAAAGGGGTTTCATGGAGTTGATATTCCCGGTGCATCCTGAGGACTGTGAATAAGAAAAGGATGAATATTGTTGCTGTTCAGTTGTTTAGTCACTAAGTCATGTCCATCTCTTTGCAACTCCATGGACTGCAGCATGCCAGACTTCCCTGTCCTCCACTATTTCCCCAAGTTTCCTCAAACTCACATCCCATTGAATCAGTGACTCCATCCAATCATTTCATCCACTGTCATGCCCTTCTCCTCCTGCCCTCAATCTTTCCCAGCATCAGGGTCTTTTCCAATGAGTCAGCTCTTCACATCAGGTGGCCAAAGTTTTGGAGCTTCAGTTTCAGCATCAGTCCTTCCAAAGAATATTCAGGACTGATTTCCTTTAGGATTGACTGGTTTGATCTCTTTGCTGTCCAAGGGACCCTCAAGAGTCTTCTCCAGCACCACAGTTTGAAAACATCAATCCTTCAGCGCTCAGCCTTCTATATGGTCCAACTCTCACATCCATACATGACTACTGGAAAAACTATAGCTTTGACTATACGAACCTTTGTTGGCAAAGTAATGTCTCTGCTTTCTAATATGCTGTCTAGGTTGGTCATAGCTTTTCTTCCAAGGAGCAAGCATCTTTTAATTTCATGACTAAAGGCACCATCAACAGTGATTTTGGAGCCCAAGAAAATAAAGTCTGTCACTGTTTCCATTGTTTCTCCATCTATTTCTATGAAGTGATGGGACCAGATGCCGTGATCTTAGTTTTTTGAATATTGAGTTTTAAGCCAGTTTTTTCACTCTCCTCTTTCATTCTCATCAAGAGACTCTTTAGTTCCTCTTCCCTTTCAGCCATTAGGGTAATGCCATCTGCATATCTGAGAGTATTGATATTCCTCTCATCAATCTTGATTCCAGCTTAAACTTCATCCAGCCCAGTACTTCACATGATGTACTCTGCATATAAGATAAATAAGCAGGATGACAATATACAGCCTTGATGTACTCATTTCTCAATTGTGAACCAGTTTGTTGTTTCATGTCTGGTTCTAACTACTGCTTCTTGACCTGCATACAGGTTTCTAGGGAGGCAAGTAAGGTGGTCTGGAATTACCATCTCTTTAAGATTTGTTCACAGTTTGTTGTGATCCACACAGTCAAAGGCTTTAGCATAGTCAATGAAGCAGAAGTAGATGTTTTTCTGGAATTCTTTTGCTTTTCTATGATTCAGTGGATGTTGGCAATTTGATCTCTGGTTCCTCTGCCTTTTCTAAATCCAGCCTGTACATCTGGAAGTTCTTAGTTCATGTTCTGCTGAAGCATAGTTTGAAAGATTTTGAGCATTACCTTGCTAGCATGTGAAATGAGTGCAATTGTGTGAACAGTTTCGGGCGTTGCTATCCTTTGTGATTGGAATGAAAACTGACCTCCGGTCCATGGGGTGAGTATAATGTCCAGCAAAGAAAGAGTCCAAAAGACTTCCCTGGTGGTCCAGTGGCTAAGATTCTGCATACTCCCAATGCAGGGGGACCAGGTTCGACTCCTGGTCAGGTAACTAGATCCCACATGCCACAACTAAGACCCAGTGCAGCCAAATAAGTAAAAAAAAAAAAAATTTAAGGAACAATCATGACAAGAATCCAAGGCTAATAATCATGACAGAAAGCCAACACTCCTCACTTTCAAGACGTGAGTTACTCTTAGGACAAAGACCAAAATCCTAAAGGATATGGCCCAGCCCACATCTCAAACTTCCTCTCATACCCTCCAGCCACACTTGCTTCCACCTGACCTAGGGACTTTGCACGTCATGCTTCATTGTCCTGGATATCTTCTCCTACTCTGTCTTCCTACAAGGTTGACATTCTTCTAGGTTCTGATTAGAGTCTCATCTTTATCATCACCTCCTCTGTAAAGTTTCCCCTAGTGTCTCTAACCAGATCAGATTTCTCTTCATATTCAGGAATTTCCCTCGGTGGCATGTGTCATAGTTCATAATTATATAATTGTGGCATTATTTCATTAATGTCCATCTCCCCTGTGACAGACTGGAATATTGGTCCTAATTACTCAACCCTCCCTGTGTATGCATGTTTTGTTACATAATTTCACAGTCTCATTTCCTGACTTTGGGCTCAGCCACATGATCTATTTAGGCAAATGGAGGGAAGTGATGATGACTCAGTTTTGAGCCTAGACCTTGAGATATTTTGTGCTTCTGCCATCAGCATGTGAAGAACATGCCAAGGAAGATGGGAGTCGTGAGGATTCGACCGACTTGACCTGCAACTGAGAGCTTCCCTGAGGAGCCCAGCTAGATCAGCCAAACTTGAAGCCAACACACAGAAACAGAGCAAAATAAATGCTTATTGCTGCATGCCACTGAAATGTCATGGTTGTCTGTTACACTGCACTAGCAGACTGATTTACCCTACTATATGCTAAGCTCTGTTTAATCACAGATCACATTTTTGCTCAACATTGCATCACTATCAGATGACACATAGTGAACCCTTAATAAGTATTTGCTAAATGGATAGATATTAGTGGACCAGTCCTACACTACCAGGAGCTTTCACAAAGCACAATGCAGCTCCAGTCAGCCAGTATGGCCCAAGCTTCTGGGAGATTAGCAAAGAAAAACTGGGTAGACTGAGATCCTATCTGTGCCTGCTCTTCTCCAAGCCTTCTGCCTCCAGAATATCAAGGATTGGAGAAAAGGCTTGCAACAGAATGGGTTCATATACCCTTAGAAAATTAAGACATTCCTGCAGTCATCAAAATCTACTTATGATTCAGCAGCCTGAATCTGACTTGGTACCTCCAAATATCTCCCAAGCTGTTTGTCATTATTTGGATCAACTTAGAGAGACCATGAATAAATGGATAATGATGATGACTATCTTTAGTAAAATACTAATAAGTGTGGGTTAGCCCCTGTGTTCCTTTAATTCCTTGCCATAATTAAGTGGGGTTTGTCCTATTTTACAGATGAGAAATCTGAGCTTCAGAGGGGTTTGTTAACTTACCCCAGAGCACACAGCTAGTGAAATTCTGGGAGAATTCCAAACTGAGTCATCTATGTCCCTAACCACAGAGCTATGCTGCCTGGGCAATGATTCAGGAATCCCAAAATAGTTCCAACTCCAACCCACATCATCCACACCATCCATGTGGGCTTAGGCAAAGCTCTTCCTCTCTCTGAGCATGGATGCTTTCTCAATTAAGAAGTCTGAAGGACTTTCCCAATCCAGCTGCCCTTGGCCATGGTCTGAACAACTGTTCTTCCACCCTAGCTGCCACCTCCCAGAAGTATCCTATTAGGAGGAGCAGGACTCCACCTTCTCAGACACTGCTGCTGGCAATTGGCACAACTTTTCCTGGAGACAAATGAGCAATGTATACCAAATACCGTAAAAATTCTCCTAGTATTTCCCTAAGAGAAAGCTCAAAAGTAATAGCACAAATGTTCGTGAGTCAGAATGTTCACATCAGCATTGTTTACAATAAGGGAAACCCAGAAACAACCTAGATATCTATTTATGTGTGTTCTAAGTCACTTCAGTCATGTCTGACTCTTTGTGACCCCATGAACTGTAGCCCACCAGGCTTCTCTGTCCATGGGATTTTCCAGGCAAGAATACTGGAGTGGGTTGCCATTTCCTTCTCCAGGAGATTTTCTCAACTCAGGGATTGAACTCATGTCTTTTACATCTTCTGTATTTGCAGGTGGGCTCCTTATCACTCCATGGCACAGTTAGTAAAGAATTTGTCTGCCACTTCAGGAGACACAGGAGATGTGAGTTTGATCCCCGAGTCAGAAAGATGACAATTCATCTATTTATAGTGGATTGGTTAAATAAATTGTGGCATGTCACTCAGCAGGAATACCATACAGCCTTTGAAAAGTGAAAAACAGTTCATTTACAATGTTATTCTTTAAAGTATTACTTGAAATAGTAAGTACTAAGGAAAATATTCAAGTGTCTATCAATAGTGACTGTTAAATAAATTGCAGCATATTCAAATAATGGATTACTGTAGCGTGACAAAAAGAAATGAGGTAATTCTGTATATACTTGATATAGAAAGTCCTCTCAGAAACATTGTTCAGTGGAAAAGCAAGGTTTATAGTGTGGAACAATGTTTATAGTGTACAACCTTTTGCGGAAAATAAAAACCTATATGCCTACCTCCTTGTAGCATCAGAAGGGGATCCTGGAAAAAGATTCAAGAAATGAGCAACAGTTTTCAGTGAGAGTAGTCAGATGCGGACAGGAATCAGTGAAAGCGCCTCACTGTAAACCTTTTTATTTTTTAACCATGTGGGTGAATTTGTTGCGAAGTTAAAAGTGGGGAGTCGGACACTACTGAGCGACTAAACAGAACAGAACAGAATCATGTTTTAGCTCAGGGCTGGCGTGCGGGGATGACCCAGAGGGAGGATAAAGGGAGGAGGGAGGGGGGTTCAGGAGGGGGAACTTATGTAAACCCAGGGCGAATTCATGTCAATGTATGGCAAAACCAACCAATATAATATTGTAAAATAATTTGCCTCCAATAAAAAATAAATTAATTACTTTAAAAAAAAAAGAAGTGTATTTAACCACATGGGGAAACACTTATATTTTTTAAGTTGGGGTATAGTTGCTTTACAGTGTTGTGTTAGCTTCTGCTGTACAGCATAACAGATCAGCTACATGTGGACATATACCCCCACCCTGTTGGAGTTTCCTCCCAGTACTGCCCCCTGCCCAATCCCACCCATCTAGGTCCCCAGAGATTGAGCTGAGCTCCCTGTGCTATACAGTGGGTTCCCACTAGCTATCTGTTTCTCACTTGGCAGTACATGTTCATCAGTCTCAACCTCCCAGTTCATCCCACCCCCACTCCACATCCATGTGTCCACTTTCTACATCTGCGTCTCTATTCCTGCTCTGCAAATAGCTTCATTTGTACCATTTTTTCCCTAGATTTCACATACATGCATTAATAGTATTTGTTTTTCTTTCTGACTTACTTCACTCTGTATGACAGACTCTACGTATCCACGTCTCTACAAATGACCCAATTTCATTCCTTTTAATGCCTGAGTAATATTCCATTGTATATGTGTACCACATTGTCTTTATCCATGATGGACAGTTAGGTTTTCTCCACCTCCTGGCTACTGTAAATAGTACTGCAGTGAACACTGGAGTGCATGTGTCTTTTTGAATTATGGTTTTCTCAGGGTATGTGCTCAGTAGTGGGATTGCTGGGTCATATGGAAGTTCTATTTTTAGTAGTTTAAGGATATAATATATTGTTAAAGGGCAGAAGTAGTTTACCAAAGAGAATGTTTGACCCTGAGCAAGTCACATGTACGTGGAATCTCAACTTTATTATCTATAAAATGGCAAAAATGATATTCACCTCACAAAGCTGTGGTGAGGATAAAATGAGGTTCGAGGAAGTAAAATATGTTAATAAAACACACAGTTAATACTAAATAATTACAGCTACTAATGATTCCATAAAAACAGCCCTGGGCTTATGTATTGTTAAACCCGGCTATCTCTTGGTGGTAGATACTGATGGTTTCTATTTTCTTCTTTGTTCTTTTCTAAATGTTTTTCAATTTTGCCATAAAGAATAGACATTCCTTTTGCATAACAATGGAAATATTATTTTACAAAGTGACCGAAAACAATATATAAAGTATTTTATAGCTCTCCCCACCCTTGTCCCAAGGTTACTAAAAGGTTCCTGAGGGGTCTGGGCAGGTGGGTCCCCAGGTTTTGGATGCCACATATTGGGAAGTCTCTGAATTGTGGGGTCACAGGCAATCGAAGGGACCATCCAACAGTTCATTTGGCAGGAACACTCATAGTTTAGGATGCCGAGTCCTGAAGGTGAGGACACTGCCCCAGCTCAGAATTTTCCCACTTGCAACAACATGGATGGACTTAGAGGGTATTATGCTAAGTGAAATAAGTCAGGTAAAGACAACTACTGCATAACATCACTTATATGTGGAGTCTAAAAGAAAGTATAACAAACTAGTGAATAAAACAAAAAAGCAGACTCACAGATACAGAGAAAAACCTCTGGTTACCAGTAGGGAGAGGGGAAGGAGAGGGGTGAAATAAGGGTAGAGGATTAAGAGGTACTATTTTGGATAAAATAAATAGGCTACAAGGATATATTGTACAACAGGGGGAACATAGCCAATATTTTATAATAACTATAAATGGAGTATAACCTTTAAAATTGCAAATCACTATATTGTACATCTGTAACTTATATAATATTGTACATCAACTATACTTCAATTTAAAATAATAATTTTTAAAATGTACCTTAAGACTCCAAACATACAGACATCATTATCACCAACCCACGTTAAGACCTGAGTGCTCAACCCATGTTAAGACCTAAGACCAGCTGCTGCTCTGAAGCTTTAGGTGCCTTGATGCAGTTAACCCTCATGACAGTCCTATGTGACATTCCCCCATTTATAGCTTAAGAAACTGCAGCACAACTTGCCCAAGAGTGCTTAGTGGCTAAGGAACAGAGCCAGGATTTAAACCCCACAGATCTAACCCCAATGCATGTTTTCATAATCTCTGTGCTCTGCTATGGATGATGCCCACTGGTGGTCAAACTTTACAATGAAAACAGATTTTCATCTTGGTAAAAATCAAATATCACTTGATGATAGACAGGCAAATAGATAAATAGATGATGGATAGATAGATGGATAGATGAACCTCAGTCTGGTGAAGAAAGCAAGGTACAAAATCCAGGTATCATGATTGTGCTTAAGCCCAGGTACCACAGGGTACACAGAAACTAGTTGCCTTGTGAGTATCATCAGCTGTGAATATGGAGGCAGTTTGTATTTCAAGACCATAATCAGACATTCCCCACTGGAGCTATTCTCAAAATGCTGCCAAATACTCCTCCATCCAGTGGCCAGATGCTCGCTGCCCTTTGGGGCAACCCGTCCTAACTCTGCACATCACTGGCTGAAAACCTATAATCATAGAGGCTTCCAAGGAGACTGTTTCCGAAAGAAATCCTCACTTAGGGGCATAAAGTCTTGGACTCTGTTAAAATATGGTTATCATTTGGTGTTTGTTCCAAATGTCATTTTCCAGGAGAGATTACACTCAAAATAAAGCATGGCCCCAGATCTCTAATCCTTCCCTTTGCATCCAGATCTTGGGAAATATACTTGCGCATTTCCAGTGGCCTTCAGTGGCATGAGGGTGGTGGTTCAGCAGCCTCTGGCTGTTGAAGTTTGAGGTCTTGGTCTCAGGTCCCTACCCTACCTTTTCCATTTCACTTTGAGGGCATCCTCTCTGTGTGAGCTCGTCAGCAGCTGTCGCGGTCACTGGGCTGGTCTTCCACTTCATTTTTTAGCCTGTTAAGTTTAATGCCCCTGTGCTTGGTGAAACAGAGGGAACAGCTTCTCCTTGTGGCTGTAATAGTGGTTTCAATCTTCTCTCAGAGATTCTACCCAGACACACACAGAGCATATTTATTCACTGCAGGCAGTGGATTCCTAGATCAGCGAGCATGGCTTAAACGTGGAGCACTATGAAAGCAGAGAAGCTCATCCTGATCACTGACTTTTTGAGTGCCTTCCATGGCAGAATACCACCCAGCTCCCGCCATCCACACTGGGAATCAAGAACTCAAGGCATCACTGCTGATCCTCCTCTCTCTCCTGCCACGGCCCACCACCATCAAGTCCTTGTGATTCATCCTCCTCAATGTACCTCAGATCTGTGCATGTGCCTCCATCTCTAGCTTCCCTCATAGCTCAGTTGGTAAAGAATCTGCCTGCAATGCAAAGGAGACCTGAGTTTGATTCCTGGGTCAGGAAGATCCTCTGGAGAAGGAAATGGCAACTCACTCCAGGATTCTTGCCTGGAGAATCCCATGGACAGAAAAGCTTGGCAGGTTACAGTCCATGAGGTCACAAGAGTCAGACATGACTTAGTGACTAAACCACTCCATCTGTACCACACCCCCTAGCCATCATCAGATCCTTCCGGAACTGCTATAAACAACTTCTAACTGGTCCCCCACTTCTACTCCTGCTCCCATCCAACCCACTCCACAAATCACAACCTAAAGAGATTTTTAAATTACAAACTGGATCATATAATATTCCTGCCCTGCTTAAGCTCTTCAGTGGTTTCCCATGCTCAGAATAAAGTCCAAGTTTCCTGCCATGGTCAACAAGGCCTGTGTGATCTGGCCTTCACAGCTATCTGACCTCCACAGGCACCATTTGCTCTACATCCATCCCAGTCTGGCCACGCTCCCTGTGGAAGCTCTCCCAGAAGCAGATCTTGAGACAAGGAGTCGGATTCAAGGGGATCATCTCTAGATGACCCCAGAAGCATTGTGAGGGACTGGGAAAAGTGTAACAGGATACATTAATAAGTGGATCACCTCTATGGACAATAGGGGCTCGGGTATCCTAGGGACCCTCTGTGTAGACATATCTCAGCGTGGTCCCAACACAGAGTGAGGAAGCTGGGGATTTTATCCTCCCTGTCCCATCCCTCGCTGCTGCGCGTCACTCTGGGGACATTAATTCCCAGTGCTCTGGCAGAGTGTCCATCATGGGCTGGGAGCACTCTTCAGTAAGAAAACACAAGACCACGCCTGCATGGATAGAGTGAAGGATCTAGTTGGAAAGCCATCAGCATCTGCTTCTGCAGGACTACTCAGTGTGTGGTCCCAGGACCAGCTAACCATCTGTGATAAGAGGAGGAACTTGAGCCAGGATGTTGGTCAACTATATCACTAAGCACACTGCTGGGCTCCACTGACATTTTCTTCATAACAAGACTCTCCCGAAGAAGGAAGCAGTGTGTTACTGTACATTCTGGTGTAAGCTTCTTTCCATGTCATAGCCTGGCAGTGTCAGAGACCGGTACTCCGAATACCTTCTGTCTGCTGCTGGTACACCCTCTGAGCATAGTCCCAGCACATGCTCTATCCTTGTAATTCCCACTGTCTGAGATTATTTTCTCCTGTTCCATCCCATCTTCTTATAGTTTTCATGGTCCCACCTCAGGGAGGCCTCCCAGACTCCATATGTAAAATTTCCACCACCCCAATATTCATTGTCACAGCATCTATGCATTCTCTTCAAGGGGCTAACTGCAATCTACTTATTCTGTGCGTTTGTTGGGTAGCATGCTATCTATCTCCAAACTTGAATATATATTCCACTGGAGCAGGAAACTGACCTTTTTTTGCCATTACATCACCAGCATCAAGAACAGAGTTGACACTCAATAAACACAGAATGGGTAAATGGATTTGCAAGGATGTCCTCTTCCTGTCAGAAGGGGTAAAGTGCCCTCCCCTTGGGGTCTAAAATGAACACAGCTCCCCCCATGCTCATTACTGAGTTCCCACCACAGACCCTAAATTGCAGCTTATCCACGTCTTGATAACAGTGCTCCAGTTTCAGATTTTCCAAGCCTCTTATCCATCCCAGAAATGCTGTATACCCACCCCTTTGGAGCCATCTACCTGCATGATTAAGAGTCTGGCTTGAAATTCAACACACAGAGCTTCAATCCTCAGCTCTGCCACTCACTCACTGAGAGACCTGGGGCATTTGCCTCCATCTCTGTGAGTCTCAATTTCTCATCAAGGTTACTGTAAGGATTAGTGTAGGTCACTTCTGTAGAGCAAAGTTTCTCAGTTGAGGCACTACTGACCCTTTAGTTAAGAGTGGGGATCCGGTCCTATACATTGGGGGGTGTATATTAACACCCCTAATCTCTACCCATTAAATGCCAGTGGCAAAACCCCTCAGCTCCATGTGACAACGAAGAATATCTCCAGTTGAGTTCAGTTCAGTCACTCAGTCATATGTGACTCTTTGTGACCCCACGGACTGCAGTACTCCAGGCTTTCCTGTCCATCACCAAGTTCTGGAACTTGATCAAATTCATGTCCATCGAGTCGGTGACGCCATCCAACAATTCATCCTCTGTCGTCCCCTTCTCCGCCCACCTTCAATCGTGCCCAGCATCAGGGTCTTTTCTAATGAGTCAGGTCTTCGCATCAGGTGGCCAAAATATTGGAGTTTCAGCTTCAGCCTCAGTCCTTCCAATGAAATATTCAGGACTGATTTCCTTTAGGATTGACTGGTTTGATATCCTTGCAGTCCAAGAGACTCTCAAGAGTCTTCTCCAACACCACAGTTCAAAAGCATCAATTCTTCAGTGCTCAGATTTCTTTATGGTTCAACTCTCACAACTATACATGACTACTGAAAAAACCATAGCTTGGACTAGATGGACCTTCATCAGCAAAGTAATGTCTCTGCTTTTTAATATGCTGTCTAGGTTTGTTATAGCATTTCTTTCAAGGAGCAGCATCTTTTAATTTCATGGCTGTAGTCACCATTTGCAGTGATTTTGGAGCTAAAGAAAAAAGTCTGTCACTGTTTCCATTGTTTCCCCATCTATTTCTATGATGTGATGGGACCAGATCCGATGATCTTAGTTTTTTCAATGTTGAGTTTTAAGCCAGTTTTTTCACTCTCCTCTTTCACCTTCATCAAGAGGTCCTTTAGTTCCTCTTCACTTTCTACCAGAAGGGTGGTGTCATCTACATATCTGAGGTTATTGATATTTCTCTTGGCAATCTTGATTCCAGCTTGTGCTTCATTCAGCTTGGCATTTTGCATGATGTACTCTGCATATGGTTAAATAAGCAGGGTGGCAATATACAGCCTTGATGTACTCCTTTCCCAATTTTGAACCAGTCCATTGTTCCATGCTTAGTTCTAACTGTTACTTCTTTACCTGCTTACAGATTTCTCAGGAGACAGGTAAGGTGGATTGCTATTACAATCTCTTTAATAATTGTCCACAGTTTGTTGTGATCAACACAGTCAAAGGCTTTAGCATAGTCAATAAAGCAGAAGTAGATGTTTTTCTGAAACTCTCATGCTTTTTCAATTATCCAATGGATGTTGGCAATTTGACCTCTGGTTCCTCTGCCTTTTCTAAATCCAGTTTGAACATCTAGAATTTTACAGTTCACATACTGTTGAAGCCTGGCTTGGAGAATTCTGAGCATTACTTTGCTATCATGTGAGATGAGTGCAACTGTGCAGTAGTTTGAGCATTCTTTGGCATTGCCTTTCTTTGGGATTGGAATGAAAACTGACCTTTTCCAGGCTTGTGGCCACTGCCGAGCTTTCCAGTTTGCTGGCATATTGAGTGCAGCACTTTAACAGCATCATCTTTTAGGAATTTAAATAGCTCAGCTGGAATTTCATCACTTCCACTAACTTTGTTCATAGTATTGCTTCCTAAGGCCCACTTGACTTCACACCTCAGGATGTCTGGCGGTAGGTGAGGGATCACACCATCATGGTTATCTGGGTCATGAAGATCTGTTTTGTACAGTTCTTCTATGTATTCCTGCCACCTCTTCTAAATATCTTCTGCTTCTGTTAGGTCCATACCGTTTCTGTCCTTTACTGTGCCCATCTTTGCATGTAACGTCCCGTAGGTATCTCTAATTTTCTTGAAGAGATCTCTAGTCTTTCCCATTCTATTGTTTTCCTCTATTTCTTTGCATTGATCACTTGGAAAGCTTTCTTAACTCTCCTTGCTCTTCTTTGGAACTCTGCATTCAGATGGGTAAATGTTTCCTTTTCTCCTTTGCCTTTTGCTTCTCTTCTTTTCTCTGCTATTTGTAAGGCCTCCTCAGACAACCGTTTTGCATTTCTTTTTCTTGGGGATGGGCTTGTAAAATGTACCCTGGGCGTAAAATCACTGCCAGTTGATGGGCACTCTTTAACAGAATACCTGTTAAGCATGTTACTACACTATGTACCTCAGTTTCCTTACCTGTAAAACAGGCATGATAATGATGTCTAATTCATAGATTAGTGTGAGAAGTAAGTGAGATAATATGCATAAAGGGTTTAGCAGAATACTTCATACATGCAAGTGCTTTTAAAGCAAAAAGCTACCTTGTGAGATGATGTTAACTTAATTATAATAATCATTTCACAACATATATTAAATTGTCACATAGTATACCACTGAAAAAATAACACTGTACAACCTAAATATGTACAATTTTTATTTGTCCATCATAGCTCAATAAAGCTGGGAAAGTAAAAGAAAAACCTGCTACTTTCATAAGAAAAATAAATAAAAAACTGATTTTATCATCTCAGCTCAGTTCAGTCACTTAGTCGTGTCCAACTCTTTGCAACCCAATGGACTACAGCGTGCCAGGCCTCCCTGTCCATCACCAACTCCTGGAGTTTACTCAAACTCATGTCCACTGAGTCGGTGATGCCATCCAACCATCTCATCCTCTGTCGTCCCCTTCTCCTCTCGCCTTCAATCTTTCCCAGCATCAGTTCAGTTCAGTTCAGTCACTCAGTTGTGTCTGACTCTCCGCGACCCCATGAATCACAGCACGCCAGGCCTCCCTGTCCATCACCAACTCCCGGAGTTCACTCAAACTCATGTCCACAGAGTCGGTGATGCCATCCAGCCATCTCATTCTCTGTCGTCCCCGTCTCCTCCTGCCCCCAACCTTTCCCAGCATCAGAGTCTTTTCCAGTGAGTCAACTCTTCGCATGAGGTGGCCAAAGTATTGGAGTTTCAGCTTTAGCATCAGTCCTTCCAATGAACACCCAGGATTGATCTCCTTTAGAATGGACTGGTTGGATCTCCCTGCAGTCCAAGGCACTCTCAAGAGTCTTCTCCAACACCACAGTTCAAAAGCATCAATTCTTTGGTGATCAGCTTTCTTCACAGTCCAACTCTCACATCTATACATGACCACGGGAAAACCCATAGCCTTGACTAGACGGACCTTGGTTGGCAAAGTAATGTCTCTGCTTTTTAATATACTATCAATGTTGGTCATAACTTTCCTTCCAAGGAGTAAGCGTCTTTTAATTTCATGGCTGCAGACAGCATCTGCAGTGATTTTGGAGCCCAAAAAAATAAAGTCTGACACTGTTTCCACTGTTTTTCCATCTATTTCCCATGAAGTGATGGGACCAGATGCCATGATCTTTGTTTTCTGAATGTTGAGCTTCAAGCCAACCTTTTCACTCTCCTCTTTCACTTTCATCAAGAGGCTTTTGAGTTCCTCTTCACTTTCTGCCATAAGGGTAGTGTCATCTGCATATCTGAGGTTATTGATATTTCTCCCGGCAATCTTGATTCCAGCTTGTGCTTCTTCCAGCCCAGCGTTCCTCATGATGTACTCTGCATATAAGTTAAATAAGCAAGGTGACAATATACAGCCTTGACGTACTCCTTTTCCTATTTGGAGCCAGTCTGTTGTTCCATGTCCAGTTCTAACTGTTGCTTCCTGACCTGCATACAGGTTTCTCAAGAGGCAGGTCAGGTGGTCTGGTATTCCCATCTCTTTCAGAATCTTCCACAGTTTATTGTGATCCACACAGTCAAAGGCTTTGGCATAGTCAATGAAGCAGAAATAGATGTTTTTCTGGAACTCTCTTGCTTTCTCCATGATCCAGCGGATGTTGGCAATTTGATCTCTGGTGCCTCTGTGTTTTCTAAAACCTTTTCTTGAACATCTGGGAGTTCACGGTTCACATATTGCTGAAGCCTGGCTTGGAGAATTTTGAGCATGACTTTACTAGCGTGTGAGATGAGTGCAATTGTGCAGTAGTTTGAGCATTCTTTGGCATTGCCTTTCTTTGGGATTGGAATGAAGACTGACCTTTTCCAGTCCCAGCATCAAGGTTTTTTCAAGTGAGTCATTTCAAATTTTATCATTTCAAACTTCATTTTTAATTTTATCATTAAAGTTTCATAATTAGTTGCAATTGTTGCTATTTGTATTAGAGCCCTCCTTGAGTCACTATTCTGAGCTCAGTCCAATCACCCACAGAGTTTTCCCAGAAAGTGTTACTTACTGCATCCCCCAGAATTGGAACCCTCTTCCTAGCCCCAGCTGCCCTGGAGCTCCCCAGATATCGAGGTACCAGCTCACCTTCTAAAGCCAGTGTGGCTGGCTCTGTTGGTAGCCTCATGGCTATGTCCTACTCACCTTTGGAGAATTTGATTATTTCATTGTGTCCACCTAGAGCTGACAGCTTCAGCTGGGTCAGAATATTAAAGACTGGTGGCTGAGCTTCCAGAATACCATGATTTTCCTGTCCATTTGAACCTTTTAGTGAGGCTTACATTGGGCATCATACCCAGCTCTGATTAGAGTATTTGGAAAGACACTGCAGGACTTCTCCGGTGGTCTAAGAAGCCTCCTGGTGGTCTAAGAATCCTCCTGCCAATGCAGGGGACACGGATTCAATCCCCAGTCCAGGAAGATCTCACGTGCTGCAGGGCCAGTAGGCCCATATGCCACAACTTCTGAAGCTGGTGTACCCTAGAACCCGTGCCCAGAAACAAGAAAAGCCACCACAATGAGAAGTCTGCACTCTGAAACTAGAGAGCAGCCCCCACTTGCTGCAGCTAAAGAAACCCCTCGAGTGCAGCAAAAGACCCAGCCAGCATAGTCATAAATAAATAAATAAAATTGTTTTAAAAGACATTGCAGTAAATGAGGTCAATGCAGCACTTGAGGGTGCTGAGCTCTTCTTTTCCGGGGCCCAAAGAATAAGATATGGACTCCCAATAAAGCAAGGGACTGTGGTCAGTCGTAAGAGTCACCAGGGAAATGTAGCTTTAAAAGGAAAGGGAGGGAAACAGCAGCTCCCCACCATTGTAGACCCCCCCAAGAAGAACTGGGTATGTCATATATCCATGTGCTGGTCAGATTTCTATGTGCTGAAGGAAAGGCTGGTACCACTGACCTCTGGAGGTCCTTCCCAATTCTCAGATTCCAAGCAGCAGCCCTCCAGTTGCCCTGTCTCCCCCGACTCCAGGGTCTGAGCACTGGCAGGACCACACTTCTAGTTATCCAACCTGATCAGGTATCCAGCCCATCTCCTATCTGGCCCCTGACTCAGCTGATCCTTTTACAAAGTTGATCCCCACCCTCCTGACTCTGGTTAGTTGCTGCCGTGAGCATGGAGGGAATAGCAATGACGTGTCCCTCAAATACCAAATTCTAGGTTCAGTCATTCCACCAAGCAGCATCTTCTAAGTTCCTGTGCCATACCTGGTATATTGCAGGCATCAAGGCTTCCAGGATAAACCACCTCTTAACATTGTCCTCAAAGATTTCATAACCTAGTGAGAGTCAATTCCTAGGTAGGTTGATAGGAGGATAGAGGGGTCTGGGGCTCTGGAGGAGGAGATTGGGGTCTGGAGTTCTCAAGGAGGAGAAAAGGACAAATGTCTTTTTCTACATTGCTTTCACTTCATGGGAAATAGATGGGGAAACAGTGGAAACAGTGTCACACTTCATTTTTGGGGGCTCCAAAATCACTGTGGATGCTGATTGCAGCCATGAAATTAAAAGACGCTTACTCCTTGGAAGGAAAGTTATGACCAACCTCAGTTCAGTTCAGTTCAGTTCAGTCGCTCAGTCGTGTCTGACTCTTTGCGACCCCATGAATCACAGCACACCAGGCCTCCCTGTCCATCATCAACTCCCGGAGTAAACTCAAACTCGTGTCCATCGAGTCGGTGATGCCATCCAGCCATCTCATTCTCTGTCATCCCCGTCTCCTCCCACCCCCAATCCCTCCTAGCATCAGACTCTTTTCCAGTGAGTCAACTCGTCGCATGAGGTGGCCAAAGTATTGGAGCTTCAGTATATTAAAAAGCAGAGACATTACTTTGCCAACAAAGGTCCGTCTAGTCAAGGCTATGGTTTTTCCCATGGTCATGTATGCATGTGAGAGTTGGACTGTGAAGAAAGCTGATCGCCAAAGAATTGATGCTTTTGAACTGTGGTGTTGGAGAAGACTCTTGAGAGTCCCTTGGACTGCAAGGAGATCCAACCAGTCCATTCTAAAGGAGATCAATCCTGGGTGTTCATTGGAAGGACTGATGCTAAAGCTGAAACTCCAATACTTTGGCCACCTCATGCGAAGAGTTGACTCACTGGAAAAGACTCTGATGCTGGGAGGGATTGGGGGCAGGAGGAGAAGGGGACAACAGAAATGAGATGGCTGGATGGCATCACCGACTCGATGGACAGGAGTCTGAGTGAACTCCAGGAGCTGGTGATGGACAGGGAGGCCTGGTGTGCTGTGGTTCATGGGGTCGCAAAGAGTCGGACACGAACTGAACTGAACTTGGCTTAGTCAATATAACAATATAACAATGTATCTTGCTCGAGGATGTGTTTCTCCTTAACAAGAAGGTTTTCTGGCTAATCTTGTTATCTTAAGACATTTGTTGTGGGAGTGGATCTGATAAGACCTTTCCATTGCTAGTTCTAATCTTATTAGTTAATTTAAGATGTATGTTGTGGGAGTGGGTCTGGTAAAATTGTACAAGGCCTTGACAAGACTAGTGAGTGGGGGCACCCTCTGTCCCCCTTCTGATGCCTATGTCAGAAGACTTCTCTGCCCCTTCTCATACTTTACTAAAACTCTGCTACACAAAAGCTCTTGAGTGATCAAGCCTGGTCCCTGGTCCCAAAGCTAAATCTTCTTCTTCGGAGATCATGAATCAGACATCATTCACCATAAGCTATCACTAGTAGATTTAGAAGTTTCACTGTTTACGTGACAATTTATGTGACTACAAGTGTATACATGTGTTTTTGCTTTAATTATTCCTGGTAGAAACCTTGCTAAGAGTCTTACAGATGACAGTATCTCACAGGCCACATTCTGCCTGGAACTCTCAGGCTGTGATTGAGAGCCCCAAGTGCTGTATAGCCCCATGATTCAGAGCCACCCTCTGCAGTCCCGAGTGTGGTTTTTGTTGTATCGTTATTTTCGCTTTCACTACCCTCTGCCACTCACAAACAGGACGATTCTGCCTACTTCTAACAAACCGTGTTCAGCAACCACACATAACAGGGCAACAGCTTGACAGCAGTTCTTCCTTATCCTCTGACCCTCCAGATGTGCCCTGGATATTCTCCTCCATCCGTGAACTCTGGGAGGCGGGTACTATAGTTATGCCCATTTTATAGACTGAAGAATGAAGTCTCAGGTAGGTGAAGTGACTTACCTGAAGTCACAGTAAGTAGCAGAGCTGGAACTCAAACTCAGACTGGCTGATTCCCAAGATCGAATCCCTATCCACTGCACTACACTACTGGGAGCTTGCCACCTTAGCTGGGGCGGTCAGAGAGTTGCAGAGCTCTATCCAAATCTAGAAGGTTCTGAGCTTTAAAGCAATCATGACTAGACACCCCATATATTTCCTGAGAATGTAGTGCTGTCAGGGATAGGAAAGAACATACCAAATCCTTGGGAAGCTCACAGTCCACCTGGGAACATGGGCAGGAAGCAGCAAGAGAACATCACCAGACAGCCCATAAGGAAAGTGCTGGAAGGGTTCAGAATAAACAGTTCAGCAGAGCAACCTCAATAAATGTTCTGTTTTCCACCAGCGGTGTGCTGTCAGCCCTGGATCAGAACACCTATGAGAGGAGTGGGAGGTGTGAGCTCCCTGTCACTGGAACTGTTCCAGCAGGGACAGGCATCAGAGGTGCTATGATGTTCAGACACAGGCTATATGGCTCCAAAGACTCTCGCATCCATTCACTAAATCTTGGTTGAACATTTACAACCTGCAAGACATTATGCTAGGCTGAACAAAGCAGGCAAGCCTTTGGGGAATTGGCATTCTAGAGGGGAAGACAGCCAACAATTTAATAAGCCAGAGAATTGGAGACAGTGAGAAGCAATGGGAAAGGCGCTACTTCATGTGGGAGGAAGAGGCGAGGGACAATCTTTCCAAAGATGTAGCTTGTGGACTTCCCTGGTGTTCCAGGTGTTCAGAGTCTGCCTGCCAATGTAGGGGATGTGGGTTTGATTCCTGGTCTGGAAAGATTCCACATGCTGTGGGGCAACCAAGCCCATGTACCACAAGGACTGAGCCTGTGCCTCCTAGAGCCCATGCTCTAGGAGACTGGGAAGAGAAGGAAAGCCAAGAGAAGCCAAGACCAGAAGCCACCCCAGTGAGAAGTCCATGCACCTCAACAGAAAGTAGCCCTGGCTCATTGCAGCTAGAGAAAGCCCACAGACAGCAACAAAGACCCAACACAGCCAAAAAAAAAGAAGATACAGCATGTGACTTAGGATGTAAGAGGATGAGGAGCAACCATGTAAAGAGTGCCCGAGCATATGCAGGAGTGTGTGAGAAGCCTCTGAGGCCCCCAAGGCCCATGTGGATGATGAAAGCCATCCTCCCCCAAGCAGGCTTTGCAGGTGGAGCTGCCCACAAGAAACACTGACAAGAGGGCTGGTGGGGAGCGGTCAGCCAGCTCTCCCTTGCGTGGCTTTGGCGATAAGACCTGAGAAGGGAAGATGGAAGGAAACAAAAGCTCCAGATGACCTGATGACTCTGAATATTTGGTGATAAATGTTGATGCAATTATTGATAATGATGATTAAAGTGACCAAGACACCAGGTGGTCACAGGGCAATGCTGCCCCCGGCATTGTGTATGTGGCCTTTTTCAGCCTCAAAAAGACAAAAGAGACTGTAGTGTTCTTCATTCTACCTCCTGCCCCTGTTACACCTGAGAAGCCCAGAGACCAGTCTCACTGCCACAGCTGGCCGATCCCTCACATGTGAAGGCATTCTTGCTGGTGTCAAGTCCCTGCTGGGGTCAGGCACCATGATGCTCACAGGCTTCCCCTGGCTAGAGAGGCATGCTGCACTTGAGCCCTTGTGGCTGGTGGGCCCCCTGTCTGGGTCCCCCTCAACTGTGAGCATCTTGCAGGCAGAACCAGGTCCTAACCATCATTATGTTCCCAGCACCTCTCCTGGCATCCAGTGCATAGTACATGTTCAGTAAGTATCAGCTGAAGGGAGAAGGGGAAAGATGAAGGAATGGATGAGTAGAGAATAAATCGACTGCCCACCTTCAGTCAGCACTAGGCACTTCATAGCTATTCAGTAAATAGCTGGTTGATGTGCACACAAAATGATCGCTGTGGTGCTAAGTCACTTCAGTCATGTCTGATTCTTTGAGACCCCATGGACTGTAGCCTGCCAGGCTCCTCTTTCCATGGGATTCTCCAGACAAAAATACTGGAGTGGTTTGCTATGCTCTCTCCCAGAGGATCTTTCCAATGCGAGGATTGAACCTGTGTCTCTCATGTCTCTTGCATTGGCAGGCAGGTTCTTTACCACTAGTGCCACCCTGGAAGAAAACAGTAGATCTCAATAAACTACTGTTGCTGGTGGTAGCTGGACTAGACTTTGAATAACTGTTCCTGTAAGATATTGATTCTTATATCCCAGAACTCCTCCTCTGACATTCAGATCACATAAGAGCACATTGTAGTATAGTACAAAAGCAAAAAGCATAAGGACCACAACTGGGGACCAGATTCTGCCACTTGCTATGTTTGTGATTCTGGACATGTTCTCATAAGTCTCTGTTTCTTACTCTGGAAAGTAGGGACAAGTGTGCCCACCCCAGAGGAGTGTGGTAGGAATAAAATTGAACACCATTTTTTAAAGCACTCTTGGGTTTTTGTTCATTTTTTTGTCTTATTAAATAAAATATGCATTTATTGAGTGCCTGCTGCATATTCATCACTGAGAGAGTACTCAAGAGAAAGACAAACAACAGTGCCTGCCCTGGAGGATCCACACAAAGGTCAGCAGTTAAGACAGACCCTGGACAGGGGATGTGGTTGCTAATTTTATGGGTCAGCTTCGTAGGGTCATGGTGCCCAGGTAGTTGGTCAAACGTTATTCCAGATGTTTCTATAATGGTGCTTTTGGGGTGAAATTAACGTTTAAATTGATGGACTTTGAGTAAAGCAGATTGCCCTCCATAATGTGAATGGGCCTCATCCAATCAGTTAAAGGCTTGAATAGAACAATGACTGACCTCCCCCAAGGAAAGAGGAATTCTGCCAGCAGAGGCCGTTGAACTTGAACTGCAACTCCTCCCTAAGTCTCCAGCGTTCCACATACCTGGTCAGATTTTGGACTTGACAAGCCTCCATGATCATGTGAACCAATTCCTTAAAATAAATAAATAAATATATTGCTGTTCAGTCACTGACTCTTTTGTGACCCCATGGACTGTAGCCCTCCAGGCTCCTCTGTCCATGGGATTTCCCAGGCTGGATTTGGGTTGCCATTCCCTTCTCCAGGGGATCTTCTCAAACCAGGGATCAAACCTGTGTCTTCTGCTTGGCAGGCAGATTCTTTACCGCTGGGCCACCAGGGAAGCCCATCCCACCCCCACCCCACCCCCAAAAAATATATATATATATGGATAACTTTGATTAATATAAGCGACAACACAGTAATAAGTCAGACACCCTTAGAATAGTCCTTATGAACCCAGCGCATACAGCAGCAATTGCTCTATCTGGAGGGATGTGAATAAAGGCCTTGAATATTGGAATAGGGCCCTAGAGACTAATTTTCTGTTAAGAGACAAGAAAAGCTTTCCTAATCATCACTCCAAGGCTCCTGCTCACTCCCTCCATTACCTTAGTAGTTGTATGGATTTTGATCTGATCCTCTCTCTGTCCTCTTTCCCAGGCCTTTCCAACCTATTGTTTAGTTTGACTGCCCAGCTGTGTGATCTAGGCAAATCCTCTAACTTCTCTGAGCCTCAGTTTACTTCTAGCTAAAAGCCTATTTCAGTGACTGCCTTGATGGTCCCATGGTTAAAACTTTACCTTCCAATGGAGGGGGTGCAAGTTCAATCCCTGGTTGGGAAACTGGGATCCCACATGCTTCCTGGCTAAAAACACCAAAACATAAAACAGAAGCAATATTGTAACAAATTCAATAAAAGCTTTAAAAATAATCTTCACCCAAAAAAGTCTTAAAAACAAAAGTCTATTTCATGGGGTCCAGAAGGCACCTTGTATACTTAAGGACTTCAGATATCTTGATTGTTACTAACGTATCAGGTAGATTCATGCCTTGAGTATTCATGCCTTAAAGTATCAGGTCGATCCATGCTTTAAGGAGTATCAGTGAGTTTCTTTGGATTTCTGCCTAAGGAAATCACGGGAAGTGGGTTGACATTACAGCATGTACTATTTAAGTTAATTTTAAGAAAAGATAAATATTTAATAAGTTTGAACAATCAGATGATGTTATAGAAGACTGTGGAATCTTATACTCTGGAGTTTCATTAAAAACAGAGAAGCTCCTGGGAAGTCAGTGTGCAAGGAGCAGAAAGGTGGAAAATGGCATCTGTGTCCCTCTGAGGGCATCAGTTCAGTTCAGTTCAGTCGCTCAGTCGTGTCTGACTCTTCGCAACCCCATGAACCACAGCATGCCAGGCCTCCCTGTCCATCACCAACTCCCGGAGTTCACTCAAACTCATGTCCATCGAGTCGGTGATGCCATCCAGCCATCTCATTCTCTGTCGTCCCTGTCTCCTCCCACCCCCAATCCCTCCCAGCATCAGAGTCTTTTCCAGTGAGTCAACTCGTCGCATGAGGTGGCCAAAGTACTGGAGTTTCAGCTTTAGCATCAGTCCTTCCAATGAACACCCAGGACTGATCTCCTTTAGAATGAACTGGTTGGATCTCCTTGCAGTACAAGGGACTCTCAAGAGTCTCCTCCAACACCACAGTTCAAAAGCATCAATTCTTCGGCGATCAGTTTTCTTCACAGTCCAACTCTCACATCCATACATGACCACGGGAAAAACCATAGCCTTGACTAGACGGACCTTTGTTGGCAAAGTAATGTCTCTGCTTTTTAATATGCTATCTAGGATGGTCATAACTTTCCTTCCAAGGAGTAAGCGTCTTTTAATTTCATGGCTGCAATCAGCAGTGATTTTGGAGACCAAAAATATAAAGTCTGACACTGTTTCCACTGTTTCCCCATCTATTTCCCATGAAGTGATGGGACCAGATGCCATGATCTTCATTTTCTGAGAGCATAGTTGGATACAAAACCTAGATGTCTGGACTTGAAATTGGCCTCAGAGGGCAGACAGGTGGGAGACCCATTCTCTGAGATAGGAAAGCATTGACCATAGAAGGATGGAGTCCTTTGACCCACTCTCCCCAGTAGACAGAAAAGCAGGATTTAATGGTGATGAGTCTACCTGACCAGAGACCAGGGTCATCCTCAGACACTAGGGATGACCTTGCAGAAAGCCCCAGTGAAAGTGTTAGTTGTTCAGTCATGTCTAGCTCATTGCAGTCCTATGGACTGTAGCCCGCCAAGCTCCTCTGTCCATGGAATTCTCCCAGCAAGAATACTGGAGTAGGTAGCCATTCCCTTCTCCAGGGGATCTTCCCAACCCAGGGATTGAAACTGGGTCTCTCTCATTATAGGAAGATTCTTCTTTTCTTTTTTAATTTATTTATTTATTTTAGTTGGAGGCTAATTATTTTACAATATTGTGGTGGATTTTGCCATACATTGACATGAATCAGCCACAGGTGTACATGTGTCCCCCATCCCGAACCTCCCTCCCCCTCCCTCTGGGTTGTCCCAGTGCACCAGCTTTGAGTGCCCTGCTTCATGCATCGAACTTGGACTGGTCATCTATTTCACATATGGTAATATACATGTTTCAATGCTATTCTCTCAAATCATCCCACCCTCGCCTTCTCCCACAGAGTCCAAAAGTCTGTTCTTTACATCTGTGTCTCTTTTGCTGTCTCGCATATAGGGTCATTGTTACCATCTTTCTAAATTCCATATATAAGCGTTAGTATACTGTATTGGTGTTTTTCTTTCTGGCTTACTTCACTCTGTATAATAGGCTCCAGTCTCACCCACCTCATTAGAACTGATTCAAATGTATCACCACTTTCTTATCCATTCATTTGCTGATGGACATTAGGTTGCTTCCATGTCCTAGCTATTGTAAACAGTGCTCGCAGGCAGTCTTTACTGTCTGAGCCACCAGGGAAGCCCCATGCAGTCATTAAATCTATAGAACCTGCCCACAGAGGCTTCAGAATCTGGGTGGTCAGTCCAATCAAGAACACTAACTGAGGACCCATCACTAGCCTATCCAAGCTGGCCATCCAGGGGATAAATTTCCTTACTTGGGGATCTCTACTTACCTGCTAGACTCAGGTTCTTTTTCAACAAGCAGTTTTATTGTTCAAAGATGAGGGAGAATGCCCCATGGACAGAAGAAATCAAATCCCTGCAGAATTCATCTGGCTGCTGCATCCACTTAAAAGATTAAAAATATACCAGCACATATTGTTTCCTTCTTACGAGGAGAAAGCTACTAACTGGACTACTCCAGGGATGTTCCTTAAGTCTCAGGCCAAATTAAAGTCCAGACACACATCAGGGAATTGAAAAGTTCATGTGTCTGGAGTCTCAAACTGGAAAATAAGAAAAAACAAACCAAAATTTTAAAAGGACAGAGAGGCAAGACATTCATGCAAGTATTCAGAGGCCAAAGTGGTATCATGGTAAGATCAGGGGCCTTGTGAGCCCGAGACTTGGGTTTTAATCCTGATTCTACCCCCTTATTAGTTTTGTCACCTTATCATTTCCTGCTTACTATCTCTTTGTCTCACTTTCTTTGTCTATCAAGCCTAGGAATACCTACTCTCCAGGCAGCTGAATCAAATCTTATGTTACTTACTCCTCTACTCTTCCACACTGTGAGTATAGAAAACAGGATGTCAGTGTGCCTGACACACAGTAAACAATCACAGTTATTGTGCATTCACCAGAAATGGTTCTATAGTCCTGCCTTAAAACACATTAGATATTGTTTTACAATCCAGACATACAGCAAAAAGATTATAATCAAAGAAACAACACAGTGTGCTCTGTGCAGAACCTGTAATTCTGTGCCACCAGTTGGTTTAGAATTCAATGTTTTCATACTTATTTTATGTCCAATTTAAACTTGCTTCAAGTTTATTTGCCAATTTAATTACCAGTTATTTACCAATGCTAATATGCATTCTAGGGAAATTATTCTTATCAAGATCCAACTATGGTTGTAAAATGACAAACAACAAATCACTTAGTGAAAAATACTCTTTTTTCTTTTGAACAAAGATGAAGAGATAGTGGAGTTCATAAAATAAGTCATAGCGATGCTTTGCTCTCTTCAACACATCACTAAAAACAAGGGTCCCCCATCTTCATTTATCTTAAACTGAACTGAGACTCCCAGCTCCTGGAAATGAGACCACAAATGATCAATTACATCTTAGTGCACGAAGGCAAAGGTTAAACATATTATTGCTCACCACAGGTCGACCCTAACCTCAGGATTAATGCCATAAATAAAAAAGAAAAAATATAGTTAGATGTGTGAAAGTACCAGCTTTAGTCTCCAAAGAAATACAAAAGGGAAATGGTGACCCCTACTGGTAGGAAGTAGAACAGTCAGCCTGCCTGGAGCCCGCGGAGAGCTGAAAGCACGTTTCATACTGAGGCCCAAGCTGAGCAGGAGAATCTGTGTGAGAAGCAAAGGATTAAGATCTTCTCCTGTAGGCTGGAGCTGCTTTTGTATGTGCAAATGGGAGACTGAAGGAGAGGGAGTGTTTTGACCCAGGGTGTGAAGCCCCAAGGCAGGTTCCGATGGACAAAGAGGGACACTCCCGCCTCCAATTCCACCCTGTCTGCCAAGGCTGAGAAGAGACAGTGCCGCCACTCACCAGCCCCTTCCCTGATCTCAAAGCCTAGAGCTCACTTTCCAGCTTAAAGACTCGAGGCCCCAGTTACAGACCCCATTATAAGGAGTCTTTTCATGGGCAATTGAGAGGAACACATCATCCCTTAAAGTGCCCTAGAGAAAGGACTAGAGATCTCTTCAAGAAAATTGGAGATATCAAGAGAACATCTCATGAAAAGATAGGCACAATAAAGGACCTAACAGAAGCAGAAGAGGTTAAGAAGAGGTGGCAAGAATACACAGAAGAACTATACAAAAAAGTCTTAATGACCCAGGTAACCATGATGCTGTGGTCATTCACCTAGAGCCAGACATCCTGGAGTATGAAGTAAGTGGGCTGTTGGAAGCATTACTATGAACTAAGCTAGTGGAGGTGATGGAATTCCAGCTGAGCTACTTCAGATCCTAAAAGATGATGTATTAAAGTGCTGCACTCAATATGCCAGCAAATTTGGAAAACTAAACAATGGCCACAGGACTGGAAAAGTTCAGTTTTCATTTCAATCTTTGGAATCTGATCTTTGTTTGATAAGAAAGGACAATGCCGAAGAAAGTTCAAAACTATCGTACAATTGAGCTGATTTCACATGCTAGTAAGGTAATGCTCAAAATCCTTCAAGGTAGGCTTCAACCATACGTGAACCAAGAACTTCAAGATGTACAACCTGGGTTCAGAAAAGGCAAGGAACCAGAAATCAAATTGCCAACATCTGTTTGATCATAGGAAAAGCAAAAGTATTCCAAGAAAAACATCTGCTTCATTATGTTAAAGCCTTTGACTGTGTGGGTCACAACAAACTATGGGAAATTCTTAAAGAGATGAAAATATCAGACTACCTTATCTGCCTCCGAGAAACCTGTATGCAAGTCAAGAAGCAACAGTTAGAACCAGGCATGGATCAACAAACTGGTTCCAGACTGGGAAAGGAGCACATTAAGGCTGTATATTGTTACCCTATTTATTTAATTTATATGCAGAGTACATCATGTGAAATCCCAGTCTGGAATCAAGATTGCCAGGAGAAATATCAACAACCTGATATATGCATATAACACCACCCTTATGGCAGAAAGCAAAGAGGAACTAAAGAGCCTCTTGATGAAAGTGAAAGAGGAGAGTGAAAAAGCTGACTTGAAATTCAACATTCAAAACACTAAGATCATGGCATTCAGTCGCATCACTTCATGGAAAACTGATGGGGAAAAAAATGGAAATAGTGGCAGATTTTATTTTCTTGGGCTCCAAAATCACTGCAGATGGTCATTGCAGCCATGAAATTAAAAGATGCTTGCTCCTTGGAACAACATATTAAAAAGCAGAGACATCACTTTGCCAACAGAGATCCATTTAGTCAAAGCTATGGTTTTTCTAGTAGTCATGTTTGGATGTGAGAGTTGGACCATAAAGAAGGTTGAGTGCTGAAGAAGTGATGTTTTTGAACTGTGGTGCTGGAGAAGACTCTTGAGAGACCCTTGGACAGCAAGGAGACCAAACAAGTTAATCCTAAAGGAAATCAATCCTGAATTGGAAGGACTGATGCTGAAGCTGAAGTTCCAGTACTTTGGCCACCCAATGCGATGAGTTGACTCATTGGAAAAGACCCTGATGCTGGGAAAGATTGAGGGCAGGAGGTGAAGAGGTGATAGATGGTTGAATGGCATCACCGACTCAATGCACATGAGTTTGAGCAAACCCCAGGAGATACTGAAGGACAAGGAATCCTGATGTGCTGCAGTCCAAGAAGTCACAAACAGTTGGACACGACTTAGCAACTGAACAACAAACAAGAGACGGTAAAATCCATAATCCACTGCGCCAGACTCTGAACAATTGTGGAGAGCATGTAGAACAGGCAGAGTGGACAAAGCTGGCAATAGCCATCACCAGGACCACTCAAAGAAACCACCCATAGTAGACACGGCTGCTCACACACTGGGTCCTGGCTTTCTTCTGTCCAGGCACACACTAACAGCATGCTTTCTGGCCTCCTTGTGACCAGAGTTCTCCTGTCCACAATGAGTGGAGTTCCCCCAGCCCTCAACCTGCAAGTGCCATGTGCCATAGTAGAAAAAGAAAACTTGAGATTTGGGAGTTGTTTGTTATGCAGAATGACCTAGTCCATTATGACTGACTCATCATCTAAGCTCACAGGTTGAGAATTTTCTACTTAGTAGAATGTTGACTTTCAAAGAGGATTTGTGAGGTCATATCTGGCAAGCCATGGCTTAGCTGCTTCTTAAATTGTTTAGAACAAAAGTTAGACTGATGCCGCCGTTGGTTTGGTAGGAGACGTCCCTGCCTTTTGCACATCTTATCACATGCGGAAAATGTTAATATGCATATGGCACCTGAAGGTAAACTAAAGGAAAACTGGGAATATCTATATGAGATTTGGTAAAAACTTCATTTTGTTTATTTTCTTTTTTTAAATCTGCCAATTTATTTTTTAATTTACTATTTAATTGGAGGACAATTGCTTTATAATGTTGTGTTGGTTTCCGCTGGACAACATGAATCAGCTGTAAGTATAAACATGCCCCTTCCTCTTGAGCCTCCCTTCCCCGCATTCCACCCTCTAGGTCATCCCAGAGCACCGAGCTGAGCTCCCCATGTTATGTAGCAGCTTCCTACTGTGCTGTGCTGTGCTTAGCAGTTCAGTCGTGTACAACTCTTTGCGACCCTATGGACTGTAGCCCGCCAGGCTCCTCTGTCCATGGGAATTCTCCAGCAAGAATACTGGAATGGGTTGCCATGCCCTCCTCTAGGGGATCTTCCCGACCCAGGGATTGAACCCAGGTCTCCTGCACTGCAGGCAGATTCTTTACACTCTAAGCCACCAGGGAAGCCCAAGAACACTGGAGAGGGTAGCCTATCCCTTCTCCAGGGGAACTTCCTAACCCAGGAATCGCTATTTATTTTATTCACGGTGGCTGTATATGTTCCAATGCTACTCTCTCAATTTGTCCCACTTTCTCCTTCCCCCAGTGTGTCCACAAGTGCATTCTCTATGGCCGTGTCTCTACTGCTGCCCTGCAAATAGGTTCATCTGCACTATTTTTCTAGATTCTATATATATGCATTAATATGTGATATTTGTTTTTCTCTTTCTGATTTACTTCACTGTATAATGGGCCATTTTATTTCCATAATGTTATATAATTATAAAATGAAAAGATTTAGGGAACATGTTTATTATCAAATTTGACAAATCTTCCCTTTAAAATCTTTTTAAATATTTTTTTTTCTTTGTTGGCAAAGTAATGTCTCTGCTTTTTTTTTCCTTTTTTTAAATTTTAATTGGAGGCTAATTACTTTATTGTATTGGTTTTGCATACATTGGCATGAATCCACCCGGGGTGTACATGTGTTCCCCATCTTAAACCCTCCTCCCACCTCCCTCCCCATCCCATCCCTCTGGTTCATCCCAGTGCTCCAGCCCCGAGCATCCTATATCATGTGTCGAACCTGGACTGGTGATTCGTTTCACATATGATAATATACATGTTTCAGTGCCATTCTCCCAAATCATCCCAACCTCACCCTCTCCCACAGACTCCAAAAGACTGTTCTATACATCTGTGTCTCTTTTGCTGTCTCATATACAGGGTTATCGTTACCATCTTTCTAAATTCCATATATATGCATTAGTATACTGTATTGGTGTTTTTCTTTCTGACTTACTCCACTCTGTATAATAGGCTCCAGTTTCATCCACCTCATTAGAACTGATTCAAATGTATTCTTTTTAATGGCTGAGTAATACTCCATTGTGTATATGTACCACAGCTTTCTTATCCATTCGTCTGCAGATGGACATCTAGGTTGCTTTCATGGCTTGGCTATTATAAACAATGCTGCGATGAACATTGGGGTACACGTGTCTCTTTCAGTTCTGGTTTCCTTGGTGTGTATGCCCAGGAGTGCGATTGCTGAGTCATATGGCAGTTCTATTTCCAGTTTTTTAAGGAATCTCCACACTGTTCTCCATAGTGATTGTACTAGTTTGCATTCCCACCAACAATGTAAGAGGGTTCCCTTTTCTCCACACCCTCTCCAGCATTTATTGCTTGTAGACTTTTGGATAGCAGCTATTCTGACTGGTGTGAAATGGTACCTCATTGTGGTTTTGATTTGCATTTCTCTGATTACAAGTGATGTTGAACATCTTTTCATGTGTTTGTTAGCCATCTTTATGGCTTCTTTGGAGAAATGTCTGTTTAGTTCTTTGGCCCAGTTTTTGACTGGGTCGTTTATTTTTCTGGGATTGAGCTGCAGGAGTTGCTTGTATATTTTTGAGATTAATTCTTTGTCAGTTCCTTCATTTGCTATTATTTTCTCCCATTCTGAAGGCTGTCTTTTCACCTTGTTTATAGTTCCCTTTGCTGTGCAGAAGCTTTTAATTTTAATTAGGTCCCATTTGTTTATTTTTGCTTTTATTTCCAATATTCTGGGATGTGGGTCATGGAGGATCCTGCTGTGATTTATGTCGGAGAGTGCTTTGCCTATATTCTCCTCTAGGAATTTTATAGTTTCTGGTCTTATGTTTGGATCTTTAATCCATTTTGAGTTTATTTTTGTGTGTGGTATTAGGGAGTGTTCTAGTTTCATTCTTTTACAAGTGGTTGACCAGTTTTCCCAGCACCACTTGTTAAAGAGATTGTCTTTTCTCCATGGTATATTTTTGCCTCCTTTGTCAAAGATAAGGTGTCCATAGGTGTGTGGATTTATCTCTGGGCTTTCTATTTTGTTCCATTGATCTATATTTCTGTCTTTATGCCAGTACCATACTGTCTTGATGACTGTGGCTTTGCAGTGGAGCCTGAAGTCCAGCAGGTTGATTCCTCCAATTTATATTTTAATAAAGAAACTTGGGCTTGACTTGGTGAATATAACTTTTCTGCATTGTATTTTATGTTTGAAATGGCCACGCACAATTCCTGATAAAGAGTCGCTGATGATCATCTCTTCAAAGTCTTGTTATTCACCATGAGAAAACTTGTGTAACAAGTAAACAGGTAACGATGAAAAACCAGGTAACGATGAAAATTTTAAATTTTCTTTACAACAATTCCAAATGGTTGAAATTATACTTCTCGAACCAAATGACTTTTGAATGTTGAAATTTCTTATACAAATGTTTTCTTTTTCCATTCAATGTAGCTTTTTCAACATCATTTTATTTCAAAAGTGATAAAACTTTAATTTGCAGAACACAAAACACGTGAATTGTTGAAGTTGTCACCCTGTATCTAGCATGGATAATGCTGCTGCTCCTGCTAAGTCGCTTCAGTCGTGTCCGAATCTGTCATGTCCGAATCTGTGCGACTCCATAGACGGCAGCCCACCAGGCTCCTCCGTCCATGGGACTTTCCAGGCAAGAGTACTGCAGTGGGTTGCTATTGCCTTGTCTGAGTATGGATACCACAGAGTGCATCAGAGTTCTGTCCACAAATGGACAGAAATACTCAAGATCCTTGATGTTTCCATGTCAGGGTTTCCACCAGGAGCTGTGCCCTCAGGGCAGCCCCATCTTAAACTCCTCATCATCACTTCATTCTTCTTATAACAAAAGCCAATCTCCTCCCAGCCCAGCTGACAAGGCCCTCCATTCTGGCCCCAGGACCCTCACACAAGCTATCTGTTACCTTGGCCTGGAACACTCTTGCCCTGTTTTCTCCAGATAGCCCCTGTTGGTACATCTAATTGTTCAGAATCCCTTTTCTCATCCCCAATCACAATAAAGTCTCCCAGAGGGAGCCTGGAATCTCAATGGTCCATTAGACTAGCTTTATGTTTAGGTTTTAAATTAACTACAAGGAGAGTGTCCAATTCCACTGAATTAGCGGAGCATCAGGGTGGAGATTTGGGGGGATCTTTGAAATCATAAGAAGAAATTTCCTCCAAGCTAAGGGGTGGGGGTGGGGGAGTTGCATGTCCATCCTCTCATTTATCTAATGATAATGATCCATCCATTGGTCCATCTATCCAATGATTCTAGCATTTTTTCAGTATATATTTAATGTGCACTTCCTGCATACCAGATGCCATATTATTGACTTACTGCTTTCTATTTCAGCACCTTTTACTTTTCCTTTATTATCTATATATACAATTATAAATAGATAGTTATTTAGGCACATTTGTTTCCCACTAAACTGTAAATTCCATAAGGCCAGAGAGTGTGTCTTTTCTTTATCTACTACTGTATACCAAGGCGTGACGCCGTCCCTGTATCAATATATATTTGTTAAATGAATAAATGAATTCATTCAAGAATGCATTTGGCCATGGAAATTCTATATAGCAGAAACGCCACATAAAATAATTAGAGGGACTTCCCTGGTGGTTCAGGGGTTAAGAATTCACCTTCCAGTGCAGGGGATGCTAGATCAATCCCTGGTCAGGGAACTAAGATCCCGCATGCCACGGGGTAGCTACTGAGCCCACTCCAGGTGCTCTGGAGTCTGCATGCCACAACAAAGATCCCTCATGATGCAACTAAGACCCAAAGCAGCCAAACAAGTATATAAATATTCTACAAATAATAGAGAGTGAATCCGAACGAGATCACATTTTAGAGAGCATTGGCCTACTTCCTCTTGTTGGTGACCTACCTCCCTAGCACCACGCTGCCCTCCCAACTCCCCTTATCCACCATATCCCTTTCTGTTCCTGAATCTGTTTCTCTGGCATTCTGTGTTTCTCCATTCCCTGTACCATTCACATCTGTCATCTGGTATACAGTAAGTGCTCATTAAGTATATACTGAACACATACTAGGGTTATTGGATGGATGGATTATTCAATAGATAAATAAGAGGATGGGCATATTATGTTCCACCCCTTAGCTTGGAGGAAATTTCTTCTTGTGATTTCAAAGATTCCTCCCCAAATCTCCACCCTGATGTTCCAGTGGAAGAGGACACTCTCCTTGTAGCTCATTTAAAACCTAATATGAATCTGATCTGATGGGCCCATGACACTCCAGGCTCCATCTGGGCAACCCCTCCATTACTCCTAATGACCAAACTTGAAATGGAATTACTTCATTCTTCAGAGGAGCATGTGGGGAGTTTCTCGCTCTCTGAACAGCAAGCACATACAGCAAAGACATTCTGCTTCTATAAATATGCTTTTCTAAATGTTAAAGGGTTAGAGCAATTTCCAAAGGTCTCTGCCGCAAAGGAGCCTTTCAATGATATTTAATTGAACTACTTTTTGCTTTGAGAAGTGAAGAAACTAAAATGTAAGGATTGGAAATGCTTCTTGGTTTTATGTCAAAATACAGGTTTATAGACAAAATAACGGAAAGAGAATTCTCTGTTATTAAAGTCAGGAAAATGAACATAAACAGATCATCCAAAGAGAGCAAAGCATGTATGGGGTTTCTGTAGGATGGTTAGAGGAAAACAATCTCTCCTGTTTTTAATTTTTATTGGAGTACAGTTGCTTTACAATGTTGTGTTGGTCTCGGCCCTGCAGCAAAGTGAATCAGCTATATGTACACATACGTCCCATCTATTTTGGATTTCCCTCCACCTAGGTCGCCACAAAGCATTGAGTAGAGTTCCCTGTGCTGTACAATAGGTTCTCATTAGTTATACATTTTATACATGATGTGGAATTTAGAAAACAACTTCCTTTAAATTCTGTTTTCAAACCCTTAACAACTACTGAAGGCACATTTGCTGAGAAAAATCACTAGAAATCTCTCTCCCTCTTTTGGCATTCAAAAGTGAACATTAAATATAAACATGTCTACAGCAAGTTTAAATATTAACTTCTTTCATAATATCCCTGTGGTGTTTCCAGAGTAAATTCCTTTGAACAGAGGAAACTGAATTTTGTAAAGGTCGAAAAGAGATCACCTAAGTGAAGCAAACTCTCTGAAAACGGACAAATGATCCATTTGTCATTTTGTATTTGTGAACACATTTGAATGACAATTTGCATACTTTCAAACCAAGTCACATCAGATCAAGGAGAGAACTGGGGGCTGCTGGGTCAGTCTTCACAGAAAGCTGAGAAGAGAAGGCGAGTGTGTGCCCTGGTTTTGACCACTGCACAGTGGGGCTGGCTGTGCACACAGAACCTGGGGACACCATTCATTCGGACCACAATGCAGATGGCGCCCCCTGGCTTCTTCAGAGAACAACCCGCATTCTCTACTTGGCACAGGTTGCAGTTAGACGGCTGTCTTTTGTTAGGCTACCTGGCAAGAAAATGTCCCCTCAAATTGAGAGGCACCCAAACCACAGGACCCCAAATCCCCTTATGGTAACCAGAGGGTAACCATAGTTCCCCTTCCCCACAGCTTGGATCTGGACCAGGCTCAGTCAAAGTAAGCCAAAATAAACCAGAGTTCTTGCCCAGAACTCTAAATAAATCTAAGAGCAGTAATATGAGAAGAAAGCAAAAACATGAATTTGAAAATAAATATGCACCCCAGTGTTTATAGCAGCACTATTTACAATAGCCAAGTTATGGAAGCACCCTAAGTGTCTGTCAACAGACGAATGGATAAAGAAGCTGTGGTACACATGTACAATGGAATGCTACTCAGCCATAAGAAAGAATGACAGTTTTCCATTTGCAACAACATGGATGGACTTAGAGGGCATTACGCATAGTGAAATAGCAGACACAGAAAGACAAATACTGCATGACATCACTTGCATGTGGAACCTAATACAGAAAACAAGCTACTGAATATAACAAAAAAGAGACTCACTGATAATAGTGAACAAATTAGAGGCTACCAGTGGGAAGAGGGAAGAGTGGAGGTACAAATAGGGGTAGGAGATTAAGAGGTATGAACTACTATGTATAAAATAAATAAGCTATAGGATATACTGTACAGTACAGGGAATATATCCAATATTTTACAATAATTATAAATGGAAAGGACTTCCCTGCTGCATCAGGGGTAAAGAATCCACTTGCCAAAGCAGGAGATGCAGGTTCGATCCCCAGGTCGGGAAGATCCCCTGGGGAAGGAAATGGCAACCCACGCCAATATTCTTGCCTGGGAAATCCCATGGACAGAGAAGCCTTGTGTGCAACAGTCCACGGTGTCACAAAAGAGTCAGACATGACTTAACAACTAAACAACAACAACAAATAAATGGAATATAACCTTTAAAATTATGAATCACCATGTTGTACACCTGAAACTTATAATATTATATATTAGCAATACATTATTTTTATGTATTAATTTATAAACAAAATAAATTACCAATTTAAATAAATAAAAATGGTCATACAAAAAATGCAGGCTAAGTGGAAATCATCAAAGACATTAGCAGTGGAGTTGAGAAGCCAATATCAATGGGTCAGGTGGGTTGGCACTGACCTTCTGCTCTAGGGTGGCCCCTGCCTGCATAAGGACACATAGGGGGCTGAATCCAATCCAAAGCAAAGAAATAGAGGAAGGCAATAGAATGAGAAAGACTAGAGATCTCTTCAAGAAAATTAGAGATACCAAGGGAACATTTCATGTAAGGATTGGCAAGATAAAGGACAGAAATGGTAAGAACCTAACAGAAGCAGAAGAGATTAAAAAGAGGTGGCAAGAATATACAGAAGAACTATACAAAAAAGTCTTAATGACCTAGATAATCATGATGGTGTGATCACTCACCTAGAGCCAGACATGCTGGAGTGTGAAGTCAAATAGGCCTTAGGAAACATTACTACAAATAAAGCTAGCAGAGATGATAGAATTCCACCCGAGTTATTTAAAATCCTAGAAGATGATGCTTTTAAGTGCTGCATTCTATATGCCAGCAAATTTGGAAAACTCAGCAGTGGCCACCGGACTGGAAACGGTCAGTTTTCATTCCAATCCCAATGAAGGGCAATGCCAAAGAATGTTCAAACCACTGTATAATTGCACTCTTTTCACATGTTTATAAGTTTATGCTCTAAATCCTTCAAGTTAGGCTTCAGCAGTATGTGAACCAAGATCTTCCAGATGTACAAGCTAGGTTTAGCAAAGGCAAAGGAACCAGAGATCAAATTGCCAGCATTCATTGGATCATAGGAAGCAAGGGAATCCCAGAAAAACACCTACTTTTGCTTTATTGACTGTATTAAGGTCTTTGGCCATGTAGATCACAACAAACTGTGGAAAACTGTTAAAGAGATGGGAATACCAGACCACCCTACCTGTCTCCTGAGAAACCTGTATGCAAGTCAAGAAACAAGAGCTAGAACTGGACATGGAACAACTGACTAGTTCCAAATTGGGAAAGGAGTACAACAAAGCTGTATATTGTCATCCTGTTTATTCAACTTATATGCAGAGTACATCATGCAAAATGCCAAGTTGGATGAATCACAAACTGGAATCAGGATTCCCAGGAGAAATATTAACATCATTTGTATGATATGTATCAATATCATACAAATGATACCACTCTAGTGGCAGAAAGAGAAGAACTAAAGAGCCTCTTGATGAAAGAGAAGAGTGAAAAAGCTGGCTCGAAATTCAATATTTGAAAAACCAGGATCATGGTATCTGGTCCCATCACTTCCATGGGTAGATATTAATAGAAGGGGGAAAAGTAGTAGAAGCAATGACAGATCTTACTTTCTTGGGCTCCAAAATCACTGTGAACAATGACTGCAGTCATGAAACTAGAAGACACCGCTCCTTAGAAGGAAAGCTATGACCAACCTAGACAGCATATTAAAAAGCAGGGGCATCACTTTGTCAACAAAGATTAGTATAGTCAAAGCTAGAGTCTTTCCAGTAGTCACATATGGAAGTGGAGGTTAGTCCATAAAGGAGGCTGAGTGCTGAAGAAATGATATTGGAGAAAATTCTTGAGAGTCCCTTGGACTGCAAGGAGATCAAACCAGTCAATCCTAAAGGAAATCAACTCTGAATACTCATTGGAAGGCCTGATACTGAAGCTCCAATACTTTGGCCACCTGATGAGACGAGCCAACTCATTGGAAAAGATGCCAATGGTAAAGAACCTGCCTGCCAAAAGGGAGACACAAGAGTCGCAAGTTTGATCCCTGGATCAGGAAGATTCCCCTGGAGAAAGGACATGGCAACCCACTCCAGTATTCTTGCCTGGAGAATCCCACGGACAGAGGGGCCTGGCAGGCTCTACTCCATAGGGTCATACAGAGTCGGACACTACTGAAGCAACTTCGCATGCACACACTGATGCTGGGAAACAGTAAGGGCAGGAGAAAGGAGCAGCAGAGGAGGAGATGGTTAGGCAGAATCGCTGACTCAATGGACATGAATTTGAGCAAACTCTGGGGAATAGTGAAGGACAGAGGATCCTGGCAGGCTATAGTTCATGGGGTCACTAAGAGTTGGACAAGACCTAGGGACTGAACAATAACAACAACAACAGGGGCTGAATTCAGTCCACACTCTGCTCACCAGGCTGGTCCTCGAGAGGGCGGTGACAAAGCAGGCTCCTTTCTAACCCACACAGGTGAAGAGCAGAGGTGCTGACAGGGGCTCAGTGAAAAAGTGAAAGCCGCTCAGTCGTGTTTGACTCCTTGCGACCCCATGGCCTATACAGTCCATGGAATTCTCCAGGCCAGAATACTGGAGTAGGTAGCCATTCCCTTCTCCAGGGGATCTTCCCAACCCAGGGATTGAACCCAGGTCTCCCTCACTGCAGGTGGATTCTTTACCTGCTGAGCCACCAGGGTAGCCCAAGAATACTGGAGTGGGTAGCCTATCCCTTCTCCAGTGGATCTTCCCAACCCAGGAATTGAACCAGGGTCTCCTGCATTGCAGGCAGATTCTTTACAAAGTGAGCTATCAGGGAAGCCAGAGAAATAAGCAGTTTATTCCAGGGCATAACTCTGGCTGAGTTCTGAGTCACCCAGCTTCCCCTGGCTCTGGTCTCCAGTCTTCCCGTGATCCTCCAAGCCCCTCATCACCTTCCCAGAGTTTCCTTTTTCTCCTTAAGGCTGTAGGAGTCAGTCTCTGTTGTTTGCACATCTGGTGTCAGTCTAGCAGAACCCTGATCACACACCCTTTCTTACCAATTTATCCCAACATGCTTTGCCACATACAAGTGCCTGGCAAAGGCCAGACTTAAACAGGTATGTGAAATCAGAAGAGAAATAGCATGTTGGATGGGATTATCACTCTGTTACTCAGATAATAGGAATTCCATATACTGAACTTTTTAATGTTTATTTCTGGAGGAGGGCATGGCAACCCACTCCAGTATTCTTGCCTGGAGAATCTCATGGACAAAGGAGTCTGGTAGGCTATGGTCCTTTGGGTCAGAAAGAGTTGGAGGCAACTGTAGCGACTGAGCATGCATGCATGCATTTATTTATTTGGCTGTACCAAGTCCTAGTTGCAGCACGTGGAATCTTTAGCTGCAACAAAGCAAACTCTTAGTTGCAGCATGTGGGGTCTGGTTCCCTGACCAGGAATTGAACCCAGGCCCCCTGTTTTGAGAGCTCAGAGTTTTAGCCACTGTAGTTTTTTAAACAGACAGCAATGTTAGAAAGCATCTTTCCCAAAGCCTTCATTTGGCAGATGAAATCCAGAGAAGGCAGATGAGTTGTGGAAGGTCACCTGGCTAGTTAATAGCAGCTTCCACAAGCCTCTCTTACCTTGGCTGCTCAATTGTATTGCTTCTGTGGGCACCAGGATGTGGCTGAAGTTAAGTCAAAGAGGGACAGCACTTCTGCTCACCAAGCTGGGCCCAAACACTCACAAGAGACTTTGCTGAAATCAGTCTGCCTTCAAACTTTTAGTCCTGGACCAGAAAACTGATGGACAATGTTGTGAGACATTTTGAACATTAAAAAATTGAGATTTACAATATGGAGCTGCCTCCACATGCAATTCTTGGAATAAAACAATGAGGACCTAGAGGGAGAATGGGAGATGTGTGCATGGGGGAAGCAGTGAGCCACCATTCAGTCCGGTGTGTGCACCTTCTCTCCAGAACAAAAGGAACCTTTGTCCCGCACGCGCTGCAAAAGACGTGGGGGAGGAGCAGCTGGAGAACAGAGAACGGAGGGGCTGGTCCGAGAAATGTTCGGTTTCAAGGGCCTCATTTGTCCTATTCTTGGTTCACGGGATGCAGGACATCAAGGAAAGACAAAGCAAATCTTGCATTTTCTCAGTTACTGAGTGAGTGCTTGTTAGTGAGAAAATACAATAATTCCTCCAACAGGGATCTCCCTGGTGGTCCAGGGCTAAGACTCCAAGCTCCCAATGCAGGGGACCCAGGTTCAAGCCCTGGTCAGGGAATTAGATCCTACATGCCGCAATTTTAGTTTGCATGCTGCAACAGAAAATCCCACATGCTGCAACTAAAACCCAGTGCAGCCTTAATAAATAAATAACAAATATTCTGTAAAAATTCATCGGGCAATGTTTCAACTGGTACACCTCATACAGCATTCTAAGACACAAAGGGTAGGAAGGTTTAGCCCCATTACAGAGCTCTAGAAACAGAGGCCTGGACAGGAGACCACAGAAGCCACAGTCCCTCTCCCAGAGCTTCATCCAATAGACCAGGAGTCCCCAGTTCCCAGGCCAGCACCAGTCCAGGGCCTGTTAGGAACCGGGCTGCACAGCAGGAGGTGAGCAGAAAGCAAGTGAGGGACGCTTCATCTGTCGCGCCCTATCACTCACAATGCCGTCTGAGCCTTCCCCCACCCACCACCCACCCCTAGTCTGTGGAAAGATTGTCTTCCACGAAACTGGTCCCTGGTGCCAAAGAGGTTGGGGACCCCTGCATAGATTACAAAGTCCCTATGGTTCAGAGGTCAGCAGACTTCTCGATGCCAGATGGCAAATATTTTAGGCTGTGCAGGCTATACAGTCAACGCAACTCAACTCTTAAAAAAAAAAAAACTACTCAACTCTGACTGTGTGGTAAACATAACCTAATGTACACATAACTAATGGGAGTGGGAATGATCCAGTGAAGATTTATTTAAGGAAATAGTGACCCAGATCTGGCCCATGGTCTTGCTTTGTTACAGCTGATCAGAGTGTGCCCTCTGATACCCACACATTTCCTCATCACAGACTCTCTAATGCAACTGCCAGCATTTTCAGAGGGTAACATCATCTCTCAGATCCGGAGGTGGTAATTACTGCCGTAAGAGGCAACATCTTTGGATTCTCGCAAACAATAGAAGGCAGAGAGCAGTGTCAGAGGAAGGTAAACCTTTTGGGCACATCCCTGTTGCCAAGAGGATCTTCACTTACCAGGAGGCCAAAAGCCCCTCTCCTTCCCCCCCATGGGTCTCTCCATATATCATACGTAACATCACAATTCTATGCACAGAATTAACATGCAACAGCTCCTCTCAGGCAACAGCATTTTTGCCTGAAAAACTGGGCGGCAATCTCACCATGACAGCACGAGAATAGCTTGTCATGCTGGTAATGGCCTAACTGCATATAAGTGTCTGTCATAATGAAAATTGGTCTCTTCCATTTCAATTTATTTTGTCAACAATCCAAATGGAACCCGAATATATCTTCCAACACCACCGCACCCAGACCAAATAGGAAGAGAACTTTAAAAGGGACCTCATCATCATATGGCTAAATATTTACATTAAAAAAGATTCTTCTGGAAGACATCCCAGTTCCAACGCTCTAGCCTGCCAGTACACCTGCAGTTTTTTGTAACTAATTAAGGAACTTCAGAAAACACATTCAAAAGGGCCTGAGCAAACAGATGCCCACTCCATTAATTAAACAAACTGGAGCAATCACCAGGCTGTAATTGGAAAATGTGCTTCTTTCCTCCATTTTAAGGCAATCAGTTATTTGCAAATGTTTTCTGATAGTTTCTCAAAAGAGAAAGTGGGCTAGCAGCAGGTACTGGCCTCCTCTAGCAGGGGGGCAGATGTTTGGGAAAGGTTAGAGGTAGGAGGCAGTCACCCAAGTTCACTAATTAGCTCTTCTGCCCCTTCCTCTCCCTCCAGAAGACTGTGCTAATGAGAAAAGAAGTTTAAGTGCTAAAAAAAGAAAACAAGCTTGCTAATGCTACTTAAAGGCACAAAAATGTTCCCATGCAGTGCACTCTTCAGAGCTCTAATTGGGATGCACGGTGGTCCAGTTTGTGCAGAAAGTAACCACACCCCAGCAGTCTTTCATTTAGCTGAGTTCTCATGGGTGTTGGGAGCAGGAGGAAGGTGAAGAAGGCCACTGAGGGGAAGAGGAAGGAAATAAAAGTGTGGAGTCTCTCCTACTATCTCCTCCTTGGGTTCCAGGCAGTGTTTTAAGGGAGCACTGGTCTTAAGTAAAATTCCCTTGCTTCTGCTAAGTCACTTCAGTCGTGTCCGACTCTGTGCGACCCCATAGACGGCAGCCCACCAGGCTCCCCCATCCCTGGGATTCTCCAGGCAAGAACACTGGAGTGGGTTGCCATTTCCTTCTCCAATGCATGCAAGTGAAAAGTGAAAGTGAAGTCGCTCAGTCGTGTCCGAACCTTAGTGACCCCACGGACTGCAGCCCACCAGGCTCCTCCATCCATGGGATTTTCTAGGCAAGAGTACTGGAGTGGCTTGCCATTGCCTTCTCTGAGAAATTCCCTTAGTTGGGGGTTATCCTTCAGCATCTCAATCAGGTCTTAGAGATGCCATGGCCTCCAGGAGCCAGTTCAGGTTATTAAACTGTTGTTCTCAGCAACAAACCCGCCTATCTACACTCTTCTCCGTGGTGTGGGGCTGTGTTGCTGTTACAGTCACTCAGTGTCCGACTTCCGGGACTCTAGCCCACCAGGCTCTTCTGTCCATGGAATTTTCCAGGCAAGCATACTGGAGTTGGCTGCTATTTCCTGCTCCAGGGGATCTTCCCATGCCAGGGATTGAACCTAAGTCTCCTGCAATACAGGTGGATTTTTACCACGGAGCCACTGGGGAAGCCCTGGTGTGGGGCTTAGATGCTACAAACTCATTTCTCCTTTCCCAGCTGGGTTCCTGTTAAGTGATCAGTGATCGAGGACACTAAAGGGAGACTGAAAAGCTGGAGGAGGATGAAAGGACTTGCTCTCTCCTGTTTTGCTGTTTCCTGTTGGCATCAACAAGAAAAGGCCTTTCCCCTCAGCAACAACAGTTGGCCCCATTTCCTAGCTCCTTCCAGCCTTCCCAGATACAAACTCACCACATCCTCGCCACCCACACCAGCTGGTAGCGCTTCCTTCTCAGAGCTCTGAGTCCCAGTTCCATATTGTCCCTCCTCCACGAACCTAGGGTTCCAATAACCCCACGTTAAGTTTGTTTCTAAAGCCTTAAGAATTCTGATTCCCTTTGAGAGAATTTAAAATAGAGGAAGCTGGACTTCTCTCGTGGCTCAGTGGTTAAGACTCCCTCTTCCAATGCAGGAGGAGAATGTTCGATCCCTGGTCAGGGAACTAAGATCACAGATGCCTCATGGCAAGGTCAATAACACTTTTTTAAATAAATTAATTAAATAAAACAGAGAAAGCTAGTGAGGGTTTTTTTTTCCACTTTTACTCTGACTAATCCAATATTTGATACCAAACGTGGTCCTATAAAGTTGATTCTCAGAGATGGGATTCTGGGGTTGGTTTGGTTGTCACGTCCTTGGTCTTGAAAACAGTGCTGTGGTCCTTGAGAAGTCGGACATTAGTAATACCTACCTCTAGTGAGCAGTGACACCTTGATTAATCACATTATCACCTGTAATTGACTGTGATGGAGCGCCCACTGAAGCAGTTGCCTTGGTGACAAAAGGGCTCCTGCCCTTGACTATTAGAGGAGTGATAATCACTCCAAAGACCCTACAGCAGGATAATTGCTTCTAACTACACTGCAGAGATTAGAAAGAAAGTGACAAACTCGGGGCTTTAAATGCTCAGCTTAAGTTGTGGTCAGAGAACTGGAAAGCTTTGATGGCAGCCCAAAAAGAAATTCTTATTTTTTGCAGCTGCAGGTCTCACCTCAACAAAAAGCAAACACAAAACTTAACTGTATGAGTTTAGAACTACAGCTTGGTTTAATTCTCAGGTTCACCAAGTCTCATATGTAAAAGTTTAGGCATTGATTGGAAATGAGTGGGACCCTGGACTTAATACAGGGATATCTGGGTGGATCCAGATGAAGTTCAAGATCTTAAAACCCAAGGTCTTTCTGAGGCTCTTTTTCATTGAAAGGAGCAGCACTTCCTCCTATTTTTGGAGACTCAAAGACCTTATAATAACTTAACCTGCTGTCTTACTTGGACACACCTATTTTCCTTAAGACTCACTCAATATTAGTTAACAACAAATTCCTACAAAACTTAGTGGCCTAAAGCAACAGTCAACTTTTAGTACCTCTCAGAGTTTCTGTGAGCAAGAAATTCAAGGAGCAGCTTAGCTGGGCAATTATGGCTCAAGATCTCTTAGGAAGTTGCCATCAAGATTTCAGTTGGGGGGGTAAGCTGAGGGAAGGCTTGACTGCAATCTGGTGAAGAGCTGATGCTGGCTGTCAGCAGGAGGCTCAGCTCCTCAATAAATGAACCTCTTGACAGGCCTGCTTGAGTGTCCTCACAAGATGGTGGCTGGGTCCACCAAAAGTGAGTGACCCATGACAGTACAGAGAAGACACGGCCCCATCCCCCAGCCACAGGGGATTGAACCAGGGTTAGACCCTGACCCATGCAGTGTCCTGAAGCGAAAGGCTCTGCTAAGAGAGAGAAAATGGAGACAGTGGAGCCTGTCAGATCCTATCCCTCAGGAATTCGATCAGGACTATTTGGTGATCAGAGCCTATTTCCTAAGGGTACACACTGCAGGGATGACCTGAAGCAGCAGGGACTTCTGAATTTATGCAAATAAAAAGTCATCCAGAGGAGAAAGCTATCTGCAGGGGCGGTGGGAGGGGAGGGACTCAGAGAACAGAAAAGAATGATGTCAGTAATGGCAGGAATGGTAAAAGCAAATATTATGAGATGCTACACTACCTTAAGGTGACACATCTGCAAATTCCAACGAAGGAGCCAAATAGAACCTCGCTGGTACAAAGTCCTCGGAACCTTCCAGTTTGTGAACTATGCCTCACTCTGACTCTCTGACGTCCAAGTCTTATCTCTTTTTTGCCACATGTATCTTCTTAGTAAAACCTCATTCTGCAGCCATCTTTGTAAGGTCCTCATCACTATACCAAAGCATCCTAATGAGCCAGGGCTTTTAATCAAACAATGCATCTGAGGGTTTACACAGCTCTCTCCCAGCCCACTGGCATCAAATCCTCACAGCAGCTCAGAGAGGGAGGCAGCAGAGCGACCGCTCCATCCCCCAGGTGTGGAGACTGAGGCTCACAGAGGCTGAAGGAACTGACCAAGTTCACCTACCTAATAAGGTAAGTCAGGGCAGAGCTCAGACCCTATTCTACATGCCAGCCCAGTGCTACCTACATAAAGGAATAGCAGAAGAGACACCAAGCCACTGAGGACGCTCCATCTGACAAGCACTGTGCCAGCAGGGTTGGGAATATGAGGAAACAACAAAAAAGATTTCTGCCTCACAGAGCTTCTGTTCATGTGTGTATCCATTACGCATACTGCAGATGGAAGGTGAATTCCAGAAGCCCACCATGCGATCTGCCTCGTTTTCCTGCAACTTCAGCACTTCAGGCCTTGTATGTAACTGTTAAGTACACTTAGGGACTTCCCTGGTGGTCCAGTGGTTAAGAATCTGCCTTCTAATACAGGGGAAGTAGGTTCAGTCCCTAGCTGGGGAACTAGGATCCCACATGCCAGGGGGCAACTAAGCCTTCTCCAGGCAACTACAGAGCCCACCTACTCTGGAGCCCACATACTGAAACTAAGGCCCGATGCAGCCAAAAAGACAAATAAATATTTTTAAATAAATATACACACACACACACAGAGAGACATATTTGTTTATACGTGTAATTGCTATAATTGTGAGATGCCATCATTATCATCCAGACAGTGTGGGCAATTCAAGCCAGGATCCACTTACTAGATTCAAAACTTCCAGCCCAGCTGCCTCATCCAAAGAGTGGGGATAACAATAGCACCTGCCTCACAGTTGGTTATGAAGATTCAACTAATACAAATATGTAAGGTATTTTTATTATCTATTTGGCTGTGCTGGGTCTAATTGTGGCATGCAGGACCTTCTGGTCTCATTTTGGCATGTGGGATCTTTGCGGCAAATGGGATCTAGTTCCCAGACCAGGGATCAAACACAGGCCCCCTACATTAGCAGTGCAGCATCTTAGCCACTGGACCAGCAGGGAAGTCTCTGTAAAGTATTTAGAATGGTATCTGGCATATAAATTTGTGCAGTGTTAGTAGTAGCATTAGTAGGATTGTGAGTACGATTATTAGAATTCTTACTATTGAAAGTTGAAATTGTATTTTCCTCAAGGGGGCAAGGGAAGGAACTAGAACTGCAAACCCCAATTTAAGTCAGGCCCTGTCTGTCACTTGCTGTGTGTTTTTAGGTAAGCCACTTCACCTCTCTAAACTCCAGTCCACCTACCTACAAAATAGAGCACGGTAACATCCATGACTTTCGGTCTGTTGTGAGAATTCACTGGTGTGTTGCACTTAGCACTGTGACTGGCACATAGTAAACACTGAATAAGCAATACCCCCTGCTGTAAATACAACTGCACTCATCTCACACACTAGTAAAGTAATGCTCAAAATTCTCCAAGCTAAGCTTCAATGTACATGACCTGAAAAATTCCAGATGTTCAAGCTGGATTTAGAAAAGGCAGTGGAACCAGAGATCAAATTGCCAGCATCCACTGGATCATAGAAAAAGCAATGGAATTCCAGAAAAGCATCTACTTCTGCTTCTTTGACAACACCAAAGCCTTTGACTATGTGAATCACAATAACCTGTGAGAAATCCTTAAAGACATGGGAATACCAGACCACCTTACCTGCCTCCTGAGAAATCTGTATGCAGGTCAAGAAGCAACAGTTAGAACCAGACATGGAACAACAGACTGGTTCCAAATTAGGAAAGGAGTACGTCAAGGCTGTATACTGTCACCCTGCTTAATTAACTTATATGCAGAGTACATCATGCAAAATGTAGGGCTGGATGAAGCACAAGCTGGAATCAAGATTGTTGAGAGAAATATCAATAACCTCAGATATGCAGATGACACCACCCTTCTGACAGAAAGTGAAGAGGAACTAAAGAGCCCCTTGATGAAGGTGAAAGAGGAGAGTGAAAAAGTTGACTTAAAACTGAACATTCAAAAAACTAAGATCATGGTTTCCGGTCCCATCACTTCATGGCAAATAGATGGAGAAACAATGGAAACAGTGACAGACTTTATTTTCTTGGGCTCCAGAATCACTGCAGATGGTGACTGTATCCATGAAATTAAAAGATGCTTGCTCCTTGGAAGAAAAGCTATGGAAAACCTAGACAGCAATATTAAAAAGCAGAGACATTACTTTGCCAACAAAGATCCATCTAATCAAAACTGGTTTTTGCAATAATCACGTATGAATGTGAGAGCTGCACTGTAAAGAAAGCTGAGCGCCAAAGAATTGATGCTTTTGAACTGTGGTGTTGGAGAAGACTCTTGAGAGTCCCTTAGACAGCAAGGAGATCAAACCAGTCAATCCTAAAGGCAATCAGTCCTGAATACTCATTGGAAGGACTGAGGCTGAAGCTGAAGCTCCAATAATTTGGCCACCTGATGTGAAGAACTGACTTATTGGAAAAGACCCTGATGCTGGGAAAGATTGAAGGCAGGAGAAGAAGGGGATGACAGAGGATGGGATGGTTGGATGGCATCACTGACTCGATGGACATGAGTTTGAGCAAGCTCCAGGAATTGGTGATAGACAGGGAAGCCTGGCATGCTGCAGCCCATGGGGTCACAAAGAGTCAAAACTAGCAGCTGAGCGACTGAACTGAACTGACTGCTACCTAGCATCATTGTTGTTATTACCTCTGAACTTCAATGAGTGGCAGCAAAGCAAATTTAATTTTGAAAACATGCATATTTTATTAGGAAAATTAATAGTGTGGCCCATTATATAATTAGATATTTCCTATTTGACCCTAGTTCTGATATGACAACTGGGAGGAATGTTTGACCCATGGGTGCTGTTCAACACAATTTTTAATTTAATCGACTAGTATGTTGTCTTGAATTAATTAATATTCAAGATCCATTTCCTCTTTGCATCCTTTTCTTCACTTGCCCAGGAAGGAGGGATCTCCATGGACTGGTCAGATCTGTGAACATTATTGGACTGGAGAGTGGAGACACTCCGTATTAGGAGGTGAGAGGGGTAAGAAGGCCGGCGCTGATACCCAGCCCCCTCCTCACCTCCTGCCACCTCACCCCCTCCTCACCGTCCCACATGGCACCAACCGGGACACAGGACTAGGTCAGCCTGGTACCAGGCACTGGAGACTAGTGTTTCCTTTCTACACTGCCAGTCCCTCTTGTAAGTCTTCTGGCTCTGGATAGAGGGAATGGGTCAGCCTTTCTTCTTGATGTTAAGAACTGAGCAGGCTTCCATGACAGTACAGTGGTTGAGAATCTGCCTGCCAATGCAGGGGACCGCGGTTCGATCCCTGTTTTGAGAAGATCTTACATGCCTCGTGGAGACTAAGCTAGTGAGCCTACACGCAAGAGCGACAGAAGCCCATGCACCCAGGGTCCATGCCCCACAACAAGAGAAGCCACCACGATGAGTAGCCCACGCATCACAGCTAGAGAGTAGCCCCCGCTTACTGCAACTAGAGAAAGCCTGCGCAAATCAAGGAAGACCCAGTGCAGCCAAAAATAAATAAATAATTTAAAAAAAAAAAAGAATTGAGCCTTCAGTCTTCACACTGAGGGACCACAGAGGCAAAGCAAGACCCACACTCCACCCCATTTCCACGATGTCTGTGCAAAAGGGCTGGCCTGTGTTGTCCAGGTCAGTTTGCCAGAGTCCTCTGCATTGGTAGGCAGTGCCAGTTCCCATTTCATTGTTCATTTTCCTCAGGGTTCCTGGCGGCTCTGACAGTAAGGAATCTGCCTGCAATGCGGGTGACCTGAGTTTGATCCCTGGGTCGGGAAGATCCACTGGAGGAGGAAATGGCAACCCACTCCAGTATTCTTGCCTGGAAAATTCCATGGACAGAGGAGCCCGGTGGGCTACAGTCCATAGGGTCACAAAGAGTCAGACATGACTGAGCGACTTCACTTCACTTTTCTTGAGGGAAAGAACAAGTGGAATTTGGGTTTTCCTGTCTTCTTGGCCAAACTTCACCTTCACACTATCCCTCATTAGGCTCTATGACAGAATGAATAAACAGATGAATATTTATACATTTATCACAGTGCCGACCTCAGGTAGCTTATCCTCTGACTTCGGGGGCACACCAGGCACTCTCCAGTGCTCTCTTTTCACTTAGAGACTGAGAGGACCACAGGGCCCAGGTGATGCAGCTACAACAAAGGGGTGACTCTGGCTCCCTGAGTGTCTGTGTAGAGGAGCCCCTTCCAGCCCACATGGCCCAGGGTTGTTTATTAACACAGCATAGCTCAGACCATCCGGACTCTGTGGTTCGGGTGTGAATGCAGCATGGCTTAATTTCAAAGACACGCTGCACGTTGAGTATCAATAATCAATATCAATCTCCTGAGAGTCAAACTGTCTAGTTTGTATAAACTTCTTTACATATAAATATATGTATTTATTTGGCTGTGTTGGGTCTTAGTTGGGGCATGAGCAATCATTCATTGTGGTGCCCAGGGGTCTCTGTCTCTAGTTGTGGAGCACAGGCTCCAGAGCGCGTGGCCTCAGTAGTTACAACAAGCAGGCTTAGTTGCTCAGTGGTACATGGGGATCTTGGTTCCCCGACCAGTGATCAAACCCGGGTCCCCTGCATTGGAAGGTGGATTCTTAGCCACCAGGCCCCAGGGAAGCCCCAAGGCTGTCTTAATTTCTTAAATTACATTGTTCTAGGATCCTAGGGATCATGACTCCTGAAGAGATAGGTACTAGCAATCAAAATATAGCATCCAGGAGAGGGGAAAAAAGTGGATATCACCAAAACAAAAGAGAAGCAACGTAATAAAAATTGTATTCTTGGAAGACATTTTTGTCGTAACATGAAGATATATTGGAGGAGGTAGTGACTTGAGGGGCGGAGAACAAATAAGGCTAGGAATAATAAAGACACAGGGGGAAAAGGCCATAAAATGGTGGAACTATGAGAATCATGGAAGATGATGGGAAGGGGGCCCTGGAGACTCCAGGCGGCCAGGTGAACTTTGACCTTTCCTTTGTCCATAGTCCTAGTGTCCCCAAATTACTTAGCTTCTCTGTATATTCCCTTCCTTTCCATCCCCACAAACTTAATCAAGCCTAACCATTTTAAGCAAAGCTCCACCTTCCTCAGCTGATAAAACAAACCTTGTAACTCATCATAGATCCACATAGTCTTGGATCCTATCTCCTCCTCTTTTATTAAAAAATATATATTAGTACACACTGTTTTATTCCATTAAAATCAGGTAATGGTCTGACAATAAAAAGATTGCTAAGGAATAGTGTTATGTTCATCTTTACTTAAGTTCAGTTCAGTTCAGTCACTCAGTCGTGTCCGACTCTCCGCGACCCCATGAATCACAGCACGCCAGGCCTCCCTGTCCATCACCAACTCCCGGAGTTCACTCAAACTCATGTCCACAGAGTCGGTGATGCCATCCAGCCATCTCATTCTCTGTCGTCCCCTTCTCCTCCCGCCCCCAACCTTTCCCAGCATCAGAGCCTTTTCCAGTGAGTCAACTCGTCGCATGAGGTGGCCAAAGTATTGCAGTTTCAGCTTTAGCATCAGTCCTTCCAATGAACACCCAGGATTAATCTCCTTTAGAATAGACTGGTTGGATCTCCTTGCAGTATAAGGGACTCTCAAGAGTCTTCTCCAACACCACAGTTCAAAAGCATCGATTCTTCGGCGATCAGCTTTCTTCACAGTCCAACTCTCACATCCATACATGACCACGGGAAAAACCATTGCCTTGACTAGACAGACCTTGGTTGGCAAAGTAATGTCTCTGCTTTTTAATATACTATCAAGGCTGCTCATAACTTTCCTTCCAAGGAGTAAGTGTCTTTTAATTTCATGGCTGCAATCAGCATCCGCAGTGATTTTGGAGCCCAAAAAGATAAAGTCTGACACTGTTTCCACTGTTTTTCCATCTATTTCCCATGAAGTGATGGGACCAGATGCCATGATCTTTGTTTTCTGAATGTTGAGCTTCAAGCCAACCTTTTCACTCTCCTCTTTCACTTTCATCAAGAGGCTTTTGAGTTCCTCTTCACTTTCTGCCATAAGGGTAGTGTCATCTGCATATCTGAGGTTATTGATATTTCTCCCGGCAATCTTGATTCCAGCTTGTGCTTCTTCCAGCCCAGCGTTCCTCATGATGTACTCTGCATATAAGTTAAATAAGCAAGGTGACAATATACAACCTTGACGTACACCTTTTCCTATTTGGAACCAGTCTGTTGTTCCACGTACAGTTCTGACTGTTGCTTCCTGACCTGCATACAGGTTTCTCAAGAGGCAGGTCAGGTGGTCTGGGATTCCCATCTCTTTCAGAATGCTCCACAGTTTATTGTGATCCACACAGTCAAAGGCTTTGGCATAGTCAATGAAGCAGAAATAGACGTTTTTCTGGCACTCTCTTGCTTTCTCCATGATCCAGCGGACGTTGACAATTTGATCTCTGGTGCCCCTGCCTTTTCTAAAACCTGCTTGAACATCTGGGAGTTCACGGTTCACATATTGCTGAAGCCTGGCTTGGAGAATTTTGAGCATGACTTTACTAGCGTGTGAGATGAGTGCAATTGTGCGGTAGTTTGAGCATTCTTTGGCATTGCCTTTCTTTGGGATTGGGATGAAGACTGACCTCTTCCAGTCCTGTGGCCACTGCTGAGTTTTCCAAATCTGCTGGCATATGGAGTGCAGCACTTTCACAGCATCATCTTTCAAGACTTGAAATAGCTCAACTGGAATTCTATCACCTCCACTAGCTTTGTTCGTAGCAATGCTTTCTAAGGCCCACTTGACTTCACATTCCAAGATGTCTGGCTCTAGGTCAGTGATCACGTTATTGTGACTGTCTTGGTTGTGAAGATCTTTTTTGTACAGTTCTTCTGTGTATTCCTGCCACCTCTTCTTAATATCTTCTGCTTCTGTTAGGTCCATACCATTTCTGTCCTTTATCGAGCCCATCTTTGCATGAAATGTTCCCTTGGAATCTCTAATTTTCTTGAAGAGGTCTCTTGTTTTTCCTATTCTGTTGTTTTCCTCTATTTCTTTGCATTGATCACTGAGGAAGTCTTTCTAATCTCTCCTTGCTATTCTTTGGAACTCTGCATTCAGATGCTTATATCTTTCCTTTTCTCCTTTGCTTTTCGCCTCTCTTCTTTTCACAGCTATTTGTAAGGCCTCCTCAGACAGCCATTTCGCTCTCTTGCATTTCTTTTCCATGGGGATGGTCTTGGTCCCTGTCTCCTGTACAATGTCAACGAACCTCCGTCCAGAGTTCATCAGGAACTCTATCAATCAGATCTAGTCCCTTAAATCTATTTCTCCCTTCCACTGTATAATCATAAGGGATTTGATTGAGGTCATATCTGAATGGTCTAGTGGTTTTCCCTACTTTCTTCAATATAAATCTGAATTTCGCAATAAGGAGTTCATGATATGAGCCACAGTCAGCTCCTGGTCTTGTTTTCGCTAACTGTATACAGCTTCTCCATCTTTGGCTGCAAAGAATATAATCAATCTGATTTCGGTGTTGACCATCTGGTGATGTCCATGTGTAGAGTCTTCTCTTGTGTTGTTGGAAGAGGGTGTTTGCTATGACCAGTGCGTTCTCTTGGCCAAACTCTATTAGCCTTTGCCCTGCTTCATTCTGTGCTCCAAGGCCAAATTTGCCTGTTACTCCAGGTGTTTCTTGACTTCCTACTTTGGCATTCCAGTCCCCTATAATGAAAAGGACATCTTTTTTGGGTGTTAGTTCTAAAAGGTCTTGTAGGTCTTCATAGAACTGATTAACTTCGGCTTTTTCAGCATTACTGGTTGGGGCATAGGCCTGGATTACTGTAATATTGAATGGTTTGCCTTGGAAACGAACAGAAATCATTCTGTCGTTTTTAAGATTGCATCCAAGTACTGCATTTCGGACTCTTTTGTTTACCATGATGGCTACTCCATTTCTTCTAAGGGATTCCTGCCCACAGTAGTAGGTATAATGGTCATCCGAGTTAAATTCACCCATTCCAGTCCATTTTAATTCACTGATTCCAAGAATGTCTATGTTCACTCTTGCCATCTCCTGTTTGACCACTTCCAATTTGCCTTGATTCATGGACCTCCCATTCCAGGTTCCTATGCAATATTGCTCTTTACAGCACCGGACCTTGCTTCTATCACTGGTCACATCCACAACTGAGTATTGGTTTTGCTTTTGCTCCATCCCTTTATTCCTTCTAGAGTTACTTCTCCACTGAGCTCCAGTAGCATACTAGGCACCTACCGACCTGGGAAATTCCTCATTCAGTATCCTATCATTTTGCCTTTTCATACTCTTCATGGGGTTCTCAAGGCAAGTATACTGAAGTGGTTTGCCATTCCCTTCTCCAGTGGACCACATTCGGCTGTGGTCCATGTGATCAGATCGGCTAGTTTCCTGTGATTATGATTTCAGTGTGTCTGCTCTCTGATGCCCCCTCGCAATACCTACCGTCGCCGGCCCCAGCGGCGCAGACGCGGGAGACGCGGGCCCCCTGCGGCGCAGACGCGGGAGACGCCAGCCCCCAGCGGCGCAGACGCGAGAGACGCCAGCCATCTTTACTTATAGGATGTTAAATCCCTAGAACTAAGTTTTTTTCCCAGAAAAAGATGCATGGAAACATCAGTTGCTTTTCAGACTTGATAGTCGCTGCTTCAAAAGGTAATTTTACACAAATACTAAATTAACAACAACAAAAAAAAAAAAAAACACCCTTAGACACAACAAATTGCTTTCATTTCGATATGCACCCACATCTTAGCATTTCATGGTCCTAAACATACAATTGAAAAATACAGAAATTTACCAGGGGTTTCAGGGATCCGCCATGCACACTGAGTTCTTTTTTCATCTATGCTGAGGACCGTGAGAAACAGCAGCATGAAAACAAAAGTTCGCACTGAATTCAAGGCTCTTTTTGTTCCAGTTGTCAGATTCCAAACTAGACCCAAATGGATTGCAAGTGTGACCATACAAGAGCCCTGTTTAAAACATCTTCAATTTTTAAAATAAAAAGCCATTACTGGAAAAGAAAACAATGCATTCAGAGGGATCATGTGTGCTTACGAGTGTCTTCTGTGGCCTTTCTTCAAGTTTAACCGCCAAGGACTTTGAGAGCTGGCAGGTCTGAGTAACCCTGGAGACTATTCTTCTAGCTTTATCAAAACCTGAGCTAAAAAAAAGAAAAACTGCATCAGCTGATGATGACAGCAGAGGGTGGCAGGGCTGAGAACCTAATATTCATTTCCCAGGCTGGTGGAAAGTAACTAAATGTGGTTCCAAAACTAAATGAGAGAGATCAGAGACTCTTTCCTGATGGCGTCCATCCAAAGCAAGGAGGTGAAATGGAAAGTGCTGGGTGGCGACATTGCCAAAAGAGAACTTGAGGAGGAGGAAGGAAAAGTCATCACCCCTCATAAAAGTTGGAGGAGGAGATATGGGGAAAGCTAGGAATTCCTGAAGGGAGCAGAGTGGGTAACAATCTATGCTTTGCCCAAGGGTGATAGTAGAGTGGGGACAAGGATGATGGCTTGGAAGGAGGAGCATCATTTAAGACAAAGAAAGAAACCAGGGATGCAGAAGAAGCACCACACACACCCAGCAGTAGTCTCACAGGCTATGACCTGAAATCTTCACATCTACTCTAACAAGCCACCCCAAGCTGGAGGGCTGTTGCAGGGAGGGAAGGAAGTAGGGGAAGGGAAGGGAGAGAAGGCAGAGATCCTAGGCCTCACACATTATGTGGTGTGTCTTTTCACGGTTGAGTCAGATGTGCCTCACCGGTTGTAATGAGAATCAATGTAAATATACTTTCTTGAACCCAGAATTTCAACTATGTGGAAAGTGGTTACACTTCACAGGATGATACGTTATAGCAGAACTTAGGTATTTCAAATTGACAAAAAATTAGCATCATTTGCAGTAACTTTGGAGAAGGAAATGGCAACCCACTCCAGTGTTCTTGCCTGGAGAATCCCAGGGAAGGGGGAGCCTGGTGGGCTTCCGTCTACGGGGTAACACAGAGTCGGACACGACTGAAGTGACTTAGCAGCAGCAGCAGTAACTTAAGATAAACTGCCTTTGAATGAGGGTTTCCTTTCCAGTGGGCTTCCCTGGTGGCTCAGATGGTAAAGAATCTGCCTGCAGTGCAGGAGACCCAGGTTCAATCCCTGGGTCGGGAAGATGCCTGGAGAAGGAAATGGCAGCCCACTCCAGAATTCTTGCCTGGAGAATTCCATGGACAGAGGAATTCTTTCCAATACTTTGAGGTCTACAAGAATTATCTAGAAAATTTACTACTATGGAAAATGTGTGTGCTCAGTCTCTCAGTCATGTCTGACTCTTTGAGACCCTATGAACTGTAGCCCACCAGGCTCTTCTGTCCATGGAATTTTTCAGGCAAGAATACTGGAGTGGGTTGCCATTTCCTCCTCCAGGGGATCTTCCCAACCCAGGGATCAAACTTGCATCTCCTGCATTGGCAGATGGATTCTTTTCCACTAGCACCACCTGTGGAAAATGAAGACTGCTTAAATCAAATAGGGGTTGTAGCGGAGGGCCTGTGGTTTCTCTTTTTTGATTAATTGCTGTAATGCTGTCCTTCCCAGGGCTGAGGGAGTGTCACATTTTCTTTAGACATCATTAGGCACTGAGGCTCTTGCAGGACAACTCTGATGCTCTATGAATTCTGCCATTTTGCTAGCAGGGATATGACTCTTGGGTCCACCACTCCATTAGAAATATTAACTCCGTTCATATTTTTGCTATAAATCTTACCAAAGAGATAGTGCTTTGGGTATTTATGTCCACGTTCTATTTTAAGACTGTATATTCAGTTTTCATATTGTCTGAGCTCATGGTGGCTGCCATCTTACATTGCTGTTGCTCTCTTCTCCTCTTTACTGGAGATTCTGAGAGCTTTCAGCTTTCTATTTTGGCAGATTCTGCTAACAGAGGTGAATAATAGTAGCAAGGGAAAGCTTCCTTCTGAGGGGAAAAAAAATTTCCAACGTAGAGAAATGCCTGTCTTTTCCCTCGAACCATTTCTCCTGGTACCTGGGTGGGAATAATATATAGAGTCTGAATCATAGGTCCAGCTGACTTCAATAAAGACAGAATACCTTTAGAATTGAAGCCACATGTTATAATGGTGGAGGAAAAGAGGGTAAGAAGTGACTCCCTCCTGACTTTGTGAAGCCTGCATGTTTACCACCAGATTTAATTTACTGATACATGAGAAAGAAACTTCCATAATATCTCTTCAAAGTATTCTTATCTTCAGTTTTCAGTTGTTCGTGGATAAGTCTAATTTTTATGAGTACCATGGGGCTTCCTACTTTCCCCACTCTATTGAAGAAGGAAGTGAAATATACGCACTGACCTTTCATATCGCATAGTTAATAGGAAGCAAAAAATCATAAGCCCAGATCTCTCTGACTCTGAGCCTAAGCTCTTTCCACAGTACCACAGAGCTGCTCTGCCTAGCATTTTGATAAGCAAAGACCAGCACACCTGATGTTAGCACAAAGTACCAAAAGTAGGGAAATCTCCTGGGGCTAGTGAGCAGCTTTTGTAAAGCTATATTCTATTATAAAAACAAAGGAAAAACTGTCCTAAATGAAATTCTTTCAGACATAAGTAAGAGAATTTCAGCTCAAACTAGATTAAGCAAAAGGAAACTAATTACTTCAATGAACTGGTTAGTGTAGGGATTTGCCACCTTCATGCACATATGAATCAAGGGACTTAATGTTCTGTCTTGCATCTTCCCTATCTTTATCTCTGTCTCTTTGTCCTTCACCTATCAGGCTGATTTCATTTTCTCCTACAGCAGTAAATCTTTCTCCATTAGGCAAAGGAAGATGGTCCTTAACAGTCCCAAATTAACATTCTCCCGGCCTAACACACTTAGACAAAAGAGCATCCCTTTGTCTCAGTATCAATATATCAGTCCCAAAGAAGACCATGATTGACACTATCTACCTCTGGAACAATCGCTGTTGCTATGAAACGAGGTACCAAGACTGGCCAGCCAGGGTGGGTGAGCAGGAATGGAGTAAAGGATAGAGAGGTAAACTTCCATTAGAATGTAGTGGGGGAAGATGGTTTCCAAAAGAAAGAACATAAGAGGCAGACGCGGGAGACGCCCGGCTCCGGCGGCACAGACGCGGGAGACGCCCGGCTCCGGCGGCGCAGACCCGGGAGACGCCCGGCTCCGGCGCAACCGACCACGTACAGAATCGTGGCTGAGAGGAGCTGCCCCGCGCCCAGGGTTAGGGCGGTGGCCGAGAGGAGCTGTACCACGTCCAGGAGGCGGTGGCTGCTTGGGCACCGGAGGGCCGAGAGGAGCTGATCCACATTCAAAGCAGGAGGGGCGGCCTTGAGGAGATACCCCTCGTCCAAGGTAAGGTACAGCGGCTGCACCTTGCTGGAGCAGCTGGGAAGAGATACTCCACGACCAAGTGGAATATAAGAATCCAGTGTTCTGGGGAGGAAGGAACAAGATGGCGGAGGGATAAGACGGCGAGACCCCTTTCTTCCCCACAAATTCATCAAAAGAACATTTGAACGCGGAGTAAAGTCCACAAAACAACTTCTGAATACTGACAGAGGTCATCAGGCTCCCAGAAAAACAGCCCATTGTCTTCTAAAGGACAGAGAAGAAATCCAGCTCCACCCACCAGAACACTGACACATGCTTCCCTAACCAGGGAACCTGGACAAGTCACCCGTCCAACCCCACAAACTGCAAGAAGAGGGAAAGGCCACCCCAAGCAAAGCAATATAAGCAAGATGAAAAGGCAGAGAAATACCCAGCAAGTAAAGGAACAAGATAATTGCCCACCAACACAAACAAAAGAAGAAGATATAGGGAATTTACCTGATAAAGAATTTCAAATTTTGATGGTGAAAATGATTCAAAATCTTGAAAGCAAAATGGAGTTACAGATAAATAACCTGGAGAAAAGGATTGAGAAGATGGAAGAAAGATTTAATAAGGACTTAGAAGAAATAAAAAAGAGTCAATATACAATGAATAATGCAATAGATGAGATCAGAAACACTCTGGAGGGAACAAACAATAGAATAACAGAGGCAGAAGACAGGATTAGCGAACTAGAAGATAGAATTATAGAAATAAATGAAACAGAGAGGAAAAAAGAAAAACGAATTAAAAGAAATGAGGACAATATTAGAGACCTCTGGGACAATGTTAAACGCTCCAACATTCGAATCATAGGAGTCCCAGAAGAAGAAGACAAAAAGAAAGACCATGAGCGAATACTTGAGGAGATAATAGTTGAAAACTTCCCTAAAATAGGGAAAGAAATAATCACCCAAGTCCAAGAAACCCAGAGAGTCCCCAACAGGATAAACCCAAGGCGAAATACTCCAAGACACATATTAATCAAATTAACAAAGCTCAAACACAAAGAACAAATATTAAAAGCAGCAAGGAAAAAGCAGCAAATAACACATAAGGGGATTCCCATAAGGATAACAGCTGATCTTTCAACAGAAACTCTTCAGGCCAGAAGGGAGTGGCAAGACATCCTTAAAGTGATGAAAGAAAATACCCTACAGCCCAGATTACTATACCCAGCAAGGATCTCATTCAAATATGAAGGAGAAATCAAAAGCTTTACAGACAAGCAAAAGCTGAGGAATTCAGCATCACCAAACCAGCTCTCCAACAAATGCTAAAGGATCTTCTATAGACAGGAAACACAGAAAGAGTGTATAAACTTGAACCCAAAGCAATAAAGAAAATGGCTACGGGATCGTACTTATCAATAATTACCTTAAACGTAAATGGGTTGAAATTTTCAAAAAGGCTAGGAAACAATTCTCATAGCCATCAATAGTTTAGTGTTGAGTTCATGAATAGTTTTTAAAGTTTGGGACAAACTGTAGTATTTGCTATTTGAAGTACTGTTTGTAATTGGCATATTACGATGTAACATTGGTCTTCATATCCAACTTAAAATGCCTAAAAATGCCTAACAGGTTTTTAGATTTGTGAATTTTAGTTGAAATGTATTATATGATGTTACTAAACCTGCAGAAATACTGAAATATTTCAGAGAACTTATTCACTGTACATTTAATTTATTTTATTTATAAAAATTATGAACTGTAGAAAGTTTTACTTGTTGGGTCAAATGCTTGTTGCTTCAAATGCTTGTTGCATTTGAAGTGCTAGTTACAAGAAAATCAAATACCTTCAATGTATAAATGCTATTAAGTTTTTAAAGGACTCTGGAGTATAAGTAAGTTTGTTTAAAGAAATTTAGTCTATTCAACCTGAATCAGCTCTGTCAAACATTAATTAGAAGCCTCATTTAAACATAAATAAATAAAATAATTAAAAATAAATAAATAAAAATAAAAAAAAAAAAAAGAACATAAGAGCGGGAAAAACATCATATATTCACTCCAGGAGTCACTGAATATTTTTGAGCAAGGGAGTAACAAAATGAAACAAGAAAGAAATAAAAATAAACATGAATGCCCTGAGCAGATGGGTTGGTGGGTAAAAAGGAGGCAGCTTTCAGAGCCATCAGGAAGAGAGTAATGAAGGGCTTAGCCAGAGGGACGGTAGTACACAATAAAAAATGCCAGCCCCATTTCTACTTCCAGTTGTGAGGGGATAACAGTCTAGACTAACCCCTCATCACAAACAATTGGGAAACTATACAAAATACATTTTCAGATATTGGACAAGAGGCAACAAAACACTGTGATCCCTGAGAGAAGGGAAATAAACAAAGTAAATTTCATGATTACCCTAACTTCCTGTCTGGAGTCAATTTCTGGATTGTGGTGAAGGGAAGGGGAACCTAAATAGAGAACAAAGGGTATTATTGAATTGAAGAGTCAGAGATCAGCATTTGAGGGAGCTGAGTTATCTAAAATGTGTAAGGCAGAATGTCAAGAAAGAGGAAACTATCACAAAATCAGTTCTAAATATCTTCACAGAGATTCCCTTGATTCTTTGTTCAACTAACAACCTATATATGGTGAAACTCGATAAAGGTTGGCAAAGGATAAACTCTGGGAAAAGAATAATTATTAAAGAGCTATAGGCTAAACAATTTGCAGAGCTCACTTTGGACCTGGAATCATTTAAGTTCTCACCAGCAATAGTGGAGAGACCTTACTGAATCACAGAATCTTTAGTAGAAGGCAAAGAAAAAAAAAGTTGTCTTAGTAGTGGAGCTAAACTAACCCTGGAAGAAAAGTCACTCTTAAGTCACCCTTAAATAGTTTAAAAGCAAGCATCAAAAAAATCAAGTTAACCTGGAGTAACTTAACTGCCTTCCAGAAAAAAGTCCAAAACTCTTTAAGAGATTACAGAAAATACACCACTCAATGCATAATATGCAATGTCTCTGTTCAGTTCAGTTCAGTTCAGTCGCTCAGTCGTGTCCGACTCTCCGCGACCCCATGAATCACTAGACATCTGTAGAAATGTGATCCATACAGGAAGAAAAAAATCAATAGAAACATATGTATAAATGACAAAAATTACATAATTAACAAGTTCCTAAAACAATTCTTGAAAATACATTCAGAGTGCTTAACTAGTTAAAGAAAAACATTAACATTGTGAGAACTGAGTGGAAATTATAAAAAAAAGAATCAAATGGACCTACCAAACATGAAAAATACAAATCACAGGAAGAAAAAACTTCACTGTATAGAAATAAGTGCACTAGACACTGCAGAAGAAAAGAACTATGAAGTTGAAACTATAACAGTGCAAAATAAGGCACAGAATAACCCCCCCAAAAAAGACTGAAAAAATAAACAGAGCCTCCCTCAGTAACCTATGGCATAACATCGAACATTTTAATATACCTAAAATGAAAGTCTGAGAGAAGAGGAGAAATAAAGGAGCATAGAGATTATGTTTTGAGAAAATTGTAACAAATAAAATTACAAATATGATATGGAAACAACCCAAATGCCCATCAACAAGTAAATGGTAAAAAAAGATGTAGTATACACACACAATGATATATTATTCAGTCATGAGAAAGGAGGGCATCCTGCCATTTTCAACAACATGGATGGACATTGAGTACATTATGCTAAATGAGATAAGCCAGACAGAGAAAGACAAGCATTGTATATCACTTACATATGGAATCTCAAACAACAAAAATGTTTAAAAGAAAAAAACAGAGTTAAACAGTGGCTACCAGAGTATAGGTGTGGGCTGAGGATGTTTAAGGGTACAAACTTGTAAGCAAGTACTAAAATAACAATAAATATTTAATGTACAGTTTATTCTACTGTTAGTATGTAATGTAATAAATATCATTACAACTGTAGCCATATTACAATACATAAATGTATCAATATAACATAAAGTATATCTTAAATTTTCACATGTTAAATATCAACTTTTATCCAATAAATAAATTTAAAAATTATAAATTTGATAAAAACTACAAACTGACAGATTCAGGAAGTTCAACAAAACTCAAATGGGATAAACATAAAGCAATTTTTACTAAGACATCTTAAAGTCTTGAGAACCAGAGGAAAAAGAGACATTATGTACTGTTCATATTATGTTTGTTCACGTTATGAACAAAGATGAAAATAAATTCAGGTCTCTCTTCAGAAACCCAGAAAACAATGAGACATCTTTGAAATGCTAAAAGAAAAAAATTCTCAACTTAGAATTCTATACACAGAAAAAATACTTCTCAATAATGAAGGCAGACAAAGAAATTTTCAGGAAAAATGTTGAGATAATTCATCACTATCATATATGCACTATAAGAAATGTTAAAGAAAGTACTTCAGACAAAAGGAAAATTATGCCAACTGGAGGCTTACATATAAACAAAAGGATGAAAAGAAACAGAAATAGTAAATATTAAAGGCTTTTTTCTCATTTTTAAAATTTCTTTAAAGGTAATTGCTTGAACCAAAAATAACAATATATTTGGGGATTTATAACATATATAGAGGTAAAATATCTGTGCAAAGAATGGGAGGAGGAGATGGGAGTATAGTATTGTAAGATTCTTATATTGCACATGAGTCTGCAATGTTACTTTTGTTAATTTAATTTTAAACACTAAAACAACCACATAAAAAATATCTAAGAGACATCCCTGGTGGTCCAGTGGCTAAGGCTGCACACTGCCAGTTCAGGAAGCCCAGGTTCAATCCCTTGTCAAGGAACTAGATTCCACATGCCGCAACTGAGAGTTTGCACGCCATAACTAAAGATCCCACATGCCACAAGTTTAAAAAGATCCCACATGTGCATGTATGCGTGCTAAGTCACTTCAGTCATGTCTTTGCAACTCTTTGCACCCTATGGCGGTAGCCCTCCAGACTCCTTTGTCCATGGGATTCTCCAGGCAAGAATTTTGGGGTGGGTTGCCATTTCCCTCTCCAGCAGATCTTCCTGACCCAGTGGTTGATCCTAGGTCTCCTGCACTGCAAGCAGATTATTTACCATCTGAGCTACCAGAGAAGCCCAAAAGATCCCACATGCTGTAACAAAGATCCAGGAAAGCCAAATGAATAAATAGGTTTTTTGTAATATTTAAAAGATGTTTAGCTAGTTAGCCAATAGTAAAATAAAATGGAATGTTAGAAGACAATCTAAAAGAAGTCAGAAAAGGAGGGGAGAAGGAATAAAGAGTAGATGAGGGAAATAGAAAATAAATATCAAGCTGATAGACTGAAATCCAGTTATTTATATTACTACATTAAATTTAAACAGTCTAAGCATTTCAATTAAAGGCAGTTTGCTAAATTGGATTTAAAAATCAAAAACAAAGAAAAACATAATCCAACTATATGATGAATTCAAGAAACTCAATTTAAATACTAAAATACAAAGTGTAAGTGTAAAAAGTATAGTAAAATATATACAGTGTAAACAATAATAATAATAAAGTTAGAATGACTTTGTTAATATCAAACAAAGTAAACATCAGATCAAAGACTATTACCAGGGATTAAAAGGAATATTTCATAATGATAAACAGTCAATATATTGAGAATATGTAACAATACTCAATTTAAGCTCAAATTGATAATAGAGCTTCAAAATATATGTAGCAATAACTAATGGAATTAAAAACAGAATAATCCATGATTACAATTGGGTATTTCAACACAGCTTTTCTCAATAATTAATAGAACTGGACAGTAAATCAATAGGGCCACAGAACACTTAACACTTTCAATCAGCTTGACATAGTTGACATTTACAGGGGAAAACAATAGAATGGGGAAGACTAGAGATCTCTTCAAGAAAACTGGAGAGATCAAGGGAACATTTCATGCAAAGATGGTCACAATAAAAGACAAAAATGATAAGGACCTAACAGAAGCAGAAGAGATTTAAAAAATGATGGCAAGAATACACAGAAGAACTATACAAAAAAGATCTTCATGACCCAGATAAGCACAATGGTGTGGTCACTCGCCTAGAGACAGATATCCTGGAGTCTGAATTCAAGTGGGTTTAGGAAACATTACTATGAACAAAGGTGATGGAATTCCAGCTTAGCTATTTAAACTCTAAAAGATGATGTTATTAAAGTGCTGGACTCAATATGCCAGAAAATTTGGAAAATTCAGCAGTGGACACAAGACTGGAAAAGGTCAGTTTTCATTTCAATCTCAAAGAAGGGCAATGCCAAAGAATGTTCAAACTACCCCACAATGTGCTCATTTCCCATGCTAGTAAGGTTATGTTCAAAATCCTTCAAGCTAGCTAGGCTTCAGATGCATGAAACAAGAACTTCCAGATGTACAAGCTGGGTTTAGAAAAAGTAGAGGAACCAGAGATCAAATTGCTAACATGTATTGGATCATAGAGAAAAACAAGGGAATTCTAGAAAAACATCTACTTCTGTTTCTTTGACAACACCGAAGCCTTTGACTGTGTGGATCACAATAACCTGTGGGAAATTCTTAAAGAGATGGAAATACCAGACAACATTACCTGTCTCCTGAGAAACCTGTATGCAGGTCAAGAAGCAAAAGAATCTTACATGGAACAATTGACTGGTTCAAAATTTGGAAAGGAGTATAACTAGACTGTATATTATCACCCTGTTTACTTAATTTCTATGCAGACTTGTTGGTCAGTCAGTCAGTCATGTCCAATTCTGTGCAACCCCATGGACAGCAGCATGCCAGCCTTCCCAGTCTTTCACTATCTCCCAGAGTTTGTTCAAACGCACATCCTCTGAGTCAGTGATGCCATCCAACCATCTCATCCTGTGTCTCCCCTTTCTCCTCCTGCCTTCAATCTTTCCCAGCACCAGGATCTTCTCCAGTGAATCAGCTCTTTGCATCAGGTGACCGAAGTACAGGAGCTTTAGCTTCAGCATCAGTCCTTCCAATGAATGTTCAAGGTTGATTTCCTTTAGGATTAACTGGTTTGACTTTTGTGGGCAAAATGATGTCTCTGTTTTTTAATATTCTGTATAGATTTGTCATAGCTTTCCTTCCAAGAAGCAAACGTCTTTTAATTTCAAGGCTGTAGTCACTGTCCTCAGGGATTTTGGAGCCAAATAAAATAAAATCTACCAGTGCATCCATGTTTTCCCTTTCTATTTGCCATGACGTGGTGGAACTGGATGCCAGTTTTTTGAATGTTAAGTTTTAAGCCAGCTTTTCACTCCCGTTTTTCACCCTCATCAAGAGAATCTTTGAGAATCTGGAGCGGTGGCTGTGCTGTGTTGGAGTGGCTGTGAGGAGATACCCCACGTCCAAGGGCAAAGGAGAAGCCCCAGAAAGATGGTAGGAGGGGCAAAATAATGTTTAGAATCAAACCCCATACCTGCCAGAGACGCTCAGAGGGCTCAAACAAACCTTGGGCACACCAGCGCCCAAAGACCACACAGAGACTGAGACAGAACTGTGTTTGAGCATCTCCTGTAGAAGTACAGGTCAGCAGTGGACTGCCACAGGGGCAGGGGCTCTGGATGCAGCAGGGTTGGGTATGGCATAAGTCCTCTTGGAGGAGGTCGCCATTAACCCCACGACAGAGCTGCCAGAACTTACACAGGACTGGGAAATAGACTCTTGGAGGGCACAAACAGAACCAGGACCCAGGAGAAAGGAGCAGTGACCCCACAAGAGACTGACCCAGACTTGTCTATCAGTGTCCAGGAGTCTCTGGTAGAGGCATAGGTCAGCGGGGGCCTACTGTAGGGTTGGGGGCACTGAGTGTAGCAGTGCGTGCATGGGACTTTTTGAAGGAGGTCGCCATTATCTTCATTACCTCCACCATAGTTTCAGTTCAGTTCAGTTCAGTCGCTCAGTCATGTCCGACTCTTTGCGACCCCATGAATCACAGCACGCCAGGCCTCCCTGTCCATCACCAACTCCCGGAGTTCACTCAAACTCATGTCCATTGAGTCGGTGATGCCAGCCAGCCATCTCATTCTCTGTCGTCCCCGTCTCCTCCTGCCCCCAATCCCTCCCAGCATCAGAGTCTTTTCCAGTGAGTCAACTCATCGCATGAGGTGGCCAAAGTATTGGAGTTTCAGCTTTAGCATCAGTCCTTCCAATGAACACCCAGGACTGATCTCCTTTAGGATGGACTGGTTGGATCTCCTTGCAGTCCAAGGGACTCTCAAGAGTCTTCTCCAACACCACAGTTCAAAAGCATCAATTCTTCGGTGCTCAGCTTTCTTCACAGTCCAACTCTCACATCCATACATGACCACTGGAAAAACCATAGCCTTGACTAGACGGACCTTGGTTGGAAAAGTAATGTCTCTGCTTTTTAATATGCTATCTAGCTTGGTCATAATTTTCCACCATAGTTTGGCCCCAGGTAAATAACAGGAAGGGAACACAGCCCCACCCATCAACAGAAAATTGGATTAAAGATTTGCTGAGCATTGCCCATCAGAACAAGAACTAGTTTCCCCCTCAGTCAGTTTCTCCCATCAGGAAGCTTCCATAAGCCTCTTATCCTTCTCCATTAGAGGGCAGACAGACTGAAAACCACAATCACAGAAAACTAACCAATCTGATCACATGGACCACAGCCTTGTCTAACTCAATGAAACTATGAGCCATGCCGTGTAGTGCCACCCAAGATGGACGGGTCATGGTGGAGAGTTCTGACAAATGTGGTCCACTGTAGAAGGGAATGGCAAACCACTTCAGTATTCTTGCCTTGAGAACCCCATGAACAGAATGAAAAGGCAAAAAGATATGACCCTGAAAGATGAACTCCCCAGGTCAGTAGTTGCCCAATATGCTACTGGAGATCAGTTCAGTCGCTCAGTCGTGTCCGACTCTCTGCAACCCCATGAATCACAGCACGCCAGGCCTCCCTGTCCATCACCAACTCCCGGAGTTCACTCAAACTCATGTCCATCGAGTCGGTGATGCCAGCCAGCCATCTCATTCTCTGTCGTCCCCGTCTCCTCCTGCCCCCAACCCTTCCCAGCATCAGAGTCTTTTCCAGTGAGTCAACTCGTCGCATGAGGTGGCCAAAGTATTGCAGTTTCAGCTTTAGCATCAGTCCTTCCAATGAACACCCAGGATCGATCTCCTCTAGAATGGACTGGTTGGATCTCCTTGCAGTCCAAGGGACTCTCAAGAGTCTTCTCCAACACCACAGTTCAAAAGCATCAATTCTACGGCGATCAGCTTTCTTCACAGTCCAACTCTCACATCCATACATGACCACGGGAAAAACCATAGCCTTGACTAGACAGACCTTTGTTGGCAAAGTAATGTCTCTGCTTTTTAATATACTATCAAGGTTGCTCATAACTTTCCTTCCAAGGAGTAAGCGTCTTTTAATTTCATGGCTGCAATCAGCATCTGCAGTGATTTTGGAGCCCAAAAAAATAAAATCTGACACTGTTTCCACTGTTTCTCCATCTATTTCCCATGAAGTGATGGGACCAGATGCCATGATCTTTGTTTTCTGAATGTTGAGCTTCAAGCCAACCTTTTCACTCTCCTCTTTCACTTTCATCAAGAGGCTTTTGAGTTCCTCTTCACTTTCTGCCATAAGGGTAGTGTCATCTGCATATCTGAGGTTATTGATATTTCTCCCGGCAATCTTGATTCCAGCTTGTGCTTCTTCCAGCCCAGCGTTCCTCATGATGTATTCTGCATATAAGTTAAATAAGCAAGGTGACAATATACAGCCTTGACGCACTCCTTTTCCTATTTGGAACCAGTCTGTTGTTCCATGTCCAGTTCTGACTGTTGCTTCCTGACCTGTAGACAGGTTTCTCAAGAGGCAGGTCAGGTGGTCTGGGATTCCCATCTCTTTCAGAATCTTCCACAGTTTATTGTGATCCACACAGTCAAAGGCTTTGGCATAGTCAATGAAGCAGAAATAGATGTTTTTCTGGAACTCTCTTGCTTTCTCCATGATCCAGCGGATGTTGGCAATTTGATCTCTGGTGCCTCTGCCTTTTCTAAAACCTGCTTGAACATCTGGGAGTTCACGGTTCACATACTGCTGAAGCCTGGCTTGGAGAATTTTGAGCATGACTTTACTGGAGATCAGAGGAGAAATAACTCCAGAAAGACTGAAGAGACGGAGCAAAAGCAAAAACAACATCCAGCTGTGGATATGACTGGTGGTGGAAGTAAAGTCTGATGCTGTAAAGAGCAATATTGCATAGGAACCTGGAATGTTAGGTCCATGAATCAAGGCACATTGGGAGCAGTCAAACAGGAGATGCCAAGAGTGAACGTTGACATTTTAGGAATCAGTGAACTAAAATGAACTGGAATGGGGGAATTTAACTCAGATGACCATTATACCTACTTCTTTGGCCAAGAATCCCTTAGAAGAAATGAAGCAGCCATCATAGTCAACAAAAGAGTCCGAAATGCAGTACTTGGATGCAATCTCAAACAGAATGATCTCTGTTCCTTTCCAGGCAAGCCATTCAATATCACAGTAATCCAAGTCTATGCCCCAACCAGTAATACTGAAGAAGCTGAAGTTGAATGGTTCTATGAAGACCTACAAGACCTTCTAGAACTAACACCCAAAAGAGATGTCCTTTTCATTATAGGGGACTGGAATGCAAAAGTAGGAAGTCAAGAGATACCAGGTGTAACAGGCAAATTTGGTCTTGGAGTACAGAATGAAGCAGGGCAAAGGCTAATAGACCTTTGCCATGAGAACGCAGTGGTCATAGCAGACACCCTCTTCCAACAACACAAGAGAAGACTCTACATATGGACATCACCAGATGGTCAACACCGAAATCAGATTGATTATATTCTTTGGAGTCAAAGATGTAGAAGCTCTATACAGTCAGCAAAAACAAGACCGGGAGCTGACTGTGGCTCAGATCATGAACTCCTTATTGTCAAATTCAGACTTAAGTTGAAGAAAGTAGGGAAAACCACTAGACCATTCAGGTATGACCTAAATCAAATCCCTTACAATTATACAGCAAAAGTGACAAATAGATTCAAGGGATTAGATCTGATAGACAGAGTGCCTGAAGAACTATGGACAGAGGTTCATGACATTGTACAGAAGACAGGGATCAAGACCATCCCAAAGAAAAAGAAATGCATGGAGGTTCTAAGATGGCAGAGGAATAAGATGGGCAGATCACATTCTCCCCCACAAATTCATCAAAAGATCAATTGAACGCTGAGAAAATTCCACAAGACAACTTCTAAACACTGACGGAAGACACCTGGCACCCAGAAAGGCAACCCATTCTCTTTCAAAGGAGGTAGGACAAAAGACTAAAGAGTTAGGGATGGAGACCTGTCCCGGGGAGGGAGTTGTGAAGGAGAAGTTTCCAAACACCAGGAAACCCTCTCACCAGCAGGTCTGTGGGGAGTTTTGGAATCTCAGAAGGCAATATAACCGGGAGGGGAAAAAAAAACCCATAGAATACACACCTAACTGCAACTCCCAGTGGAAAAGTAGCCCAGAAGCTCACGTCTGCCACCAGCGAGTGGGGACTGAACAGAGAAGCACGAGCTGCATGCTTAGGGTAAGGACTGGTCCTGAATGCCCTCAGGAGAATCTGAGGGAGCTAATGTGAGATAACAACCCAAAATGTGGGATAGCCAGTTCAGTTCAGTTCAGTCATTCAGTCGTGTCCAACTCTTTGAGACCCCATGAATCACAGCACGCCAGGCCTCCCTGTCCATCACCAACTCCCGGAGTGCACTCAAACTCATGTCCATCGAGTTGGTGATGCCATCCAGTCATCTCATTCTCTGTTGTCCCCTTCTCCTCCTGCCCCCAATCCCTCCCAGCATCAGAGTCTTTTTCAGTGAGTCAACTCTTTGCATGAGGTGGCCAAAGTATTGGAATTTCAGCTTTAGCATCAATACTTCCAGTGAATACCCAGGACTGCTCTCCTTTAGAATGGACTGGTTGGACGCCGGCTGCCAGCGCGCAGAAGCTGCCCAATTGACCACGCACAGAAGCGTGGCCGAGAGGAGCTACCCCTTGCCCGAGGCCAGGGTCGGTGGCCGAGAGGAGCAACCCCACATCTAAGTGGCGGCGGCTGCGTGGGATAGCCAGAGAGGAAAAAAAAGAGAGAGAGAATTTTCCTGTGAAAAGCTCTAACCTAAGGCACTGTGGGACCTGCTCACAGAACAAAGGACTGAACGAATACCAGAAGAGAGCTAGCGGACTTTGGACCAGCCCCTCCCGCGCAGGAGGCCAAGAGGCAGGTCGGGGGGTGCGCAGCCAGAGCCAGACAATCTCCGCCCCAAAGACGGCATCCTCTACCAAACCGTGAGCAGGCTCCCAGTTGCTAACCAAGTCTTCTTGGGACCCTGGACGGTGACATCTGCCAGGAGGGTCACAGTCAGAGATCAGCTCCCCAGAAGAGACACACAGCACACCTGAGACGGCACTCTCGCTGTGTACCCAGGAAACCGAGCAGCGGGACCGGGAGGTGATAAGATGCACTGCACACCTGAGATGGCACTCTCGCTGCGTACCCAGGAAACCAAGCAGCCTGACCCGGGAGGTGATAAGACGCACTGCACACCTGAGATGGCACTCTCGCTGCGTACCCAGGAAACCGAGCAGCGGGACCCGGGAGGTGATAAGACGCACTGCACACCTGAGATGGCACTCTCGCTGCATACCCAGGAAACCGAGCAGCCCGACCCGGGAGGTGATAAGACGCACTGCACACCTGAGATGGCACTCTCGCTGCATACCCAGGAAACCGAGCAGCAGGACCTGGGAGGTGATAAGACGCACTGCACACCTGAGATGGCACTCTCGCTGCGTACCCAGGAAACCGAGCAGCCGGACCCGGAAGGTGATAAGACGCACTGCACACCTGAGATGGCACTCTCGCTGCGTACCCAGGAAACCGAGCAGCGGGACCCGGGAAGTGATAAGACGCACTGCACACCTGAGATGGCACTCTCGCTGCGTACCCAGGAAACCGAGCAGCAGGACCAGGGAGGTGATAAGACGCACTGCACACCTGAGATGGCACTCTCGCTGCGTACCCAGGAAACCGAGCAGCCGGACCCGGGAGGTGATAAGACGCACTGCACACCTGGGAGAGTGCGCTCGCCAAGCACCTGGTCAGCAGAGCTGCTCGGACCTGGGAAGGGCACAAAACACAGACCCAACCGAGTCTGTGCCTTTGTGGAGTACCCGAGAACCTGAACCTGAGCAGTTTAGACCTGAGAAGTGCATGAAACATAGGGCCTCCTTTGGACAGTTCCCCTGCAGAGCAACCTAGAAGCCTAAGTAGTGTAGACCGGGAAAGCACACACGCCATGAGTGGGGGCAAACCCAGCGTGGCCCACACACTGTGAGCACTCCCCACACACACCAGTGATATTTGTTTGCAGTGTTCCTCCCCGCCCCCCTCCCAGCACAACTGAACAAGTGAGCCTAAGTACGTGACTACTTTCACCCCCTTGTGTCAGGGTGGATGTTAGACACTGAAGAGACTTGCAAACAGAAGAAGCCAAAATAAACAAAGAAGAGGGAACCGCTTTGGAAGTGACAGTTGCAACAGATGAAAACCCTGTAGTTAGCACTGACTACATTGGAAGGTGCCTATAAAGCTTGAGAAGAAGTATAAGCTGAAACAAGGAACTATCTGAAACTGAACTGACCCCACACTGTCCGCAACAGCTCCAGAGAAATTCCTAGATATATTTTGCTATTATCATTTTTAATTTTTTTATTTTTAAGTTCTTTATTACTCCTTTAATTTTCATTTTTATAACCTAATATCGTGGCATCTGGTCCCATCACTTTATGGGAAATAGATGGAAAAACAGTGAAAACAGTGTCAGACTTTATTTTTTTGGGCTCCAAAATCACTGCAGATGCTGATTGCAGCCATGAAATTAAAAGGCGCTTACTCCTTGGAAGGAAAGTTATGACCAACCTTGATAATATATTAAAAAGCAGAGACATTACTTTGCCAACCAAGGTCCGTCTAGTCAAGGCTATGGTTTTTCCAGTGTTCATGTATGGATGTGAGAGTTGGACTGTGAAGAAAGCTGATCGCCAAAGAATTGATGCTTTTGAACTGTGGTGTTGGAGAAGACTCTTGAGAGTCCCTTGGACTGCAAGGAGATCCAACCAGTCCATTCTAAGGGAGATCGATCCTGGGTGTTCATTGGAAGGACGATGCTAAAGCTGAAACTCCAATACTTTGGCCACCTCATGCGACGAGTTGACTCACTGGAAAAGACTCTGATGCTGGGAAGGGTTGGGGGCGGGAGGAGAAGGGGAGGACTGAGAATGAGATGGCTGGATGGCATCACCGACATGAGTTTGAATGAACTCCGGGAGTTGGTGATGGACAGGGAGGCCTGGCGTGCTGTGATTCATGGGGTCGCGGAGAGTCGGACACGACTGAGCGACTGAACTGAACTGAACAATTACCTTGCCAAAAAAACACCCTATTTTTAAAGCAAATTTTGCATATATAGTTTTTATAATTTTTGTAATTTTGCTTTGTTTTTTTAATATTGTATTTTCAAGTCTAACCTCTACTCTAGATTTTTAATCTTTGATTTTTGGTATTTTTTATCAATTTTGTACCTTTAAGAATCCAATCTTCAGTACCCATTTTCACTTAGGGGTGTGATTACTGGCTTGATTGCTCTCTCCCCTTTGACTCTCCCTTTTCTCCCCTCCAGGTCACCTCTATCTCCTCCCTCCCCCTTCTCTTCTCTACCTAACTCTGTGAATCTCTGGGTGTTCTGGGCTGTGGAGAACACTCAGGGAACTGATCATAGGCTGGACCTGTCTCTCTGCTTCTGACTCCCCCTCTTCTCCTCCTGGTCACCTCTGTCTCCCTCCTCCCTCTTCTCTTCTCTGTGTAAATCCATGAACCTCTCTGGGTGTCCCTCACTGTGGAGAATTTGTTCACAATTAACCTAGATGTTTTATCATCTGTGCTGTATGGATGGAGAAGTCTTAAGGCTACTGTAAGAATAAGACTGAAAGTCAGAGGCAGGAGGCTTAACTCCAAAACTTGAGAACATCAGAGAACTCCTGATGCTACGGACTATTAATCGAAAAGAGCTCATCCAAAAGCCTCCATACCTACACTGAAACCAAGCTCCACCCAAGAGCCAACAAGTTTCAGAGCAAGACATACCAAGCTAATCCTCCAGCAACGCAGGACTATAACACTGAGCATTAAAATACAGGTGGCCAAAAGTCATACCAAAAGACACACACACATAGACAGTCCAAAACTCACTACTAGACACTTCATTGCACTCCAGACAGAAGAGCTCCAGCTTCACCCACCAGAACACTGACACAAGCTTCCCTAACTGGGAAATCTTGACAAGTCACTCATTCAACCCCACCCACAGAGAGGAACCTCCACGATAAAAAGGAACCACAAAATTCCAGCATACAGAAATGCCACCCCAAACACAGCAATCTAAACAAGATGAAAAGGCAGAGAAATATTCAGCAGGTAAACATGATAAATGCCCACCAAACCTAACAAAAGAGGAGGAGATAGGGAGTCTACCTGAAAAGCAATTCAGAATAATGATAGTAAAGATGATCTAAAATCTTGAAAACAAAATGGAGTTACAGATAAATAGACTAGAGACAAAGATTGAGAAGATGCAAGAAATGTTTAACAAGGACCTAGAGAAATAAAAAAGAGTCAATCAATAATTAATAATGCAATAACTGAGATCAAAAGCACTCTGGAGGGAATCAACAGTAGAATAACTGCAGCAGAAGATAGGATAAGTGAGGTGGAAAATAGAATTGTGGAAATAAATGAAGCAGAGAGGAAAACAGAAAAAAAGAATTAAATGAGGACAACCTCAGAGACCTCTGGGACAATGTTAAATGCCCCAACATTTGAATCATAGGAGTCCCAGAAGAAAAAGACAAAAAGAAAGGCCATGAGAAAATGCTTGAGGAGATAATAGTTGAAAACTTCCCTAAAATGGGGAAGGAAATAGCCACCCAAGTCCAAGAAACCCAGAGAGCCCCAAACAGGATAAACACAAGCAAAACACCCTAAGACACATATTAATCAAATTAATGAAGATCAAACACAAAGAGCAAATATTAAGAGCAGCAAGGGAAAAGCAACAAATAACACACAAGGGGATTCCCATAAGGATACAGCTGATCTTTCAATAGAAACTCTTCAAGCAAGAAGGGAATGGCAGGACATACCTAAAGTGGTGAAAGAGAAAAACGTACAACCCAGATTACTATACCCAGCAAGGATCTCACTCAAATATGAAGGAGAAATCAAAAGCTTTACAGACAAGCAAAAGCTGAGAGAATTCAGCACCACCAAACCAGCTCTTCAATAGATGCTAAAGGATCTTCTCTAGACAGGAAGCACAGAAAAGGTTTATAAGCTCAAACCCAAAACAACAAAGTAAATGGCAACAGGATCATACTTATCAATGATTACCTTAAATGTAAATGGGCTGAATGCCCCAATCAAAAGACAAAGACTGGCTGAAAGGATATAAAAACAAGATCCCTATATATGTTGTCAACAAGCGTCCCATCTCAAAGCAAGGGACACATACAGACTGAAAGTGAAGGGCTGGAAAAAGATATTTCATGCAAATGGAGATCAAAAAAATGCAGGAGTAGCAATACTCATATCAGATAAAATAGACTTTGAAATAAAAGCTGTGAAAAGAGACAAAGGAGGACACTACATAATGATCAAAGGATCAATCCAAGAAGAAGATATAATAATTATAAATATATATGCACCCAACATAGAAGTACCACAATATGTAAGGCAAATACTAACAAGTATGAAAGGGGAAATTAACAGTAAAACAATAATAGTGGGAGACTTTAATAACCCACTCACACCTATGGATAAATCAACTAAACATAAAATTAGCAAGGAAACACAAACTTTAAATGATACAATGGACCACTTAGACCTAATTGATAGCTATAGGACATTTCACCGCAAAACAATGAATTTCACCTTTTTCCAAGTGCACACAAAACATTCTCCAGGATAGATCACATCCTGGGCCATATATTTAGCCTTGGTAAATTAAAATTTAAAAAACTGAAATAATTTCAAGGCTCTTTTCTGATCACAGTGCAGTAAGATTAGATGTCAACTACAGAAAAAAAATATATTAAAAATACAAACATATGCAGGCTAAACAACATGCTTCTGAATATCCAACAAATCACAGAAGAAATAAAAAACGACATCAAAATATGCATAGAAATGAATGAAAATGAAAACACAACAACCCAAAACCTATGGGATTCAGTAAAAGCAGTGCTAAGGGGAAGGTTCATAGCAATACAAGCTTACCTCAAGAAACAAGAGAAAAATCAAATAAATAACTTAACCCTACACCTAAAGCAACTAGAAAGAGAAGAAACGAAGAACCCCAGGGATAGTAGAAGGAAAGAAATCATAAAAGTTAGGGCAGAAATAAGTGAAAAAGAAACAAAGGTAACCACAGCAAAAATCAACAAAACTAAAAGCCGGTTCTTAGAGAAAATAAAGAAAATACACAAACCATTACCCCGACTCATCAAGAAATAAAAAAAGGGAGAAGAATCAAATCAACAAAAGTAGAAATGAAAATGGAGAAATCACCGTAGACAACACAGAAATACAAAGGATCATAAGAGACTACTATCAGCAACTATATGCCAATAAAATGGACAACTTGGAAGAAATGGATGAATTCTTAGAAAAGTGTAACTTTCCAAAACTGAACCAGGAAGAAATAGAAAATCTTAATAGACCCATCACAACCACAGAAATCGAAACTGCAATCAGAAATCTTCCAAAAATCAAAAGCCCAGGTGAATTTTACCAAAATTTTAGAGAAGCGCTAACATCTATCCTACTCAAACTCTTCCAAAAAATTGCAGAGGAAGGTAAACTCCCAAACCCATTCTATGAGGCCACCATCACCATAATATAAAAACTAGAAAAAGATGCCACAAAAAAAGAAAACTACAGGCCAATAACACTGATGGACATAGATGCAAAAATCCTCAACAAAATTCTAGCAAACATAATCCAACAATATATTAAAAAGATCATACATCATGACCAAGTGGACTTCATCCTAGGGATGCAAAGATTCTTCATATTTGCAAATCAATCAATGTAATACACCACATTAACAAATTGAAAGAGAGAAACCATATGATTGTCTCAATAGATGCAGAGAAAGCCTTTGACAAAATTCAACATCCATTTGTGACAAAAACCCTCCAGAAAGCAGGAATAGAAGGGACATACCTCAACATAATAAAAGCTATATATGACAAACCCACAGCAATCATCATCCTCAATGGTGAAAAATTGAGAGCAATTTCCTTAAAGTCAGGAACAGACAAGGATGCCCACTCTCACCACTACTATTCAACATAGTTTTGGTAGTTTTTGCCACAGCAATCAGAAGAAAAAGAAATAAAAGGAATTCAGATTGGAAAATAAGTAAAACTCGCATTGTTTGCAGATGACATGATCCTCTACATAGAAAACCCTAAAGACTCCACCAGAAAAGTACTAGAGCTAATCAAAGAGTATAGTAAAGTTGTGGGATATAAAATTAACACACAGAAATCCCTTGCATTTCTATACACTAACAATGAGAAAACAGAAAGAGAAATTAAGGAAACAATTCCATTCACCATTGTAATTAAAAGAATAAAATACTTAGGAATAAATCTACCTAAAGAAACAAAAGAACTATATATAGAAAACTATAAAACATTGATTAAAGAAATCAAAGAGGACACAAATAGATGGAGAAATATACCATGTTCATGGATCAGAAGAATCAATATAGTGAAAATGAGTATACTACCCAAAGCAATCTATAGATCCAACGCAATCCCTACCAAGCTACCAACAGTATTTTTCACCGAACTAGAACAAAGAATTTCACAATTTGCATGGAAATACAAAAAACCTCGAATACCAAAGCAATCTTGAGAAAAAAGAATAGAACTGGAGGAATCAACCTGCCTGACTTCAGGCTATACTACAAAGCTACACTCATCAAGACAGTAGGATACTGGCACAAAGACAGAAATATAGATCAATGGAACAATATAGTAAGCTCAGAGATAAATCCACGCACCTATGGACATCTAATCTTTGACAAAAGAGGCAAGGATATACAATGGAGAAAAGACAATCTCTTTAACAAGTGGTGCTTGGAAAACTGGTCAACGACTTCTAAAATAATGAAACTAAAACACTTTCTAACACCATACACAAAAATAAACTCAAAATGGATTAAAGATCTAAACGTAAGACCAGAAACTATAAAACTCCTAGAGGAAAACATAGGCAAAACACTCTCCGACATAAATCACAGCAGGATCCTCTATGTCCCACCTCCAAAGTAATGAAAATAAAAGCAAAAATAAACAAATGGGACCTAATTAAACTTAAAAGCTTTTGAACAATGAAGGAAACTATAAGCAAGGTGAAAAAATAGCCTTCAGAATGGGTAAAAAAAATAGCAAACAAAGCAACTGACAAAGAATTAATCTCAAAAATATAAAAGCAAGTAACTCCTGTAGCTCAATTCCAGAAAAATAAATAACCCAATCAAAAAATGGGCCAAATAACTAAACGGACATTTCTCCAAAGAAGACATACAGATGGCTAACAAATACATGAAAAGATGCTCAACATCCCTCATAATCAGAGAAATGCAAGTCAAAACCACAAAGAGGTACCATCTCACACCAGTCAGAATGGCTGCTATCAAAAAGTCTACAAATATAAATGCTGGAGAGGGTGCAGAGAAAAGGGAACCCTCTTATACTGTCAGTGGGAATGCATACTAATATAGCCACTATGCAGAACATTGTGGAGATTCCTTAAAAAACTGGAAATAGAACTGTCATATGACCCACAATCCCACTGATGGGCATACACACAAAGGAAACCAGAATTGAAAGAGACACATGTACCCCAGTGTTTATCGCAGCACTGTTTATAATAGCCAGGACATGGAAGCAACCAAGATGTCCATCAGCAGATGAATGTATAGGAAAGCTGTAGTACATATACAGAATGCAGTATTACTCAGCTATTAAAAAAAGAATGCATCTGAATCAGTTCTAATGAGGTGGACGAAACTGGAGCCTATTATACTATGCCAAAGCCTTTGATTGTGTGAATCACAATAAACTGTGGAAAATTTTGAAAGAGATGGGAATCCCAGACCACCTGACCTGCCTCTTGAGAAACCTGTATGCAGGTCAGGAAGCAACAGTTAGAACTGGATATGGAACAACAGACTGGTTCCAAATAGGAAAAGGAGTACATCAAGGTTGTATATTGTCACCCTGCTTATTTAACTTATATGCAGAGTACATCATGAGGAACACTGGGCTGGAAGAAGCACAAGCTGGAATCAAGATTTCCGGGAGAAATATCAATAACCTCAGATATGCAGATGACACCACCCTTATGGCAGAAAGTGAAGAGGAACTCAAAAGCCTCTTGATGAAAGTGAAAGAGGAGAGTGAAAAAGTTGGCTTGAAGCTCAACATTCAGAAACAAAGATCATGGCATCTGGTCCCATCACTTCATGGGAAATAGATGGGGAAACAGTGGAAACAGTGTCAGACTTCATTATTTTGGGCTCCAAAATCACTGCGGATGTTAATTGCAGCCATGAAATTAAAATACACTTACTCCTTGAAAGGAAAGTTATGACCAACCTAGATAGCATATTGAAAAGCAGAGACATTACTTTGCCAACCAAGGTCCATCTAGTCAAGGCTATGGTTTTTCCAGTGGTCATGCATGGATGTGAGAGAAAACTGAAGAAAACTGATCACCGAAAAACTGATGCTTTTGAACTGTGGTGTTGGAGAAGACTCTTGAGAGTCCCTTGGACTGCAAGGAGATCAACCAGTCCATTCTAAAGGAGATCAGTCCTGGGTGTTCATTGGAAGGACTGATGCTAAAGCTGAAACTCCAATACTTTGGCCACCTCATGCAAAGAGTTGACTCACTGGAAAAGACTCTGATGCTGGGAGGGATTGGAGGCAGGAGGAGAAGGGGACGACAAAGAATGAAATGGTTGGATGGCATCACTGACTCGATGGACATGGGTTTGAGTGAACTCCGGGAGTTGGTGATGGACAGGGAGGCCTGGCGTGCTGTGACTCATGGGGTTGCAAAGAGCTGGACACAACTGAGCGACTGAACTGAAGTAAGTCAGAAAGAAAAACACCAATAGAGTATATTAATTCATATATATAGAATTTAGAAAGATGGTAATGATAACCCTATATGGGAGACAGCAAAAGAGACACAGAAGTAAAGAACAATCTTTTGGACTCTGTGGGAGAAGGCAAGGGTGGGATGATTTGAGAGAATAGCATTGAAACATGTATATTATCATATGTGAAATAGATCACTAGTCCAGGTTTGATGCATGAGACAGGGTGCTCAGGGCTGGTGCACTGGGATGACCCAGAGGGATGGAATGGGGAGGGAGGTGGGAGGGGGGTTCAGGATGGGGAACACATGTACACCCGGGGCAGATTCATGTCAATGTATGGCAAAACCCACTCAATATTGTAAAGCAATTAGCCCCCAATTAAAATAAATTAATTACACTCAATATTGTAAAGCAATTAGCCCCCAATTAAAATAAATTAATTAATTTTTAAAAAACTTTACATTTAGAAAACAAAGATCATGGCATCTGGTCTCATCTCTTCATGGCAAATAGATGGGGAAACAGTGGAAAAAGTGACAGACTTTATTTTTGGAGGCTCCAAAATCACTGCAGATAGTGACTGCAGCCATGAAATTAAAAGATGCTTGCTCTTTGGAAGAAAAGTTATGACTAACCTAGAAAGCATATTAAAAGCAGAGACATCACTTTACCAACAAAGGTCCATCTAGTCAAGGCTATGGCTTTTCCATGTATGGATATGAGAGTTGGACTATAAAGAAAGCTGAGTGCTGACGAACTGATGCTTTTGAACTGTGGTGTTGGATAAGACTCTTGAGAGTCCCTTGGACAGCAAGGAGATGAAACCAGTCCATCCTAAAGGAAATCAGCCCTGAATATTCATTGGAAGGACTGATGCTGAAGCTGAAGCTCCCAAAACTTTGCCCACCTGATGCGAAGAACTGACTACTTGGAAAATACCCTGATGCTGGGAAAGATTGAAGGCAGGAAGAGAAGGAGATGACAGAGGATGAGATGGTTGGATGGCATCACTAACTCAAAGGACATGAGTTTGAGTAAAGTCCAGGAGTTGGTGATGGACAAGAAGGCCTGGCATGCTGTAGAACATGGGGTCACAAAGAGTTGGACACTCCTGAGTGACTGAACTTAAGAGAAACTTTAGGTCCTGTTTGCTTTCTGCCACTGGAGTGATATCACCTGCATATCCAAGGTTGTTGGTATTTCTCTTGGCAGTCTTCATTCAAACTTGTGATTCATCTGGCCTGGCATTTCTTATGATGTACCGTGATGACAAACATACATAGTGTATTAAAATGCAGAGACATCATTTTGCCAACAAAGGTCCATCTAGTCAAAGCTATGGTTTTTCCAGTAGTCATGTACGGATGTGAGGGTTGGACCATAAAGAAGGCTGAGCACCAAAGAACTGATGCTTTTGAACTGTGGTGTTGGAGAAGACTCTTGAGAGTCCCTTGTACTGCAAGGACATCAAACCAGTCAATCCTAAAGGAAATCAACCCTGATTATTCATTGGAAGGACTAATGCTGAAGCTGAAGTGCCAATACGTTGGCCCTGATGTGAAGAGCCAAATGACTGGAAAAGACACCAGTGCTGGGAAAAGTTGAAGGCAAAGGAGAAGAGAGTGGCAGAGGATGAGATGGTTAGATAGCATCAGTGACTCAGTGGACATGAATTTGAGCAAATTCTGAGAGATAGTGAAGGACAGGAAAGCATGGCATGCTGCAGTCCACTGGGTTATAAAGAGCCACACAGGACTGAGCGACTGAACAACAATCACCCAACAGCTATGGAATACAGTCTTTTCAAGGGCATATGAAATTTGCAACAAGATAACAAGTACTAGGGGCTTTCCTGGTACCTCAGCTGGTAAAGAATACACCTGCAATGCAAGAGACTCTGGTTCAACTCCTGGGTCAGGAAGATCTCCTGGAGAAGGGATAGGCTACCCACTCCAGTATTCTTGGGCTTTCCTGTTGGCTCAAACAGTAAAGAATCCACTTGCAATGAGGGAGACCTGGTTTTGATCCCTGGGTTGGGAAGATCCCCTGAAGGATGGCATGGCAACCCACTCCAGTATTTCTACCTGAACAGAGAAGCCTGGTGGGCTACAGTCCATGAGGTCACAAAGAGTTGGACATGACTAAGCACAGCACAGAAGCAACATGTACTAGGTCATAAAACAAATTTCAATAAACTTAAATGTATTGACATTATACAAAATATGTTCTCTAACAACAATGAAATTAAATCTGAAATCAATAACAATATGTGGAAAATTCCCAAAATATTTTAAAATTAAAGAACAGATTTCTCAATAACATATGAGTAAAAAAGAAATCAAAATAGTAATAAAATTTTGGATCTAATGAAAATAAAACCACAACATATGAAAATGTGGAGGGTACAGCTAAACCAGTACTGTGAAGGAAATTTATGGTTTTAAATGCTTTAAAGTTAACAATCTAAGATTCTACTTTAAGAATTTGGAACCCCACTTCTTATTTGCTACAAGACTTAAAAGACAAATGCATTAAAAAATTATAAATATATGTGATAGGTACACAATATACAAAGATATAATTTGTGACATCAATAATATAAAGTAGCAGGCAGAACTGTAAAGGAGTAGTCTTTGTACTACAACTGAAATTAAATTTGTACCAATTTAAAATCGATTGTTATAAATTTAGGATGTTATTTGTAATCTCCACAGTAATTCAAAGAATGTATCTATAGAATATACACAAAGGAAATAAGAAAATCAAATGTTTCATTATAAAAAAATAAACTAGGGGCTTCCTTGGTGGTCCAGTGGTGAACACACCATGCTTCCACTACAGGGGCACAAGTTTGATCCCTGGTCAGGGAATTAAGATCCCACATGCCATGCACTGTGGCCAGAAAATAGAAAAAATAAAAAATAAACTAAACACAAAAGAAAACAATAATGAGAAAAAGAGGGATGGAAAGTTATAAGACATACAGAAAGCATAATAAAGTGGCAAAAGTAAGTCCTTTCCCATCAGCAATTACTTTAAATGTAGATGAATTACACTCTTCAACCAAAAGTGATAGAATGAATAACTGATTGAAAAATGATCCATTCCCTGATATCTACAAGAGACTCACTTTAGACATAGACTGAAGGGGAAAAAGGTAGAAAAAGATACTTCGTACAATTAATAACTAAAGGAGAGTAGCGATGCCCACATTCAGTTCAGTTCAGTCGCTCAGTCGTGTCTGACTCTTTGCGACCCCATGAAGAAAATACACTTTAAGTCAAAATATTATCGTAAGGCCGGACCCCGGTGGCTATCTTGGCCTCTTCTTCTCCTCTTCATTTTCCGCGGGCGGGAGAAAGTCCCGCCAAACCGCTGAAGAGTCTCTGACGCAACAGCTCTCCACCGGAATCAACCCTCCCTCTTCACCTCCGGAGCGACCATCCGGGTCTCGTCACCTCGACCAACCGACCTATGAGAAACCACTACTCCAAATCTTGCCTTAAGTTATATAAGTTGCTCTCTGCCTTTGTTCCGCGCAGACTTCCCCGACCTCACCCTGTTAGGTCCGGAAATCCTGCCCGGGGGCCTGGCCATTAAAGCCTGTTACATTATTTGGCGTCTGGGTTCTTTTATTTAACGTCATGGGCCGTTTTGACCTTACAATTATTATAAGAATCAAGGAAGGACATCATTTACAGATAAAAGGGTCAATTTCCCAAGAAGATATCACAATTAACCAAACATGAGAGCTCAAAAATATTTGAAGCAAACGTTAAGAACTGAAAGGAGAAATAGACATTCTACAATAGAAGAGATTTCAATACCCCCACTTTTAATAATGGATATAACAGCTGACAGAAAATGAATAAAGAAATAGAGGACTATAAACCAACTGAACCTAATAGACATATACAGGATACTCCCCCCAATAGTAGAAGAATATATATTTTTCTCAAGTACACATGGAACATTCTCCACAATAGACAATACATTATGCCCAAAAAGTCTTAAAATTTAAAAGATTGAAATACTACCAAGTATTTTTTACTGATTACAGAGGAATGAACCTAGAAATCAATAGCAAAAGGAAAACTAAAAATTTCACAAACATGTGGAAATTAAACAACACATTTTTAAACAACCAATAGCCTAAAGAGGAAATCAAAAGGCAAATTAGAAAATATCTCGATTCAAATGAAAGTGGAAACACAATATACCAAAACACAGAATGTGATGAAAACAGTGCTAAGGGGAATCTTTATAGCTGTACCAAAGACAAAACGATCTCAAATCAAGAATATAAGTTATACCTTGAGGAACGAATAAAGAAAAGAGCAAATTAAGCCAAAAGAAGCAAAAGGGAAATAATAAGGATAAACAAAACAGAGATAAATAAAATAGAGAACAGGAAAACAATAAAGAAAATAAATGGTACCAAAAGCTGGTTCTTCAAAAATATCAACAAAATTGACAGCTCTTTGGCTAGATTAAACAGAAACAAAGAGAGGTCTCAAATTACTAAAATCATAAGTAAAAATGGAGTCATTATTATAAATTTTACAGAAATAAAAAGGACTATAAAAGAGTAGCATGAAAAATTGTATACCAAGGAATTCTCTGCATGGTCCAGTAGTTAGGGAAGCCTGGCAGGCTACACCCATAGGGTCGCTCAGAGTTGGACACAACTGAAGCAACTTAGCACATACGTACACCAGTAGTTTAGACTCCATGCTGTTACTGAAGAGGGCTTGGGTTTGAGACCTAATCAGGAAACTAAGATCCCACAAGCCACACAGTATGACGAAAAAGTAAAAAACTGTACACCAAAGAAATGAACAATCTCAATGTAAAGGACAAATGCCTAGCAACACACACCCTACCAAAACTGAATATTAAAGAACAAGAGAATCTGAACAGATCTACACCTACTAAGGAAGTTGAATGTATAATTTAAAACTTCTCAGCAAATAAAACCCCTGAGCCAAGTGGCTTTAATGGTAAGTTCTATGAAATATTTAAAGAACTGACAATTGTTTTCAAATTCTACCAAAAAATTTAAGAGAAGGGAACACGTCCTCAATCATTCTATGAGGCCAGCATTACCATGATACCAAAGACAAAGACACTACCACAAAAAATAAATAAATAGTATATTTTATAAATACTGATAAGAAAATCCTCAACAAAACACTAGCAAACCAAATTCATCAACATGTTGAAATGATTAAAAAAGATTACATGACCAAGTGGGATTTATTCCTGAAATGCAAGGATGGTTTAACATATGAAAAACAATGAATAAAGTTGGAAAAATATCACACAACAATCCTCTCAACAGTGACAGATAAAGTATTTGGCAAATCCAGTACCCTTGTATGAAAAAAAAAATCAACAAACTCAGAATAGAAGAAAATTACTTCAGTATCAAAAAGGTCATATCAGTTCAGTTCAGTTCAGTCGCTCAGTCGTGTCCGACTCTTCACAACCTCATGAATCACAGCACGCCAGGCCTCCCTGTCTACCACCAACTCCCGGAGTTCACTCAAACTCATGTCCACAGAGTCGGTGATGCCATCCAGCCATCTCATTCTTGGTCGTCCCCTTCTCCCGCCCCCAACCTTTCCCAGCATCAGAGTCTTTTCCAGTGAGTCAACTCGTCGCATGAGGTGGCCAAAGTATTGCAGTTTCAGCTTTAGCATCAGTCCTTCCAATGAACACCCAGGATTGATCTCCTTTAGAATGGACTGGTTGGATCTCCTTGCAGTACAAGGGACTCTCAAGAGTCTTCTCCAACACCACAGTTCAAAAGCATCAATTCTACGGCGATCAGCTTTCTTCACAGTCCAACTCTCACATCCATACATAACTATGGGAAAAACCATAGCCTTGACTAGACGGACCTTTTTGGCAAAGTAATGTCTCTGCTTTTTAATATACTATCAAGGTTGGTCATAACTTTCCTTCCAATGAGTAAGTGTCTTTTAATTTCATGGCTTCAATCAGCATCTGCAGTGATTTTGGAGCCCAAAAAAATAAAGTCTGACACAGTTTTCACTGTTTTTCCATCTATTTCCCATGAAGTGTTGGGACCAGATGCCATGATCTTTGTTTTCTGAATGTTGAGCTTCAAGCCAACCTTTTCACTCTCCTCTTTCACTTTCATCAAGAAGCTTTTTAGTTCCTCTTCAGTACAGCTAATGTCATATTCAATGGTGAAAGATGAAAAGATTTTCCTCTAAGATACAGAAACAAAGCAAAGATTCCCACTTTCATAACTTCTATTCAACATAGTATTGGAAATACCTATAGAAGTATTGGAAATACTAACCAGAGCAATCACATAAGGAAATGAAATACAAGGCATCTAAAGGAAGTAGGGTGAAAGTACAATTATCTCTGTTCACAGATGACATAACCTTATAGTAGAAAAGTCTAAATATTACACACCCATGCTGTTTGAACTTATACACAAATTCAGCAGAGTTGCAGGACACAAAATCAATATACAAAATCAGTTTTATTTCTATACATGAACAATGAGCAATATGAAAGGAAAATTAATAAAACAATCTCATTTAAAATAGCACCAAAAAGAGTAAAATAATTAGGAATAAACTTAATAAAAAAGGTGAAAGATTTACACACTGAAAATTACAAAACACTGCTGAAAGAAATTAAATATACGAACAAATGAAAATGTACGTTCATAGATTGGAAAACTTAATATTGTTAAAAATATCCTTACCACCCAAAGAAATCTACAGATTCAATGCAAAGTCTATCAAAATCCTAACACTTTTTTTGCAAAAATGGAAATGTCTATCCAAAGTCTCAAGGAACCCCAAGTAGTCAAAACAATCTTTTAAAAAAATCTTTAAAAAAAGAATAAAGTTATAAACCTCACACTTCCTGATTGCAATACATATTATAACTATAGTAATCAAAACTGTAGTACTGGCATAATAGCAGACCAATGGAATATAACAGAGATCCCAGAAATAAACCCTCATATGTGTGGTCAAATTAATTTCAAAAAGGGAGCCAGGACTACACAATGGGGAAATAACTGTATCTTCAATAAATGGTCCTGGGAAATCTGAATATCCACATGCAAAAGAACAACGATGGACCCGTCTGTACCTTACACAATAGACAAAAATGAACTCAAAGTGAATCAAACTTAAATATAAGAGCTAAAACTATAAAACCCATATCAGAGTTTTTACATAAGAATAAAGTGTCATAACATTTAGCAATGATTTATTGGAAATGACACCATAAGCACTGACAACAAAAGAAAAAATACATAAGGTGGACTTCATCAAAATTAAAAACTTTGTGCATCAGAGGGCACTGCCCACAGAGCGGAAAAGCAACTCATGGAATGAGAGAAAATATTTGCAAATCATATACCTTATAAGAGGTCAGAATCCAGAACACATAAAGAAGTACAAGTCAAAAACAACCACAAAATATCCCACTAAAAATTGGAGAAAGGAGACTTCCAGTGTTAATTGAAATTTTTCAATTAATTTCAGTGCTAATTGAAAAATTAGCAACTCTCTTTGGATCCACAAGAGAGATGGGTTCAAAGATAAACTCTGTCCCCAAAACTAGAGAGATAGGCAGATACAAGGAATCAAGGTGAACTGCATCAGAAACTCACAAATGGAAACTGTGGTGAGAATCCGGGGTGAAGAAGGGCAGGGACAGGAACAGAAACCTGTGCTATAATTAGTTAATTGCTACAGACTTGGTGTGGACAACTCTGGAGTTATAAACTTCAGGGGGATCCAGTCATAGGGGGCCCCCACACTTGGGAGTTTTACCTCCAGGAAAACCTCCAGGTTCTTACAGTAAATAAAGGAGAGAAATTCTTTCATGCTTCCAGCAGGAGATGCCTTAATAAAACCTACCCTCAGGATAAACAAGTTAGCCATAGTTGAACCTGCTGGGGTTTAGCAGAGCTCAAGGGACCTGGAGGAAGAGAAACACCCAACTCCAGACCATTTGACCCATTCTATCCCAAATAAGAGGCAAAGGTTAATAGAGTTTTGCCAAGAGAATGCACTGGTCATAGCAAACACCCTCTTCCAACAACACAAGAGAAGACTCTACACATGGACATCACCAGATGGTCAACACCGAAATCAGATTGATTATATTCTTTGCAGCCAAAGATGGAGAAGCTCTATACAGTCAGCAAAAACAAGACCAGGAGCTGACTGTGGTTCAGATCATGAACTCCTTATTGCCAAATTCAGACTTAAATTGAAGAAAGTAGGGAAAACCACTAGACCATTCAGGTATGACCTAAATCAAATCCCTTATGATTATACAGTGGAAGTGAGAAATAGATTTAAGGGACTAGATCTAATAGACAGAGTGCCTAATGAACTATGGATAGAGGTTTGTGACATTGCACAGGAGACAGGGATCAACACCATCCCCATGGAAAAGAAATGCAAAAAAGCAAAATAGCTGTCTGAAGAGGCCTTAAAAATAGCTGTGAAAAGAAGAGACGTGAAGAGCAAAGGAAAAGAGGAAAGATATAAGCATCTGAATGCAGTTCCAAAGAATAGCAAGGAGAGATAACAAAGCCTTCCTCAGCGATCAGTGCAAAGAAATAGAGGAAAACAACAGAATGGGGAAGACTAGAGACCTCGTCAAGAAAATTAGAGATACCAAGGGAACATTTAATGCAAAGATGGGCTCGATAAAGGACAGAGACTGTATGGACCTAAGAGAAGCAGAAGATATTAAGAAGAGGTGGCAAGAATACACAGAAGAACTGTACAAAAAAGATCTTCACAACCCAGATAATCATGATGGTGTGATCACTCACCTAGAGCCAGACATCCTGGAATGTGAAGTCAAGCTGGCCTTAGAAAGCATCACTACGAACAAAGTCAGTGGAAGTGATGGAATTCCAATTGAGCTATTTCAAATCCTAAAAGATGATGCTGTGAAAGTGCTGCACTCAATATGTCAGCAAATTTGGAAAACTCAGCAGTGGCCACAGGACTGGAAAAGGTCAGTTTTCATTCAAATCCCAAAGAAAGGCAATGACAAAGAATGGTCAAACTACCGCACAGTTGCACTCATCTCACACGCTAGTAAAGTCATGCTCAAAATTCTGCAAGCCAGGCTTCAGCAACACGTGAACCATGAACTTCCAGATGTTCAAGCTGGTTTTAGAAAAGGCAGAGGAACCAGAGATCAAATTGCCAACATCCGCTGGATCATGGAGAAAGCAAGAGAGTTCCAGAAAAACATCTATATCTGCTTCATTGACTATGCCAAAGCCTTTGACTATGTGGATAACAATAAACTGTAGAAAATTCTGTAAGAGACTGGAGTACCAGACCACCTGATCTGCCTCTTGAGAAACCTGTATGCAGGTCAGGAAGCAACAGTTAGAACTGGACATGGAACAACAGGCTGGTTCGAAATAGGAAAAGGAGTATGTCAAGGCTGTATATTGTCACCCTGCTTATTTACCTTATATGCAGAGTACATCATGAGGAACACTGGGCTGGAAGAAGCACAAGCTGGAATCAAGATTGCTGGGAGAAATATCAATAACCTCAGATATGCAGATAATACCACCCTTACGGCAGAACGTGAAGTGGAACTAAAAAGCCTCTTGATGAAAGTGAAAGAGGAGAGTGAAAAAGTTGGCTTAAAGCTCAACATTCAGAAAACTAAGATCATGGCATGTGGTCCCATCACTTCATGGCAAATAGATGGGGAAACAGTAGAAACAGTGTCAGACTTTATTTTTTGGGGCTCCAAAATCACTGCAGATGCTGACTGCAGCCATGAAATTAAAAGACGCTTACTCCTTGGAAGGAAAGTTAGGACCAACCTAGGTAACATATTAAAAAGCAGAGACATTACTTTGCCAACAAATGATCAATAACCTCAGATATGCAGATGACACCACCTTTATGGCAGAAAGTGAAGAGGAACTCAAAAGCCTCTTGACGAAAGTGAAAGAGGAGAGTGAAAAGGTTGGCTTGAAGCTCAACATTCAGAAAACAAAGATAATGGCATCTGGTCCCATCACTTCATGGGAAATAGATGGGGAAACAGTGGAAACAGTGTCAGACTTTATTTTGGGGGGCTCCAAAATCCCTGCGGATGCTGATTGCAGCTGTGAAATTAAAAGACGCTTACTCTTTGGAAGAAAAGTTATGACCAACCTAGATAGTATATTAAAAAGCAGAGACATTACTTTGCCAGCAAAGGTCCATCTAGTCAAGGCTATGGTTTTTCCAGTGGTCATGTATGGATGTGAGAGTTGGACTGTGAAGAAAGCTGATTGCTGAAGAATTGATTCTTTTGAACTGCGGTGCTGGAGAAGACTCTTGAGAGTCCCTTGGACTGCAAGGAGATCCAACCAGTCCATTCTAAAGGAGATCAGTCCTGGGTGTTCATTGGAAGAACTGATGCTGAAGCTGAAACTCCAATACTTTGGCCACCTCATGCGACGAGTTGACTCACTGGAAAAGACTCTGATGCTGGGAGGGATTGGGGGCGGGAGGAGAAGCGGATGACAAAGAATGAGATGTCTGGATGGCATCACCAACTCGATGGACATGAGTCTGAGTGAACTCTGGGAGTTGGTGATGGACAGGGAGGCCTGGCGTGCTGTGATTCATGGGGTCGCAGAGAGTCAGACACGACTGAAGTGACAGCAGCAGCAGCAGCAGTGGGACAACTACAAAAGTTATAGCATGACATGTAATAAGAATACCAGAAGAAGGAGAAAGAGGAAAAAGGAATGAAAGAATAGTAATTGAGACTTTCTTAAAATTAATGTCAGGCAGCAAACCATAGATTCAGAGAGCTCTGAACCAAACAGGGTACATGCCCAAAACAAAGCTAACAAACAAAAAAACTACACATGAGCATATCATTTTCAAACCACAGAAAATCAAAGAAAGAACCTGGGGGTGAGGGGGAAACTTACCTTACGAAGATAATCATGACATCCAACTTCTCCTCAGAAAGCAGGCAACCAAGAAAAGAGTGAAGTGAAATACTAAGTGTTGACAGGAAAAAAAAAATCTAGAGCTAGAATTTTGTACTCTGCAAAACTATTCTTCAAAAGTGAAGGGAAAATAAAGACTTTCTCAGACAAACAAAAATTAAGAGGATTTGTTGACAGTTGACATGCTTTGCAAGAAATAGTAAAAGAAATTCTTTTGAGAAAAAGGAAATACTATATGTCAGAAACTCAAATCTGCGTAAACTAAGAAAGAGCATCAAAGAAGGGATTAGTGAAGGTAATTTTTAAATCATTTTTCTTATTTAATTGATTTATGAAAAAAATTTAAAATGATAATAACAAAAATGTATTCAATTATGGATGCTTACGACGAGTTGACTCACTGGAAAAGACTCTGATGCTGGGAAAGGTTGGGGGCGGGAGCAGAAGGGGACGACAGAGAATGAGATGGCTGGATGGCATCACCGACTCTGTGGACATGAGTTTGAGTATACTCCGGGAGTTGGTGATGGACAGGGAGACCTGGCGTGCTGTGATTCATGGGGTCGTGGAGAGTCGGACACGACTGAGTGACTGAACTGAACTGAACATATATTTAACATATGCATGCTATGTATACTTAGTCATAAGTGAAATCATTGAAGGCAATAATAAAGGAAGGGAAGAGGGAAATTAAGATTAATTTATTATTATTTTAAGTACTTATACTACCTGTGAGGTGATAAATTATTATTTGAAAGTAGACTTGGATTGACTGTAAATGTATATATTAAACTCTAGGGTAATCACTACAAATTATTGAAAAAGAAGTATAACTAATATGCTTAGAAAGCAGAATCACATTATCATCTCACTGCTGCTGCTGCTGCTAAGTCACTTCAGTCGTGTCCGACTCTGTGTGACCCCATAGACGGCAGCCCACCAGGCTCCCCCGTCCCTGGGATTCTCCAGGCAAGAACACTGGAGTGGGTTGCCATTTCCTTCTCCAATGTGTGAAAGTGAAGTCGCCCAGTTGTGTCTGACCCTTAGCGACCCCACGGACTGCAGCCTACCAGGCTCCTCCATCCATGGGATTTTCTAGGCAAGAGTACTGGAGTGGCTTGCCATTCATCTCACTAGATGCACAAAAAGTATTTGATGAAATTCAATATCCATTTATGATATAAAGCAAACCTCAACAAACTGAGTACAGATGGAAATGGATGTGCCTTAACATGTTAAAGGCCAGTATGATAAGCCCATATAGCTAACATCACACTCGATAATGAAAATGTTCAAAGAGTTACCTCTAAAATCAAGAATAAAATGGGTTGCCCACTCTCACCACTTTTATTCAACATAGTACTGTAAGTCCTAGCCAGAACAAGTAGGCTATAAAAAATAAAAATAAATAAATAAAAGGCATCAAAATGAAAAAGGAAGAAACAAAGCTGTCTTTATTTGCAGATGATATGACACAGAAAACCCTAAAGACTCCACTTTAAAACCGTTGGAGTTAATAAATGAGTTCAGTAAAGTTGCATGATACAAAATTAATATAAAAAAATCAGTTGTGTTTTGATATACTAACAACAAAGCATCAGAAAGAGGAATTAATAAAATAATCCCACTTATAGTTTCATCAAAGAATAAATATTTGGAATAAATTTAATCAAGGATTTGAAAGACCGATACATTGAAAACTGTAAGACATTAATAAAAGAAACTGAAAAAGACACAATAAATAGAAAAATATTCTATGTTCATGAACTGGAAGAATTAATATTGATAAAATGTCCATACCACCCAAAGCAATCTACAGAGTCAATGCAATCCCTATCAAAATTCCAAGGGCATTTTTCACACACAAAAAAGTCCCCAAATGCATAAGAAAACCATAAAAGACCCTGAATAAACAAAGAAGAACAAATCTGGAAGTATAACACGTCCTGATTTCAAAACTATATTACAAACTATACTAATCAAAACAGTGTGGTACTTGCATAAAAGTAGTCACAGAAATCAATGAAACAAAATAGAGAGCCCAGAAATAAACTCACACATATATGGTCAACAAATTTATGACCAAGGGGCCAAGAACAATAATGGGGGAAAACAGTCTATGCAGTAGATGATGTTTAAAAAAAAACCTAGATACCCACATGCAAAAGAATGCAACTGGACCTTTATAATACACAAAAAGTAACCCAAAATAATTTAAAGACTTAAATGTAAGACCTGAAACCACAAAACTCCTAGAAGAACACAGGGGAAAATCTCCTTGATATGGGTCTTAACAATGCTTTATTGGATATGGCACCAAAAGCACAGCAAACCAAAGCAAAAATAAACAAGTGGAACTACATGAAACTAAAAAGTTTCTGTAAACAAAGGAAACAATCAACAAGATGAAAAGGCAGCCTCACAAAATTCACAAAAAATTAACCTGAAACAGATCATTAGCTCTAAAAGAAGACATGGATAATTTTGAAGTAAGTTGGCAAAATTTTTTTCAATAGGATACAAACAGCACAAATCTTAAAAGAAAAATAAGATAAAATTAAACTTCATCAAAATTAAAAACTCCTCCAGGGTCATGAAAAATTCCTTAGATGTGCCTTCACTTTCCATTTCTGAAGTTCTTTGGAATTACTTGAGGTTAACCCACCCAGAAAGTCAGTCTCAGCCCCGCGCACTTGATGTGAAATTTGAGGCTGACATTTGCACTATAACAGATGGCAATAAATTTTAAGGAAGTTAATAATGCACGCAAGGACTGCTGTTTGCTTTGAAAAGAATGAATAATCCTTTTGGAATTTGTACATATAGTCATCCATGCTTACGTTTATTGTCTTCACAAATCAATTTGTCTACTGGTGGGTCTTTGAGGTCTTCCTCACATTTTATAGCTGGAAAGAGGGAAGCGGGGAGTTGCTGCAGGCAGGAAAAGACCCCAGAAGGAAGATGGAAAGAAAAGTGGAGACAGAAGACAGGGGGAAAGAGCAAATAGGTGTGATGAGACCCTTCATCACCTAACAGACCAGCAGGGGATCCACAAGGGGAAAAGGGGAAGATGAAAATCAATGTTTCCCAAGGAAAGGACCCCAGGCACATGGCCAAGAGGTGGGGTTCTCCCTGACTCCTGCTTATAAATGACAAGCATGTGAGCATGTGTGCCCCAGTCTAAGGACAGAGACCCATGAGGGAGCCTTCTCAGTCACAAGTCAGAACTCCTTGTGGACTTTGAGAATGGGAACTGTCAGCCTGCTTACCACAGTGCTAGGCAAGTAGGACTGAAACTCACTGCTGCTGCTGCTAAGTCGCCTCAGTCGTGTCCGACTCTGTGCGACCCCATAGACGGCAGCCCACCAGGCTCCCACGTCCCTGGGATTCTCCAGGCAAGAACACTGGAGTGGGTTGCCATTTCCTTCTCCAGTGCATGAAAGTGAAAAGTGAAAGTAAATTCGCTCAGTCGCATCCGACTCTTAGCGACCCCATGGACTGCAGCCTACCAGGCTCCTCCATCCGTGGGATTTTCCAGGCAAGAATACTGGAGTGGGGTGCCATTGCCTTCTCCAGTGAAACTCACTACTATTCTTCAAATTCTTGGACATTAAAACAGACAAGGAGGGCTTCCCTGGTTGTCCAGTGTCTAAGACTTTGCACTCCCAATGCAGGGGGCCAGAGTGTGATCCCTGGTCAGAGAACTAGATCCCACATGCTGCACTAGAGAGTCCATACACCACAATGAAGACAGAAGATCCCACATGCTGCAACTAAGACCTGGTACAGCCAAGTAACTAAATAAACAAAAATAGACAAGGTCCCTGCCCTCAGAGACAGCCAAGCGGGAAAGACAGATGTATAAACCTGCCAAGATAAGATTACAAAATCAGCGCAAGTGCTACAGAGAAAAGGAAGAGGATGTTTCTATTTTGATTCACAGTGTCAGACGCTGCAAAGGTAGGGCCCCAGCAGGGAAGGAGACTAGCCTGCTGACCCAGGACTCATCTCTGGTCCCTCTCCTCCGTGGCCAAGATGTCTGGGCCAAGGCACTTCCTAGCTGGCATTATTGACTGGGGGAGTCGGGGGACAGATGGCTGCCTCCCACCCAGTGCGGTGAAACAGTTACAGCAAAAGGGACTTGGCCAAAGGAAGACTGGGGGCCAGGGCGTGCTATGTGAGAAATAGCCTTCCCGCTTCTTAAGCACCAAAAGAAAATGTGAAATTAAAACCTTGAGACTCCACTTAGCAAAAGAAAATAAACCTTTCAACTCCTGCTCTTCTAAAGATATTTTTTTTTAAATGAAAGCACAAGCCACAGAGTGAGAGAAAATACAATACATATATTTGAAAAAGGATTAGTGCCCAGATAATGTTTTAAAAAATTCCTACAACTCAATCATAAAACAATGCCTAATAAAAACTGAGCCAAAAAAAAAAAATGTGAGTAGACACACCACAAAAGAAGACATAAAAATAACCAATAAGCCCACAAAAAGATACTCCGAATTAAAATCAAAATGGAAAGATACCAGTGAACATTCAATAAAACAGCTAATACTAAAAAGACTGGGGACTTCTGAACTTCCACTGGCAGGGGATGGGCAGGGTAGGGGGAAGGGTGTGGGGCGGGGGGTGGGGACGGTGGGGCCGGTTCAATTCCTGGTCTGGGAACTAAGATGTCACATGCCAGTGCAGCATGGCCAAAACCAAATAAATAAAAGCAGGGGTGAACGGTGGGGGGGGGGGGGCCGCGGGAGGGAAGACGAACATCATGCATCATCAGTATGGATGTGGAGCAACCCAAGATTCTTATACACTGCTAATGGAAAAGTAAAAAATTCTCCTTGAAAAGTAGTTTGGCATTTTCCTTAAAGGCTACCTGTTATCATACGTCTCCTCGGTACCTACCTAAGAGAAATGGAAGTACATGTCCACGCAAAATCTTAAACAAGGAATGTTCATGACAGCTTCACTCATATTATCTAAAAACTGGAAACAACCTAAATGTCTACCAAGAAATAAATGAATAAACAAATTAGAAAAAATACATACAATGGAATCCAGTCAGAAACAAAATGAATACACATGATCTATATGAGTCTCAAAACACGCTGGGTGAGTAAAGCCAGCCATGAAAGAGTACTTTATGCAGGATTCTGTTTACAGAAAGCTCTGGAAATGGCAAATCACATCTTCAGTGGCAGAAAGGAGATCTGTGAACACAAGGAAATGTGGAGTGATGTCATTGTTCTATATCTGAACACGGTGGCAGAGGACGCCTGGGTGTAAACATTGGCCAACACTCATGGAACTGCACACAGAAAGGGGATGCAGGTTTTTGTATGAACACTATACCTCAATAAAGCTGGCTTTAAAAATACCTCAGGCTTGGAAACTTAAAGCATGATGCCACTGAGATAAGGAAGGCAGGAGAATTTTCTTGGTGAAATAAGAGAGTTGAAACTTGCCTCTGGCCCTACCTTCTCCTGCCAGCTCCACCCTCTGCTGGCCTTTTCTCCCAGTGAGTCCAGATTTTCCAGCTGCCCTGACAGAGTAATGTCTCATCCATACAATAGTCCTGCAGAGAATTCTCCAATAGTCCAGTGGTTAGGACTCTGTACTATCTCAACTGAGGGCATGGGTTGAATCCCTGCTGCTAAGCTGCTGAGTCACTTCAGTCATGTCCGACTCTGTGTGACCCCATAGAAGCCCACCAGGCTCCCCCTTCCCTGGGATTCTCCAGGCAAGAACACTGGAGTGGGTTGCCATTTCCTTCTCCAATGTGTGAAAGTGAAAAGTGAAAGTGAAGTCGCTCAGTTGTGTCCGACCCTCAGCAACCCCATGGACTGCAGCCTACCAGGCTCCTCCATACATGGGATTTTCTAGGCAAGAGTACTGGAGTGGCTTGCCATTGCCTTCTCCAGTCAGAGAATTAAAGTCATACAATTCCAGTGGCACAACCAAAAAAAAAAATAGTCTTGCAAATATGTAAAGAAAGGAAAATACTAGGTTGTAACAAGACCTAGAGTGAGGAACCAAAAGCCCCTCAGCATTGCCACCCACCCACTCCCACCCCCAGCTGGGCAGCCTTAGTCAAGGAAGACGCTTTACTCTGTGGCCCTTGGTTTCTCGCCTGTAAAAGCCCTGGTGACTTGGAGAGGGCAGCTTGCTGGAGTGACGAGGCTGGAGCTGGACCAAGGGGACTGAGAAGGGAGGTGCAGGAGAGCACAGTGCTCTGTGTTCCCGTCTCATCCAGCTTAACCACAGAACTCACAGTTCTTAATTCAGTGGATTAATACCGATGAATCCAGTCAAGAAAACAGGCCTGGGACTTCTGTGATGGGCCAGTGGCTAAGACTCTTCTGGCTCCTAATGCAGGGACCTGGGGTTTGATCCCTGGTCAGGGAATTAGATTCCACATGCTGCGGTTAAGACCTGGCACAACCAAATAAATTAAATAAATAAGTCAATTTTCTTTTAAATAAAGAAAAGAAAGAAAACAGACCTGTGGGCCCTTTGTCAACTGTGAAGAGCCTAGTGGCTCAAATGGTACAGAATCTGCTTGCAAAGCGGGAGACCCAGGTTCAGTCTCTGGGTCGGGAAGATTCCCTGGAGAAGGGAATGGTGACCCAATACAGTATTCTTGCCTGGAGAATCCCACAGACAGAGGAGCCTGGTGGGCTGCCGTCCACGGGGTCACAAAGAGTCGGACACGACTGGGTGACTAACACAAGCAATTGTAAGAGATTGGCAGTTTGTGCCACTCCTCCTGCATCTTCTCTCTTAGCTCATTTCCTCAACGGATCTTGACAGGACAGTTTTCTCTCCCCTCAGTGCGTGTGCCTGCACAAGGAGCAGGCACCTTATTTCACAGGAATTCCCTTTCTTAACACTCCAAGTTCTTTTCCTGGGCCCTGTTTCCTCTTTTCTGTATAATTCAGTCTTTGGTGGAACTGGCAGTTTGAAGGAGCTTCGATACATTCATTGTATTCAATCATTTTAATATTCAAGTTCATTCAGACCCATAAGCAGAGATGGAGCCCTTTGTGGGGGAGGGCACAACTCAACACTAAGCCTCTCAGAGAAACAGCCGGTCCTCAGCTCAACGTTTCCCCAGCGGCAGTCATGTGAATATACCTTCCTTGTTCTGCTGAATTGCTACTGCATGGTGGCTCAGAGGTTAAAGCGTCTGCCTCCAATGCGGGAGACCCGGGTTCGATCCCTGGGTCGGGAAGATCCCCTGGAGAAGGAAACGGTAACCCACTCCAGTATTCTTGCCTGGAGAATCCCATGGACAGAGAAGCCTGGTGGGCTGCAGTCCACGGGGTCGCAAAGAGTCGGGCACGACTGAGCGACGGGACGGAACAGATTCCCTTGTGATGCACTTCATCGCTCAGTCCTTTGAGACCCCAGGGACTGCAGCACGCCAGGCCTCCCTGTCCTTCACCACCTCCCAGAGCTTGTTCAAACTTGTCCACTGAGTCAGTGGTGCCATCCAACCATCTCACCCTCTGTCGTCCCCTTCTCCTCCTGCCCTCAATCTTTCCCAGCATCAGGGTCTTTTCTAATGAGTCAGCTCTTTGCATCAGGTGGCCAAAGTATTGGAGCTTCAGCATTAGCATCAGTCCTTTCAAAGAATATTCAGGGTTGATTTCCTTTAGCATTCACTGGTTTGATCTCCTCGCAGTCCAAAGGACTCTCAAGAGTCTTCTCCAACACTACAGTTCAAAAGCATCAATTCTTTGACACTCAGCCTTCTTTAGGGTCCAGCTCTCATGTCCATACATGACCACTGGAAAAACCATAGCTTTTACTAGATGGACCTTTGTTGGCAAAGGAATGGCTCTGCTTTGTAATATGTTATGTAGGTTTGTCATAGCTTTTCTTCCAAGGAGTAAGCGTCTTTTAATTTCATGGCTGCAGTCACCATCTGCAGTGATTTTGGAGCCCAAGAAAATAAAGTCTGCCTCTGTTTCCATTGTTTCCCCATCTATTTGCCATGAAGTGATGGGACCAGATGCCATGACCTTAGTTTTATGAATGTTGAGTTTTAAGCCAATTTTTTCACTCTCCTCTTTCACTTTCATCAAGAGGCTCTTTAGTTCCTCCTTGCTTTCTGCCATAAGGGTGATGTCATCTGCATATCTGAGCTTACTGATATTTCTCCCGGCAATCTTGATTACAGCTTGTGCTTCATCCAGTCCTGCATTTTGCATGATGTACTCTGTATATAAGTTAAATAGGCAGGGTGACAATATACAGCTTTGACATACTCCTTTCCCAATTTTGAACTAGTCCACCGTTCCATACTCAGTTCTAACTGTTGTTTCTTGACCTACATACAGATTTCTCAGGAGGCAGGTAAAGTGGTCTGGTATTCCCATCTCTTGAAGAATTTTCCAGTTTGTTGTGATACACACAGTCAAAGGTTTTAGTGTAGTCAATGAAGCAGAAGTAGATGTTTTTCTGGAATTCTCTTGCTTTTTCTGTGATCCTACGGATGTTGGCAATTGAATCTCTGGTTCCTCTGCCTTTTCTAAATCCAGCTTGAATATCTGAAAGTTCTTGATTCATGTACTGTGGAAGCCTAGCTTGAAGAATTTTGAGCATTGCTTTGCTGGCATGTGAAATGAGTGCAATTGTATGGTAGTTTGAACATTCTTTGGCACTGCCTTTCTTTGGGATTGGAATGAAAACTGACCTTTTCCAGTCTTGGCAGCCACTGCTAAGAGAAAGTGAAGTCGCTCAGTCATATCTAACTCCTTGCAATCCCATGGACTGTAGCCCACCAGGCTCCTCTGTCCATGGGATTTTCCAGGCAAGAATACTGGAGTGGGTTGCCACTTCCTTCTCCAGGGAAACTTCCCAACCCAGGGATCAAACCCAGGTCTCCCATAATACAAGCAGACTCTTTACTGTCTGAGCCACCAAATTTGCTGACATGTTGAATGTAGCACTTTTACAGCATCATCTTTTAGGATTAGAAATAGCTCAGCTGGAATGCCATCACCTCCACTGGCTTTGTTCATAGTGGTACTTACTAAGACCCACTTGACTTCAGACTCCAACTAACCTAATTTTCTTTAAATCAACTTCACATCAATTTATTATTTTTTAAATATCTATTTATTTGACCGCACCAGGTGTTAGTTGCAGCATGCAAGGGTCTTTAGTTGCAGCATGTGGGATTTAGTTCTCTGACCAGGAGTCAAACCCAGGGGTCAAACCCAGGCCATCTGCCTTGGGAACACAGAGTCTTAGCCATTTGGACAACCAGAGAAGTCTCCAGTTTATTAGTTTTTAACTTAGTGCACTCTAAACAATAATAACTACAAAATCATGGGTATAGGTGTTAATAATACATTTTCCCATTTTTCAAATAGAGCTTCCACTGTATATGCTCTGTCTGGACTGAGGTTTTTGCTTTGGGGGCTTGCATTAGTTTGCTAGGGCTGCCATACCAATTACCACAGCCTGGAAGGCTTAAACAACAGAATTGTATTTCCTCACAGTTCTGTAAGTCTGAGATCAACTTGTTGGCAGTGCTAATCTCTCCTGAGGCCTCTCGCTTTGGTGTGTAGATGCTGCCTTCCTGCGGAACAGACAGAGATTCTATGAGGTCAAAAGCTCAAATAGTATTACCCGCTGTCCTACACACTCAGAAAGATTAAGTGAATGACTTGCCTGCAACTCTCTGGGTAGGAGAGAAGGACACTCATGCCAGAACCCAGGTCTCTGACTCCTGGCCCAGTGCTCACTGAATGGCTCCAGTAAATAGAATAGCACAGGTCTAATGACAGTCTAAAATGTGGGGGTCTACACCAGAAAGGCCTCCTTCTCTTGTTACAGAGGAAATATATCAAAAACTGTTAGAATTGGGCACTTCCATAGGGGTCCAGAGGCTAAGATTCCATACTCCCAATGCAGGGGCCAGGGTTCTATCCCTGGTCAGAGAACTTGATCCCACACGTCTCAACTAAAGATCACGTGTAGCAACTGACGAAAAGAAAAAAAAAAAAAGATCCTGCATGCTGCAAAGAAGATTGAAGATCCTGTGTGCCACAACTAAGACCCCACACAAATAAATACATAAGCATTCAAAAAAAAAAAAAAACAACTGTAAGAATTGTTTGCTCTGGAGACCGGCTACCCTGAGTTCCCTCCTAGATCCAGCCTTCACCTCCCAGAAAGCCTGAGCAAATCACTTCATCCCTCTTCATCTCTGATCCCCAAGCCCTGCAACATGGAGATACCAACAGTACCTGCTTCAAATAAACTAATCCATAAGGAGGACTTGGAACAGAGAATGACGTATAAGAAAGGCTCAGTAGGATGTAGCTATCAATTATCCTGTTACCACAGACCGACTTCATTCTCCCCAGTGCCATTCTGAATGGTAATGCCAGGCTCTTGCCACACAGTGGCACTCTTGTCTGGGCCTCCGTTCTTTCCTGAGTCACAGGAGAGCTTCATTTCTCAAAATGCCAACTTGGGCAGGGGTGAAAGACAGACAGGGAAAAAGATGAAAAAGTCTGGGTATTACAGCCAAAAGGGTGTCCACCCTCTCACATCAAAAGTGCAGAAACTGCTTCATTCATTTCTCTCTGCTGGCTCTTACAACTATGTTCCCAAGCCTGGCTGGTCCCCAAGCTCCAGAAAAGGCTGAAGCAGTTGGTAAAACTGGATGGTCCAGGCCCGCCCCCCCCACCACACACACACATGCACCATGGTGAGGGGTCAGGAGTCTGGCCTGGAAGGAGTCTGAGGGAAAAGGGTGACTGAAAGACACTGCCGCAGAGCAGACTCTCAGACTTTTCCTCTTCTTTTTTCCTTTTAATATTTACCTTTATTTATTTGGCTGTGCCAGGTTGGGTCTTAGCCATGGCACATGGATCTTTGTTGTGCCATGCAAGATCTTCCTTGTGGAATCTTTAGTTGTGGCATGTGACTTAGTTCAGCATGCAGGATCTAGTTCCTTGACCAGGGATTGGACTCAGGTCCCCACACTGGGAGCAGGTCCCCACTGGACCAGCAGGGAAGCCCCTCTCACAAACATTAATGCATATGCAAATCACCTGGGGACCCTGATAAAATGCAGGTTCTGATTCAGCTAGTCTGGGGATGGGGACCTGGAATTCTGCATTTCTAACAAGCCCATCAGTGACAGACTTTATTTTCCTGGGTTCCAAAATCACTGCAGTTGATGACTGCAGCCATGAAATTAAAAGACACTTGCTCCTTGGAAGAAAAGCAATGACAAATCTAGACAGCATATTAAAAAGCAGAGCCATTCCTTTGCCAACAAAGGTCCATCTAGTCAAAGCTATGGTTTTTCCAGTAGTCATGTATGGATGTGAGAGTTGGACCCTGAAGAAGGCTGAGTGTCAAAGAATTGATGCTTTTGAACTGCGGTGTTGGAGAAGATTCTTGAGAGTCCCTTGGACTGCAAGGAAATCAAACCAGTCATTCCTAAAGGAAATCAACCCTGAATATTCTTTGGAAGGACTGATGCTGATGCTGAAACTCCAAGACTTTGGCCACCTGATGTGAAGAGCTGACTCATTAGAAAAGACCCTGATGCTGGGAAAGATTGAGGGCAGGAGGAGAAGGGGATGACAGAGGATGGGATGGTTGGATGGCATCACCAACTCCATGGACATGAGTTTGAGCAAGTGTCAGGAGACGGTGAAGGACAGGGAGGCCTGGCGTGCTGCAGTCCACGGGGTCTCAAAGAATCAGACATGACTGAGTGACTGAACAACAAGCTATCCGGGCATGCCTATGTTACTGGTCTTTGCACTGCTGTACCTTGAGTACCAAGACCCTAAAGGGCCTGCCCTTTGCCTGGAGAAGAGACGCAGCATACACTCTGAGCATTTACTATGTGTGAGCTCCTTATGGGTACTGATTCATCAAGGCCTCTCGGTAGCACCATGCCATCAGTACTATTGTCCCTCCTTTATGGGTGAGAAACAAAAATGGTAACTATCCCAGAGTCATAACTGCTAATTAGCCCCAGATCCAAGGTTCACAATACACTTTTGCTGAAGCAATGGTTAAACATGGCCCAGCTTTCCTCCTTCACTTTCCAGGACAAACAGGAAAGGCCACAGAGGCAGCAGAGCAGTGAAGAGCACAGATTCTGGAGTCAAACTCCCCAGACTCACAACCTCAGCTCTACCACTTAGGAGCTGTGTGACTTTGCCAGGTGGCCTGACCTCTCTGTGCCCCGTTTTCTTCATTTCACCACGGAGGCTAACGAGAGCACTGATTTCAGGGAGTCATTACAAGGACAAAGGGAGGCTCTTGAATAAAGTGCTGAGTAGGCACCTGGGACACGATCAGGGCTCCGTGTTGCCTGTGCCCAGGTGGTTCCTTCAAGGCTGAGAGAACAGCAAGGACAACGAAGTCTCCACTTCAGGTTTTCAGGAGCTCACAGTTCAGTGGGAGCAGTGGAAGAAAGTGCTAGTGGAAGGGCCATCAGCACACTCATGGAGTGACCCCATGTGGAACTGAAAGAGGTGGCACCCCAGCACATCTGCGTGCAATTTATGTTAATGCACCTGTGTGCATCCTCCCCCACAAAAGCGTTTCATACCTTGAGTAACTCCACCCACCACCCCACCCCGCTGACCTCTGGCAGCCCTGGCCTGCAGTGGCTTAAAGCAGGATTTCGATTCCTGGCCAGAGACTGAAGTCAGGTCAAGGCAGTGAGAGCACTGAATCCTAACCACGACAACACCAGGGATCCATGGCCAGGGACAAGACCGTGACCCATTAGCTGTGTAGAAATGAATTTCCACGTAGAGATGCAAAGTAGTGAAACAAGCGTTTATTAGGAGGAAAAAGCGTACCTGTGGATAGACTCACAGGGGTGGGCTCAGAGAAAGAGAATTGCCACACCCTCGCAATAGTTTGAATCACGTATATGGGCATTCCTTCCAGTTTCCTCTGGCCAATCATCTTGCTTTGCCTGGTTCTGAGCCTGTATTTGGTCTATCCCTGGTGGTTCAGACAATAAGGAATCTGCCTGCAATGCAGAAGACCCGGGTTTGATCCCTGGTTAGGGAAGATCTCCTGGAGAAGGGAATAGCAACCCATTCCACTATTCTTGCCTGGAGAATTCCAAGAACAGAGGAGCCTGAGGGACTACAGTCCGTGGGGTCGCAAAGAGTCAGACACGACTGAGTGACTAACACACGCAGGCTCCTCCCATGTGAGCATGGTCATCTCTTGGCCAAGATGGATTCTAGGAAAGAGGCCTATGAGTAGGTTGACATCACCTACTATGGGGTGACACCTCCTCCCTTTTTGATCTTCAAGGAGTCTTTCTGTGCTTGTGTGGTCAGGAAGGTCTCCTTGAATGAAGAATATGTGGTCTTTTATCTCTTATCTGGGCAGGGTTGAGCTTTTCCTCCCTCCTGCTATTTTAGAGAATCTGTCCACAGGGGATGAATTCTGGTGCTCAGCCTAGGACCCGTCTGTTTCCAGCCTCACAACAAGCCCAGAGAGAGCCTGAGATGGGGACTGTGAATCTGCAGGACCCTCTGTGGCATAAGCCTCTCATGGTGTGGGGTGACTGCACCATGTAAAGTCACTAGGTTTGGACCACAAAAGCACAGCTGATACCCTATATGGCACGTGATCCATTCCAGTACTGGAGGAAAACCAACCTGGGATTTACTGAGGGAAGGGGTCAAGGCTTGAACGTGGGCCTGTCCATTTTCAAGGGTGAATCTAAACAGTACATTTTATTCTGATGTCATGGTTTAAACTTTGAGTAAGTTGAATGGGCTCCTTTGGGTAATTAGTTTCTTGTGTCTTCAAGAAACTGGAAACAACCTTAACGCCCATCAGCAGGGGAGTGGTGAGTGCTTCTATGGTGTCTGTACAATGAGCAACTCTAGCAGCTAACAAAGGCAAGAAGGTGTGGCATTATTTATTATACAATAGCCAAGATGTGGAAACAACTCAAGTGTCCATGGATGAATGGAAAAAGGAGATGTGAATTTGTATGTACACAATGGAACACTGTTCAGTCATTTAAAAAAAGAAGGAAATCCTGCCATTTGACATGGGTGGACCTTGAGGGTATTGGGCTAAGTGAAAGAAGTCAGAGAAAGACAAACATCATATGATCTCACTTATATGTGAAATCTAAAACAAAAACAAAAACCACACCCATAGCTGCAGAGCAGGGAGTGGGAGGGTGGAAAATACAGGCAAAGGGGGGTTAAAAGGTACAAACTTCCAGTTATAAAATAGATGCCATGGGAATATGGGGCTTCCCTGGTGGCTCAGACAGTGAAGAATCTGCCTGCAATGCAGGAGTCCCAGGTTTGATTACTGGGTCAGGAAGATCCCCTGGAGAAGGGAATGGCAACCCATTCCAGTATTCTTGCCTGGAGAACTCCATGGACAGAAGAGCCAGGTGGGCTACAGTCCATGGGGTCGAAAAGAATCAGACACAACTGAGCGATTAACACTTTCACTTTTCACAGGGATATAATGTACAGCATGGCAACTCTACTTAATACTGTACTGAACATATATGAAAGTCGCTAAGAGAATTTATATTAAAAGTCCTCATCACGGGAAGTAATTTCTATAAGGTGACGGATGTTAACTAGACTTATTGTAGCTAATGTATACAGATGTTGAATCATTATGTTATACACTTGAAGCTAATATAATGTTATATGTTGGTTATACCTCAATTTTAAATTTTTCATTATTAATTAATTTTAAAAAGGAATGAGGGGCCTTGCTGTTCTGATATACACAGATCTCCAAGACGTAGTGTCCCGGGACAATAACAAGATGCAGATTGGTGTGGATAGTTTGTTACTGCTTGTGCAAAAAGGAAAGGAATGGGATGTATTTGTACTTACTCCTGTGTGTTTTAAAAAGGAAAGATTCATATGAAACTAACAGCAATGCTTACCCATGGTGAGGGGTCCCTAGACAACAGGGGACAATGGCAAGAGAAAATCCTTCCACAGAATGCTTCTTTTTAAAAATTGTGGTTTAAAAAAAATACATATTAAAAAATAAATACATGAAAAGGAATAAATTTAAAAAACACATATATAATTTTAAAGCACAGTGGTTAGGACTGTTAAGTGTATTGACATTGCTTTGCAATCTGCTGAATATGTTTTAGTATTAATACGTCAGAAAATTGCAGAAGGCTTCCCTGGTGGCTCAGTGGTAAAAATCCTCCTGCCAATGCAGGCGACATGGGTTCGATCCCAGGTCTTGGAAGATCCCACAAGCCTGGAAGCAAGTAAGCCCGTGTGCCACAACTACTGCGCCTGCGCTCTAGAGCCCCAGGAACTGTAACCACTGAAGCCCATGCGCCAAAGAGCCCGTGCTCCACAACAAATGAGAAGCCCACACACCACAATTAGAGAGCAGCCTGAGCAGGCCCTCTCACTGCAACCAGAGAAAAGCCGGTGCGGCAGTGAAAACTCAGCACAGCCATAAATAAATGAATAAACAAACCTTTTAAAACATTGTTGAACCACATACCTGTATTGCCTGTTTTAAAAACTAACTTTAAAATTATTATACCCAAATAATATGAATAAAGAAAATCACTGTGTTGGGACAAGTTGAGGGAAAAGAACATGTGCCTTGAAATCAGAATGAACTGAATTCCAAGCCTCCCCCTGCCATTTACTGGTCTGGGGCAAATCAAGTAATCCTCTAAGCCTTAGATCTCCTCTTTCTTTAAAATGTACAGAAAGAAGGTGCCCACACAAAGGGCAGTTGTTGTTTAGTTGCTAAGCCGTGTCAGACTCTTTTGTGACCCTGTGGACTGCAGCCCACCAGGCTCCTCTGTCCATGGTGATTCTCTAGGCAAGAATACCGAAGTGGGTTGACATTTCCTTTTCCAGGGGAGCTTCCCTACCCAGGGGTCGAACACACATCTTCTGCATTGACAGGCAGATTATCACTGAGCCACCTGGGAAGCCCCTTCAAAGGGCAGTGGTGAGTTTTAAATGAGAATTTCTCATAATGTCCACGTGTACTACCTAGCAGGAAGTAAGTTTCCCATCCACAATTGGTTATTTTTTCCCTGCACCTAGAAGCAGCCTGGATAAAGGGGTGCCTTTCAGGCCAGTGCAGTGGTGTGCAAACTTTGGAGGACAAGAATCACTGCGGGGGTGACTTCCTGGACCCCAATCCAAACCCGCTGCCCCAGAATCTACAGGTGAGACCAGAACACTTCAATTCTAACGTCCGCTGCCCCCGCCAGCCTTGTCCCACTGAAATCCCCCACCCTCCCACTCCCACCACAACTCAGACCAAATCGAGACAACAGTTAAGGTGAAAAGCCTGTGCTCCTGGGGGCATCCCGGCCTACAGCTGCAAAACCTAACTGGACTTTGAGCTGTTTGCTCAAGCTTCCACTAACTGGAGGAGGTGGCACGCTGTGGGGTCCGGAGGAGGTGGGTCAAGAGGTGGCAGGCCCAGGCGGACTGACATAGAGATGTCATTCTGGACGCAGAAAAGTTCCAGCCTCCTAGCTGAGGTTGCTATGAAAGAGAGCTTTGGGGAGCAATTTCCATGTGTTTTGCGGGGGGAGGGGATAGGGGGTGTTGCCCTTTCTGCACCTTGGATTTTGCATGGCCTTCCTCTCCACTAAAAGTAGCAAAAAGAATGCACTGTCCCAGTTAAATTCTTTCATCATCCACTTACTGAGCTTCTGGTGCAGCTCCCCAGCTTCTCTCTCCACACGGTGGATGTGGTGCGGAACAGACCCATGCCCCTTGCTTGCCTGCCGGTGCCAGGTGTAAGCGCTTATGTCAGAGAAAAGTAGGGCGGCACGGGGCTACTGCTGCCCACTTTTCTTCGGTTCCCTCCGAGGCCCTTCCCGCCGTGGGAGGCTTTTTCGCCTATCACCCGGATCTGTTTACTTTGCATTCCCTTTCGGCCTTGCCACCGGCTCTCAAAAGTTCTGCGCCTCAGAATTTCCTTGAGATTCTCATCCTCTGCCTCCATAGGAAGGGCGCTCGAAATTGGCGGCTGCACTGCGCCATAGAGACAGCAGGTGGCGCCCTGGGCTTTAGGAGGCCTTGAGTACGAGACTTTCCTAGAGAGAGCTGCCCGGTGCGGAGGGACCTGATAAAGGAACCCAGTGTGCAAGTGAAACGTGAACTCGGTTCCCGTTACACCGTCTCCTGGTCTAAGCTCTAGAGCTGGCAGGAGAGGGAAAGAAGGAGGCGTCGCTGGAAGGGCGGCAACCTCCTCATTGCAGAAAAGGGGAACGCAGCACAGGGCAGGGAGGCTCACGTAGGCCCCCAAGAGGAAGGGCAGAGCCCAGATTCCAGTTCTGGAGCTGGCTCTAAGACCCACCGACTGGGCTCATCCCAAAGATTTCCACTATTCGCCCATCCCTGCTTACCGGCCAGTGTGCTGGATTCTTACCTAAGATGAGCAGTTCCCACATCCAGCCCTTTACATCCCTCTTCGTGATTCTGGCCATTATCTCCACATCACCCAAGTTATTATCTGGTTAACATCTGTCTTAAAATCAACTCACTTTTTAAAGTTAAATATAATTATACAGGAAACATTTTATTGCTATAATAACTAGAAGCCCGATATTTCTTGCCAAAACAGGACTGTAAAAATAAATACTTAACAATTATGATTCCTTAGAGGTCTGGCTGTTTCCCAATGAAAATTGTTTGCCATAGCAGCAGTGTCGTGTTTTCCACACTTTAGGAAAAACTGGGATTCCAGCACAAGCTCTCCCAGGAATTCTGAATGAGAGGAGACAGAAGTAGGGATGGGGGGAGGGGCAGGGGGAGCTGCAGAGAGAGGCAGCTACACTTTTTACCCGGATGCAGAACAAAGAGAGCCTTGACGGATAGCCCATGTCCTTCCTGCTGTATGCACATATTTCCGGAAACTGCAAGTTATTTTTTACTCTGGAAAGCTGGAGGAAAAGGGTGGAGGCTTAGCTTCCTGTGCGCTTGCCCCACCCTGGAGCTCTTATGGAAAGCAAGATAACATCTCAGGGTAGAGATCCTTAGAGTCGCCCAGCCAGAGTGTTTGAGTGGAATGAAGGCAGGCCTCCACCCTTCCGCTTCTGCAGAGAAGTCTTCAATATTCCAGACCTGCTCCACCAGTTCTGCCTCTATCCCTTCCTCGTGATGGAAACCAGACAAGTTCCTTCACCTCCCTAAGTCTCAGTTTCCTCATCTGTAAAATGGGCATGATGCCTGATTCTTAGAGTTGTTTGTGGGGGCTAAATAGGATTGTTTGTGTAGAGTCAGCCAATCAACGATTTCCGAAACACCTACTATTTTAAGTGCTGAGTGCACAGGTCAGTTCCTCATGTAGGGTTAAGCATGCAAGAAGTATTTGGAAAAATAGCTTATATAATATACATATGTTCGTATAGTATATCTTCCACGCCACAGCAATTTCGGCCAATCCCCTCCTCATATGTGGTCTGCATCCTCTGAGTGTCCCTCAGCACACCCTCATGGTGGTGACAGCATCCTCCTTTCCACTATGGAGACATCAACTTCCCTCTCCTCCAGAAGACAAGCAGAGCCCACTTTAGTCATCGCTACCTCCTCCCTCCCACCCAGCCTCTATAGAACACCCTGAACATGATAGGCACTCATGTGAAGTTTGTTGTCTGAAATTCCACTGCCCACATAGCTCAGACCAGAGGTCCCACAAAGCAAACACCTTTTGTTGGGCCATTTTGTTCTGAATGCCTAACCAGCCAGGGGTTAAACCTGATTAAGGTTGAGCACCCAGAGGCGCCCCATCCAACCCCAAATTTGGTGGCTTCCCCAGCACTTGAACCCTACAGCTCCTCCCACCTCCCATCTCCCCGGCTCAACCATGCCTCCCACAAACAGAAAATCTAATTACCAGGATGCTGAAGTCCTTGCCTCTGTGATTTGGAGACCTCATTTACAAGAAAGATTGATCATCTGATGACTTCCTATCACATGTAAAATAAAATCCGACATCCTTCCCCGGTTCATTTGGCCCCCATGCTCCGGCCACTGCCCACCTCTCAGCTTCAATCCCTTCTCTTTGCACCCTTACCCTCCAGCTTCAGGCCACGGGTCTTCTTGTTGCTTGCAAACACACTAACCACTCTCTGCCTAGCAGCTCTTCTCCAGATGTCCCCACTTTACCCCCATCCAGATTTCTGCTCAAATGTCAGCCGCTCCAAGAGGCCTTCCCTGTGCAGCCTGTGTGCTGTTGTTGTTGTTCTGTCATTAAGTCGTGTCCAACTCTTTGCGACCCCATGAACTGCGACACGCCAGTCTTCCCTGTCCTTCACTATCTCCCTGAGTTTGCTCAAACTCATGTCCATTGAGTCGGTGATGCCATCCAACCATCTCATCCTCTGTCGTCCCCTTTGCCTCCTGCCTTCAATCTTTCCCAGCATCAGGGTCTTTTCCAATGAGTCCATTCTTCGCATTGGGTGGCCAAGTATCAGAGCTTCAGCTTCAGCATCAGTCCTTCCAATCAATATTCAGGACTAATTTCCTCCAGGATGGACTGATTTGATCTCATTGGTATCCAAGGGACTCTCAAGAGTCTTCTTTAGCGTCACAGTTCAAAAGTATCAATTCTTTGGTGCTTAGCCTTCTTTATGGTCCAAATCTCGCATCCGTACATGACTACTGGAAAAACCACAGCTGTGTAAAGTAGCGCAAACACAACTTCTCCTTTGCAGAATCCTTGTCACTGTTGGGACCCTCTTTTTCTCCATTTTTCATACTTGCATGTGGAGGGAGACCAGCAGACCACCTCTCCTGGCTGGTCTCCCTACCCATCACTCCCTGTTCTCTGCGGGAGGATTGAGTTGTCTGATGGATGAGTTTGGGGGAAGACACTGAGCTAGCTCAGCTTCGCCCCCTTCTTGGGAAGCCAGCCTTTCTGCAGAAAGCAAGTCCTCTTCTCTGTTCTCTGTCTCACAAAAGAGGCCTCCCACCTGCCCTGGATGGAGGGGGAGGAAGAGAAGGCCGAGGGTATCTAGCTGTGCCAGTCACTGCACTCTATGTAGTTCATGAGTAAAGCGTTATCTGGACATATCCTTCAGTCAACATTGCTAGTTATAAGCTTAAATATCTATTGCTCTTATGTTGACCTGTCAATTGGTTATGGATTCAGATGTGTTTCTTTTACCTCAGTTCAGTTCAGTCCAGTCGCTCAGTCATGTCCTACTCTCTGCGACCCCATGAATCACAGCATGCCAGGCCTCCTTGTCCATCACCAACTCCCAGAGTTCACTCAAACTCATGTACATCGAGTCGGTGATGCCATCCAGCCAGGTGATGTTGTCCCCTTCTCCTCCTGCCCCCAATCCCTCCCAGCATCAGAGTCTTTTCCAGTGAGTCATCTCGTCGTATGAGGTGGCCAAAGTGTTGGAGGTTCAGCCTCAGCATCAGTCCTTCCAATGAACACCCAGGACTGATCTCCTTTAGGATGGACTGGTTGGATCTCCTTGCAGTCCAAGGGACTCTCAAGAGTCTTCTCCAACACCACAGTTCAAAAGCATCAATTCTTTGATGCTCAGATTTCTACACAGTCCAACTCTCACATCCATACATGACCATTGGAAAAACCATAGCCTTGACTAGATGGACCTTTGTTGGCAAAGGAATATCTCTGCTTTTCAATATGCTGTCTGGGTTTGTCATAACTTTCCTTCCAAGGAGTAAGCGTCTTTTAATTTCACGACTACAATCACCAGCCGCAGTGATTTTGGAGCCCAAAAAGATAAAGTCTGCCACTGTGTCCCCATCTATTTGCCATGAAGTGATGGGACCAGATGCCATGATCTTAGTTTTCTGAATGTTGAGCTTCAAGCCAACTTTTTCACTCTCCTCTTTCACTTTCAGCAAGAGGCTTTTTAGTTCCTCTTAACTTTCTGCCATAAGGGTGGTGTCATCTGCATATCTGAGGTTATTGATATTTCTCCTGGCAATCTTGATTCCAGCTTGTGCTTCTTCCAGCCCAGCGTTCCTCATGATGTACTCTGCATATAAGTTAAATAAGCTGCACAACAAATCACCCCAACTCAGTAGCTTAAATTAAGAATGTACTATTTTTCATGAGTCTGTGGGTTGACCAGACAGTTCTTTTGCTTCCCAGGTTGTTAACTGAAATGATGGACCAGCTGGAAAGTCCAAAATGGCCTCACTGGCATGGTTGGTATTTGGTGCTAGCCGCTAGCTGGAACTCATCTGGCGCTGTCTGCTGGGCCTGGAAGCGGGGCTGGGGGGGTACGGTCTTGGCTTTCCTCCATATAGCTGCTTGGGCTTCCTCTCAGCATGGTAACTCGGTTCCAAGTAGGACTGTTTCACAAGCAAGTGTTCCAACAGGAAGGAAGTAGAAGCCGACGATCTTCTTCTTGTTGTTTTTTAATTTTTATTTATTTACATATTTACTTGTTTTTAGTTTTGGTTGCACTGTGTCTTTGTTGCTGCAAGCAGGCTTTCTCTAGTTGCGGTGAGCAGGGGCTCCTCTTCATTGCAGTGCTCGAGCTTCCTATTGTGGTGGCTTCTCTTGTTGTGATGCATGGGCTTAGCTGTCCCACAGCATGTGGAATCTTCCTGGCCCAGGGATCGAACCCATGTCCCCTTCATTTGCAGGCAGACTCCTATCCACTGCACCACCAGGGAAGTCTGCCAACACTTTTCTTAAGAATTGGTCCAGAAGCCCTGGATTATCACTCCTACTGAATTCTATGGGTCAGTGCAGTCACAGAGCCAGCCCAGAGTCTTGATGTGAAGAGCATCAAGGAGGGAGGGAAGAGCCAGAATTGAAGACTATTTACCACAGATGGGGGATGGAATATTGAGCCCTTCAAACTCCTACAGTTACTTCCCCACACTGTATCATTCAATAATTCATTCATTCATTGTCTCTTCCCTTCTAAGTTCATGAGAGCAGACACATTGCTTTGTTGATCGCTGTAATCCCAGGACTCAGAACAATGCCTGACACATTGTAGGAGCTCAGTAAATATTTGCGGAATGAATGAATTAAACAGTTATTCAACTGCCCTCACCAACTGCAGGAAGTTGAACAGGCCAACAAGAATTCATGAAAGAAGTGCGATTTAAGCTTGCATTTAAAGGCAGGTAGTCCTGGCAAGAGCATGTTCTACAGACAAGTTGAGGAGAAGCAGTGATGGGAGCAGAGTTGCTCAGTCACTTGCCTGGTGGACACACGACTGACCAGGACTCTCTTGAACCCTGCTGTTTCACATTTTATACAGACAGGAGAGCAAATTAAAAGGAACTCGGGGAGCTTTCATTACACTCGGGGGTGTGTGTGTGTGTGTGTGTGTGTGTGTGTGTGTGTGTGTGTGTATGCAGAAGGCAGGAGCTTTGATTACACTCAGGGTGTGTGTGTGTGTGTGTGTGTGTGCCACAGGGAGTATGCAGAAGGCAGGAGGAGATGGAATCTGAATTTCCATTAGCTCAACCCCAGAAACAGGGCTTTCCCAGAACTTGTTGTGTAGCCCAGTCATTCTCATTAGAGGTACTGGTGGGATTAGCAGCACCCCCACACACACACACACACTTCCTCAGGCAATATATCTGGAGACATTTTTGTTGTGGTCACAAGTGGGGTGGGATGGTGCTACTGTCATCCAGTGAATGAGGCCAGGGATGCTGCCAAACATCTAATAATTGAAAGGATAGGCCCCTGCAACAAAGAATTAACCGCCCTAAATATTGACTGTGTCATTGTTGAGAAACCCTGCTGTAAAGAATGATGGGGAAAAAAAAAAAAAAGAATGATGGGGAAATACTGTGAATTAGGAGCATCTGGGAGCTGGCAGGCAATATATAGTAGCATTTGGTCCAGAAATTGTGTTCCCACTTAAGATGACTGAGTTTTATAAATAACTCCTCCTCAATATTGTAGTGGTTGTAGCACATTAAATTGATGTTAAGGGAGTTCAATAGCATGGAGAATAAAAATGCAAAGGAGTTATAGAGGCAGAAAAACACATGATGAGAAGTAGCAGAAGCAGCAAGGTTTTTCCTGCAGTGAAGGAAAGAGCCCCTTGCCCTTTAAAAAAATATTTATTTTTATTTATTTATTGGAAGGACTGATGCTGAAGCTGAAGCTCCAATATTTTGGCCACCTGATGCAATGAACTGATTCACTGGAAAAGACCCTGATGCTGGGAAAGATTGAAGGCAGGAGGCAAAGGGGACGACAGAGGATGAGATGGTTGGATGGCATCACTGACTCAATGGACATGAGTTTGGGCAAGCTCTGGGAGTTGGTGATGGACAAGGAAGACCGGCATGCTGCAGTCCATGGGGTTGCAAAGAGTCAGACATGACTGAGCAACTGAACTGAACTGATTTATTTGGTTGCACTGGGTCTTAGATTTGGCACAGGGGATCTTCAATCTTTATTGTGACACTTGAATCTTTTGGGGACTTCCCTTGTGGTTCAGCCAGTAAAGAATCTGCTTGCAATATGGGAGACCTGGGTTCAATCCCTGGGTTGGGAAAATCCCCTGGAGAAGGAAAAGGCTACCCACTCCAGTATTCTGGCCTGGAGAATTCCATGGACAGTATAGTCCAAGGGGTCACAAAGTGTCGGACACAACTGAGCGAGTTTCACTTCACTTCTGGAATCCTTTGGCTTTGGCATACAAACTCTCAATTGCGGCATGTGGGATCTAGTTCCATGATCAGGGTTCGAACACAGGCCTCTACACTGGGAACTGGAGTCTTAGTCCCTGGACAACCAGGGAAGTCCTGAAGTCCTTTCATTTTAATGTCAAGATTCCACCATCAAAATCCCACTCAAATTCCCCCTCTCTGTCTCCATTCCAGTGTTCCTGGTCCAAGCCAATGTCATCTCCCTCCTAGACCCCTGGTTTCCCTGCTGACTCAGCTTGCAATGCAGGAGCCACAGGAGACACGGGTTTGATCCCTAGGAAGATCCCCTGGAGAAAGGCATTGGCAACCCACTCCAGTATTCTTGCCTGGAGAATCCCATGGACAGAGGAGCCTGGCAGGCTACAGTCAATAGGGTTGTACAGAGTCCGACACTGAAGTGACCTAGCATGCCTAGACCCATATCCCCTGAATGCTCTTCCCAGGCTCACCCTGCCCCCTTTTCCCCCAGGCTTCCTCCCCCAAGGAAAGGAGATCGTGGAACATAAAGCAAATGCACTTGCTGTTTAAAAACCTGGGAAGGCTTCCCACCGCACTTAAAATGAAACACAATCTGTAACTGGCCCACCCGGTTCTGAAGGATCCAAACTTATTTGGGGCTTCCCTAGTGGTTCAGCTGGTAAAGAATCTACCTGCAATGCAGGAGACCTGGGTTCAATCCCTGGGTTGGGAAGATACCCTGGGGGAGGGCATGGCAACCCACTCCAGTATTCTTGCCTGGAGAATCCCCATGGACAGAGGAGCCTGGTGGGCTACAGTGCATGGGGTCACAAAGAGTTGGATGCAACTGAATGATTCAGCAACTAAGCACAGCATAGCACAACCTTATTTTACCTGTGGGTGCCCCCTGCCTCACAGCACACTCCAGCTGTGAAGGGCTACTCACCATTCCTGGAATATTTCCAGCTCAATCCAGTCTCAGGTCACTGCCCCCATGAAAGTGAAGGTCTGATGATATCTGGAGATGGGCATGGACCAGTCATATCACACAAATACATATGAAAACTGGTCAGAGCCTGGGACCAGGAGACTTGACTCATTAGAGAGAACAGTGAATGAATTCTTGAACAAATCACTCCAGAACTGAGATCTGATGGACTGGCAGGAGTTAACTCAGTGGGGAAAAAAAAGCTGGAGCAAGTAATGGCTTGTGCAAATACCCACAGGCAGTGTAAGCTAGGCCAAGTGGAGAGAGGAGCAGGGAAGTAAGCAGATGGATCTTGCAAGTGCTGCAAATCAAGGTAAAGAATTTGAATTTTATTCTGAGCATACTGCAAAGCTCTTGTAAGGTCTTAAGCATGAGATTAACTGACAAAATTCGCAATTTTAGAAGAGAACTCTAGACACAGCATCAATACTTGTAAATAATTTCTCCCAATCTTATAGCAGTCGTCGCTCCTGAAATTCAGAGACAGGCCAGGAAGAATTGTGAAGGAGACCCCACAACTGTCAATGGGAGAGATGACATGACTTGGACTAGTGACAAGGGAAACCAGAAACACTGAACAATTTGCCAATGTATTAAAATTTGTGTGTGGCTAAGCACAGTTGTATTCCTGTTTCTTACTCTAAAGTCCTAGGTGTTATTACAAAGAACCCAGGAAGACCTGTCATCTTGAGTCTGTTTATCAGATTAGTGGGTGAACCAAGCAATATGACAGGTGCAAGTCTGTCTAGTTTTGACAGCATCTCAAGGTAAGGAGGATGATAACATTAGGGGTTTGGTGGGCTTCCCTGGTGGCTCAGACGGTAAAGAATCTGCCTGCAATGCAGAGACCCAAGTTCAATCCTTGGGTTGGGATGATCCCCTGGAGAAGGGAATGGCATCCCACTCCAATATTCTTGCTTGGAGAATTCCATGGACAGAGTAGCCTGGCAGGTTACAGTCAGTGGGGTCACACAGTCAGACATGACTGAGCGACTCACACACACACATGAGATTATATTGTCTTCTCCTGTTTACTGTCAACGTAAAAAATATTTACAACCTAAAAGATGAGAGTTATGTTTCACTTGGCAGGAATATTTAGGACAGGCAGCATCTCAAGTAGCACTGAGAGAACTGCTCTGAGGAGGCGAAGGCAGGAACCAAGTTACACAGAAGTTCTGCAACAAAGGGCAGGTAAGGTGAACATCAAAAGATTGTTAATTAAAGGAAGATGCAAGAGTCGAGGCTCACTGGAATCATTCCTGTGACATGCACCTCACCTATCTGGGGTCAGTATCCTATGTTTTCACATCCTGAATTTCATCAGGTCTGATGGCTACTAGGTGGCAGGTATTCTTTCCTTCCTGAGTTCCCTCAGGGCTCACCATCAGTGGTGGCCGCAATCACTGAAGACTGATATCGTTGTTTACTGATATGACAGGAAATACTTCATTTCTCATTACTTTTGCATAAGGGCAGAAAAGGGGGCCCATTGCACATACGAGCACTCAGCACAGAGTCAGACTGCCTAGATTCAAATGCCTATTCCTACCACTTCACTTACCAGCTCTGTGGAACATTCCAGAATCTCTCTATGCTTCTCTTTCCTCATCTTTAAAATAGGCATGATAAAAATAGCAACCACCGCTGGAGTTTTCGGAAACCAATAAACACTCTTTCTGCCCCTCCTGCGTTCAGAACTGAGAAATAAAAGCCAGGGTCAGACAGATAGAGATCAAAGTGTCATCTTTATCACTGACAAACCTGGACTGGAGGATGTGGCTGAGGTGACAGTACTTCACCCAGTCACTGACATGTTCTGCTCCTGCCCTGGCGGAGCGTGGCCAAGGGGCACTACACCTGTTCTTCCACAGTCAACCCTGCTGGAGAAAAGAGGAATACACCCCCTCCCCTCCCCATGAAAACGTGACAAGGGGAAAAAAAGTGATTCCCTCAACACCCTCTCATTGGTTGCTATGGAGACTAGAGAAAAACTGGTGCAGCATCTGTAATGTAGAATATAGACTCCATGAAGGTCTCTTCCCCGGCGCCAGTTGTCGTGGGTGATAGAAACCAGCCAGGTAGTCAAGGCTGACCAACAGATGGAAGTTGTGGTTCAGAAACTGCAGGAAGCAAGGGAGTTTCTTAAAAGGGGATTTCTCTCTCTCCTTGTTCCCTATACTCAGGAAACCTTGAGAGTTCCCTAAAGGGAAATGCTGACCAGGATAGGAACTGGCAAGTCTTCTAACCAGGGGAAAAAAAACCCAAAGCTGTATCTCTGGTGATACACTAACCCAATGACTTCTGAACAGAGTCCAAATGCCCAGTTTTCTTTTATGGTTGTGTGTACACACTACTTATGTTGTTTCAGGGTGAGTTTTGGTGGGGAAAGGGTAAGAAGCTATGGTGTGCTTTTCAAAGCAGTGTCTCTCTCAGTCCTAATAATTAAGCAATTAAGACTCATCAGCAGGGAAGTTGTTGGGAGCAAACAGGAACCACCCAGGGAAAGCCCTGTCAGATCACTGAACAAGAGCAACTCCATTTAAGGTGAGGGCACTGAGAAGACAGGAAATAACATGCTGTGCTGACTCCTGCTCTGAGTGCAGTCTATCTGGGAGGCCACTGTTCTCCACCTGACCTGCCTCAGCCAATCTCAGGTCATCTACCTGATAGATGAAGGTGGCTGGTTATGCGGACACCTATGGAAAAGCCCAGGGGAGCAGGAAGTTTTGTGTCTGTAAACCTAGTGGTTCTCTTCCCTGTGCTGAGTCATCTTTCGGTGGGGCACCAGGGGACCACACCTGTCTTAACTTCTGAGGCATATGGAAAACCCCAGCAGCCAGGATTCTTGAGAGGTTTTACCTTGGGTAATCCCTCTCACCAAGACCTTTCCCCTTTGGCCTTTCCAACTGCAACATTTTTAGATCGCCTTCTTTCTCCTCACGGGGTAATCCATACAGAGCAAGGGGGCCCCCAGGCTCACTAATTCAGTATGGCTGCATAATCCACACAAAGCTTTTCTGTGAAAATAGAGCCCTAAATATATCGCTAATTTAACAACAATAATAGCTAATATTGCATGCTCACTTGTGTGTCTAGGTACTATATTGATTTTCACAGCAACAGGAAGTACTGTTGCCATCCACAATTGAAAGATGAGAAAATGTGGGCTTAGACAATATGCTCAGGGTCCCGAAGTATCTATTATACGACAACATTTAGGACACAGAAAGGAAGCCACTTTATCTTCCACAATCTGTTTTCATGGAGTCAGAGAACATAAAATCCGGAAAAGACTTCGGAGATACCCGGGAGCAACCCAGGTATCTAAACCCAAAGAGGGTTTAGAGGGTACTTGTCCACGTCCCACGTTAAAAAATCACACAGGGGCCCCTAATCCCCCACGTCTTGTACCCCTCCTATAACACATCCTTCTCCTCTCCCAGAAGAAAACACTGTTTTGACTTTTCCTTAATCATTCCCTTGTTTTTCAATTTCCCATACACATTATTCCCATTTTCTTCTCTTCCTGTCACCATTTTTACTGAGATAACAACGGAAAGAGGGAAAACAAAGGAAGCGGGGAGGAGGGGGTAGGAGAGGAGGAGAGAGGAGAGTGAGAGGAGGACGGAGGAAGAGAGAGAACCATCTATCAACTCACAAGCAGCTGGGTAACTCAGTTTGCTAGAGCCCTAGGTTGGGCTTCAAAATGTCTGAAAGCAAGCCAAATCCCTAGCGTGACACTGGGTCAGTCTCGCGTACTGGCTCGGGGCTTCAATTTCCCCATCTTTGAAACCATTAATTCACCAGCCACCAGGCCACTCAAGGGCCTCAGGACCCTCACCAAGGTCCATCCGGGGCCCTCTCGAGCGCCAGGGTCGTGCCAACAACGAACATGGCGACTGCGCGTGACGTCGGCTTCTACCGCCTCCGCCCCCACCCCCTCCCCCAGCCTCGGGGGAGGCGACGCTCAAGGACGGCGGCGGGCGGGGCGCATGCGCGGCGGCGGGGCCCGGCCCGCGGCGGCGGCGGCGGCGGCGAAGGGGCTTGTGCCCTCAGTTGCCCAGCTGCGGCGGCCGCGGCGGGATGGTGTAGCTGGCTTAACGGCCAGGCGGCGGGGCGCGGGCCGGGGCGAGGCGGCCGAAGCGGCCGACGCCGCCCGACGGGCTCGGGTGCAGCGGCAGCACGCTGAGGGGGCGTCGCCGCCGCCGGCCCCCGGCGCCGCCGCGGGAGGCCGCGCCCGCCATGGCGGCCCGGGCCGTGCTGGACGAGTTCACGGCGCCGGCCGAGAAGGCGGCGCTGCTGGAGAGGAGCCGCGGCCGCATCGAGGGCCTGTTCGGCGTGGGCCTGGCCGTACTCGGCGCGCTCGGAGCTGAGGAGCCGCTGCCCGCGCGCATCTGGCTGCAGCTCCGCGGGGCGCAGGAGGCGGTGCACAGCGCCAAGGTGAGTCCGGCCGCCGCCCCCGCGAGATCGCCTTCCCGGCCCGGCCCCCGGCCGCGCGCGCGGCCTTGGGTTAATCGGGGGTCCCCGGGCGCCCCCACCGCCTTCTTCCCCGCGCGACCGCAGCCAGGCGCGGTGGTGAGAGCGCCGTTCCGAGCCTCGGCTCTCGAACCATGTGACCTTGGCTAGCGGTTTCATCCCGGGCGCCTCAGTTTCCCCGTGTGTAAGGTGGCGTTGACGAAAGCGCCTGACTCGGAGGGCTGTGGCGAGGATTCGCCTAGGTGATGTGCAGAGGCTGGCCCGGAGTGAAGGCGTCGAGAGTGTTGCCTGTTGTTCAGCCCGCGGGCTGGTGCGTGGGGCCTGCTGGCTGGGCGCGCGACCTCCGGGCCCGCCACCTCAGCCACTCTTCTCTTCCCAGGCCTCCGCTACAGGGATTCTGACCCTTCGAGGGATGTCAGCCCCTCTGGGAATCTGACAAAACCCTCGTAGTAGTGCAGTACTCAGAGAACATCAAGAAGAGAAGGGAATGTTTAATAATGGTGCTAAAAATAGCATCATTCCTCGTATTGATTTTGTGTGCCACTAACATCGAATGGTTATAGCACATCAGACGTTATGTGCAATACATCGGAAGGATTATCAGTTGCAGCCCTTAAAAAAAATCCAGTGAGGTAGATTTTATTATCTTCCTGTCTGTAACAGCTGGGGAAACTGAAACTTTCGGAGAGGTGACTCACCTTCTGTCTAAATCAGCATTTCAGACTTATACCTACTTGAGACGTCTTCAGCTACTCCCTTCCCTCAGCAAGCCAAAATACTGCAAGAGTACAGCCTCCCCTCACCCTCACCCCACCCCCACCAGCCAAGTTTCTCCAGTTTTTCCCATCAAGTAAGTGGGAGAGTCAAAACTCACACAGAGGCAGTTTGTTTCCAGAGACCTTGTTCTTGATACCAATCTTCGAAATGATGAGCACTGGGGGTGGGGGGATCCTTTGTTCGCGTCCTACTTCAGAAATTTCACAATACCCTTGAAGAATCTGATTAGCTGTAACTCTTGACTTTTCTTAGCTTAAAGAAAAAAAAAAAAAAAAACCTGGTTGCTTGCTTTTAATGTGTTTAGAGAAGATAGGACATTTAACTGTATGATTCTTCTCCAAGCTTAAAGCAGTGCAGATGTTGAATCAAGTTTACTTTCCTGTTCTTGATTTTTTTTTTTTTTTTAATTTTCTGATTTCAGACAGCTGGTCTTCACTTCTTCCCAATCCTCTCCTGGGAGTCCTCTCCTCTTCCAGCCCTCCAGCTCCCCAGTTTCTTTCCACTCACCAGGGCTGAAGAGTTTGACATGACTAAGTCCTATAATGGCTTCTGAAGTGTCTTCCATGCGTTCATTCCTTTCTTTTCCATTACTTTTGCAGCAATTAAGACCTTCCTTCTTGGTATGTGCCCTTTCTATTTCGTTGCCTTCCCTCTCTCCCCACTACAACTTGCATGAGACTAATCCTCCCACAAAGTGAAAGTGAAGCCGCTCAGTCGTGTCCGACCCTTAGCGACCCCACGGACTGCAGCCTGCCAGGCTCCTCCATCCATGGGATTTTCTAGGCAATAGTACTGGAGTGGCTTGCCATTGCCTTCTCTGAAAGAAGTCTCCTATTGCCTGGCTCATTCACTCTAAACTTTTCTGATTTACAAAACACTTATTAATCCAAGCCCACTTTATTTTTGCAGTTTTCTGCCTTAGCATCTCTCAGCTTAAAACTCAGCTGTAGTTTGACTGCTACACAGCTTTTACTGTGTACTCTGCCTGCTCCAAGTTCAGCTTCACTCATGGCTCACTGCAAAGTGTGGAAAGTGCTGCTTTTGCTCTGGAGAAAAACCCTGCCAGACCCTCCCAGCTCCAGTCCTTGCCTGTCCCTGCTGTGCAACTCAGCATAAGTTAATTGGAAAAGGTGTGTCTTACTTTATCTTGGTAGTTTGTGTCACCTGCCCATTTATCTTTGTTATGTGTGTTGTGCAAAATCCAACCTTCCCACTTGTAAGAAACCCTTTTTTTTCCCCCTTGAGAGTTATAGGTAAGAGTTGAATGCCATACTCAAAGGCTTTGGTCTCATTAATTTGTTTTGGAATTTGCTTTACCTTCTTTTGAGAAGAGAAAACTTGATTTTTAAAAATTCACTTGATTTCCAAAAACTAAGAACAGGAGGGACTTCCCTGGCGTTTCAGTGGGTAGCACTCCATGTGTCCACTGCAGGAAGGGGGCATGGGTTCATTCCTTGCCAGGGAGCTTAGATCCTGCATGTTATGCAGTGCAGCCAAAAAAATTTAAAAATAGGAGAATAAACTTCAACATCTACAATATTTTAAGTTAAGCTGTGGAGGAAAAGATTTGGGGGAAGGAAGATTCAGGGGAAGGACTTTTTAAAGCTTTTTTAGCTGATACGTGTATGTGGTTAGCTGTGTCTGTCTCTTTGTCACCATATGAACTGTAGCCCACCAGGCTCCTCTGTCCATGGGATTCTCCAGGCAAGAATACTGGAATAGGTTGCCATTTCCTTCTCCAGGGGCTTTTCCCAACCCAGGGAGTGAACCCATGTCTCCTGCGTCTCCTTTGCATTTGAGGGCGGATTTTTTACCACTGAGCCACCAGGGAAGTAGAGTCTCTGATTAATTGCAACTTTCTGGGTCTCATCAAATGGTTCATGTTGTTTTCCTGCTTTAAAAATGTTAATTCACTGCTCTTAAGAAAATGCTCATGTAGAGGAGAATGTGGAGGTTTAGTTAGGGCTCCGTGGAGAGGTGAGGTGTGGCCTCTGGTAGAAAGTGATAATATTCTGGGAAGTTTTTTTTTTTTATAAAGGCACATGCTCTAGGAGTGACCACTTTTGTCAAAGGGGAATTTGTTGGAGGAAGTAGCACTTGAGCTGGTCTTTGAAGAACCAGGACATTCCCAGGTAGAAATGGTTGCATGCAAGGACCTAGAAGCCAGAAAAACATGGAGTGTTTGGGTAGGAAGTGTCAAGGTGAGAGGTGAAGCCTCCAGGGACCCAAATGTAGGCCAGTTGGCCTTATCAGTAGGGAGTCAGTGAGGATTTAGGGAAAGGAAGGATTTGCTTGAAACTGTATTTGAAGACAGTTAAGACCCAACTGTGGAGGGAACATTGTTCCAATTTAGAACCAGACATGAATAGGTGAGGAGGTTTTCACTAGGACTGGCAACTAAGTATATGTAGGGACTGAGGGAGAGATTTGAAGCCCCACTGCAGGTAGGATGGATGGTGGATACATTGTTTGACCTGTAGGTTGGTGGGATCAGCTTTCCCATACTTAAAACTTCTGTGCCAGGAAAAATGTTACTGTTGCCTCTTTACCTCAAGGAACCCACAGCCTAATAAACCTAATAAGGGAGACAGAGTTGGAAACAACATTATTAAAGAGTTGATGTGCAGTGTGTTACATTAATAGGGGAGAGGAAGGGTTACTCTGCCCAAGGGGGTGTAAGGCCGTCAGATTTCATTTCTAAGCATTGCCTGCATCCTCAGGGTTTATGCCGCTTGTCTTATGCCGCTTAGTACTACTTGCTGGTTAGTGATGATATGATTACAGAAATTGGGGATAAGTGTTTAGCAACTTTTACAGAAATGTTACATTACTGCAAGGGCTAGAGAAGCAGTGTCTGAAAGTGAGAGGGAAACCAGAAGGGGGCATTGTGCGTAAGGGACCCGTGGGAGGGGACTGAAGTCCAAGGTGGCAGACATCATGGAAACAAAGGAGACTGACTTTCAGAGAGGAAGTGGAGGCACTGATAGGAGCTGCCCAATTTGCAAAGAAATCAAAGATGCAAAGCGAGGGTGGGATCCTTGGAGTCTGGCATTGGTGGGGAGAGATGAGGCTGAAGACATCTCAGCTCCCGAGAGTGAGAAGAGTTAGGTCCTTCCTTTAGATCAAAGAGCCCCTGGGACCAAGTGAGGAGACTGCGTGGGGAAGTGGCTGGTTGGTAGGAAGGAACTGGTGAACCAGGGTGCTCCTGCACAGTGTGGGCCTGGTGATGTCTGATCTTCTCACCCAAAGGAAGCCAGGCGTCTGCATTTCATAATGGGAAATGTTTTAAGAGACAACTAGTTTATGTTTTGAAAACCATGCATGCTGTGAATTACAGCTCAATAAAAGTTCTACACCGCTATATTTTTTAAGTACATATTTTGAAAAATAAAAATCAATCACGCATACTAAACAGAACATGTCAGTGGACCAGGTTCAGCTTTGGGATTACATTTTTAGGACTTCTGCTTTAGATAATAGGAGACAAGATGAATAAAGATACACATTTTTTTCCATTTGGGGAAGAGGGCATTTGAAGGCCTATAGTACTGTCTTAGTAAAATAGGATGCCAGTTTACACCCAAAGATGGAGGGAAAGAACTTGAACACAGTGCAGTAAGTCTGCATAGATGCAGTGGAACTGTTGGAAGTGCATTGGAAAGGAACAAAAAAAGTACTGGAGTTGAAGGAAGGACCAGGGAAGATTAGATGGTTTGAATTTATTGTATCACTTGATCTAGAAATTCTCAAGTAGGTAATGATTTCCGGCACTCAGAATGTTGACGAAGCCAGCACATGAAGACTGCAGGAATCTAAGGTGCAGTTGAGAAAGGCAGAATGGGGCCCAGGAAATGTTTCTGAATGGTCATCTAGGACAGTCCAAGAATACGTAAGACTTACCTTCTATTATCAGTGAGCTAATAGCTTGAGAGATTTAGAGCAGAGAGAAGGGAGGTGAAGGCAGAAAGGACATAAAGAACCGTAAGAATCAAGGAAGGGACAGGACCTTCAACTGTGTCCCCTCCTAGATTCAGGGGACCCTGCAGTCAGAGGACAAGTTCAGTCAGTGTGGAAGAATTCTAGAGGTGGTCGTTAGGCAGTTCAGAGATAAGAATCTTGGATATGGAAGATTTCTGAGGACCAAGGGGTGGTGCCTCAGTGTCATGGGTAAAACGAAAGCATTCTTTCTAACTTAGAGAAAGAAATGAGAGGCTAAAGGATGATAGAGTGTGACATCTAGAGAGAATGCAGTGCTGAGGTCACTGAGGTCCATAGCAGGGAGTTGGCTGCTCGAGTTAGTTCGTGAGCTAGGAGCCTGCCCTGGAGGTTAACGAACGAGGAGTGATTGGGTAAACAGCATGGCTGCTTGTTGTATGGCTTCTCCATAAGCCTTTACGGTACTGAATTTGCTACCTAGAGCTGCCCATAAGTTGGTGTTATTTCAGACATTACTTCATGGCAGTGAATAGTCACCATGAAGCATAGCCAGTGACCTACCAAAACCATCAATCTGGAGGACTTATAAGGAGGGTAATTTGGAGGACTTATCAATCTTAAACACTGAAATTATTACTCAATACACCTGAGAAGCTGTGGTAAAGTAAACTTAACACCCAACCTGCTTTTAATTTGGGAGGAAGAAAAGAGAGGGTCTTAAGGAGAGTTGGTGATGTCTTTACCTGAGTTTTTGCTTACATATTTGTGGAGTAAGAGAGGAGAAAGATAAGGATAAAGAAAATGCAATTCCGGTAGAAGTGGTGTATATTACTTCACTGACTTCAGAGGGTTAAAATAGACCCCGTGTTGTTTAATTTCCTTTTTTTGTTAGAATTTGTTGTTTAATTTCCTTTTTTGTTAGTATTTGTTGTTTAATTTTCTTTTTTGTTAGAATTCTGTATCTGGTTTCATGAACAGATTCTTAAACAGTAGATTTGTTCATGGAGGAAATAATCTATAGATGTAATACTGGGTAGTGACAGTTTTTGTTTTGATTTTACCAGAAAAGAGGTTGGAGGCCTTTTTGCATTTCCTGGAATGATAATTTTTAACTGACTATGGTTGTGAAAATCATCTTCTTAAGAAAAAGTGATTTGTTCAGTCTCTTTTTAATGGTTAATATTTTGGGGTTTTGCCAGAATGTTGAAATAAGGGATACTCACACTGCTCGTACTAGGGTCAAAGTGATTGCTTATGACTATAGTTTCCTCTTCCCGATTTGTTTACCACCTAGTATTGTAGGGTTTTAATTAAATCAGGGACATCTTGTTCGGTGTTGACTTTCTACTAAATATAATAGTATGAAGTTAGAAATCTTGCATTTCAAAAACAATTATAGGGGGAAGATCCTTACAGTAATTAAGTAAAATCTGCTTTTTAAAAAATCAGTTATGTCTTATGGAAACAACCTAGGAAAATCCTTTTGTTTAAAGAAATCACATTATTTCTCCTTTTTTTGGTCTTTGTTACATTGTATGTGCTTTCTCTAGTTGCAGTTAGTGGTGGCTGCTCTTCACTGTCGCTGTGATGTGCTGGCTTCTCATTGCGGTGGCTTCTTTTGTGGAACACAGACTCTGGGTGCTCGGGCTTCAGTATTTGTGACTCGCTGGCTTAGTGGTGCACAGGCTTATTTGCTTCTTGGCATGTGGAATCTTCCCAGAACAGGTATCGAACCTGTGTCCTCTGCCTTGGAGAAGATTTCTATCCACTGCACCACCAGGGAAGTCCAGAATAAGTTCTTTTAATTGTTAATTTAAGAATTTCCTTTCAACTTAGAGAAAATTTTGTTCAGTTTTAGTGTTGACAGAATTAGTTACATTAATTGATGACTGAAGAGCTGTGTAGATTCACATCTGAATTTTCTGTGTAAATGTCAGTTGTGATTATGGCACCTTTTCTTCGAAACTGTCTTCCAGTCACCTGGGTTCTATATCCATTCTTGAACCTGCATGTTTAGTTCACAATGTGTTTCATTATTAACGCTATTTTTAGGGCATTTTTAAAATTAAGATAGTTTAGGTTAATGCTGATGATATTATTTCTAATAGGCTGATAGATCAAGATTTGGCTGAAGTGACAGAAATCTATACAAAATAGTTTAGTTTTCTTTCAACAAGAAGTCTTAAGATAAACAACAGTCCAAAGCTGAGTAGTGGCTAGGAAGTATCAGGATCAAGGTCTCTGCAGTTCTTTTGTCCTTTCCCTTATGGTCACAAAATAACTGATGCAGCTCCAGCTACCATGTCTCTATTTCAAGAAGAAAGAAAGAAGACACAGTAACTTTCAGCAACATCCCAGCAGACTTTTCCTTATGTCTTGTTGACCAGAATGATATCATATGTCCTATATGGAAAAGGAGCTAGGAAATGTTCAGTTTTAACTAGATACATTACTACTCTGAACAAAATCTGGATTCTGTTGTTAAAGAAGCAGAACATGGATATTGGTAGACAATAGGAAGGACTGCTGCATCATGTCATCTACTTAAAATATGCCCTGAATCCCCACTGTTTTTTTAGTTTTGTTTTCATGAATAGGAATTTTTTAAATGAGCACTTCAGTTTCATTTTTTTAAAAATTGTAATTTCTAAAGATACAAAATGAGCACGCATCAAACATTTATTTAACTCGTCTGTGAGGTAACTAGCTGCATAGGAAAACTGACTCAAGAAGCAGAAGGTATGATCAGGGGTACTGAAAAAAGAATGTTGGAATAAGACTGCTAGACTGGATACAAAACTCATTCATATCGTACAGGATAATGAAACCATAATTTTGGAGGTTATCTCAGAAATCATCTGCGTCTTTACTGGACAAAAAATCTGCAAGTTAATGTGTTCTTGCTTTCTTTCAATATAAAACAGTATGTCAAAAAAAAAAAAAAACATACTCCTAGAGCATACATACATGAGCAAACTTTTTCCATAAAGAGCCAGATAATAAATTTTCAGACTTTGTAAACCAAACAGGGTCTCTGTCTCATATTTTTCTTTGTTTTTGCTTTTTACAACCCTTTAAGAGGTAGAAACAATTCTTTGGGCCTGTACAAAAATAGTTTGAAGTCTGGACTTCCACTGTCCAATATATGTGGCCATTACCACATTCGGCTGTTTAATTAATGAAATTAAATATTCATTTTCTCATTGTATTTCAGGTGCTCAGTGGCCATACATAGCTAGTGGAATACCGATTTAGACAGTCCATATGTAGAACATATGTCATTACAGTAAGTTCTGTTGGTTGGTGCCGCTCTAGCTATTAAGTAACCCTTGGTTGGACAGAACTGCTAGCTAGTTCTCTAGTATGGCATTGAAGGAGCTTGCAGCTATTCTTTTACTTTAATTCCAGAGTTTCTGTAATTTATGTTATTTGTGCCCCTTTTAGTCATAAATATCCTCAAGGATTACTCTTGATCACACACGTGAATGCATATACTTACAGATTAGCCTGATTGTACGTAGAGTATGGCAGGAGATATTAGCAACAACTAAAACTAGAGAATTATCCTCTCTGGAAATTTCATAAGGAACCTTAGTTTGCCTTTTCATTAGCCGAGTACTTATTTTTGTTTTTAATTGCCTCTTTTGGCTCTTATGTTTTAAAGCTAGGAAGCAAACCTCACCAAAAAAAAAAAAAAATCAAGAAAATCGTTTCTACATGTTTCAGCTGTAGCATTTATACATTTGGATGAATTCTTCTCTCAAGATTCCCAAAATATGCTAGAATTTCTGGCTTGCCAGGAAGGGATTTTTGTTTTTCTATTGCATGTATCCCACAGACCTTGTGTTTAATGGTAACCTTGCCATACCTGATTAAATGAAATTTAGTCTTAAATATGACCTTGTAACAGTTAAGGCCTGAGTTGCATGATGAATTTGTCTAATTTTGCCCTAGTAAAAGGAAGGACAGATTCTTCACAGTTCTATGCAAATAACTACATTGCCATGAAAGGTGAGGAGACTCACTAAAAGTGGACTAAGTTTCCCTTTTGATTTGACACAGTTACTAAATGTTCGCAATTTAAGAAATTCCGAGTACCCCAAAGAAAGGAATAGTTTTAGCATCCTTATAAGGTGAAAGAGAAATCTTTGTGATTGATTACCTGGTGACCTTTGCAAAACATCAAAGATAGTTTAGGTGTAGAAGACTTTCAGAGTGGTATACTACAAAGTAATAGAAAAGAACAAATTACTCAGACATTCAGTAACATGGATGAATCTCAGAAATATTATGTCACGTGAAAACAGTCTGACACAAAACAGTGCACGCTAATTCTAAATGAGTGACGTACTAGGCAAGGCAAGACTTAATTGTGTAATTATGGTGGGGGAAAAAATCAGACTAATTTAGAGCAGAACAACTGGAAAAAGACATTAAGTACAGACTGGGTATTAGGTGATGCTAAGGAATTATTGTTCATTTTGTTGGGTACAATAATGACATTGTGCTTATATTAAAAAGAAAACATGTAGTTTGTGCGTTTAAACTATGCTTGGCGTCTCTCACTTGGAAATTAGCCATGTATCCAAAGAATGTCCATTAGGGAACCATTTAGTGTTAGTCTAACCAGGGTCTTAAAGTTAAGTAAGGATATTGGAAATTATGCTTAAACTGACAAGTACTGAGCAACATATAACTTCTGATATATTTTTAAAAAGTTATAATTCAGTGTAGTTAAATGTGTACATTTTTCTTCTGCATAATCAGTCTTTTCATGAAAGGAAAACCTTAAAGTAAAAAAAAAAAAATCTTATGCATGCATTGTACTCTGCACTGGTAAAATCAGAGAAAGGGACATCTGTTTTTAAGTTAGCATTAAAATGATCAAATGAGATAGATTTGTATAAGGATTTTTTTAGCCATGCTGTGTGACCTGGATTATCTTAGTTTTCTTCCAGGGACTGAACCCAGGCCACGGCAGTAAAAGCGCTGAGTCCTAATCACTGGACCACCAGGGTTTGCTTTTCTTACATGAATTTATATTCTAAAAACAAGTGCCTTTGGAGTTTCAGCTTTTGTGCCTTTTAGGTTGTTTTTGTCATTAAGAAGTTAACTCATTATAAATTCAGATGTTTAGTTTCTTTATTTTCTAGGAGTAACATAGATTTATGTGAAAGCTTGTTGTTCTCTATAAACCAACTTGAATAGAAGTTCTTTAGGAAACTTTATTATCTACTTTATTAATAACCCCTGGAAATAGGAATATATTTCACATTCACAGTATGAAGAAATAAATGCTTTTTCCCGTTTAGAGACACAGAAAACTTTTAGCTTTGGTTCCCTAATCTTGGCCACAGGTTGAAAAGTAATCCAAAACCACAAAACTGGTCCAGGTTTCATAAGGGCTGTTCTGTCAGTTGGGCTTCCCTTGCGGCTGAGCTGGTAAGGAATCCGCCTGCAATGCGGGAGGCCTGGGTTCGATCCCTGGGTTGGGAAGATGCCCTGGAGAAGGGAAAGGCTGCCCACTCCAGTATTCTGGCCTGGAGAATTCCATGGGCTGTATAGTCCTTGGGTCACAGTAGGCCTGAAACACATTCTTGCACACACAGAAGAGCAGAAACAGCTAAAACCAGATATTCCTGTAGTCTTTCAAGCCACAAAAAGTGGCTCCCTGTTGACAGGTTGCCGCAAGATCAGACTGTAAAATCAGATTCCTACAGACTAGATTCATGTGTGAAACTGAATAGGTGGAAATGCCCAGGGGATAGTCTGCAGCCTAACAGTATTAAAGGCTAGACATGGACATTTGGAGTTACTGCCAGAGAAGTTGGAGAAGGAAATGGCAACCCACTCCAGTGTTATTGCCTGGAGAATCCCAGGGACAGGGGAGCCTGGTGGGCTTCCGTCTGTGGGGTCACACAGAGTCGGACACGACTGAAGTGAGTTAGCAGCAGCAGCAGCAGCAGCCAGAGAAGTAAAAGTTATCTGTGGAACTTAAAGAGCCTGTTAGAGTATAATTGAGGGAGAGGACCAAGACAGAACCTTGTGGAATGTCTGCACTTAAGGTACAGTAGGGAAAGGCAGCAAAGGGTTTGGGGGGATAGGCAGAAAGATAGACTTCAGCTGTCATTCAGGAAAGTGGTTTCAGTTTGAATGGGGGCAGAATCCAGATTTCAAGGGGTTGACAGGGAATGGGGTTTGGGATACTTTTTCAAAAAGCATGAAGAAGAAAAGACAGAGTGGTTCTATGCATACGCAGTTGGGCTGAAGGAAGTGTTTTTTTTAGGATCAAGGAGACCCACGCTGGTTTGTAGACAGAGGAACATGGGTGGGTGGATGAAGGGGAGTGATGAATCAAGGTCTAAGAAAATGGCATGGCTTTGAAGGAGAAAAAAGGAGAAGGGTTTGTGAAAGGTAGTTTGTTTAGATGAAAGCGGAGAGGCAGGCAGTCAAAGGAATTCGTACATTCCCGGCTCATTTACTAAGAGTAAGGAGAGTGACAGAAATGACATTGGAGACTCAAAGAGCTTACTTGGTTAAGAGTGAAGATTAAATTGCTCAGGAGAACTGAAAGTTTTGGAAGCTGTAGGATTTCAGAGACTTACAGTTGTAATGGGGGTGAAGTCTAGGGTGAGTGTAGCTCCTCGTACTGTCCCCAGAAGTACACTCAAAGTGAGCATGCAGGTAAGTTCCTGCAGGGCAATTCAGGTGCTCCTCCTGAAGAAGAACTTATAGGCATTTCAGAAACAAGATTGAGAAGAAAGATGGAACGGAAAGCAAATGTTGGACATGCACTGGAAAAATGGTTAAAATGGTTATTTTAATTCTCTAGCAATATTATTAATGTTGCTGGTCAGATAGAGACCTGTTATCTTCAGTTCAGTTCAGTCGCTCAGTCTTGTCCAACTCTTCGCGACCCCATGGACTGCAGCACGCCAGGCCTCCCTGTCCATCACCAATTCGCAGAGCTTGATTAAATGCATGTCCATCGAGTCAGTGATGTCATCCAACCATCTCATCCTCTGTTGTCCCCTTCTCCTCCTGCCTTCAGTCTTTCCCAGCATCAGGGTCTTTTCCAGTGAGTTAGCTCTTTACATCAGGTGGCCAAAGTATTGGAGCTTCAGCTTCAGCATCAGTCCCTTCCAATGAATATTTAGGATTGATTTCCTTGCAGTCTGAGGGACTCTTGAGTCTTCTCCAACACCACAGTTCAAAAGCATCAGTTCTTCAGTGCTAAGCTTTCTTTATGGTCCAACTCTCACATCCATACATGACTACTGGAAAAACCATAGCTTTGACTAGATGGACCTTTGTCGGCAAGGAAATGTCTCTGCTTTTTAATACGCTGTCTAGGTTTGTCATAGCTTTTCTTTCAAGGAGCAAGTGTCTTTTAATTTCATGGCTGCCGTCACCATCTGCAATGATTTTGAAGCCCAAGAAAATAAAGTCTGTCACTGTTTCCATTATTTCCCCAATTATGTGCCATAAAGTGATGGGACTAGATGCCATGATCCTAGTTTTTTGAGTTGAGTTTTAAGGCAGTTTTTTCACTCTCCTCTTTCACTTTCATCAAGAGGCTCTTCATTTCCTCTTCGCTTTCTGCCATAAGAGTGGTGTCATCTGCATATCTGAGGTTATCAATGTTTCTCCCGGCAGTCTTCATTCCAGCTTGTGCTTCATCCAGCCTGACATTTTGCATGATGTACTCTGCATATAGCTAGAATAAGCAGGGTGACAATATACAGCCTTGACATACACCTTTCCCAATTTTGAACCAGTCCATTGTTCCATGTCCAGTTCTAAGTGTTGTTTCTTGAACGTAGGTAAAGTAGTATGATATTCCTATCTCTTTGAGAATTTTCCACAGTTTGTTGTGATGCACACATTCAGAAGCTTTAACTCTCTTGCTTTTTCAATGATCCAGCAGATCAATTTGATCTCTGGTTCCTCTGCCTTTTCTAAATCCACTTTGAACATCTGGAAGTTCTCGGTTAACATAGTGTTGAAGCCTCGATTGGAGAATTGTGAGTATTACTTTGCTAGCGTGTGACATGAGTACAGTTGTGTGGTAGTTTGAACGTTCTTTGACATTGACTTTCCTTGGGATTGGAATGAAAACTGACCTTTTCCAGTCCTGTGGCCACTGCTGAGTTTTCCAAATTTGCTGGCATACTGAGTGCAGCACTTTAACAGCATCGTCTTTTAGGATCTGAAATACCTCAGCTAGGAGAAGGCAATGGTACGCCACTCCAGTACTCTTGCCTAGAAAATCCCATGGATGGAGGAGCCTGGTAGGCTGCAGTCCGTGGGGTCGCTAAGGGTCGGACACGACTGAGCGACTTCACTTTCACTTTTCACTTTCACACATTGGAGAAGGAAATGGCAACCCACTCCAGTGTTCTTGCCTGGAGAATCCCAGGGATGGGGGAGCCTGGTGGGCTTCCGTCTATGGGGTCACACAGAGTTGGACACGACTGAAGCAACTTAGCAGCAGCAGCAGCAGAATTCCATCTAGCTTTGTTCGTAGTGATGCTTCCTAAGGCCCACTTGACTTTGGACTCCAGGATATCTGGCTTTAGATGAGTGATCACACTGTCGTGGTTATCTGGGTCATTAAGGTCTTTTCTTGTGTAGTCTTCTGTGTCTTGCCACCTTTTCTTAATACCTTCTGCTTCTGTTAGATCCTGTTAGATCCTTACCGTTTCTGTCCTTTACTGTGCCCATCTTTGCATGAAATGTTCCCTTGGTATCTGCTTTTCTTGAAGAGATCTCGTCTTTCCCATTATATTGTTTTCCTCTATTTCTTTGCATTGATCACTCAGGAAGGCTTTCTTATCTCTCCTTGCTATTTTTTGGAACTCTGCATTCAGATGGGTATAGCTTTCCTTTTCTTCTTTGCATTTAGCTTCTCTTCTTTTCTCAGCTATTTGTAAGGGCTCCTCAGACAACCATTTTGCCTCTTTGCATTTCTTTTTCTTGGGTTCTTGATCACTGCCTCCTGCAGTGTCACGAACGTCTGTCCACAGTTCTTCAGGCACTCTATCAGATCTAATCCCTTGAATCTATTTGTCACTTCCACTGTATAATCATAAGGGGTTTGATTTAGGTCATACCTGAGTGGTCTAGTGGTTTCCCCTGCTTTCTTCAGTTTAAGTCTGAATTTTGCAATAAGGTGTTTGTTATCTGAGCCACAGTCAGCTCCTGGTCTTGTGTTTGCTGACTGTATAGGGCTTCTCCATCTTTGAATGCAAAGAATATAATCAATCTGATTTTGATATTGACTATCTGGTGGTGTCCATGTGTAGAGTCATCTCTTGTGTTGTTGGAAGAAAGTGAAAGTCATTCAGTCGTGTCCAACTCTTTGTGACCCTATGGACTGCTATATAGTCCATGGAATTCTCCAGGCCAGAATGCTGAAATAGTTTGCCATTTCCTTCTCCAGTGGACCACGTTTCGTCAGAACGCTCCATCATGACCCATTACAGATTTGTAGGTATTTATATTAAATGTTTGTTTTCTGCATGGCGTTGTAATGCTTCTAATTTACATACATTCTGTAGGACTCATGTGTCAATGTCTAAAAATATTAATCTTCCTCCTTTCTTTTCTCTTAGAGATAACATACAGCACCATTTATGCAAGAGCATCCTGAGTTACAAGAAATCTTTAGAATCCTTAAGTGTACAGCCAAAGTAGAGAACTACTGATTGGAACGATTTTAGAGCTCTGCCTGCAGTATATTAAAGCTTCCTTGCCTGCGTAGTTTCGCCTTCCTCATTGATGTGTGGTTGACTTGTGTATCTTCTGTTATGTTGTGCCAGGGCACAGGTACACTCCTGGCACCTACCAGAGTGTGTCAGCTCTGCACTCATGATAGATGATCCCACATTGCTATGTTTTTCAACCATTGTGTCTGCCTTATTTTTGCACCTGTGCTGTCAATTAATTTGCTGTTGCGTGCTCTGCAGGTAGCACCCTATGCTGTTCCTTTTATACTTTTATTCAGCTGCTTCAAACCATATGTGATTTGGGAGACAAGCTGATAAAGTCCTTCAAGTGTGTGCCCATAATAAGAGATGGTAGCTGGTGAACAGTGGTGCCAAGAACCCTTTCCCCAGAGCACACATACTGTGCAGCAGCCACTTTGATCCTTTCTGTTTTTAGCTGTTGTGAGTAGCAGGGGTTGCCAGGAGCTTCTCCGATACATGAATGGTTACGATCAAGTTAAGAAGAACTGAACTTGTAGAAAGTAGAATAATAGAAATCCATTTTGCCATGTGCAAGGGAAGTTACTGTTGTGTATGTTACATACTCCCCCCCACCTTTTTTCCTTAAAAGCCTGAGTCATGTAAAACAGTATTAACACTACAGGATGGAAGAAAACAGTTTCTGACTAACACTGAAATGTTCACATGCCAAATACAGTCAAATGCAAATGATGACTGCTTGGATCCGCAGAATCTTTCTCATCAGTACGACTGATGGCCAAGCATGTAGAATGTAATAACACTGTATGCCTGTATACATTATTTCTCACTCCTGAACTGGAGTATAAAAATCAATTGTTGCTACTTAGTAATTTCCCAAGAGTAAATTATTTGTGAAAAAAGATTGAGTCTGAATCTCAAGGGATAATTACTCATTCCTCTTGGGAAACACAAACAGAAAGGAGTTTTGGGTAGGTGAAGCTATAACACTAGCTCCTAATACAGTTCTTCCTCAAGCCTATGCAGTCAGTCTTGCATTAATAGTTTTGGTTATTTGGGGATAATGTCAGACAGCTCTACTTGTATTGGCCATGTCTCTGCCAGTCTTCCTAGCGCTTACACAACTGGAGTTCTCCTGAGGCCCTCTATAATCTTGTCATACAGCATCAGAGCATGTTATACATCCACTTTTAATTTTTTTAAATAAAATTAGGAAGAAGGGAGGGTAATAAAATAATATTTGCACATGGGTAAAATAAATCAGATATTACTGAAAGTTTTTATGGTGAAGAATAGCAGTCCCTTTGTTTCTTCCCCATCCCCAACTTCCTAAAGGCATCGACTGTTTTTAGTTATTTGTTCTGATGTTTACCTAGTTATGAATAATATACTGCTATTTCTTATCAATATTGGACATTATTCACTTTCTTTAAGAAAAGTGATGAGGCAAAAACCAGATCCATTTGCTCAGTTGCTATGGTCTGAATATTTGTGTCTCCTTAGAATTAATGAATGTTGAAATTCTAATGCCCACTGTGATGGTATTAGGAGAGTAGGCTTTTGGCGGGTGATTGGGTCATGAGGACATGGATGAGATTAATATCCTTAGACAATAGGCCTGAGAGAGCTCCACTGCCCCTTCGCCGCATGAGGACACGCAGTCCACAGTCTGAAAGAGAGCCCTCGCCTGACCATGCTGGCACCCTGGTTTTGGACTTCCAGCCTCCTCCAGAACTGAGAGAAATAGATTTCCATAAGCCACCCAATCTGTGGTATTTGTTACAGCAGCTCAAACAGACTAAGACACCCAACTTTTTTTTTCTTTTTTTTCACTTAAAGCAAGCTTATATAATTATGATATATAAATACTGCTCGTTGCAAGGTTAAGTTCTATATATATTACATTATGTTTTCTTTCTGATTTAGCCTTTTTTCCTAGGATTTTTATCTGCCCCTTTCTCATCTACTTAGGAAATTTGCTCTAAGCGCATCTCTAATAGTTTATTCCTTTATATCAACTATTCTTTGAGTCTCTTTTTCCAGAACACCCCCTAGAGCCCTCTTCCCTCCTCCAGTCAGCTGGTTACTCGTCTTATCTGCTGCACGGCTATAATCTGTGGACTTCTATTCTACTCTTGGATGGAATTTACTAATTCCTTCATCTCCCATATTTTTGGTGGCCTTCATCTTAAAATAGTTTCTCAAGAAAAGAATCTGTGGGAGTAATTTTTCAGCCTGTAGCATGCTAGAAATGTTATTCTGCTTTATATTTGGTATGTAATGTGGACATTATAGATTGAAAATCATTTTTGCTTAGAGTTTTGAATGCATTGTTAACCTTTTCACCCTAATTTTCCAAAATTGCTATTGAGAATTTGGCATTCTGATTGTCATTCTCTTATGTGTGTCCTGTTCCCACCCTGCACCCAGGATTTTTCTCTAGTGAACCTTTAAAATCTCATCATGTTTGGATATTCTGTGGACCCTTTCAAAGTGGGATTTGGGTGCATTGGCTTCCAAAAAAGACTTAATGTAATTTTTTGACTAATTATGCCTAAGGTCTTCTATATTTTAGTTCAAGGAAATGATTTGTGTTATTTCTGTATTAAGTGTCACCCTGTCTTTTTGGGATGCCAGTTTTTCAGATTTAGGATATCCTTGCTAGACCTTTAAAGTTTCTTTTCTCTCATTATTTTCTGATACTTCTGGAGGGTTCTCTTCCACTTTGCCTTTCAGTTCTCCTATTGATTCTGTTAATATTTTGACCATTATACTCTTTTAAAAAAAGTTTTACTAGTTAATTGGGCTGCACTGGGCCTTCTTTGTGACACAAGCTCCGGAGCGTACAGGCCCGGTCGCTGCAGCGTGTGGGCTCTCCAATGGTGACACAGGTTTAGTCGCCCCTCAGCAGGTGGGGTCTTAGTTCCCCAGCCAGGGATCAAACCACGTCCCCTGCTTTGGAAAGTGGATTCTTAACCACTAGACGATCAGGAAAGTCCCTGGCCATCACTTTCTTAATTTGCTAATGCTCTTTTTCTGATTGTTTTTCTTTTTTTTAACATTTGATTCCTGTTTTGTGAATTCATTATCGTCTTACATCTGTTTGAAAGCACAAATTAAAATTTTGTTGGAGTTTTGTTTTCTACCCTGAGTTACCTACTTTCCCTCTAGTTTGTGTTCTACTTTATTGGTTTCTGTCTTCATATTTGCCAAACTTTCTTCTGACAGGGTTGTTGTGTTTTGTTTTTTTTTAATATTTCATATTAAATCGGAAAAGCCGATTGGAAGCTTTGTGTCTGGGCAGGATCTGTTGATCGGTGGCCTTTATTTTAGATCGAGTAGAGAATCAGCCCTTGTTTAAGAGGGTATTTGTTTTAGAAGTCTGTTATCTGGAGAAGAAACTTCTCTCCAGGTTGGCTCACTGTTGCTGAGTGGATGTAACCAATTTTTTCTTATCCAACAGCTGCATAGTAGTCTCAGCATATTTGACTCCTGTGAATTCAGCCTTACTTATGCTGAACAGGCAGCATCATTTACATATTAGCAGGCAGCAGGGAGCAACTCCAGTTCTGAGTAAGACTCCACCCTGCCACTCATAGTGATACAGTGATAAAACTTGGACAAAATGCACTGAGCAGCTACTTGAGAACTCTGAAAAGTAACAGCAGGCAGAGTGGGAAAGAAGACCAGGGTTCACAGTACAAGCAAACCAGTGGTGAGTTTACCAGTTTTACCCTCTGTTATGCCGCAGCCTGCACTCAGTACGGCCTAACCTGGAAGCGGAAATGGGCACTAGGGCACAAAAAGAGCACCAGGAGAAGCCCTCCACTTTTTTTTTTTTATTTTATTTTATTTTTTTACAGTTAAAAGTATTTTTATTAAAAAAGCAAAAATGCAAAGAAATGAACAGAGGAAAATTTATGCGTCGAACCTGGACTGGTCACTTACGATAATATACATGCTACAATTCCATTCTCCCCAATCATTCCACCTACACCCTCTCCCACAGAGTCCCAAAGACTGTTCTAAATGCCTATGTCTCTTTTGCAGTCTCTTATACAGGGTTCAGGTTACCATTTTTCTAAATTCCATATATATGCGTTAATATACAGTATTGATGTTCTTCTTTCTGGCTTACTTCACTCTGTATAATTGGCTCCAATTTCATCCACCTCATTAAAACTGATTCAAATGCATTCTTTTTGATGGCTGAGAAATACTCCATTGTGTATATGTACCAAAGCTTTCTTATCCATTCATCTGCAGATGGACATCTAGGTTGCTTCCATGTCCTGGCTATTATAAACAGTGCTGCAATGAACATTGGAGTACATGTGTCTCTTTCAATTCTGGTTTCCTCGGTGTGTATGCCCAGGAGTGCAATCGCTGGATCATATGGCAGTTCTATTTCCAGTTTTCTGAGGAATCTCCACACTGTTCTCCATAGTGGCTGTACTAGTTTGCATTCCCACCGACAGTGTAAGAGGGTTCCCTTCTCTCCACACCCTCTCCAGCATTTATTGCATGTAGACTTTTGGATAGCAGCCATTCTGACTGGTGTGAAATGGTATCTCATTGTGGTTTTGATTTGCATTTCTCTGATGATGAGGGATGTTGAGCATTTTTTCATGTGTTTGTTAGCCATCTTTATGTCTTCTTTGGAGAAATGTCTGTTTAGTTCTTTGGCCCATTTTTTGATTGGGTCACTTAGTTTTCTGGAATTAAGCTGCAGGAGCTGCTTGTATAATTTGGAGATTAATCCTTTATCAGTTGCTTCATTTGCTATTATTTTCTCCCATTCTGAAGGCTGTCTTTTCACCTTGCTTAGAGTTTCCTTTGCTGTGCAGAAGCTTTTGATTTTAATTAGGTCCCATTTGTTTATTTTTGCTTTTATTTCCAATATTCTGGGAGGTGGGTCTTGGAGGATCCTGCTGTGATTTATGTCGGAGAGTGTTTTGCCTACGTTCTCCTCTAGGAGTTTTATAGTATCTGGTCTTACATTTAGCTCTCTAATCCATTTTGAGTTTATTTTGGTGTATGGTGTTAGGAAGTGTTCTAGTTTCATTCTTTTACAAGTGGCTGACCAGTTTTCCCAGCACCACTTGTTAAAGAGACTGTCTTTTCTCCATTTTATATTCTTGCCTCCTTTGTCGAAGATAAGGTGTCCATAGGAGCGTGGGTTTATCTCTGGGCTTTCTATTTTGTTCCATTGATCTATATTTCTGTCTTTATGCCAGTACCATACTGTCTTGATGACTGTGGCTTTGTAATAGAGCCTGAAGTCTGGCAGGTTAATTCCCCCAGTTCCATTCTTCTTCCTCAAAATTGCTTTAGCTATTCGAGGTTTTTTGTATTTCCATACGAATTGTGAGATTATTTGTTCTAGTTCTGTGAAAAATATTGTTGGTAGCTTGATAGGGATTGCATTGAATGTATAAATTACTTTGGGTAGTATACTCATTTTTACAATATTTATTCTTCCAATCCACGAACACGGTATATTTCTGCATCTATTAGTGTCCTTTTTGATTACTTTCACTAGTGTTTTATAGTTTTCTATGTACAAGTCTTTTGTTTCCTTAGGTAGATATATTCCTAAGTATTTAATTGTTTTCGTTGCAACAGTGAATGGAATAGTTTCCTTAATTTCTCTTTCTATTTTCTCATTATTAGTGTATAGGAATGCAAGGGATTTCTGTGTGTTGATTTTATATCCTGCAACTTTACTGTAATCATTGATTAGCTCTAGTAGTTTTCTGGTAGAGTCTTTAGGGTTTTCTGTGTAGAGGATCATGTCATCAGCGAACAGTGAAAGCTTTACTTCTTCTTTTCCAATTTGTATTCCTTTTATGTCTTTTTCTGCTCTGATTGCTGTGGCCAAAACTTCCAGAACTATGTTGAATAGTAGTGGTGAGAGTGGGCACCCTTGTCTTGTTCCTGACTTTAGGGGAAATGCTTTCAGTTTTTCACCATTGAGGATAATGTTTGCTGTGGGTTTGTCATATATAGCTTTTATTATGTTGAGGTATGTCCCTTCAATTCCCACTTTCTGGAGGGTTTTTATCAAAAATGGATGTTGAATTTTGTCGAAGGCTTTCTCTGCATCTATTGAGATAATCATATGATTTTTATTTTTCAGTTTGTTAATGTGGTGTATTACGTTGATTGATTTGCGGATATTGAAGAATCCTTGCATTCCTGGGATAAAGCCCACTCGGTCATGATGTATGATCTTCTTAATGTGTTGTTGGATTCTGATTGCTAGAATTTTGTTAAGGATTTTTGCATCTATGTTCATCAGTGATATTGGCCTATAGTTTTCTTTTTTTGTGGGGTCTTTACCAGGTTTTGGGATTAGGGTGATGGTGGCCTCATAGAATGAGTTTGGAAGTTTCCCTTCCTCAGCTATTTTCTGGAAGAGTTTGAGTAGAATAGGTGTTAGCTCTTCTCTAAATTTTTGGTAGAATTCAGCTGTGAAGCCGTCTGGACCTGGGCTTTTGTTTGCTGGGAGATTTTTGATTACAGTTTCAATTTCCGTGCTTGTGATGGGTTTGTTCAGATTTTCTATTTCTTCCTGGTTCAGTTTTGGAAAGTTGTACTTTTCTAGGAATTTGTCCATTTCTTCCAGGTTATTCATTTTATTGCCATATAATTGCTGATAGTATTCTCTAATAATCCTTTGTATTTCTGTGTTGTCAGTTGTGATCTCTCCATTTTCATTTCTAATTTTATTGATTTGGTTCTTCTCCCTTTGTTTCTTGATGAGTCTGGCTAGTGGTTTGTCAATTTTATTCACCTTCTCAAAGAACCAGCTTTTGGCTTTGTTGATTTTTGCTATGGTCTCTTTTGTTTCTTTTGCATTTATCTCTGCCCTAATTTTTATGATTTCTTTCCTTTTACTGACCCTGGGCTTCTTCATTTCTTCCTTTTCTAGTTGCTTTAGATGTAGAGTTAGGTTATTTAGTTGACTTTTTTCTTGTTTCTTGAGGTGTGCCTGTATTGCTATGAACTTCCCCCTTAGCACTGCTTTTACAGTGTCCCAGAGGTTTTGGGTTGTTGTGTTTTCATTTTCATTAGTTTCTATGCATATTTTGATGTCTCTTTTGATTTCTTCTATGATTTGTTCATTATTCAGCAGCGTGTTGTTCAGTCTCCATATGTTGGCACTTTTAATAGTTATTCTCCTGTAATTGAGATCTAATCTTACTGCATTGTGGTCAGAAAAGATGCTTGGAATGATTTCAATTTTTTTGAATTTACCTAGGCTAGATTTATGTCCCAGGATGTGATCTATCCTGGAAAAGGTTCCGTGTGCGCTTGAGAAAAAGGTGAAATTCATTGTTTTGGGGTGAAATGTCCTATAGATATCTATTAGGTCTAACTGTTCTATTGTATCATTTAAAGATTGTGTTTCCTTGTTAATTTTCTGTTTAGTTGATCTATCCATAGATGTAAGTGGGGTGTTAAAATCTCCCACTATTATTGTGTTATTGTTAATTTCCCCTTTCATACTTGTTAGTAATTGTCTTACATATTGCGGTGCTCCTATGTTAGGTGCATAAATATTTATAATTGTTATATCTTCTTCTTGGATTGATCCTTTGATCATTATGTAGTTTCCTTCTTTGTCTCGTTTCACAGCCTTTGTTTTAAAGTCTATTTTATCTGATATGAGTATTGCTACTCCTGCTTTCTTTTGGTCTCTATTTGCATGGACTATCTTTTTCCAGCCCTTCACTTTCAGTCTGTATGCATCCCTCGTTTTGAGGTGGGTCTCTTGCAGACAACATATATGGGGGTCTTGTTTTTGTATCCATTCAGCCAGCCTTTGTCTTTTGGTTGGGGCATTCAACCCATTTACGTTTAAGGTAATTATTGAAAAGTACGATCCCGTAGCCATTTTCTTTATTGCTTTGGGTTCAAGTTTATACACTCTTTCTGTGATTCCTGTCTATAGAAGATCCTTTAGCATTTGTTGGAGAGCTGGTTTGGTGATGCTGAATTCCCTCAGCTTTTGCTTGTCTGTAAAGCTTTTGATTTCTCCTTCATATTTGAATGAGATCCTTGCTGGGTATAGTAATCTGGGCTGTAGGTTATTTTCTTTCATCACTTTAAGTATATCTTGCCACTCCCTTCTGGCCTGAAGAGTTTCTGTTGAAAGATCAGCTGTTATCCTTATGGGAATCCCCTTGAGTGTTATTTGCTGCTTTTCCCTTGCTGCTTTTAATATTTGTTCTTTGTGTTTGATCTTTGTTAATTTGATTAATATGTGTCTTGGAGTATTTCGCCTTGGGTTTATCCTGTTGGGGACTCTCTGGATTTCTTGGACTTGGGTGATTATTTCTTTCCCTATTTTAGGGAAGTTTTCAACTATTATCTCCTCAAGTATTCTCTCATGGTCTTTCTTTTTGTCTTCTTCTTCTGGGACTCCTATGATTCGAATGTTGGAGCGTTTAACGTTGTCCCAGAGGTCTCTAATATTGTCCTCATTTCTTTTAATTCGTTTTTCTTTTTTCCTCTCTGTTTCATTTATTTCTACAATTCTATCTTCTAGTTCGCTTATCCTGTCTTCTGCCTCTGTTATTCTACTGTTTGTTCCCTCCAGAGTGTTTCTGATCTCATCTATTGCATTATTCATTGTATATTGACTCTTTTTTATTTCTTCTAAGTCCTTATTAAATCTTTCTTCCATCTTCTCAATCCTTTTCTCCAGGTTATTTATCTGTAACTCCATTTTACTTTCAAGATTTTGAATCATTTTCACCATCAAAATTCGAAATTCTTTATCAGGTAGATTCCCTATATCTTTTTCTTTTGTTTGTGTTGGTGGGCAATTATCTTGTTCCTTTACTTGCTGGGTATTTCTCCGCCTCTTCATCTTGCTTATATTGCTTTGCTTGGGGTGTCCTTTCCCTCTTCTTGCAGTTTGTGGAGTTCTCTTTATTATGTAGTTTCTTCGCTGTGTGTGGGGTTGGACAGGTGACTTGTCCGGGTTCCCTGGTTAGGGAAGCATGTGTCAGTGTTCTGGTAGGTGGAGCTGGATTTCTTCTCTTTCCTTTAGAAGACAATGGGCTGCTTTTCTGGGAGCCTGATGTCCTCTGCCAGTATTCAGAAGTGGTTTTGTGGACTTTACTCCACGTTCAAATGTTCTTTTGATGAATTTGTGGGGAAGAAAGTGGTCTCGCCGTCTTGTTCCTTCCTCCCCAGAACACTGGATTCCTATATTCCACCTGGTCGTGGAGTATCCCTTCCCAGCCGCTCCAGCAAGGCGCAGCCGCTGTACCCTACCTTGGATGAGGGGTATCTCCTCAAGGCCGCCCCTCCTGCTTTGAATGTGGATCAGCTCCTCTCGGCCCTCCGGTGCCCAAGCAGCCACCACCTCCTGGACGTGGTATAGCTCCTCTCGGCCACCGCCCCAACCCTGGGCGCGGGGCAGCTCCTCTCAGCCACGATTCTGCACGTGGTCGGTTGCGCCGGGAGCCGGGCGTCTCTCGCGTCTGTGCCGCCGGGAGCCGGGCGTCTCTCGCGTCTGCGCCGCCGGGAGCCGGGCGTCTCTCCGGAAGGAGTGTTTTAATCAAGCCCTCCACTTTTGACTCAAGGGACAGAAAATGGAGTATCTATGATAGAATGTGAAGATCTGTTTTTGTTTTTCTTCATTCCATTGGATACCAGGTTCTGAACAGCCATGATGGTGGCAGTAGCTTGCAGAAGCCAAAATTCTGAGGGAGGAGAACCTTCCCCTCTGATTGGTGGGGCTGTCGTCCTGAGAGGATAGGGCCAATCTTGTTGCTTTCTCTCCCTCTCTGTCCTTTGGCTGGACCCAGGCACAGTTGCAGAAGTGCAGCAAAATGGGGTAACCAAAGCCCCAGCTTTCTGACTGGAAGACTGAAAAGAGTAGCCCAGGGAACCAGAAAGCACTAGAAAGATGGCAGAGAGGGAGGAGCTCAGAAAAATGACTCCCCTAATAGTTGTTTTTGATCACCCAGGCTCATCCCCAAGCTACACACATGCATGGATCTACTCCTTGTCAGCACAACAAAGACTTTCGAGTACTGAACTAATAGGAAAACCACCAGCCAGGTCCCAGATTGGACACTGGGTACCACACCTGTGGGACTGATACAAATAGCACTGCAAAGGCTTTATAACATGAACTGATGTTGGAACCACAGCTCACAGAAGACTGGGTACATCTTGCAACCTGAATCTAACTAGATTGAATACCTGCTAGAACAGAAGTGCTGACTTTCATCACAGATTTATTTAAGTGAGCCAGAACTCAGTATTGAAAATGGAATACAATACAAAATTACTTGGCATATGAAGAACCACGAAAATGTCAACTCTCATGAGAAAAGCAGAGAAGGAAATGGCAGCCCACTCCAGTACTCTTGCCTGGAAAATTCCATGGATGGAGGAGCCTGGTAGGCTGCAGTCCATGGGGTCACAAAGAGTTGGACATGACTGAGCAACTTCACTTTCACTTTTCACTTTCATGCATTGGAGAAGGAAATGGCAACCCACTCCAGTGTTCTTGCCTGGAGAATCTTAGGGACAAGGAAGCCTGGTGGGCTGCCATCTGTGGGGTCGCACAGAGTCGGACACGACTGAAGCGACTTAGCAGCAGCAGCAGCATGAAAAAAGACAGAGGACATCAGTGCCACAACAACACAGGTGTTGAAAGTATCTAACAAAGAATTTAAAACATGTATTATAAAAGTGCTTCAACAGGCTAATCACAAGTACTCTTAAAGCTATTAGAAAAATAGAAAGTTTCAGCAAAGAAGTAGAAAACATAAAGAAGAAAGGTTAGAACTGAAAGCTGCAAGCACCTCTCTGGATGAACTTAGATTTTAAGTGGAGATGACAGAGGAGTTCAGTGAACTTTGAAATCTGAACAAGATGAGTTAGAAGACAAAGTGTGGTTCTAAAAAAAATATTTGGAGAAATAATAGCTGAAGACTTCCCAAATTTGGCAGAAGACGTAAACATAATGATTCAAGAAGTTGTGAATGCAAGCATAATAAACTCAAAAGAATTCCACACCCAGCCATGTCATAACCACACTGCTGAAAACTGAAAACATATTAAAAATCATAAAAGCATCGAGACAGAAAAGTTCAGGGAACAACTATAGTGAGTGATCAGAAACTATGGAGGCCAGAGAAGTAGCACAGTATTATTTAAGTGGTGAAAGAAAAGGACCAAAAATTCTCTGTTCAGTGAAATTAGTCTTTGAGAATGAAAGTAAAATAAAGCATGATAAAGCATTCTTGGCTGAGGAAAAAACTAAAGAGAAATCTTTGCCAGTAGCCTGCTACAAAAGAATTGCTAAAGGAAGCTTTTCAGACAGAAATGATAACATTGTATCTGGTAAATATAATAGATTACTGTCTCCTCTTGAGCTCTTTCAAGTGAGTCAGTGGTTGAAAGTGACATTTATGACATTGTCTGATAGGATTTCAGCTTTATACTTGTGTGATTTATGAGATAGCTATAGCATATGAGAGAAGGAGAACAGACCAAGGGTAAAGGAACCCATATAATGAGTTCCTATAGGAGTTATAGTTATGGAGGTGACAGAGTGATGGCATGGAGAAGTCAATGCCGTTAAAAGAAGATTTTGATTACTTACATTTTCCAAGAAAAGAGAGCATGCCTCCCCTTGCCAGGCCATTGGGTTTTTGGTTGTTATTGTTCAGTTGCTGAGCCATGTCTGACTCTTTGCAACTCCATGCAACTCCAACATACCAGGCTTCCCTGTCCTTCACTATCTCCTGGACTTTGCTCAAACTCATGTCCATTGAGTTGGTGATGCCATGAAACCGTCTCATCCTCTGTCGTCACCTTCTCCTCCTGCCTTCAGTCTTTCCCAGCATCAGGGATTTTTTCCTATTGAGTCAGCTCTTCACATCAGGTGGTCAAAGTATTGGAGCTTCAGCTTCAGCATCAGTCCTTCCACTGAATATTTGGGATTGATTTCCTTTAGGATTGACTAGTTTGATCTCCTTGCAGTCCAAGGACTGTCAAGAGTCTTCTCCAATACCACAGTTCGAAAGCATCAGTTTGTTGGCACTCAGCTTTTATGGTCCAACTCTCATATCCATACATGGCTAGTGGAAAAACCAAAGCTTTGGCTATATGGACCTTAGTCAACAAAATGATGTCTCTGCTTTTTAATACACTGTCTAGGTTTGTCATAGCTTTTCTTCCAAGGAGTAAATATCTTTTAATTTCATTACTGCAGTCACCATTCTCAGTGATTTTGAAACCGAAGAAAATCTGTCACTGTTTCCACTTTTTCCCCATCTATTTGCCATGAAATGATGGGACCGTATGCCATGATCTTTGTTTTTTTGAATGTTGAGTTTTAAGCCAGCCTTTTCCACCCTCATCAAGAAGCTCTTTAGTTCCCTTCAGTTCAGTTCAGTCGCTCAGTTGTGTCCGACTCTTTGCGACCCCATGAATCACAGTACACCAGGCCTCCTTGTTCATCACCAACTCCCGGAGTTCACTCAAACTCATGTCCATAGAGTTGGTGATGCCATCCAGCCATCTCATTCTCTGTCATCCCCTTCTCCTCCCACCCCCAATCCTTCCCAGCATCAGAGTCTTTTCCAGTGAGTCAACTCGTCGCAAGAGGTGGCCAAAGTATTGGAGGTTCAGTCTCAGCATCAGTTCTTCCAACGAACACCCAGGACTGATCTCCTTTAGAATGGACTGGTTGGATCTCCTTGCAGTCCAAGGGACTCTCAAGAGTCTTCTCCAGCACCATAGTTCAAAAGCATCAATTCTTCGGCGCTCAGCTTTCTTCACAGTCCAACTCTCACATCCATACATGACCAGTGGAAAAACCATAGCCTTGACTAGACGGACCTTTGTTGGCAAAGTAATGTCTCTGCTTTTTAATATACTATCTAGGATGGTCATAACTTTCCTTCCAAGGAGTAAGCGTCTTTTAATTTCATGGCTGCAATCAGCATCTGCAGTGATTTTGGAGCCCCAAAAAACAAAGTCTGACACTGTTTCCACTGTTTTTCCATCTATTTCCCATGAAGTGATGGGACCAGATGCCATGATCTTTGCTTTCTGAATGTTGAGCTTCAAGCCAACCTTTTCACTCTCCTCTTTCAGTTTCACTTTCTGCCATTAGAGTGGTATCGTGTATATCTGAGGTTGTTGATATTTCTCCTGGCAATCTTGATTCCAGCTTGTGAGCCATCCAGCCCAGCATTTTACATGGTGTACTCTGCATATAAGTTAAATAAGCAGAGTGACAATATACAGGAGACAGAATCCCAGGGGCCACAGCGGTAAAGAACCTGCCTGCCAATGTAGGAGATGCAGGTTTGATCCCTAGGTCGGAAAGATCTTCTGGAGAAGGAAATGGCAATCCACTTCTGTATTCTTTACTGGAAAGTCCCATGGACAGAGGATCCTGGCAGGCTGCGCTCATGGAGGCACAGAGTTGGGTAGAACTGAGCACACATGCAGAAGCAGGAGTAAGGGGAAAGACAAAGCAGGGCAGGGTGTAGCAGTTTCAGACTGGCTAGTTTGGATAACTCCTGCTGGCTTTGGGGCATCGGGGCTGTTCTTAGTTCTTTGGTACTTGGCCTTGGATTGTTAAAAGGCTTGGTATGTGAATTCAATAAGGAAAATGGGCCTGTGTATGTGAAAGGGAAGCTCTAAACTGGCTGCCCCCAGTTCCAAGGAATCAACTAACCCTGGCTGGAGGTGGGGGAATCTATCCCCATGTCTGAAAGGACTCCCAAGATGTCAAAACATATAAAGATCTAGGAAATAAAAAACACAATAGTATGGGTGGTAAGGCTTATACATTCTTCTTGAAATGGTAGAATATTGATTTTAAGTGGACTGAAAATTAAGTGTATATTATAGTTGATAGCATGACAGTTATAAAAACTACATAAAAAGACACAGTTAAAAGAATGCAGTAAATTAAATTGTAATACTAAAAAATATTTGTATAAGGCACAAGAAGTCCAGAGAGGGGGAAAGGAATTAAAAATAGAGAACAAGCTGAAAACAAACTAATGGTAGGCTTAAACCCAAACTTACCAATAATTTCATTAAAATAGTCTAAACACACCAATTCAAAAAGAGATTGTCAGAATGGATTTAAAAAACGACCAAATTATGTGGTGTCTTGAAGAAACTTGTTGCATTGCTATAGGTGAGTTAAAATTAAGAAGAAGGGAAAATATACTGTGTAAACATTAATCAAAAGAAAGCTGGAGTGGCACCACGCAGATAAAATATTCAGGCAAAATACCCTTCAGAGTGAAGAGTCAGTTCACTGAGAATACATAGCAATGCTAAATTTGTATATTCCTAATAATATAACTGCAAAATAAAGATGAAAAACTGGTAGAACTGAAAGGAGAAATTGACATATTCACAGTTATAGTTGGAGGCTTCAACATGTTTCTGTTAACAAATGATAGAACCATTAGACAGAAAATCAGCAAGAAAATAGGAGAACTCAACACCATTAACCAACAAGGTTCTAATCAGTGTTTATAGAACATTCTGCCCAGCAACAGCACAGTACACATTCTTTTCAAGGCCTATAGAATGTATATCAAGATAGACCTAACCTGGGCATAAACAACTAACAAATTTGAAAGAACCAAATCATATGGAATGTGTTCTCTGATCACAAAGGAATCAAATTAGAATAACAGAAAGATAATAAGAAAATATCCAGATACTTAGAAACTCAATAACAGACCTCTAAATATTGGATAATTTGAAGAGAAATTTTAAAATACATTGAACTGAAGAAAAAATGAAAATAATATGTATCAAAATTTGTGAGATGTAGCTAAAGTGAAAATCAGTCAGTCGTGTCCCACGCTTTCTCTGGCCATGGAATTCTCCAGCCCAGATTACTGGAGTGGGTAGCTGTTCCCTTCTCCGGAGGATCTTCCCAACCCAGGGACTGAATCCAGGTCTCCTGCATTTCAGGCAGATTCTGTACCTTCTGAGTCACCAGGGAAGCCCAAAGAGAAAGTCTGTTTCCACCCAGTTTCAAACTGGGGACCTTTTGCATGTGAGGCAAATGTGATAACCACTACACTGTGGAGACAAGGTCTATGTAGCTAAAGCAGTGATGAAAGAAATATAACACATAATTAGAAAAGAAGAAAAGTCTCAAATCAATAATCTTAACTTTCACCTCTAGGAACTGGAAAAAATGAGTAGAATAAACCCAAAGTAAGCAAATGGAATGAAATAAAGAGTGGAGATCAATGAAGTTGAAAATAATAGATAAACTTGATTAACAAACTTGTTCTTGGGAAAAAAAATCAATGAAACTGACAGACTTCAGCAACACCGAAGAAGACATAAATTACTAATACCAGAATATCAACTACAGTCCCTGCAAACATCAGAGATAAGGAAATCCTATAACTTTACACACATAAACTTGACAACTTAGATGATATCAGCCAATTCCTAAAAATGTATAAACTACCATAACTTACCCAATATGAAATAGATCATTTGAATAGACTTACAACTATTAGGGAAATTGAATTAATAATATAAAAATTCTCATAAAAGAAATTACTGGGCCCAAGTTGTAGCAGAGAAATCTGCAAGGTGTTTTTAAGAGTTAACATCAACTCTGTGTCATCTCGTGCAGAAAATACAAGGGGAGTAAAGACTATTCATTTGTAATCTGTATTTTCTCAGTGCCCAAACCAGACAAAGGTGGTGCAAAATAATAGCAAGTAGAATCCATCAGTCTATAAAAGAATTAAACATCATGACCCAGTGGTGATTATCCCAGGGATGCAAGGCTGGTTCAGTATTGAAAAATCAGTTAATGCAATCTATCATGCTAACAGGCTGAAAAAATAAATCAGGACATGATTACATCGGTGCATTTAGTAAAGCATTTAACAAGTTTCAACACTTCAGTTTCATGTTCATACTCACAGCCAAGTAGGAATATAGAATACTGTTATATCTACTACCAGGGGCAAGAATCCCTTAGGAGAAATGGAGTAGCCCACATAGGCAACAAGAGAGTCCAAAATGCAGTACTTGGGTGCAAATCTCAAAAGTGACAGAATAATCTCGGTTCATTTCCAAGACAAACCGTTCATCACAGTAATCCAAGTCTATTCCCCAACCACTAATGTCGAGGAAGCTGAAGTTGACTAGTTCTATAAATACCTACAAGACCTCCTAGAACTAATACTAAAAAAAGATGTCCTTTTCATGTCATAGGAAATTGGAATTCTAAAATAGGAAGTCAAGAGATACCAGGCCTTGGAGTACAAAATGTAGCAGGGCAAAAGCTAACAGTTTTGTCAAGAGAACACATTGGTTGTAGCAAAAACCCTTTCCCAGCAACACAGGAGATCCCTTTACAGATGACTTTACCATAATCAAATAGCCAATCCCGAAATCAGATTGATTTTGTTGTTTGTAGCCAAAGATGAAAAAGTTCTATACAGTCAGCTAAAACAAGACGTGGAGCTGACTCTGGCTCAGATCATCAGCTCCTTACTGCAAAATTCAGGCTTGCATTGAAGAAAGTGGGGGAAACTACAGCCATTCAGCCTAAAACAAACCCCTTGTGATTATACAGTAGTTGTTGTTCAGGTGCTAACAGTGTCTGACTTTTTGCGACCCCATGGACTGCAGCACACCAGGCTTCCCTGTCCTTCACTGTCTCCCTGAATTTGCTCAGACTCGTGTCCATTGAGTCGGTGCTGCCATCCAACCATCTCATCCTCTGTCACCCCCTTCTCCTCTCGCACTCAGTCTTTCCAGAATCAGGGTCTTTTCCAGTGAGTCGTCTCTTCGCATCAGGTGTCCACAGTATTGGAGCTTCAGCATCAGTCTTTCCCGTGAATATTCAGGGTTGATTTTCTTTGGGATTGACTGGTTTGGTCTCCTTACTGTCCAAGGGACTCGCAAGTCTTCTCCAGCACCACAATTCAAAAGCATCAGTCCTTTGGCACTCAACCTTCCTTACGGTCCAGCTCTCAAATCTGTACATGACTATGGGAAAAACCATAGCTTTGACTACACAGATCTTTGTTGGCAGAGTGATGTCTCTGCTTTTTAATACACTATCTAGGTTTGTCAGTCGTGTGCAACTATTTGCAATCCCATGGACTGTAGTTTACGAGGCTCCTCCGTCCATGGAATTTTCCAGGCAAGAGTAGTGGAATGGCTTGCCATTTCCTTCTCCAAGGGAACTTCCTGACCCGGGGATTGAACACCGGTCTCCCACATGGCAGGCAGATGCTTTACCCACTGAGCCACCAGGGAAGCCACCAGGTTTGTCATAGCTTTTCTTCCAAGGAACAAGCATCTGTTAATTTTGTGGCTGCAGTCACTGTCCGCAGTGATTTTGGAGCCCAAGAAAATGAAAGCTGTCACTGTTTTCTCTTTCCCCAGTCTGTTTGCCATGAAGCGATGGGACCAGATGACGACCTAGTGTTTTGAATGTTGAGTTTTAAGCCAGCTTTTGCACACTCATCTTTTACCTTCATCGAGAGGCTCTTTAGCTCCTCTTCTCTTGCTGCCAGTAATGTGCCAGCAATCTCTGTGTCTGAGGCTGCTGATCTTTCTCCCGGCAGTCTTGATTCCAGTGTGTGCTTCAGTCAGTCCTGCACTTCACATTCTGTACTCTGCACAGAAGTTAAGTAAGCAGGCTGACAATATACAGTCTTGATTACTCCTCTCGATTTTGAATAAAGTCATTGTTCCATGTCCAGTTCTAACTGTTGCTTTTTGACCTGCATACAGGTTTCTCAGGAGGCAGGTAAGGTGGTTTGGTATTCCCATCTCTTTCAGAATTTTCCAGTTTGTTGCAATCCACAGAGTCAAAGACTCTGTAGCGTAGTCAGTGAAGCAAAAGTAGATATTGTTTTGAACTTGGGAGTTTGATCTGCTTACCCTGCCTTTTCTATATCTAACTCGTACATCTGGAAGTTCTTGATTCGTGTATTGTTGAAGCCTAGCTTGAAGGATTTTGAGCATTACCTTTCTAGCATGTGAAATGAGCACAGTTGTGTGGTAGTTTGAGCATTCTTTGGCATTGCCCTTCTTTGGGATTTCAATGAAAGCTGACCTTTTCCAGTCCTGTGGCCACTGCTGAGTTTTCCAAATTTTTTGATATATTGAGTGCAGCACATTAGCAGCAGCATCTTTTAGGATTAGAAATAGCTCAGCTGGAATTCCATCATCTCCATGAGCTTTGTTCGTAGTGAGGCTTCCTAAGGCCCACTTCACTTCACATTCCAGGATGTCTGGCTCTAGGTGAGTGATCACACCATTGTGGTTATCTGGTTCATTAAGACCTTTTTTGTACAGTTTCTTCTGTGTATTCTTGCCACCTTTTCTTAATGTCTTTTGCTTCTCTCAGGTCCTTGCCATATTTCTGTCCTTTATTGTGCTGATCTTTGCATAAACTGTTTCCTGGGTATTTCCAGTTTTCTTGAAGAGATCTCTAGTCTTTCCCATTCTATTGTTTCCCTCTATTTCTTTGCTTTGCTCATGAAAGCCTTTTTTATCTCTTTTTGCTATTCTCTGGAACTCTGCTGCATTCAATTGGGTATATCTTTCCCTTTCTCCTTTGCCTTTCACTTTTCTTTTCTCAACTGTTTGTAAAGCCTCCTTAGAAAACCACTTGACCTTCTTGCATTTCTTTTACTTGGAGATGGTTTTAGTCACCACCTCCTATACAGTGGTACAAACCTCCATCCATAGTTCTTCAGCACTCTGTCTACCAGATCTAGTCCCTTGAATCTATTTGTTACCTCCACCGAATAATCATAAGGGATTTGATTTAGGTCATACCTGAATGGCCTAGTGGTTTTCCCTACTTCTTCAATTTGAGCCTAAATTTTGCAATAGGGAGCTGATAATCTGAGCCACAGTCAACTCCAGGTCTTGTTTTTGCTGACTGTATAGAGCTTCTCCATGTTTGGCTGCAAAGAATATAATCAGTCTGATTTTGGTATTGACCATCTGATGATGTCCATGTGTAGAGTCGTCTCTTATGTTATTAGAAGATGTTTGCTGTGACTGGTGCATTCTGTTGGCAAAACTGTTAGCCTTCGCCCTGCTTCATTTTGTAACTCCAAGGCTAAATTTGCCTGTTACTACAGGTATCTCTTGACTTCCTACTTTTGTATTCCAGTCCTCCATGATGAAAAGGACTTTTTTTTTTTTTTAATGGTGTTAGATCTAGGAGGTTTTGTAGGTCTCATAGAATTGTTCAACTTCAGCTTCCTTGGCATTACTGGGGGATAGACTTGGATTACTGTGATGTTGGATAGTTTGCATTGGAAATGAACTGAGATCATTCTGTTGTTTTTGAGACTGCATCCAGGAACTGCATTTTGGACTCTCTTCGTTGACTATAAAGGCTAGTCCATTTCTTCTAAGCTATTCTTGCCCACGGTAGTAGATATAATAGTTATCTGAATTTGCTCATTCCTGTCCATTTTAGTTCGCTTATTCGTAAAATGTTGATGTTCACTCTTGTCATAGTCTGTTTGACCACTTCCAGTTTACCTTGATTCGTGGACCTAACATTCCAGGTTCCTATGCGGTATTGTTCTTTACAACATCAAACTTTTACTTTCACCACCAAACACATCCACAACTGGGCACTGTCATAACTTTGGCTCAGCCTCTCAGTTGTTTTTGGAGCTGTTTGCTCACTCTTCCCCAGCAGCTTCATCCAGTAGCATATTGGACACCTACCAACCTGGGGAGTTCATCTTTCAGTGTCATATCTTTTTGCCTTTTCATACTGTTCATAGGGTTTTAAGGCAAGAATACTGAAGTGGTTGCCATTCCCTTCTCCAGTGGACCACGTTTTATCAAGCCCTGACTAGCAGGGACATGCCTTTCAGCTACTCCACGTAGCTAGATGGCATGCCTGGCACCCTGGTTGTCCCACTGCTGGTCCTTATTGAGTGTGTAAACCTTCACTGGGCGTTCGGTGTTGGTCAGCGTGCTGCCTAGGGGCCAAGGCAGAGGCCCTGCTGTAGTCGCTGGGAAGGGATCTGGAGAAGGCTGGAGCCGATGTTGGAGGACGCCCAGGAACAGAGGGCTCTCCGGCCCCACAACTGCTGCTGGCCGCCTCGGGCCAATATGCTCCCCAGGAGTGGAGGGCACCTCACCTCTTCACTGCCTCCTGCTGCTTTAGGACCAATCTGCTGCCCAGAAGCAGATGGCACCCTGGATTATACAGTGGAGGTGATGAATAGATTCGAGGGATTAGGTCTAGTAGACAGAGTGCCTAAGGAGCTAGACAGAGTGCCTGAGAACTATGGACGGAGGCTCGTAGCATTACAGGAGGTGATGACTAAAACTGTCCCCAAGAAAAAGAAGAGGTAGCAAGAAAACACAGAAAAACTATACAAGAAAGGTCTTAATGACTGGGATAACCACAGTGGTGTGGTCAGTCAGATAGAGCCAGGCCTTCTGGAGTGTGAAGTCAAGAGGGCCTTAGGAAGCATAATTACAAACAAAGCTAGTGGAGATAATGGAATTCCAGATGAGCTATTTCTAATCCTAAAGGATGATGCTGTTAAATTGCTGCACTCAACATGCCAGCAAATTTGGAAAACTCAGCAGTGACCACCGGACTGGAAAAGGTCAGTTTTTATTCCAATCCCAAAGAAGGGTAATGCCAAAGAATGTTCTAACTATTGTAGAGTTGCGCTCACTTTGCATGCTAGTAAGGTTATACTCAATCCTTCAAGCTAGGCTTCAACAGTACATGAACCAAGAACTTCCAGGTGTACAGGCTGGATTTAGAAAAGGCAGAGGAATCAGAGATCAAATTGCCAACATTCTCTGGATCATAGAGAAAGCAAGGGAATTGCAGAGTAACATCTGCTTCATTGACTTCACTAAAGTCTTTGACTCTGTGGATCACAACAAACTGGAAAATTCTGAAAGAGATGGAATACCAGATCACCTTACCTGCCTCCTTAGAAACTTGATGCAGGTCAAGAAGCAACAGTTAGAACCCTACATGGAACAACTGACTGGTTCCATATTGGGAAAGATGTCCAACAAGGCTGTAATTATTACCCTGCTTGTTTAACTTCTGTGCAGAGTGTATCACACGACATGCTGGGCTGGATGAACCGCAAGGTGGAGTCACTATTGCTGGGAGAAATATCAGCAACCTTGCGTATGCAGATGGTACTACTCTAATGGCAGAAAGTGAAGAAAAGCTAAAGTGCTTCCTGGTGAGGGCAAAAGAGGAGAGTGAAAAAACTGGCTTAAAACTCGGCATTCAGAAAAGTAAGATGGTACCATCTGGTCCCATCACTTAATGGCAAATAGATGGGGTGAAAAGTGCAAACAGTGACAGATTTTACTTTCTTAGGCTCCAAAATCACTGTGGATGGTGACTATAGCTATGGAATTAAAAGGCACTTGCTCATTGGAAGGAAAGCTATGACAAATGTAGACAGTGTTTTAAAAAGCAGGGACATCACTTTGCTGACACAGGTCCCTCTAGTCAAAGCTATGGTTTTTCCAGTAGTCGTATACGGATGTGAGAGTTGGAGCATCATAAAGAAGGCTGAGTGCCAAAGAATTGACGCTTTTGAACTGTGGTGTTGGAGACCCGACTCTTCAGAGTCCCTTGGACTACAAGATCAAACCAGTCAATCCTAAAGGAAATCAACCCTGAATTCTCATTGCAAGTTCTGATGCTGAAGCTCCATTACTTTGGCCACCTTCAAAGAGCTGACATTGGAAAGACCCTGATTATAGGAAAGATTGACGGCAAAAGGAGAAGAGGACGGCAGAGAATGAAATGGTTAGATGGCATCACCAGCTCAATGGACATGCAAACTGGGAGACAGTGAACGACAGGGAAGCCTGGTGTGCTGCAGTCCATGGGGTCAAAGAATGTCACGCAGAACATAGCAACTGAACAACGGTCCTTAATGTGATAAAGAATATGTACAAAATCTAACTGAGTGGTGAAAGACTGCATGTTTTCTTTATAGATTGTGATCAAAAGAAGCTCGCCATCTCTCACTCCTGCTCTTTGGCACAGTACTGAAAGTTCTAGCTAGTACAGCAAGGTGGGGAAGTAAAAGGCATATAGATGAGGGGAAAAAAATCTAAATGATGTAACTAACTGGAAAACCCCACAGAATATAGAAAACTCCTGGAATTAGAAATCGGACCAGCAGGGTCACAGGATATAGGGTCAACGTACAAAAATCAGTTGTACTTCTGTTTATGAGCAGTGAACACATAGGAACCAAAATTAAAATGCAGCACCATGTTCAGTTACTCAAAATTATGAAAAACTTGGGTGTAAACCTCACAAAACATGAATAGGACTTGTATGCTCAAAACTATGAAACAGTGCTGAAAGAAAGCAAAGATCTAGAGAAATGAAGAGACAGCATGTTCATGCAAGAGTCTGCAGAAGTAATTTATCCTCAAATCAAAGTGCAAATTTAGCATACTTGCTAAATAAGATTAAGTTAAAATTTGATATGAAAAGGCAAAGGAACTAGAATAGCTGAAAATAATTTTTAAAAGAAAAATGTGGGAGCAGTCACTATCCAATTTCAAGACATTGTATAATTATAGTAGTTGATACTGTGTGGTATTGGTGTGGTGTTGGTGAAGGGATAAATTCATAAGTTGATGGAACAGAATCAGGAACCCAGAAATAACCCCACACAAGTATGGCCAGCTGATATTTGATGAACACGCAAAAGCAACTTAATAGAGAAAAGATAGTCTTCTCAGGAAATGATGCTAGAGCAGCTAGATATCCACAACCAAAAACATGAACCTTGGCTTAAACCTTGAGTTTGATACTAAAATTAACTCAAAATGGATTCTAGATTGAAACGTAAAACTTTTAGATGCTAACACACAAGAAGTCTTTGGGACCTAAGGCTTGGTAAAGGAAAAAACCAATAAACGGACTTCATTAATATGAAAAATGTTTACCGTCACAAAAGATCCTGTTAAGAGGATGAAACACAAGCTATAGGAGAAAAAGTTGCCAGCCTCTTACTTCACAAAGTATTCATGTCTAGAATACACGAAGAACAAAGTTCAGTAGTAGAATCTACACAGTCCGTTTTTAGAAAGTGAACTAAAAGAAATGAGCAAACAGTTCACCCAAGAGGGACTATAGATGGTAAATAGAATATACAAAATGTTCAACATCACTTGCCATTAGGGAAATGGCAAAGACCATGATGAGATACACTGCACTCTTACTGGTTTGGTCTAGTTGCTAAGTTGTGTCTGACTCTTTGTGACCCCGTGGACTGTAGACTGTGAGGCTCCTCTGTCCATGGGATTCTGCAGGTGAGAATACTGGAGTGGGTTGCCATGCCCTCCTCAAGAGGATCTTCCCAATCCAGGGATCGAACCCGGGTCTCCTGTGTTGCAGTCAGATTCTTTACTAACTGAACTATGAGGGAAAAACTCTTACTAGAATTTCTAAAATAAAAGCTAGTGGCAATACCAAATTCTGGGAAGGATGCAGAGAAAGTGGGTCTTTTATACATTGCTAAAGGGAACATAAAATGGTTTAGTTATTCTGGAACATACTCTGGCAGTTCCTTGAAAAACTAAACATGTACTTAACATACCACCCAACAGTTACACTCCTGGGCATTTATTTCAGAGAAATGAAAATGTAGGTCCACATTAAAACCTGTACATGATTGTTGAGAGCGTCTTTATTTGTAATATCCCCAAACAGGAGCAACCAAAATGTCCCTCAATAGACAGATGATTAGAAAACTGGTTAAGAGACTTCCCTGGTGGGTCTGTTAGTTAAGAATCTGCCTTGCAATGCAGGGGAGGTCCACAGAGCAGCTAAGCCCTGCATATTGCAACTGGAGAGTCTGTGTGCTGCCTGAAGCAAAAGATCCCACATGACACGACGATCCCATGTCCCACAGCTGAGACCCGATGCAGCCAAATAAATAATCTATGTTGTAGAGTAGTACTCAGTGGAAACAAGAAATGAACTGGTGATACATGCACCAACTTGGATGGATTTTAAAGTTACGTTGAGTGAAAAAGCCAGTCTCAAAAGTCACATATGGTATAAGTCTGTTTATATAACATTCTCAAAATCACAGATTAGTGGTTGCCAAGGGTAGGGATAGTAGATGGAAGTGCAGTAAAGTGTGATTATAAAAGGGTAACATGAAGGAAATCTTTGTAGTGATAATTCTGTATCTTGATTGAGGTGGTGTTTTCAAGAATCTATACTTGTGAATTAAAAGACGCTTGCTCCTTGGAGGAAAAGCTGTGACAAACCTAGACAGTGTATTAAAAAGCAGAGACATTACTATGCTGACAAAGGTCCGTATAGTCAAAGCTATGGCTTTTCTAGTAGTCATGTATGGATATGAGAGTTGGACCTTTACGTAAAGAAGGCTAAGTGTCAAAGAATTGATGCTTTCGAACTGTGGTGTTGGAGAAGACTCTTGAGTGTCCCTTGGACTGCAAGAAGATCAAACCAGTCAATTCTAAAGGAAATCAATCTCAAATATTCATTGAAAAGACTGATGCTGAAGCTGAAGCTCCAGTACTTTGGCCACCTGATGTGAAGAGCTGACTCAGTAGGGGAAAAAACCCTGATGCTGGGAAAGATTGAAGGTGGGAGGAGAAGGTGACAACAGAAGATGAGATGGTTAAATGGCATCACCAACTCAATGGACATGAATTTGAGCAAACTCTGGGAGATAGTGAAGGACAGGGAAACCTGGCGTGCTGCAGTCTATGGGGTCGCAAAGAGTCAGACATGACTGAGTGACTGAACAACAATACTTGTGATGAAATGGCATAGAACTGTATGCACTCACTGTATAAACGTAAATGTCCTGGTTTTGATTTTGTTCTGCAATTATTAATGTGTATTATGTAATGGTTGGAGGAAACTGGGTAAAGAGTACACAGAACTTTTTATGTACTATCTTTACAACTTCCTTTGCAATTTCAAAATAAAGAACTTCAGACCACAGTCTACATGCAGCATAAGTTCAAACAAGTGATAGTAAAATGTTGCCCATTTGGAAATCTTAAAAAGATGCTCACATTAATATTTAACACTGCTTGTACATCTAGGGAAAAAGGACAGTTGATAACTGTATTTTGTGTTTAACACAATTACCATGGTACAAAAATCAGTTCAGTTCATTCACTCAGTCATGTCCGACTCTTTGCGACCCCATGGACTGCAGCACTCCAGGCCTCCCTTCCCATCACCAACTCCCAGAGTCCACCCAAACTCATGTCCATTGAGTCAGTGATGCCATCCAACCATCTCATCCTCTGTCGTCCCCTTCTCCTCCTGCTCTCAGTCTTTCCCAGCATCAGGGTCTTTTCCAAGGAGTCAGCTCTTCACATCAGGTGGCCAAAGTATCAGAGTTTCATCTTCAGCATCAATCCTTCCAATGAATATTCAGGACTGATCTCCTTTAGGATGGACTGGTTGGATCTCCTTGCAGTCCAAGGGACTCTCAAGAGTATTCTCCAACACCACAGTTCAAAAGTATCAATTCTTCAGCGCTCAGCTTTCTTTGTAGTCCAACTCTCACAAAAGTAGCTCTAATAAATTGTTCTTTTTTTTTTTTAAGACTCCTCTGTCCAGCATCAGTTATCTTTATTCTTTACTAACAAGCCCACAGATATTCCAGGTTTATCCAAAGGAACCTAAGGAAGTAAAGAACTCATGACTGAACATTATACTACTTGGGTCGAGCTTTCCCCCTTGTTGTTTTCCTTGTATTCCTTATGTTTCATCTCCTCATCAGGAATTTTGTATTCTAATTGTGTAAACATGGAATATGTACACATTTGTGTATAAATTATAATGGAAGTTATGTGGCCATTGTAATACATATACATATTAGGTGCAGGATTGTAAAGTCTCATAACTACATAGGTTGAACTTTTAAATAGCATCATTTTGGATAACACCATTCTAATTTTAGTTTAAAGTTTAGATTGGGTATCCCCAGGCTGTCTGTCCAGAAGGTTTCACTGATAATTTAAAGTAACAGTTTCTATTATTTGGAAAGCACTTATGACACCCTGTTGTTAGAACTTTACATTCATTATTTAATTGAATTTCTTCACAGCACCTCTGAAATTGCACTAGCCTCTCTCTCTCTCTCTCTCATAGCTGCAGAAACCGGGCTGAGAAGGGTTAGGTAACTTGAGCAAGGTCACCAGTTGTATGGCTGCAATTTGAGCCTGGGAACTGACTCCAGCGCCCAAGTTATTAACAACTATGTTCCACTGTGGGTATGAGGGCTCACATGTTTACTTGATTCACACTTCTGCCTCCAGTGGCAACCAAGTTGCTCAAGAACCCAGTTCCCTTTTGTACCTCGCACAGGCCTTTTTCAGTACCAGATTTCACAGAAACTATAGCTTTATATCTGAGAATGGTGGTACCATTCAGCATTCTCTGGTTCTTTATATTTAGATCTACATTTAAGTAGTCTGGTCATTCTTAGAAAACAGACATAAAATTACATAGGGTATATACATTGTTCCAGCCAACTAGAAAAATTTTTGTTGTTAAACTGATCTTGTTTTAAATTCCAGTGTGGAATGGGGAGACGACTCCTCTTATGACTAGGCCACTGTTAGGAATGATGATGTGTTGGATTAAAGATTTTTGTGATGGTTCAAAAAAAAAAAATAAATAAATGCCTTCAAAAATCAGTCTGTTTTATCTGGAAACAATAGTTGCAAAGAAAAAGCCAAGGTTTGTTTTAGAGTAAATCCTTTGACTTAACTCCTCTCTGAATTATGTCATAGTAGTAATAAATGACAACTAGTAGCACGCAAAGATGTTTATTCTTTATAGGACTAAATAAATCCAGTCTGGTCATTATCAACTGTGCAGCTAGGCAAACTCCTAAAGATTGCATTGCAAGATACACTATTGAAAATGTTACACATACCTGCCTTTTACGCTTAGATGCAGAGTTTTCAGTTCCTCTGAAGACAATTAAACAATTTATATCTTTTATTTTAAAAACATGGTATTTTTTTCAAAGATAATTAGCAGGCTTTTGACTTTTGTAAAGTTTGTGTTTCACATGTAACATAATATGTGCTGTAAAGTGCTTTTATAAATTGATCTAATTTCTTGTCTTCTCTTTACAGGAATATATTAAAGGAATCTGTGAACCTGAACTGGAAGAAAGAGAATGTTACCCCAAGGCCATGCACTGCATTTTTGTTGGGGCACAGAGCCTATTTCTGAAGAGCTTGATTCAGGACACCTGTGCTGATCTCTGCATTCTCGACATCGGTCTCCTTGGCATCAGAGGAAGTGCCGAAGCTGTGGTCATGGCTCGGAGTCACATTCAGCAGTTTGTAAAGCTCTTTGAGAATAATGAGAACCTACCCAACAGCCAGAAAGAATCAGAGGTAAAAAGGGAATTTAAACAATTTGTTGAAGCTCGCGCAGACAGTTACACAATGGATTTGTTAATTTTACCCACTTCCTTGAAAAAAGAACTCTTGGCACTCACCCAAGGTGAGGAGAATCTATTTGAAACAGGAGATGATGATGTTATTGAAATTAGAGATTCTACACAAGCAGAGTTTACACAGAATGCTGCCACAGGGCTGACTACTTCCAGAGATGAAATTGTTTTGCAGGAAGATGCAAGAAATAAAGCGGGGACTCCCGTTTCTGAGCTTACAAAACAAATGGACACAGTCTTTTCTAGTTCACAAGATGTACTTTTTGTTCCAATAAATGGTGTAACCCCAGATGAAGAGGCACTTTCCAAAGACAGAGTTTGTCACAAGAGGAGGTTTTCTGATTCTGAAGAAAGGCATACCAAGAAACAGTTTTCTTTGGAAAATGTTCAAGAGGGAGAGCTTCTACATGATGGTAAGACAGTAGCTGGAAATGTAATCATTGATGTCTCTGATTCTTCTACTGAGGCCGAAAATTTAAGTCCAGAGGTAAAAGACACTACTGAGGAAATGGAATACAACATTCTCGTGAATTTTTTTAAAACCATGGGCTATTCCCAAGAAATTGTTGAAAAGGTCATTAGGGAGTATGGACCATCTACTGAACCATTACTACTCTTGGAGGAAATTGAAAAAGAAAATAAGAGATTCCAAGGAGACAGAGAATTTTCGCCTGGTACTGTGTATCCAGAGACCAACAGAACCAAAAATAAAGGTGTTTGTAGCAGCATAAATGAGCTTACAGCAGATTCCACTCCAAAGAAAACACAAACTCACACACAGCAAAATATGGTGGAAAATTTTTCTCAGTTACCATTCAGAGTTGAATCAAAACCATGTACCTCAAATTGCAAAATTAATACTTTCAGAACAGTGCCAACAGAACAGAAACAAGAAGTCTGGAGTTCAAATCAGAGCTACATTTGTAACATAGACCTTGAAACCGATGGCCTTTTGCCCTCTGTTGTCCCTTCAAGTCCCAAAGAAGTTGTCAGTTTTGTTTCAAGAGGAGCTTCAAGTCACCAGCCCAGAATTCCAGTTTTTCCTGAAAATGGTTTGCAGCAGCAAGCAGAACCTTTGCTTCCAAACAGTATGAAGTCTGCCTGTGAAAACCGCTCAAGGTGTTGTGGCTCTCCTCAGTCTAAGCCCGGCTGTCCACCCCTTTCTCCACCAATGCCGCTCTCCCAGCTGCTACCTTCAGTTACTGATGCTAGGTTGGCGGGACCTTCTGAGCACGTTGATTGCTCAGTTACAGGGGTTCAAAGATTTCGAGATACTCTGAAAGTGCCCTACAAGCTGGAATTAAAAAATGAACCAGGGAGGACGGATTTGAAGCACATTGTTATAGATGGAAGCAATGTTGCGATTACGTAAGTCCACTCTCTTCAAATTGTAGCTTTCAGTAGGGCTCTTAGCCATGTCTCAGATTGCAGTGTTTATAGGATCTATCCTGTGTGTAGTTGACCCCATTCTCTGGCATTGTAGACTTCTTTCTTCACTCTGCTGAACCTATATTTCTGAGGACAGGGAATGATAGAAAACTTGGCTTTCACATTGCATTTCCCAGTGATAAGTAGTGTAGAGACTTAAATCCTCAGATTCTTAATGCTATCTTAACACCACTGGATTCTGAATACAAGGATGAAGCTTAAGACAAAAATGAGATTTCTTTTTCTTTTTCTGTACAACATGCCAGGTCTTTACCCTGGAATGTGCAGTGATAATAGGCGTGATGTACTTCTGTTATACTTTCATTGATAAGAGTGACAGCAGTTTCCTTTCAAAGGAATTCTTCAGTTTGAGTTTCTTTATGGGCCTCTGCTCTTACTGAAAGTTTGTATAGTAAGAGAAGTTAAATGATTGTTTCTATTTAGCCTGTCTCAGAACTTTAAGGGGCAGTTTGATATAAGGAGAGTGTAGGGGTCAGAGTCTCCGCCCACTGGGAACCAGCTATTTGACCTCAGCTGGGTTTCAGCCTGCTTTGTTTCACTTGCTACAACCTTTTGCCCTGAGCTAAAGGACTTCTTTATCATGCTATTTCAACAACTGCTAGGTAAAATCTCTCTCTGGTTTTCAAAACCAGTCACTCCACTGATTTTGAAGATGTCTTCAGTTCACTTCAGTTCAGTCGCTAAATCGTGTCTGACTCTTTGCGACCCCATGAACCGCAGCATGCCAGGCCTCCCTGTCCATCACCAGCTCCCTGAGCTTATTCAAGCTCATGTCCATTGAGTCGGTGATGCCATCCAACCATCTCATCCTCTGTCGTCCCCTTCTCCTCTTGCCTTCAATCTCTCCCAGCATCAGGGTCTTTTCAGATGAGTCAGCTCTTCACATATGGTGGCCAAAGTATTGGAATTTCAGCTTCAACATCAGTCTTTCCAATGAATACTCAGGACTGATCTCCTTTAGGATGGACTGGTTGGATCTCCTTGCAGTCCAAGGGATTGGCATTTTAAGTAGCTGCAATTCAAGAAAAGGGGCACCTGGACATGGAATGAAGGAGAAGTTGAAATACAGTTGGCCCTCTAATGCTGTGGGGTTGGGGGCTGTTGCCCCTCTGCATGGTCAGAATTAACTTTATTGTCAGCCCTCCATAAAGCTGTTCTGTATCTTACAGTACTAAAGTATTTACTATTGAAAAAGGTCCATGTTTAAGTGGACCCTGTGTTCAAACTTGTGTTGTTTAAGGGTCATATGTACTTTCCTGAATTGCTGCATGCTTATATGACCTCTTTCCTAGGAATTCTAAAACATCAATTAATCCCCTGATTTTTCAGGAATACTTGATAAAATTGAAAAATGAATTGAAAACTATTATTAAATTATGCATTTATTACATATTTGTTATTTTTTGTTATAATTTTCAGAGATATTCACAAGAAGATAATATGATGAATTCCATCCATGTTGGGATTCACATTCGAGATTCCATTCATTTGAGATTCACATGTACCCATCACCTGACTTCAATAATTACCAACTCATGGCCTGTCTTGTTTCGTCATTTCAGACTTTGTTTCATCTGCACCCCACCTGCTGCTTTTCACCCATTTTGAAGGAATTTTCAGATTCTCATTTCCATCGATAAATATTTTAATATTTTAGTACCTATTTTTTAAATATAAAGATTCTTTTGATTTTTATTTTTTGAATGGTGCTGTTCTTTGCTGTCAAAAATAAGAAAAGAAAATGCCAGCATTTCACATGTAAAAGTGAATATTGGCAGTAAAAATATGTAATATGGTTGTCTTCATTTCCAAATAATGCTGTTTATTGTCATTTCACTTTGTTTTTTGGCAGTTCTTTTGGGGAAAACCCAGCAAATGGCCCACAACTGTATGGCATTATCTAAGTAAAAATGTAAAGTGCAATTTCAATTACTCACAGTCCAAGCCCCACAGCAGTTCCTCATTGTTACAATTTCTTGAGCCTAATGATGATATAAAATTTAGGTCACGATTATGAGTAATATTAATCCTTTTTCATTTTTCTGTATGTGGAGAGATTTCCCAACTTGGTGTTCAAAGACTAAGAAATGCAAATTAAGATAGAATGAGCAGTGATAATGATGCTTTTAGAAAGCCTTTTGTAGTAACTAGTGTGTTTCTCAGAGGAGTTACTGTTGGAATTGAGAGTCACACTGGTTGTACAGAACAGGATGTTTTTGCATATCTGGTCCCTCCTACTTTGCCCATAATGCCCCCAAGCCATTGTGACACCCCAAAGCACAGTTACATAATTCCTAACATCCTTCAGTACAGTACCATTTCTTTTGAAAACCACTGAATTAGTGCACTAAGGGAAACCACTGGCTGATTGAGAGGATTTTAATTTTCTTTGAATTCATAGATGCCTCAATTAAAAGCAACTCTTTTACAAAGGATGTACTATCCTAGGCAGACAGACTTATACTTAATTTGATGGAGATTGATCTGAAACTGTCAGTAATTAAAATTAACTCTTATTCTGGGAAGAAACTGTTTAATGTGTACAGGGTTTTATTTTTTGGAGTGATGGAAATGTTTTGGAACAAGATACAAATGGTGGTTGCACAACATTGTGAATATACTAAATTCACTTTAAAAATGATTGTTTTACATTGTGTGAATTTCACCTCAATTTTTTTGAGTCAGAAAAAAAATTATCATTCTAAATCAGCTGCTTCAGTTTAAATGGGAATTATAAACTATGAATTCCATAAAGGAAGTGACTCATGTGTGTTCGGCTCACTGAACTATTCCCAAGGTCCATGGTGCCTGGCACGCAGTAACCACTCAGTGACAATATGTTGAATGAATGAATGAATTAAAGACTTAATGAAGGTCAGGATTGTCTAAATGACTTTTCACCACCTATTTGTAGCTTGCTTTTCCAGTTGCTGTAGTAAATCAATTTGGATTACATTTCAACAAATATTTGGAATCTTAAAACTGAAACACTTGTTATATGTCAGGTACTGTACTTTATCTTTTAAAACATAACCTTTACACCAGTTTTGTGAGGTAAAAATTATCTGTAATATACAAACATGAAATGGCTTGAAAATCTTGTCCAAGATTATGCAGCTAACAAAATTTTGACCCATGATACAGTTCTCCAGAGCACCCCACCTCTTCCCACAGAAGTTGAGATTGAATTTTTAGGCCTTAGCACCATTGCATACATTACTCCTGAGTTGCTTAGGCACTGCTGAGTAAACCTCACTAACTTGACCCAGCTAGTTGGGGAAGTAGTTAAAAAGGAAACTTGAGTATTTGAGCAATAGGTTTGAACCCTTCCTTAAAGCCACTCAGGCCCACCCATCCCTGGGTTTCTGCAGAGCCTTATTTATTTGCCAGGCCAGTGTGATGTCTGCAGTTTATAACACACCGTGAGAAATTCCGAAATACCCTACTTAATGCTGCTGATCATGCATATCTCTGCTTGGTTTTTCCCCTTTGTCACCGTGAATGAGTCAAGCGGTGAGTAAATGGAGATTGTATGTGGTGTATGGCTAGACAGCACCGCAGTGGCCAGGTAGCGTTTGGTCTGTGTCAGCCTGAGACTTTAGCAGAGAGCACCTGACTTATCTGAATAGATAATTTTCCATGTAGACGAGGTTTGTCCCTCCACTTGCCTATGTATTTTAACCATTTTTTTCATGGTAGTCTTGTATGTCAGGGTTCCATGGCTCTTGTTATTATTAAATGGAGGCTATAGAAAAGAATTACTCTTTCCTGGGTAACTCAGAAAGGGTTCTTCTCTCTTTCCTCACACTGCCCTGCCTGGTTCTGTGATGGCTCTGAGTTTTCATCAGTTTTATCAGGTATTTATCACCCATCTCCTCTCTGCTTTGAATCCTCTTCTTTCTAGTTGACTGTCTGCTGCAATACAGAAAAGGAAAACAACATAATAGTGTAACTTATTTCCAGGTATGTGGAAACAGAAGTTTAAATCTCCCTTGAGAGCCTGCACATCTGGCTTCTCAGGCTTAATATCTGTTAATTCTCCCTTTGCATTTGGGAGCCCCAGAGCTTTGGCCTTCACCAAGGTAGAGAGGTATTATTGTACATGGACCCTTTGTCTCTGAGTCAAAAAAGACAGTTGGTCTGTGTTTACCTGTCACCAAGTTGTTTTTCTGTGATTGCAGAGAGGCTAGGAGACAGCACATTTTTTACTTGGTCATGATATGAAAATAAAAGTGGGACATTATTATTTTAAACTCAGTAATTTGGCTCTACTTGATTTTATTTCAGTTGTTTTGTCTTCTGGATTAGTCCATATGTTCTTTACCAGAAGTTTGAACTGCTGTTTATTCCTGAGTCAGCTCTAGAAGTTTTTCAGGGGGGCGGGAGGAGAAGGGGACGACAGAGAATGAGATGGCTGGATGACATCACCGACTCTGTGGACATGAGTTTGAGTGAGCTCCGGGAGTTGGTGATGGACAGGGAGGCCTGGCGTGCTGTGATTCATGGGGTCGCGGAGAGTCGGACACGACTGAGCGACTGAACTGAACTGAACTGAAAACTGTTTTGCTCTTATCACTGAGGAAAACTAACCCTTTGAATTTTTTTTTTCATATATTTTTTATCTGTGCTGGTCCTTCGTTGCTGCTCAGGCTTTTCTCTAGTTGCGGACAGCAGGGGCTACTCTCTAGTTGCAGTGTGCAGGCTTCTCGTGGTAGATTTTCTTGTTGCGCCGAGCACAGGCTCTCAGGCACGCAGGCTCCAACAGTTTTGGCACATGGGCTCGGGTAGTTGAGGCTTCCAGGCTCTAGAGCACAGGGTCAGTAGTTGTGACACACAGGCTTAGTTGCCCCTAGGCTTGTGGGATCTTCCAGACCAGTGATCAAACCCGTGTCTCCTGCGTTAGTAGGTGGATTCTTTACCACTGAGCCACCAGGGAAGCCCCTGGAATTTTGTTTTCGTGCTAATGTTTCTAGAAACTCCACTCTCCCCCTCTAAGCTTGCAAGGGGTTCCAGGGCAGTAGAATTTTATCTACTGTCATTTCCCTCCTTTTCCTTGAAAAACGTTAGTCGCTTGATCGTGTCCAACTCTTCATGACCCTGTGGATTGTAGCCCGCCAGACTCCTCTGTCCATGAAATTGTCCACGCAAGAATACTGGAATGGTAGCCATCCCTTCTCCAGCGGTCTTCCTGACCAGGGATTGAACCCAGGTCTCCTGCATTGCAGGCAGATTCTTTACCATCTGAACCACCAGGACCCAAAGGAATGGACTGAGACTTTATTTCCACTTAGTTTCTGCTGTTGCTATCAACAGAAACATTTAAGGAAAAGAGGAAAAAGAGTTCATATACATTTGTGTCTGATGAATCAGCTAAGAAGGCACTTAATAAGCTTTTTTAGTGCATGTCTCTCAAGAGTAAGACCCTCTGTACAAAAACTCCCCCCCCCAAGCTGATTTTCCAGTAGCAAATGTCATATTGTTACATTCCTGCCATATTTAAATGCTTTTAGATAAACAAGCCACTGCTAAGTTATTTCATCAAGAATGGGTTTGTTTACTTGTGTACATTTCCTGGAGTGGCGCTGATGCCTGTGCAGTCTCTGATTTATGATTCACTGAGAAGAGTGGGTTTTAGCCTCTAAAAGGAGGCATTTCTGAGCCACTCTTCTGGATGTTAGATGCCTGTTTTAGGTCCAGCCCATTCTTGATCCATGAAAACATAGATTTAGTTGGGGACAATACCACTGGGGATAGTTGAAAGGGTTAGCTTTTCTTTAATTGCTGGAGAATAATTTTTAAATATTTTTCTTCATTTCTTGTGAAATTGGTTTTGGGATGGGGAAGCAGTTTTTAATCCTCTGTCCATGAGTTACAAAGTAAGGGCCCGACCTGGCCACCACCTGTTTTGGTGAACATGGAGCTTAGCTCCAGTCCATCTCTTCGAGGTGACAGTTCTTTGGTGCAGCAGTGTCTGGTGCTCACTCATGTTCAATACTTCCCCTTGTTTAATCACTTTCCCCTTGCTTTCTGCTTCCTTCAGCAGAATCATATGCCATGGCCCCCAGGTGGTTTCATGTGAGTCTTGCCGTCAGCTTGTTTCCTGGAAGCTGTAAACTGAGTCGGTTTCCCAGTTGTCCAGAGAGGGGATGCAGCCCTCCTGGATGGAGGCAGATGCATTTGAAACCCCTGGAAGTTGTGGTGGTGAGAACATGTCATGGGATCGTTCTGATCATAGCTGCTTCTGCAGCAGCCACAAATTCCTTCTAACATTCATCAAAGATTCTTGGAGGCCAGTGGACTAGGACTCTCTAGAATGAGCTCTTCATCTAAAACCAAACATATAAGGGGTAGTAAACAAGTATAGCCCCAAAGCTCAAACTGCCCTCTGCCACAGAAGCACACTCAAATCAGCTGAGTAAAATACAACAGGAATCACGAAGCTACTGAGTCACATCTCCTGTCGTGGTTTCACTTTGCTTTGCAAAGCAGCAAACTATTAAAGCAAATATTGTCCTAATTGTTTTTGTTGTTTGTGGATTTTACTCTTTCACTTTATCCTGGTAAAACTTAACATGCTTTAAACATGCTTTCAACTGAAATAAATTTTACTTATTTTCATATAGCCATGGTCTGAAAAAGTTCTTTTCTTGTCGTGGAATTGCAATTGCGGTTGAATATTTTTGGAAGCTCGGCAACAGAAACATCACTGTATTTGTTCCACAGTGGAGAACAAGGCGTGATCCTAATGTCACAGGTGAGACAAACTGATTTTTCCAGGTTACTAATAATTAGGTAATCAGTTGGCTCTTAATTGCAACACACACTACTTAGAATAGTGCCATGTGCCGTAGGCAGCAGCTTTAAAGCTTTGAAAACAAAACTGTAAATTTGTTGCACCCAGTTTAAAAAAAAATTCGGTTGAAGAGAGTGTTATAGCATAAGACATACTTGGGGGAGGGATGGAAAGTTTAATAGATGTTATATAAAAAGTTATTTTAGTCTTCATTATATATCACTAAAAGTTTCTTTGACTTTCTAAAAAGTTGATTAAATATGTCTTTCTACTAGGCTGGGTTTCTTCCTCTTTAAATAGTATTTTTGAAAATGGTCATTTGATAAATTTGGAACCCTCACATAGGATATCTTTTTAACAGTTTGTTTAATAGCTTAATATAAGTCATTTATGTTCACTGTGTGGTACTGCATGGCTGACCTGCAGGCCACACACAAAGATTTGAACTTTTTATGGATTCTGAAATATCTGGAGAAACTTAAGGTTTTTCTTTCTTGGGTGAAGATTGGTGAAAGGGCTGTGCCAAGCAGCGTGATGCATCAGACTACCTGGAAATAAAAGGCAGACTGGGAGGAGGAAGGGTGAGAACAGGACCCACCCAGCACATTCAGCAGGAAGTAGTAAAACTTAGTCGCTGTTGAGGTAGAAATGGTAAAAGTACATTTCCCAGGTATCCCGACTCCCCTCCCTCAGGGGAAGTGTATTTGTCCTAGCAGAGGGTACTTGAGAATGAGGCAGAACTACTCATTTCAGTCATTTTTGCAGTAGGATCCCTGAAAGAGTCTTGTAAGCCTTATGTGCTGTGCATTTCTAGAGCCATAAAGCACTGTGTTTGGACAGTTCAGCCTAAGTCAGTGGTGAGTGCCATTGCAGGGAATGCAGGAGTGGGAATCTCAGACCCCGAGCCTGTAGGTGCTGTTTGCCTATTATTGTTTGTGGTTTGGCCCTCTTTTATTCTCTGTCATGACCCACTCCCATGAAAATCAGTAAGTATTTGTACCGATAACAGAAAAGAGATTAGATAGGGTAGCAATCAGAGGGAGATTTGACAGACTCTTGGAATAGGGACCAAGCAGGCCTTTCTTGGGATCAGGACAAAACAGTCTGTCTGCCTCTCTGGCATCCCTCTTCTATTCCAACCCCTGCCCTCTCTTAGGGACTTTGGCCCTCACTCTCTTTGTCCTCTATTGCTTGTAATGTAGCTGAGAAAAAGTTCTTAATAGTAAGATCCTTTATGTATAGGTTTATGGTTTGTTCTTCTTAAGAAGCAAATAAGTTGAACATTTTTAAGTTTAAAAAATAGCTAAAGTCAATTTTTACATTACATTTGTTTTGGAATATGTATTCTTTGATTTTTTTCCCCCTTCCCAGTAAGTTCATAAAATGCAATCTTTGTGAGTCAATAGAAAAAAAGTTACCCACAACTCTCCAAGTGAAACATTTGGGGGTGCTTTCATTTATTCAAACATCTGGGAAGATAGCCTTTTTCTGAATGTGTATTTAACTTATTCCATAAACAGAACAGCACTTCCTAACCCAGCTCCAGGAGCTTGGAATATTATCTTTAACTCCTGCACGGATGGTCTTTGGAGAAAGAATTGCTTCTCATGATGACAGGTATGAAAGGCTGTTTTCCTTTCTAAAGTGGGTGTGGGGTGGTGAGGAGCCAGTCACCTGCTCCACCAGACAGTTCATCAGGCACCTGAATCCACATCTTAAAAGGACATGCTTGACCCGAGTTTGAGAATTTTAGCATTCAGTCTTTAAGGTTATACTAATACATTCAGGGACATTACCAAAGAAACGATTGAGTTAAAAAAAGTTTTTTAATAAAACCTGGCTGAGAATCCATAAGTAAAACCCCATGTTGAGCTGTAGTCTTTTTAAACACTTCCTAGAAGCAATGTTTGTCTTGTCTTGGTGTGGCGGCCTCAGGAGTGCTTTCCACACTTTCTCTGTCTCCTCCTGATTATATCTGGCTGGTGACTTAGGATGTCAGTATGATGCCTGAGCTCTCAGTATTTCTTCCATGTAATAGAAGTATAGTCTCAGCTGACCCTCGTGTTAAAGGAATAAGCTGCATTTCTTAGGCTGGTACATTGCTCAGACAGCAGGTGCTGAGACGAGTGTCTTGGAACTGAAGTGGTGGCCTCCTGTTCTTTCCTCTCCTGCCCTCACCCTCTTTCACTCTGACCTCTAGCACTTAAAGCACCCTGGTGGTTTGGCCTCATTGTTCTACCACACAGTGTACCCTCACATTGAAGACGTGCTTAGCTTGTAACCCAAGGTAGTGAATGATGGTCAGATGGGTTAGAGATGAAAAGAGGAGCTTGGCAGGGGAAGAGAACTTGGAGTGATAGCAGACATTTCAGCAAAAGGTTCAAAGGGCCTTCTTACTGACAACCCGTTGCCCTTACCAGGCTGGTATGAGAGGCCAGATCTGGGGAGAATCCGAGATGGCATGAAAGAAGCGTGTGGGAGGAAGCCCCTGGGGGTAGGGGCGTAGGTGAGAAAGTATTGGGAGATTGGGATGGAGGGACTACCCTTGCTCCAGAGATACTGGGTAGGGACCCTGGAGAGCTCACATGAAAAGGCAGGTTGGACTGCCAGCCTCATGAAGAGCCCTCAGATGCTTTTAACGCAGCAGCTTCCTTCTCACACCTACAGAATTTGAATCCATACACAAGTATGTCAACTAGGTTTTCACTTAATTTATATGGCTCTATGGGTTTTCAGCGGATGTGAACATGTGTCCTGATTCACAGTACACACCCAGAAGCTTTACTGCCTATTTTCATTAATACTTGTGGACAAACATTACTACTTAACTGTTCATGCCAATTAGAAATAATTTAAGCGGAGAAGGCAATGGCAAGCCACTCCAGTACTCTTGCCTGGAGAATCCCATGGACGGAGGAGCCTGGTAGGCTGCAGTCCATGGGGTTGCTAAGGGTCGGACACGACTGAGCGACTTCACTTTCACTCTTCACTTTCACGCATTGGAGAAGGAAATGGCAACCCACTCCAGTGTTCTTGCCTGGAGAATCCCAGGGACGGGGTAGCCCAGTGGGCTGCCGTCTGTGGGGTCACACAGAGTCGGACACGACTGAAGTGACTTAGCAGCAGCAGCAGCAGTGACTATATAACATCCAGCTGAAGACTAGCAGGGGGTACTCTTTCTGCCCCCTTCTGATGCTTATGTCAGAAGCTTTCTCTGTCTCCTTTATGCTTTAATAAAACTTTATTACACACACACAAAAAAGAAAGAATTTAAGATACTCGTGCTAAATCATATTTACTTATCAAGGTTTCCTAAGATTTCTGAAACTAATGAGGCTTGTTTTTTGATCTCCTTTTAAGTACCCCCTACTGATAATAAAAGCAGTTGTTTTGCACCTTTAATTCCAGTGATTTCACTTATTTTGTTTCATTATCTTTGCCTGCATTGCCTCAAACAAACGTGGTCATCCTAACTAGGGGATGAAACTCATATTATCCTCACAAATCTCTCATTAAGAGGGCTTGAACATGAATAATCTCAAACAATGAAATAGAATTCTCTGTAATGTTTACTTGTTACACTTTTTGATCACCATATGAAAGTGAAAAGTGAAAGTGAAGTTGCTCAGTCGTGTCCAACTCTTTGCGACCTCGTGGACTGTAGCCTACCAGGCTCCTCCGTCCATGGGTTTCTCCAGGCAGGAATACCGGAGTGGGTTGCCATTTCCTTCTCCAGGGGATCTTCCCGACCCAGGGATCAAACCCAGGTCTCCCGCATTGCAGGCAGACACTTTAACCTCTGAGCCACCAGGAAAGCCCATATGATCACCATATATCTTCTCATAATTTGCATTTGAGTGGATCTGTAACTTGGACTAAGCCTAATGGCAGTTCTGGACATCTTAAGTCAGAGCAGAAAATGTGAATTTAGGCTGAAAAAAAAATGCAAGGCTGACTGTGGCAAGGCTAATCTTAGAACCAAAGTACTGTAGCTTAGCAACTGAAAAGTGAATAGTGATTTCACAGGCATCAATTCTGATTCATTCCTTCTCTAGTCCTCATGCATTATCATATTACCACTCTTTATTGATAATACAGTTTGTCTAGAAAAATGTATAAATTATAGTTAAGATTATTTTTTTTAAGTTAGATTTTATGAAAACCAGACCTTTGTTTATTATCATTCTAGTAATTTCAGGTGTTCAGTATTTCAAGTTGATGTTCAGTTGACAGGGGCTTAACTTTTCTGCATCCCAGCCTTGGTTAAATTCTTTGATTTTCCTGTGAAGAGGAAATTCTTTTGTTTTTCATAATGAAGCTACTCGGAGCCCGGGATGCCTGCTTGCCTGTTAACCACTCTTACATTACCACAGGTTTCTGCTACACTTAGCGGACAAAACTGGTGGCATAATTGTAACAAATGATAACTTCAGAGAATTTGTGACTGAGTCAGTCTCCTGGAGAGAAATAATTACAAAAAGGTAATACTTTTTTCTTTGTCTTTGGTCAGAGGTGTTTTTTGTTGTGTACTATTTGTTTTTTGTCCATGTTGGAATCGGTTTAGGAGACCAGAGGCATCATAAGACTGTGCTTCCAATCCACAGGGTAGCTGGGCCCTCAGTAAGCGGGAGGACTGAGCACAGAGCAACAGCACCAGCAGGTGATGTGTGAACATGCTCTGGTGCCCACAGGTGTCTTCTCTAGACCAGTTTCCCCTGGCAAGAGGCATATCTTTGTGGCCCAGTTAACTCTCTGTTAACTGTGTGATGAAGCAGAAATGACCACGTAGCTTGACCTTGGCCTGATGCCAAGGGACACTTGAGCAAGTCATTGGGCCTCCCCCAGACTTTACTCAACAGTGAAATATTCAGCAAGAGGATAGTACCAAAATCAATATACTGACTGGGTTTTCACTTTGGGGAAAGGAAAGAATATTTCTGCTTTTTAATATCTGATACTTCTCTTGAGCATTTTACCATCAAAGTTTAGTCATCTGTATTGAAAGTACGTTGAAGATCCAAAATAACAAAGTAAGTTTTCTGTGTGATGACACCCTGAGTGTGTTCAACTGCATTAAGATCAGTGAACACAGGCTTCCAGGACTTTCTGTAAAGAAGCATCATCTGACAAATACTTACCGAAAACCAGTAGTCTTATGGTAGTGCCAGGGATGAGTCATAAATGCCGGAAATCTAAAAACCATACCTTGAGGTGGTGTATATCTGGTATAACTGGTGTATAACTAGTGTAACTACATACTTACCTGTCTAGGGGGTTTCATCGTTGCCTCTTGTCTGATATTTATATGTTTTTTGAATCATTAGCAGGTTTTAGAAAATGATACCCAGGTGAAAGTTAGTTACTCTATGCATTTGACCCATATGCTGTTAAGAGACTGTTGTTGATAGCTGAAGTGAGAATTGGCCTTTGACCTTCTGGGCACAGTTAACAAGCCAGTAAACTTCTAGCACATGTTTCTGTTGGATTTGTGCCCTGAGCTCATTGTCGGTATTTATCGGACACTCATCTGTGTGTGCATAGAAGGTTTAAGTGCAGTGAAGACTCACTCACACACCAACCCATTGCTTTCAAAAGTCCTAAAGCAAGGCAGAAACCAAGATCCAGGCAGCAAACCAGGCATTTGGACTTTTTAAAAATTTTTCTAGGCTTGATAAATCATGTTCAACTGACCTTCGGTATTTCTTCATATAATTCCCTTTTTTAAAAGAACATCAGTAGGTTTGCCTATGAGCTCATTTATTCAAAAGTTAAACATTTGTTGAGCACCCATTTTATCCTAAGCTGACAGTCTTTCCATCTTGTTTTTCAAAGTTATATTGAATGTTATATTAGGAAAAGAAGCTGCTTCCCAAGCCCAGATAAAAATCTGAAAGTCCTGATAAGAATATGAGAGCCAGTAGGTGTAAGTTTCTTACTCTGTTGTATTTGTATCCAAAAGAGAAAGTGGTTTCACTGGGGTGTGTTTGGTTTTCTTTGCTTTAGCGGTTAAGTGAAAGTCACTGAGTCATGTCCAGCTCTTTGTGACTATGGACTGTATAGTCCATACAGGCCAGAATACTGGAGTGGGTAGCCTTTCCCTTCTCCAGGGGATCTTCCCAACCCAGGGATCAAACCCAGGTCTCCCGCGTTGCAGGCAGATGCTTCACCAGCTGAGCCACAGGGAAGCCCGGGAATACTGATAGAAGAATACCCCAAGAAGGGATAGGTAGCTTATCCCTTCTCCAGTGGGTCTTCCCGACCCAGGAATTGAACGGGGTCCCTTGCACTGCAGGTGGATTCGGTTAAGCTGTCTTTTAATTTACTTTTTCCCCCACACTGTAATTCTCCCTGTTGTAGATTGCTCCAGTATACCTTTGTGGGGGACATATTTATGGTTCCTGATGACCCTCTGGGAAGAAGTGGACCTCGATTAGAAGAATTTCTTCGGAAGGAAGTCTTCCTTAGGTATTTCTCTCCTTTCCCAGATTGTCTTGTGCTTACAGATTCGTTTCAATTGCTGTGCTTCAAGTGCAAGTGCACGCTCTCCCTGAATATTATAAATGGTATTTTATTTTAAAAAGTAGCCTTAAATTTAGTGCTGGCGAAATATAGGTGGAGTGTCTCCCAGAGACCAAATCTTCATTTGTGGTTCATTTGATTTTAATCCCAGAAGAGAGGAGGGGGAGCCAGACTTTCTGTAGGCCAAAGAAGACAGCAGATTTTGCTAGTGGTCACTTAGTGCTGCTGCTAAGTCGCTTCAGTCGTGCCCTACTCTGTGCGACCCCATAGACGGCAGCCCACCGGGCTCCCCCGCCCCTGGGATTCTCCAGGCAAGAACGCTGGAGTGGGTTGCCATTTCCTTCTCCAGGTCACTTACTAGTGAATGCTAATTAGGTTCTTTGTGTGTGTGTGTGAGTATCTTTATAAGTTCATTTTCCCAAGTCTTTTATTTTGAATATTTTATGCTTATATTAATTTATTTACTATTCAGGAATACTACCTGGGTTACTATCTACCTCACTGAGTAGAGAAGCAAATATTCTATATTGTATTTGTCTGAAATTAATTTGATAGCTTAGGTTTTCTTTCTTGTAGATTGGAGGCTTTTTGTTTGTGTTTAAAGGCGTGTTTCCATTTTCAGAATTCTCAAGTATGGACATTGTTAGTTCAGTGCACCTAAGTGGCAGATCGTATTCCCCAGTGATAGGCCTTTTCTCCTTTTAAAAAGTGAAATAAGCTACATTTCTGTGTATTTCTCAGTTGAAAGGGGTGTAAGCTGAAAGGAATGAGAGATGGCTCCCCCAGTGTTTCAAGACAGACTTTAGAGCTGATCCTCTCCGTTTATGATAGGGCCTTTGGGGGATTCTGGGTTTGGATTGGAAAGGGCAGGTGGCTCACACAGAACTATCTGCAGCACACGAGAACAGCATGATTTCCACTCCCAAGTCTTGTGAATCATTTCTCTTTTGAGCCTTTGCGTTTTATTACACAGATGAGGACTCCGTTCCCAAAGGTCCTGCTTCTCTACCTACCTCCACCAAGAGGATGGTAGCCATTTTAACACCTGCTGAATGGCCACACATCTTATTTTCCTTCCAAAGTCTTAACTTGGAAAGTCTCTGCTAGGCTTGAAGACCTGAGGCCTGTGTGCAAGCATCAGGGTCCATGGGTCACACTTAATGGAAGGAGAGTTCTGTCTCCTTCTCCAGCCTCAGCAGCCTGGCAGCAGGGTCAGTCCTGCCTGCTCACATAAGAGCCATTGAATACGATTGCACCCCCCACTGCCCCACGGAGGAACTAAACTTTTGAAGTTGGGGAAAGTGTTCAGTCAACCCCATTTCTCTACTGCAAGCAGAATCAAGGGGGGCTTTTTAATGGTAGAAGTCCCTAGACACACTCATGTGCATTCAAAGTTGTGGACACCAACATCTCACTCAGACTTGAGGGGCTGGGGAGGTAGCTTTTCTGCCCAAAGATCCCCTTCAGCCTGCCCCCACAGAGAATCTGAATCTGCAAAAGAGTATGGTCCTGTGTCCAGATCTTTTGAAAGCTTCCTGGTGCACCCTGGTTCAGAGCCAAGCAGCTGGATGGGGTCAGTCCTCATAGCAGCAGGTCAGGAAGTGGAGTGGCTCATGAAGAGCCAGCATTCCCTGTCACGACTGGGCTGGAATTGGTGTTAGCAGCATCCCCACAGGTCTGTCTGTGGGTTGTTGCTCTCCCTGCCATGGCTGCAGTCTTCTCTTGCCTTCAGAGGCCAGGGAGCAGCTCCTTGAGCTTTGGAGTCAGCGGCACATATTTTTAGACAGATTTCTTGTTTGTCTCCTAACCTAGCTCACCAGGGTTTGTTTCCATTCACAGAGATATGCAGCCCCTACTCAACGCCCTGCCAAATGTGGGCATGTTTGACCCCAGCTTCAGAGTCCCTGGCGCCCAGGCAGCCAGCACCAGCCACCAGCCTCCGACCCGGATTCAGGGCACCCCAACCAGCCACTGGCTTCCTCAGCAACCCCGCTTCCCACTTTTGCCCAACCTTCCCAACATCCAGCAGAATCTGCCCATGCCAGCACAGAGATCTCCTGCAGAAACCAACGAGCTGAGGGAAGCCCTTCTGAAGATCTTCCCTGACTCGGAGCAAAAACTGAAAATCGACCAGATCTTGGCGGCTCATCCATACATGAAAGACCTGAACGCTCTCTCCGCCATGGTATTGGACTGAAGGCTGTTGGGAACTGGGGCTCTGGGCTGAAGACGCACACACTCAAGCTAGTATCTGCATGTGGCGGCAGGAAGTGACATAATGTGAAGAAACCAATTTCCCAGTGGAAATGCTGTTGTAGTGTATAGGAGAAAAAAAAAAACAGATGTTTTGTGTATAAAAAAAATCTGGGTTTTCAAAACCAGCTTTTTTATATATATACATTATGCTGCTATTATGGATTTAACATTTTCTGTAAAAGGAAAGTCTACATTTTCTGCCTGTTCAGAACTGTTTAATAGCAGTTACTCTTGAGTGCACTTACATTTTTATGTTTTTTAAACTATTTTCCTTAATGCTGAAAATATTGACAAATGGATATGATTAGCCTTTCTAAATAAAAAAAAAGAAAAAAAAGAGTTGCTTTCTTAGGGAAAGCAAGACCTCTTAAAGTATATTTTCTTGAGATGACTATGTCACGTCCACTGACATGAAGTGTGCTCACCCTCCCAGCCTCCTCTACCCTCACCCCTGGAATTAAGAGTCCGTAGGAGTTAATTTTGCTCCTCTGGGGTCTTTCATTGGAGCCATTTGTGAGAGTGGACAAGTGGTGCCACTAGATGGCACTTTGTGCCTAGCCATTGTTAATGACCAGGGCAGAGTTAGACGCACGGAGTATCCGGCTGGGAGAAGCTTGAGAGCCCACGTAGTCCAGCCCTTCCTCCCTTCCCACCCTGCAGGAGAGGGAACTGAGGCTCCGAGTGCCCTCTTTCTGGACGCACCCAAGTCCACAGCTATGAACTGGATGCCTCGTCCGTGGCTGGGACACTCAGCACTCAGTCCCTGCCTGACTCTAGAAGTCACATCTTAGCTTCTGAAGATACTAGTGGGGTGTGAGGAAGTTTAGTGAAGAGCGTCATTATTATAGTCGTAGTTTGGTGTCCACAACCTTGGGAGACGCCCCATGTGAAGTTTCTGCAGCTTTGCCAAAAAACTGGTTTTCTATTCTCAAGAGTGACCCAAGCCAGTAAAGAGCATTAGTAGCTTCTGTGGGGGCCCAGAGCCCCATGTTTATTTTTCCTGTGTTAGTCTCTCTAGTGTTCTCCAAAGCTGCCCTTCCTATGGGTCTTTCTCAGAATTGATATCTTAGTATTGTGTTTTCAGTGTTACCTAAATTCTGTGTCAGTGAAAATTCTTTTTCTGGATAATTAACTGTTAACATCTCTCTTGTTCTCTGGACTTTCAAAGGGCTTTGTATTTTATACTTGTTCTTTCCCCAGGCTGCTCACGATCAGTTTCATATCTGCCTTGTAGATCACATCTCTTGTGGCCCCCAGAAACAATTCCAGAGGACTCAGTGCAGATTCGTTCTTCATGGTGAAGGGACTTAGTTGGCCATGAGCAGACCTGGGTGGCTCCCCACAGTGCTCCCTCCAGGCATGTATGATCCTGCATCCCTCCGGGGGTAAGTCCAGAGTCCTCAGGTGGCCAAATTCAGACTTGAGTCATGTTTTCTCTTGGATGCCTTTAAGATGCATCCTGGTGTGGAGCTGGCTGTCAGCTGGGGGTAGGATACCCAAGTCGTCCAGCTGTGCACGTGGAGGCCGGAAGGCAACTTCAGTCACCGCCCCCGTGCCTCAGCTTCACAAACGGGTGGTTTTTAAAAACAACAGCAGAGGTGTGAGGGCTGGGTCCCTCTCACGGTGACTTTACCTTCCAGGTCAAGTGGCCTTGCCAATCCAGCACTGCTCCTGTTCAGAGAAGGACCCGAGGGGCATGCCTTGATTGCCAGGACTTAGCCACTGGTCTTCCTGGAATGGGGACTGAGGCTCCACTGATGCTAGGTAGAGCTGGCTAGGCCTAGAGGTCAGGAGTTTTCTAGGCTCTAGAAGTGACCTGACCTTTGAATTACATAAGCCTCTGTGATCTTAGTATTGTCTCTTGAGAGCTCTACCAGCCCCTTTCCTCTTTCTTGTGCAGGAAGGAAGAGCGCAGAAGATAAGTGGGAGGAGTTGCAGAAAAGCATTACTGACTTACCTTGGTAAATCATAACATGGAACAGAATTCACAATCCTTTCTGAAATCTATCAAGTGTAGTTAAATTTAATATTTTAAGACTCATCTCAAACCATTATGTTAAATAGGAAGTCATCACTTGCTCTCAGACTCCTCTCAGTACCAGGCTCAGTGTTGATCCTCTGGGTCTACCTCCCCTGGCAGGTTTTCTGAACCTCCCTGGGGAGTGTCTGCAGCAGCGTCTCCTGTGACTCCTCCCGGTGCCTCTGCACCCTGTATTCCACGGCATTCCTGGGGAGCGGGCGGCAGGGCAGAGGGCGCCACCCTCGTTCGGTAGTCTCGGAGAGGTTGTCCGGAGTTAAAGAACAAGCAGACGGTGATGCAGAATGGTCTCTGGGCCTATATTCTTCCCCCCCAGACTGCCACCTGGGAGAAGAAACACTGGTTTGGTCTTTCTGTCAAGTAGCCAGTGTTTGAGACCCTATAGTCCGGTGGCTAGAAAAACAGTAAGAAGGCCTCAGCCGTCCTGGATGAAGGGTCAGCATTATTCTTTCAGGCTTAGCAGGGCGTGACTGTCACCAGGGACTCTGTTGACCTGTTGTAGCTTTTGGTATCAGTGAGAGGAGGGATAATCTTGCTTTATTGCTTAGGCTTATTGTGGCATTTGTGGAATATGATCCGCACATTGGAAACCATGATGCTCTGAACCCCCACCCCCACTGAGTCTCACGCCCTTCCCCCCACCATGGGAAGTGGCACTGGGCCCCCTGGAGTTGGGCCTTGGCACCACTCCCACCTCAGGCCCAGCTTGCCTCCCACACATCTCTGAGACACGGCCTTCCTTAAGGAATCTCTCCCCACCTTTGCCTCCCCAGCAGCCCTTCTACGTCCCCACCTGTCCTCCCTTCCATCCTGTGTCCTCAGTCCATCTCCTCTTATCTCCCAGCTGTACTTTGGTTGGTTGGTTACTCTGACTCACCCCATTTCTTCTCTCATTATTCCCCACATATTTCAGATCCTGAGATTAAAACAACCTGATTTCCCTAAGGATCTCTGTTCACTGCTCCTTTCCTTCCCCTTCCCACTTCTCACGTCTGTGTCTGCAAACTGGGCCTCCATCCCATCACATGGGATTAATCGAGGGAAGTCATTGGAGACCACTCAGTTTCCAAATTCGGAAGCCGTTTCCCAGTTCTGAATGTCCATGTCCACGTTCAGTAACTATAGCATGACATTGTTGACCCTTCAGTTCAGTCACTCAGTCGTGTCTGACTCTTTGCAACCCCATGAATCACAGCACGCCAGACCTCCCTGTCCATCACCAACTCCCAGAGTTCATTCAAATTCATGTCCATTTTCTGAGATTTCCCTCACTCCTAAACAGTCTTCATTCCTTTTCCTTCTTTTACCTAAAGGCCAGTTCAACAGAAAGACCAACTCATCAGGTGGTTTCCATACTTCGGACCAGCTGTGGGACGCATGATGGGGAGGGCAGTTCTTAATAAAAATGCAGATGACTGGGCACTACCCCCAGAGAGGTTTATTCAGTAGCTCTGGCGTAAAGCCTGGAAATCTGCCATTTCAGCAAATTCCCTGGATGGTTCCCACACAGGTGGTCTGTGGACCACATTTTGAGACGCGCTCACCCTTAGAGATCAGTACACTTACTTGACTTGAACCGCCCCTCTTGGCTGAAGTGACTCCCAGCTCCCGCCCTGCCCCTTATGAGTGCATATTTAGCTCTACCTAGAAGCCCTGAGACATCCCCAGACCATCTGCCTGCATCTGCCTTGTCTTTTCCCAGCCACCCTGCCGCAAGGCCCCCGCATCCACCATTGTCCCTTTGTGGCCATTGCCCCCGCCCTGCATCTTGTGCTCAGGGCCTCCCTGAGGGCATCAGCCTCTGACCTGTCAGCCCACCTCACAGCTTTCCCCCTCTAACTACCCCCCTGAGACTGCACAGCTGCTAGGTTTGTCTTCTGAAGATACGCTTCTGCACACCCCTCTTCTTGTTCAGTGACCAGTGGCTCTCTTGACCAGAGTCAGTTTAGACTTCCTGAGCTTAGTATCTTGGCTGTCTGCCTCCCAGTCGTGCGTGATGGCCACTCTGTATAGCCCATCTGCCCACTCACTGCAGCCGCACAGTTTCCTCAGACCTGTGGGCTCCCACTCCGAGTGACTCTCTGCTGAAAACGCCCTTCCTCCCAGATGGCTTCCCCCTCAGAGGCCCGGCCCTGTGTCCTCTCTACCCTTGCCTAAAGCTTCTGACCAGAAGCAGCCTCATGGTGTTCTGTGGCCCCACAGCACTTGTGTCTTGCTTTTGGCACTTGCCACTCTGGTTGGTGTCACTGCGGCTGATTGTGTACTCTGTCTTACCTCTTTTTCTAGACTGTGAGCTCCTCGTGGGCAGGGCTTTCTGTGTTCACTCTCTGTATTTCCCACAGCACCTAGCACAGTGCCTTGCACTTAATAGGTGCTCAATAAAGTCTGCTCAATTGAACTGGAGGATGGTGCCTTCTTGACAGCGGCATCTAGCAGCCAGAAAGGCCTACAAGTATCAGATTCTCAGCAGTTGCTCCCTGGAACCCACTACTCTCCATTTTTCCTTCTTGTCAGGTCTCTAACACCACCAGGTCCGGGAATGGGCACCTGCCCCCGGCTGAGCCAAGCAGTGTGCTCTCTGACTCGCTGCCCACGAGATAGCCAGTCTAGGCCAGTCAGTGTACGCCTTGCGATTGCCCCCTCTGGTGGTGGGGGCTAAGACGTGTCATGCTCAGACCTGATGGAGGCTGTTTTCTGCCCTGGGTGGGAGGCGGGGTGGAGAGAAGTCGAAGCATGACAGTGTGATTCCTTTGTCATGGAAACCTGATGGCATTCACACTCTTCCCCAGATGCCTATTACCCTGACACGCTTCACTTTTTGTTTACGTTGGGTTTGCTGCTGCTAAGTTGCTTCAATCATGTCTGACTCTGTGCGACCCCATAGATGGCAGCACACTAGGCTCACCCATCCCTGGGATTCTCCAGGCAAGAACACTGGAGTGGGTTTCCATTTCCTTCTCCAATGTGTGAAAGTGAAAAGTGAAGTCACTCAGTCGTGCCTGACTCTTAGTGACCACATGGACTGCAGCCTACCAGGCTCCTCCGTCCATGGGATTTTCTAGGCGAGAGTACTGGAGTGGCTTGCCATTGCCTTCTCCGACGTTGGGCTTACATCCCTTGAAATCAGAGACTCTTAAGTGAATTACATATCACTGTCCATACACTTGGCAGATTAAATAAGGGAGGCTCGTCACATCTTTAGGGAGATCCCAAAGACCGGTGCTCCCCAGGTGGCTCAGTGGTAACGAATCCGCTTGCCAAGCAGGAGACCCGGGTTTGATCCTGGGTGGGGAAGATACCCTGGGGGAGGAAATGGCCACCCACTCCAGTATTCTTGCCTGGAAAATTCCATGGACATAGGAACCTGGCGGGCAACCGTCCATGGGGGTCAGAAAGAGTCAGACACAACTGAGAGACTGACCACACACACACCAAGACCAGTGCATCAGAGCTGCAGGAGGGCCCCCTAGTCAGTTTCTAAGGAGGCTCCACCCCCACCCTCACACAGGCTGTTTCCTCCATGGCGTCTTCATCCTCCTGAGGTTGTGTCTTACAAATGCCTTCATGTGGGTTTCCTTGCTCTGTTCCCTAGCCAGACAGAGGCCAGGCCAGCTTCTTGGGAGTTAGACCTTCCATATTCTGCCATGTCCTCCCTGGTAAGACAGTCATGACGGGGTCAGCCTTGCTAGTCCAGGGCTGTCATGAGGAAGAAACAGGCCTAGAGCAGTGCCTGACAGAACCTGCTCGGTGATGGCCACGACCAGCTCTGCCCCGCAGCCCAGCGGCCAGTTAACGAAACTGTTCACACGCTGTAGGTCATCCCAGAGGCAGAGACCTTGTCTTCCGGATGCTGAATATTCTCTGTTCCTGCCGACTCACCCTGAGGGTGGTCCAGACCCTCCTCAGGGCCGCAGAGGTCCTGCTGTCCCCCGGGCAGGACGTCACTCCTCTGACAAGCTCGGTGCCCTTGAGTGCCTGTCAGGATCACGGCAGAGAGGGACCCAGGGGGATGCCAGCAGAGCTACTGCTTGGCCGCAGTGAGGGAACACTGATCCCCTGGCTGACACAGCCCCCTCCAGGCTGGGGTGACTCATCCGCTCCTCCCACCGCTTCTTTGAAGCCTCCATCTTGGAGGCTGGTGTGTGTGTCTCAGTGCACGTGTGTGTGTGTGTGTGTGTTTGTTCAGGATGCATGACTTGAATTCCTACAGGCCATTTCACCTCCCTAAGAGGCAGACCCCGCCAAGGTGACTTGGCAGCCAGAAGGGCACCCGAGATGGGCTGCCTCCCTGCATCTAGTGAACAGGATGGAGGGTCAGGGTGGTCAGCCCCTGGCCAGAGGGAGGCTGTGGAAGGAAGCCGCCTCCCACGTTCCTGAGGAGTGGGGCCCATGTCCAGCCTGGTTCCTGTGGGAGGTGCTGGGAGCACATTGTTGTTTTTTGTTTGTTTGTTTTTCAAGTTGACCAGCACTGTAGAAGCGCCATCCGGAGTACGCCTCTGTGTGCGTCATACCCTCCTTTCCTTTCCTTTACGGGGACGCAGAGCTGTAGAATGACCTTTGATTGTTTTTGAAACTGAAAGCAGTCTTTTTTACACCTCGGGTTCCAGTCTCGTGTCATATGTGGTTCCAGGGCTGGTGACAGTCATCGGGGAAACGGAGCCTGGGCAGGCAGGGGGTTTGCCCAGAAACTGGTCATCAGTGCGCAGAGCAAGCCCTGGAGCTGCAGGAATCAGCCCCCTGCCACCTCCTCCCACATGACTCCGCGCCGCAGATGGTGGCCTTTGGGGCTTTCCTTCCCACTCCCTCCACAGGTCCCCAGGGAGCCCGACTTGGCCTCATAGCCTGAAACCCAGTCTGGGGTCAGGCCTGGGCAGGCCCTGCCCTCTCCCCTCATGGCTCCCAGAGAGAGGAGGAGGGGGCCTCCCCTGAAAAGAATGCGCTTGTCTGCCCGCCTGTCTGGCTCCGGGATCAGTCTAGGGTTTCAGCCACCAAAAAAGGCTGCAGGAAGGAGAGGGCCTCCTGCAGCTGGCCTGGAGAAGCTGCGGACACTGGCTCACATGGCCTCCCAGACCAGCAGGTCCCCCCCACCCACTTTCAGCCCCTTCCCACTGAGGTGGTCAGGGCCCTGGTGCCTACTCCCATTTTAAGGCTAAGGAACCTGAGGCCCAGTGGTAAGTGGTGGGGGGAGGGCTGGAGCCCCAGCACCAAATCCTCTGTGTGCTCTGCTTGCCAGCCCCTCTCCCCCATCCCCCAGCTGTTCGGAGCAGCCACTGCATGCCTGGGACAGTGCTAGGGGAGGGGAGAAAGCCAGAAGGGCCCTTTCCAAAGCGCCTCGTGCTCCCCCAGCCCTGGCAGTGAAAGTGTGGACCCTGCTCTGGCCCTTCTCGCTGTGTGATCTAGAGGAAGTTACCCTCTCAGATGAGGCCAGTCCCCTCATATCTGAGTGAAAGTGAAGGTGCCACCCTCACAACGGGTGGTTTTCAACCCTGATGTGCATCAGAGCCACCTGGAGGAAGGGCTGTAAATATGCTGGCGCCCAGGCCTCACCCCAGACTGGGGAGATGGGTGACTGGAAGCCCAGGGATCCCAGCGAGCCCCTGACTGAAAACCGACATCCCATGAAGAGTTGGTCCCACCGGGATGAAATCCCAAGACAAGGGCCTGGCCCCTGACAGTCCTTCCCTTTCCTGACACCCACCTTGCATCCCACATGTGGCTCCAGTAAGGGCTTGTCCTCAATGTCTTATCCAACTTCTGGTGTTTTACAAATCCTCAGCCCCGCAGAGGCAAGACTCAGGGCAGGAGGAGAGCAGAGGGGGTGGAGGGATGGGGCCCTCTCTCCTGTGACCGGTGGCTGGAGCTGGCTTGGTCATTTCTCCCCCACCAGCCCAGCTGTGTGTCCTCGCTTCCCGGCTCTACTCACACCTGGGGACGGTTTTGAACAAGGACAGCGTGGAGCTCCTGGTGACCTCCTAGCACATCGGCCTCTTTTCTACCAAGCAAGGGCCTTCCTGCCACCCGTTACCCACACTGTAGATCCCTGTCACTGCCCCACACATGCTGACAGGGCCTGGGAGCCCAGCGGGGTCAGTGCATGCCTTGAAGACAGGAGGAGTCTGCCACATGAAGACTCCTATTTCAACAGGCAGAGGCCAGTGGGCTTGGGCTCTGGCAGCCCCCAGCCTTTAGGTGAAGCAAGCCTTCATCCAGATCTCATCTCCTGCCCCGCTGGGAGAGGCGGTGTCTTCCCTCAGAGTGTTTCTAGTCATCTGACACTTGCAACTTTCTTGGCCCAGGGCCTGAACGTGAGCATTGAGGATCAGCCTGAGCATCACCAGCAGATGGAAGTTGTGCTGTGTGAGGATAGTGGAAGGTGACTGGCTGATGGCACAAGCCAACTGGTGGGAAGAGGCCCTCATCCACCACAGTGCTGGTGGCATCAAGGGGCTTCCTGCCTCAGAAGTCTCAGCATCCAGCTCGAAGCTGTCTGTCGCTGCCATCTGAGAATTACTGTCAGAATTACTGTCCCAGCTTCACCCACCTTTGGGGCCTCCATATCCGCCATCACTGTCAAGGTGACTCCAGGAAAGTCTGAGGCCTGGGGTTGAGAGCCCTCCAAACAGGAAATAACTTGACAACATGAGCCTCGACCCTCTCCCTTCCCCATCACCCCATCCAGACTGAACCTGGACCCCATTTGTCTGGTCTTTCCAGGCATCCTTCACAGTCCCACCCACAGCTATTCACCATCTTCCTACTTGGGCAGGTGGGGCAGGCAAGAATGATTCCCCTATTCTACAGATGTGAAAACAGAGGCAGGGCTGTTCTGAGATGAGACCTGCAGGGCCAAGACTTGAACCCTTGTGTCCATACGCCTGTGAATGACTGTCCAGTGAATGACTCTGTCCAGTGAATGACTCCAGAAGCCACAGCGGGGTGTCCATGCATCCACTCACTGATGTCAGTCTCTAGTCCCTTCTGAGTACGACTTTTCTGCTGGGATGGGCAACGATAGGGGGCTGACCGCCTACCTGGGCAAGGAGACCAGGGACAGAAGTGTGAGTGTGGTGGATGGGGGTCAGCCTGGTGGAGGGGGTGGGGCAGTGGATGAGAGAGTGTTCAGGGCAGAGGAACAGGAGCTGGAGAGGAAGGCCATAGCGGAGGCTGGAGACGTCAGGGAAGAGGGCTTGCTTCGTCCTAAGGGATGTGTTCTGCCTTCTTATTTCTCTGAATTGGGGGCCATCTGGGGTACACAGTCCGCTCTTTGGAAAAGCCTTTCCCAAGCCTGTTCCCGCACCTTGCAGACAGCCCTTGCTCCAGCCCTTCCTGGCTCTTGGAACATAAAGGCGGCCTAAGTTTCTGGCTAACCCAGCTCTGCTCCTGGGTAGAGGGGGTGGCTAAGGATGGGCTCCACCCAAGGAATCCCAGCTGGGCTCCCAGGAGACACCCTGGGAGCCCCACCTGTTAGCAGCATGTGGTGGCCTTTGACCAAATGGTCACCCCTAGATCTTCCCCAAGACAGCTGGGCAGCAACACCTTGGGCCCTCCATATGTCACTTCCCTGAAGAGCCAGGACCGAGGGGTGTGCTGTCCAGTCACCTGTGACCGCAGAGTTGCAGGGCCTTCCCTGGTATAAGAAAGGCACTCTGGCTCCTCTCTTGGAAAAGGGCAAGTTGACTTTTCCAGGGGCAGAGATTCGTTCCTAATCACGACAGTGTATAACCTCCCTAACTCCTGCAAGCCTCAGTTTTGGTCACCCCTGTTTCACAAGATAGTGCCTGCTGTCTGCCTTAGATTAATCAAACAGACTTAATTCCTTTGTCCTTTTTTTAAACTTTTTTGTTTTAACCAAATTCATTTGTTTATTAAGTTATTGGGTTTTTATTATGTGCCAAGCAGCATGTTTTGCTAAATTCAATATAATTCATGAGACAAATAAAAAGCTCAAGAAAGCGATCACGCTAATTCATAAAAGTTTCATTGCAAAATCTGCAAACCAAGTGATTTCAGATAAGCTATTGTTAAAATATTTTAAATCTGATTTTTTTCATGTAGAAACTTTCTTACTTCTTTTAAATGAAGCTAACATTTATTGATTTAACTCAGGCCTTGTTTTTTTTTTTATTTCTTTTTTTAACTGTTTGAAGTGTGGTTGACATATAGAAAAGCACACAAGTCATAAACAGGCACTTCACTGAGTGTTCTCAAAACCATCATACCATGCCACCAGCATGCAGACAAAAAACAGAACATGTGAGCTCCCAGGAGCCCCCAGTGCCCTCCCCACCCCACCAAGGTACCCCACCAAGGTAACCACGACCGTGAATTCCACACGACCGTGAATTCCAATGGGCTTTAAGAAGGCATCACCCTCTTCCTCTGTACAGGGTGGACCAGGACCCTTAAAAAGAAGGGGAGAGAAAGAGCAGAAAGGCGGCTTCCAGGATTCCTGTGCACTCTCATGCCCTGGAGCTGGTTGGGGCCTCATGGACTCTGGGGCTTTTCCAGCCAGCCGTGCCCAGGAGTACCCAGGAGTACCCTCTGGCAAGCGAATCTACAGAAAAACACTTGTCCGTTGCTTTCCAAGAAAAAGAGAACTTTTTTTCTTGTCTTTAAAAATTGTATGAGGTCTTCAGAATCACTTGCCTAGTTGGTGTGGACCAGAGAAAAGTAGCAAAGTTTCATTTTTTTAAAAGCTGGAACATTCAAGGAAGAGCCGTCCAGCTGGCTTACATTCCAGGGCATTTTGTCAGCACCCTGCCTTCCCTCACCCTTCTCTGAAGGCAGGGCGCCCCTCGCCTGCCTGTCGTCCTGCAGTTGCTAATTGCAACCAGCTGTCCAGAGCGGAAATTCACACTTCCAGGTCCATGCAGGCTGCTCTCTGGGTGACTGTGAGGGCGGAAGTCCCCTGCCACCCCAAAGCCCATCTCCTCTCAGGTCAAGGAACTCCCCCCACCACCACCACCAGTTCTGGTTCCAGCTCTTCTGTGAACTCCCTCAGGCTTGTCCCTTTCCCTCTTGGAGTATCAATATCCCCATATGTAAAACAAGTGAGCCCCCATCCTGCTATTGGACTGACCTTCTGTGAGACAGACCCACGGAAGTAAGACTGCTGCAAGATTTGGGAGGGATAGTTCAGGCATCAGCTCCCCACCCACTCTCCCAGGAAGTCTCCCAGGAAGGCCCCTGTCCCCCAGCACATCAGCGTCTGGCAGCCAGTCCCGTGTGTTCAGCAGGTCTGCATGCACTGCAGGGGCACGCAACTCTGCACAAGGCGGTGTGGCATCTGTCCTACTGAGCTGTGACTTGGGTCTCTTACCTGGCTGGCATCTCCCATTACTCCTTCAGGGTGAGTGTTATGTGAGTAGTAGGCCGGGGCTTGAGCTTGCAATTCTCTTCATATATTTCTCTCAAGAAACCTGGTTCCAAGAACAGAGGCACTCAGTTCAGTTCAGTTCAGTCGCTCAGTCCGACTCTTTGCGACCCCATGAATCACAGCACGCCAGGCCTCCCTGTCCATCACCAACTCCCGGAGTTCACTCAAACTCACCTCCATCGAGTCGGTGATGCCATCCAGCCATCTCATTCTCTGTCGTCCCCTTCTCCTCCCACCCCCAATCCCTCCCAGCATCAGAGTCTTTTCCAGCGAGTCAACTCTTCTCATGAGGTGGCCAAAGTATTGGAGTTTCAGCCTTAGCATCAGTCCTTCCAATGAACACCCAGGACTGATCTCCTTTAGGATGGACTGGTTGGATCTCCATGCAGTCCAAGGGACTCTCAAGAGTCTTCTCCAGCACCACAGTTCAAAACCATCAATTCTTTGGCGATCAGCTTTCTTCACAGTCCAACTCTCACATCCAAGGCTATGGGACTTGACTAGATGGACCTTGGTTGGCAAAGTAACGTCTCTGCTTTTTAATATGCTATCTAGGTTGGTCATAACCTGGCTGAAAATAGGAGCAAATTTTGCAGGAGCCACCAGTCCCAGCTGGCACTAGTGGTAAAGAACCCACATGCCAATGCAGGAGATTAAGGAGACCTGGGTTCAACCGCTGGGTCCAGAAGATCCTCTGGAGGAGGGCATAGCAACCCACTCAAGTATTCTTGCCTGGAGAATCCCATGGACAGAGGAGCCTAGAGGGCTACAGTGCATAGCTTCGCAAAGAGTTGGACATGACTGAAGCTACTTAGCAAGCAAGCACCAGTCCAGTTCTGGCTCTTCCAGGTCTCACCAGGCTTCCCTGGACAAACTTCACCCCTCCCCCACTTCCGGGTGAGGGGTGGGGTGCTGACCTCTGAAAACTCGTCCAGTTCTGATCTTTGCTGATTCTTGGAATCTGTTTTTCTCGTCCAGAGAACAGGAGGCCGAGAGCAGGAAGAATAAACTTGAGACTTCTTAGAAAGCAAGCAGAAGTTTCTTAAAAGCTAGATGAATAACTACCCGATGGCCCAGCAATTCCACTCCTAGGTATTTTCTGAAGAGAATGAACACATATGCCCACAAAAAGACTTGTACAAGAACACCTATAGCAGCCTGATTCCTAGTCGCCCAAACAGGAAGCAGTTCAAGTGTCCAAGAGGTGCCATGACAAACCAATTGTGGAACATCTGGACGATAGAATATTACCCAGCAGATACTCAGACAACACCATTCTGGCTGTACAGATGATGCAACAGGATGTGTGAATCCCACAGTCGTACACTGAGTGAGGAAAGCCAGATGAAGCATACATGCTGCATGAATTATGTGTAGAAAGTTCTAGAACAGGCAAGACTACTCTATGAGAGTAGCAATCAGAAAGTAGTGGTGAAGGGAAGCCCTGAGGGAACTTTCTGGGGCAATGAAACTCTTTTTTTAATATTAATATTTCTTTGGCTGCACCGGATCTTAGTTGTGGCATGCAGGATCTGGCTAGGGGTAGAACCCAGGCCTCCTGTATTGGGAGCTCGGAGTCTAAGCCACTGGACCACCAGGGAAGTCCCCTGAAGTGGTTTTATATCTTGTTTTGAGTGGTGGGTATATGGGTGTATACTACTGTCAAAACACTGACTAAACAATTAAGATTTTTTACGTTTTAATGTACATAAATATTGCCTTAATTTAAAAATTAATTAAAACAGGACAAGAAAAGAAGGAAAAGCAGCTAAAACCTTTAGGTCAGGCAGGGAGGCTGGGAGTCCAGTTTGTCTTGTTAGAAGTTAACAGTTTACAGGCTGGAGACACAAGGATCCTGGTGGGCCATTGTCACAGGCACAACGTCACCAAGTGAGACCAAGAGGGTGGCGGTGCAGGGGAAGCAGGGGCATGAGGAGCAGCTTAAAGTTTCATTAGCTGCAGCCCAGGAGAAGGGCTCATCTGCCCTTGAATTGGACGTTCACTGAGCTCTCCGCTGTGCAGACAGCATGGTGGGCACTGAAGACATGACCAGAAGACATGGTCCCTGCCCTCAGGGAGCTCTGTGAGTGAAAGCGACCTTGAACCACGTGAATCACACCAACAAGCCCCTCACCCTGGACTGGAGACTGAGAGAAAGCACAGGGAGCTCCCAGATTACCAGCCTGGAGTCCTCCCCCTGTTCAGGTCCAGAAAAGTCACTCAGGAACCCTGAGCTTAGAGCTGAGTTCTGAACAACTGCAAGATATTAACCAGATGAAGAGTACCGAAGAGGGCATGTTTCCCCAAAGCCAGAACCTAAGGCAGGAACCACAGACCCCAGGCCAAAGGGGCCAGGCAGGCAGCAGCACTGCTGGAGGAGCAGAGCATGGGACAAAGCAGAGGCCATCACTGCCGTGCGACAATCGTTACAGGCCTGGTGTGCTCCCATCTTCCTATTTTTGTTTTTCAAGAAAACCTAGAAATCTGGAGTTTTTTCAGTGTAAACTCAAATCAGTTTTCAACTCGTGTCACATTTTTAAATAACTTTTATAGATTTATCACTTCTATAAATCACTTCAAAGCAGCTCCAATCAAACTTCCAGCGGGATATTTTTGGTAAAAATTTGCAAGCTGATTTTAAAACATGTTGAAAAGCAAAAGAACCTAGAATATCCAAAAACAATCTTGGAAAAGAACAACAAAGTTGGAAGAATCTCGCTACCTGATTTCCAGATTTAGTAGAAATCTACAGTCTCAGGACATTATGTTTCTGGCCAAAAGACAGACGTGTAGATCAATGGAATAGAAGAGTGTCCAGAAATAGACTCACACAAATATGGTCAACTGATTTTTGACAAAAGTGCAAACAAAATCCAATGAAGAAAGGATCAGCTTTTCATTAAATGATACGACAGTGTGACAGATGGACTCTTAGGTGGCCCCTCATGACTCCTGCCTTCTCATCTTCACACCTCTGTGTAAACCCATCCTCTTGAGCATAGGTGGGACCTGTGACTTGCTTCTAACCAATGGAAAATGGCAAAGTGATGGGATGTCATTCCCATGGCTACATCATGCTGTATGAGGCTCCACCTTGCTGGCCACTGGCTCCAGAGACTCTCCCTGGTGACTTGATGGAGTAGGCAGCTGTGTTTGGAAAGCCCACAAAGCAAGGAACTGCAGGAGAGAGACTTCTAGGAACTAAGTGGCCTTTAGGAGCTGAAAGTCACCAGCAAGATGAATTCCCCCAACAATCTGGATGAGCGTGGAAGCATATTCTTTCCAGTCAAGCCTCCAGATGAGAACACAGCCCAAGGAGACCCTAAGATGACCCAGCTAAGCCGTGCTCAGACTCCTGACCCACAGAAACTGTGAGAGAATAAGTGAGTTTTGTTTTAAGCCTCTAAGTTTGTGATAATTTATGATGCAACACAGAAAATCCATAAGCCAAAAAATAAAACCTCTGGACTTCCCTGGTGGTCCAGTGGTGAAGAATCTACCTGCCAATGCTGAAGACGTGGGTTCCGTCCCTGGTCTGGGAAGATCCAGCATGTTTTAGAACAGCTAAGCCCATAACCATAACTACGGAGCCCACACGCTGCAACTGCTGAAGCTGCGTGCCTCAACCTGCGCTCTGCAACAAGAGAATCCACCACGATGAGAGGCTCGCTCACCGCAACGAAGAGTGGCCCCTGCTCACCGCAGCTAGAGAAAGCCCATGCGCAGCAGTGAAGACCCAGCATGGCCAAAGATAAATACATTTTTAAAAACAAAACCTCTACCTAAATCTCATATCATATACAAAAGTCAACTCTCAATGCAAAAGCATAAAACCTCCAGATAAACACTGAACACGGGTATATTTGGTCAGACAGTGGCCAAGGTAGGAGCCACAGGGCAGGGCAGAGGCAGTGATGGAGGGAGGCACAGTTGTGACCCACTAGGACTCAAGGTCCAGAGCTGCCCAGGTGGCATGAATAGCAGCAGCTTCGGCCCTGGGGTCTCTCTGGGGGCATCTCTGGTCTCCTCTTGCTCCCAGCTGCCCAGTCCTTCTGCTTTCTCTAATCTAGTCCAAATCTGATCGGTTTAGCTAACACCACCCCGACAGGTCAGAGTTCTTTGCTGCGTCGTAGGTGACTGACCAACCTATGGATGCACAGTCCTGGCTCAGTGCCACCCTAGTTCTTTCAGTTTCCACCCTTGAGCTCAGCCAACCACTGCCCCCTTCCAGTGGGGCCGCGGGAGGGACACTGGATGATGCAGACGCTGTGACAGTCTCATTAGAAAGACACTTCTCTGTGCCTAAGTCCCTTTGTGCCCTCATTCTGAGGTTCCCTGGAGAGGGACACAGGCCAGGGATCCCATGGTCCTCCCCCAGGCCCTTACTCCTGCTGCGCTGCAAGCTCAGGCGAGCTGCAGCTGCCGGACACCCCACTGAAAAGGCTGGGAAGCGACCCAGAGACAGGGGTTAGAGCTGGGGCGGGGATGGCACAGAAAGCTACCCGGGAAGAGCAGGGCCAGCCCTTTCTAAGAAGATGCTCTGGGGAAATAGGCAGTGCAGCCCTGAGTCACCACTGCCAGCCGGCTCCCAGGGGCCTCTGGGCGGAGTGAATTCAGCAGCAGGTCTGTGTGCAAGAGCGATGCAGGGCCCAGGAGACGGGAGGACTCAAGTAACTGAAGAGAACAACTCGTGAGCCAAGCAAGTGTCACCGTTTGTGCAGGGAAGAGCAAAAGGGTCCTATGGAACCAAAGTTAGGTAGAGGGTGCTGGGCTCCCCATTTAAGAGGGGCTGAGTTTTACACTGCTTTGGCTAATCTACCCAGATCAGTCCCTGACACAGCCCCCCAACAAACACTCTCCTGTGTTTTTTCATTCATGGACAAAGCCCCCAAGGTTCTCAGAACACTCTGCCTCCGTCTCTCCCAGGCTGGTGATTCAGTCAAGTCTGTATAAGCACAGCCTTGAAAGAACAGAATAGAAGGATTAGCTGGCTTCCCGATGGGCAGTGGGCGGCAGCAGGGTGGGGTGGGGACCATGACTCCTCCTCAAATATCCAAAGGACACAAAAGCTGTCGCAACGATCACGAAAAGTAAATCTCAAGTTTGTTTTTTCCTGTGGCCTTCATCAAGCTAGGAAAGTAGAAGAAAGAAAATGGGGACTACGCAGGAGAAGGGGTCACCGTGCTCTCCCTGGTCCCAAACAAATGTCAAGCAGGCATCCAACCATTCGGAAGACCTTGGAGGTAAGAGATGGGGCAAAAACCTCTGAGGAAAGATGGAGGCAAAGGCCTGTGACTCCCAGGCCTCCTGCGATGCCGCTGTTGCTTGTCATGAGATGCAGGTTGCCATGGTGATGGGTGCATGCAAGGTCCAATGAGCAGAGGAGACTGAGGAAAGTTCTCAAGGGAAGATGCTGGGGGAGGCTATTTTCTTGTTCTGTTGTGTACCCAACAATGGTCTGAGGACTTTACACAGTCTTCCCCTAGTGTTGACCAGGGGCCACTGGGTGCGTGAACCATCCTGTGACAAGTGACAAGGGTGATCCAAAATATAAGGGACTCCATGGTGGGAGGCTTCCTGGAGGAGACACACGTGGGATGGGCCAGGCTGTGACAGCCACGGACGGTGGGAGCGTGCAGAGGGACAGAGCACTCCAGGGTGAGGGGGCACCAAGGCCCCTGCAGAAATCAGAAAGTTGTGTGCAATGCCCTGGGAAGAGACCAAAGGATCCTCAGCCATGAAGGGGAGCTGCCAAGTGGACCAGAGTCTGAAGTCTATCAGCTCCAGTGGCATCAGGGTCTGCCGTCTGCTGCCGCCCAAGGGTCCCCAGCCATCCTGGTGCACCTCCTCACTCACTGTCACCTGCCAGTGCCCAGGAAATTCCTGGAAGCATCCAAATTCTGCCCTGAGGTTGCTGGAGCAGGCCCCTGCCTCTCACCAGCTTCGTTCAAGAATCATGCTGTGAACACAGAGCCAAGCACTATGCTCACTGCAGGGACTAAACAGGCAAAGAAGACAGGGTGCTGGCCTCATGGAGTCTACATTCCAGTGGGAAAATGAAACATCGCTCACAAAAACATGCAAATAGACATGACAGTGCTGCTGTGTGCATATCATGGGGAGGGCAGGACCACGGAGTTGGGCAATGCATCTGTTACTACGTAACAAATTACCCTCAAATGCAGTGGCTTAAACAGCAATGATCTTTTACTATCTTTCATGGTTTCTTTGGATCAGAAATGTAGAAAGAAAGGACCCAGTAGGGGTGGCCTATCTCTATGACGCCTGGGGACTCAGCTGGAGGGCTTGAAGCCTGGGTGCTGGAACTACCTGAAAGCTCACTCACTCCTATGTGAGCCTGTCTTGTTGGTTAGGACACTCCTCTGGTCTTTCTCTGAGGCCTGGGCTTCCTTACAGCATGATACCTGAGTTCTAAGAACAAGCAGCCCAAGAGAGAAAGAGCCAGGAGGAAACCGCATGGCTTTGAAAGGACTTCAGAAATCATAGAGTGTCACTTTGACATTTTCTTCTGGTTGAAGCAGTTATAAAGATGGAGCCAGGTCCAAGTGTAGGAGACAGAGACTCTGACCCCTTGGAAAAGAAGCATCAGTGGCATCTGGTAAGAACCCGAGTGATGGGATAATACATATATCACGCTCATGCCTAGCTATTCAGTCTGACTCTTTGCAACCCTTTGAACAGTAGCCTGCCTGGCTCCCTGTCCATGCGACTTTTCAGGCAAGAGGACTGGAGTGGGTTGCCATTTTCCTCCTCCAGGAAATCTTCCCAACCAAGGGACTGAAAATGTGTCTCCTGCATAGAAGGCAGATTCTTTACCAGCTGAGCCATCAGGGAAGCCTATTATATATATATGTATATGTATATATATGATATATATATATGATATATAGACGCAGCCGTCTTTGGAAAATAGTCAATACATACCAGAAGCAAGCCTTGCAGGATGCTCTGGAGTCAGCCAGATTCCAGGAAGGAACACTCCAGGCAGAGAGAGAGCATAGGGACAACCCTGAGGTGGAAAGGAGTCGAGTGCCTGTGAGCACCAAGGAGAAGCCCTGTGCTCCTAGAACGAGGGTGTGCGGGGTCAGAAAGTGAGGCCAGGAAGGTGGGTGGGGCAGAGAACACGGGGTTCTGGGGTCATGTGTGCGGGTTTGGGCTCTGAGCCTGAGGGCACTGTGAAGCCAGGAAGTGACCCAATCAAACAGATGTTCCAACAGGCTTCATCTGCTGCTGAGTGGAGATGGGCTGGATGGGGCAAGAGTGGATGAAGGGAGACAGAAGCATCAGTGGCCCTTGGTCTGAGAACCACCTGCCTAGAGGCAGTGGGGTGAGGACCGAGCCCACCCAGGGGTGTGAAAAAGGCCCCCGAGAAGGAAGGGGGTGGGACGGGCAAGGTGGTGCCAGGCAAAGAGGGAGATCCCAGAAGGGAACCTAAGCTAAGAGTGAGCTAAGAGCTGCCCTGACAAACCTCCTGACCTGGACCTGGTAAAGAACCTGGTAAAATCCCTCTGACAGGTGCAAATCCCCCGAGGCCCCCTGGGTAAAAGGAATACTGTATTTCTTGGCACTTCGTGATGACATCTCTTGGTCTTTTTAAAATCCTTTTGGGGCCTCATTTGCTAAGGTTGCAGAGACCAGATTATCTGCCATGACTCAAGGTGTCTTCCCCTGCCTCTGGTTGTGCAAAAACTGCAGAATGTTGCCATCTGGATCCACAGGGACAAGGTCCCACTACCCAGCTGGGGTGTTCCCTGCTGGGGGCCCTGGTTTAGGAAGATGAGGGCCATTCAAAGACAGACCCACATCTCTAGACCCCGGTCTGCATGCCAAAAACAGTGTGGCCCCGCAGCAGGGCCACAGAGGACCAGCAGCTTCCTGGAGATGGTTTTCCGGGATGGGGGGGCGGGGAATACGCCGTTCTCCAGAAGTCCAACTTCCTGTTCTGGGACCCCTCCCTCCTCCTCCTACTTCAAAGCCCACAGTCCAGCCCCTCCCCTACTTGGCTGTCTAGTGCAGTCCTGCCAAACAGCCCCCTATTCATCCATGAAGCCTCTCTGAGGAGCTCTGCCTGGAAATCAGACAGCCACTCATTTCCTCCCCTGGGCTTCAGGTGAGTCACAGACCTGACCTCTGCATTCTGGGGATGCTTGGACATCCTCCAGTGTTGACAGCAGTGGAGAGCAGACCCCAGGCTGCATGTTTACGTAAATCCTCCTGCTGCTTTGCCCTTAAGAGGACAGCGTGGTGGGACCTCAGTTTTCCAAGGGTGGAGGGAATTGTTGGCCCAGCTGATCTCAGAGATCCCCTCCAGCCCAGCTGCTCTGAGATTCCGGGACAATAGAGCCACATGCAGCAGCCATGGCATCAGAGGGAGCCCCTCCTATAGGCCTCTGGGCAGGGCCGCAGACAGTCCCCCCAGAGGCTCCCAAAGCTCAGACAGCCGCCGCCCAGGGAGGGTTCGCCTCCCCAACAAAGGCTGCCTTTTCTTGTCTTCCCACACTCGATCCCAAAACAAAACCCAACACGCTCTTTCCAGCCACCTGGTTGCCCCTGCAAGTCACCTGTCTGAATGCCAGAAAAGGCGGCCTTCCCTGGAGTCCCTAGGGATCCCAGCAGACCTGCATCCAGTCAGGCTGCTCTGGAGCAGGGAGTCAGGGCTCCAAGCTGGTGGGAGTCAGGCCAGCCAACAGCATCCCTGAAGCTGGGTGAAGCCTGGCAGCAAAGGTTACCTGAATATTTCCCTGCCTAAGACAGAGGAGAGCTTAGTCCACAGCCAGGACCCGGGGGCTACCCTCCCAGGGCTCAGTCTGTCTTCAGCATGGCGGGCCCTGAGCTGGAGTTCTGCTCTGGACTCCTAGCCAAGCCTCACTGCTAGGACTGATCTCCCAGAGCCCTGAGCTGCTCCGAGCTTCTGAACAATTTAGAGCCCAAGGCTCCTCTCTCCCCTTGACCTTTCATTCATCCTTGTCACCTCTCCTTTGATGGACTGATCGCCCCTCTATGTAACTCCCACTCCACCCTCAACCAAAAGTCACCCTCCCACCCAGTGCTGCTGCCTGGAGCCCTGGTGTCTTTCCAACTGGGGACCTTGGAAGTGCTCCTGGCTTTCAGGGCAATGCCAGCACCCTCAAACCCTCTCCTGGGACCAAATAACAGCTCCTCATGTCTCAGGTGCCTCTCATGTGTCTGATGATCATCAAAGTGATGACCACTTATGTCTTACGAATTCTTGTTTCACCAGGGAAAAAAGCCTGGCTCGGGGGGTTAAGTGTCTCTCCCAGGAAGACACAATGGGAATTCAGGTCAGGTCTGTCTGACCCCCAAAGGCCATGCTCCCTCTCCCTCTCTCTACTGCACAGACTTTCCTCACTTCAACCCACCCCAGCCTGAGTCCTAGCCCTCTGCACCCCAGCCTGGCTACTGCAGTGGCCAGGTGCCTCCTTTGGAGAAAGCAGTGTCCCTGTAGGTTAGGACAGGGCTCCAGGAAGAGCGGTCAGCCAGATAATCTACAGCCACCAGGCCCTGCTGGCTTCCAAGTGACTTTTCCACTATGTGCTCTGGTTCCCTCTGCTGCTGGGCCCTGCCTTCCTGCCCCTGGGAAAGGCTGGTGTAGGGGGAACGGACTCCCACTTCATTCCTTGTACATCACGAAACTCTGTTCCTGACTTCCCTTCCTCAAATTTGGAAACCAGTTTCCTGCCGGGTCCCTGTTACTTTTTTTTTTTATCTCTTTTTTTAAATTTAGTTTTTACTTTATATTGAAATATAGTTGATTTACAATGTTGTGTTAGTTTCGAGTGTAGAGCAAGCTGATTCAGTTACATATATACATATATCCTTTTTGAGATTCTTTTCCTATATAGGTTTTTACAGAGTATTGAGTAGAGGCTCCCGTGCTATACAGAAGGTCCTTGTTGATTATCCATTTTATATATTTATGAGTGCGTGCTCAGTCGTGCAATCATGTCTGACTCTTTGCAACCCCATGTACTGTAGCCCACCAAGCTCTTCTGTCCATGGGATTCTCTGGGCAAGAATAATGGAGAGGTCCTGACCCGGGGTCAAACCCGAGTCTCCTGCATCTCTTGCACTGGCAGGTGGATTCTTTACCACTTAGCCACCTGGGAAGCCCCATTTTATATATCGTAACGTGTATAGGGTCGTGGAGAGTCGGACACGACTGAGCGACTGAACTGAACTGAACTGAACGTGTATATCGTGTATATGTTAACCCCAAACTCCTAATTTATCCCCAACCCACCCCCATGTTTCCCCTTTGGTAACCGTGTTTGTTTTCGAAGCCTCTTTCCTGTCTCTGTTCTGTAAATAAGTTCATTTCTGTCATTACACCTGAAAGTGAAAGTGAAGTCGCTCAGTCGTGTCCAACTCTTTGCAACCCCATGGACTGTAGCCCACCAGGATCCTCCGTCCATGGAATTTTCCAGGCAAGAGTACTGGAGTGGGTTGCCATTTCCTTCTCCAGGGGATCTTCCCAACCCAGGGATTGAACCCGGGTCTCCTGCATTGCAGGCAGACGCTTTACCATCTGAGCCACCAGGGAAGCCCAATTACACCTGAGGAACTTTAAATATTCAGATCCCACCCCCAGAGATTCTGATCCAATTGTTCAGGAGTGTGGCCTGGGCATGGGCAGCTTCAAAGCTCTTCAGACGACTAGAGTATACAGCCAGGACTGAGAGCCGCTACAGCGCACTGGAGCTGATCCATATTGATCTGTCCCAGGGCTAGCTCTTCAGTCTCATTCAGCGTTGATTGGATGAATGAGGTGACCCCCACAGTCCAGGGAGTTGGGGTGGCTGCTGCTAGTGCCCTGAGACGGGAACAATACTGCCTGTTCTCTCCTCCTGCACCTTTCCCCTCTCCCCGACCCCTCTTCCTCCTTCTATCAATGAATAAACTTCATTTCTTAGAGCAGCTTATGTTCAAGGCAAAACTGAGCAGGAAGCACAGAGATTTCCCATATACTCCCATTCCCTACACACCTACCTATGCCCCCACCAGAGACGTACATTTATTACAATCAGTGACGCTAAATTATCACCAAAGTCCATAGTTCACTCTTGCTGTTGGACATTCCATGGGTTTGGACAAGTATATAATGACTTGTTGGGGTTGCCAGGAAGCATTAATTATAAAGAACTTGCCTGCCAAGACAGGAGACATAAGAGATGCAGGTTTGATCCCTGGGTTGGGAAGATCCCCTGGAGGAGGGCATGGCAACCCAATTCGGTATTCTTGCCTTTGGAGAATCCCATGGACACAGGAGCCTGGAAGGCTACAGTCCACAGGGTGGCAAAGAGTTGGAAGATTATCTTATTGATTTTAAATCTTTATTCTTTCTTAAAACATACATTCAATGCTATAAATTTTCCTCTAAATACTACCTTTGCTACATCCCATAAATTGTGATAAATTGTGGCTTCATTTTCATTTAGTCCAAAATGTTTTAAAATTCCTCTTGAGATTTCCTTTTTGCCCCATGTGCTATTTAGAAGTGTGTTGTTAAATCTCCAAATACTTTGGGATTTTCCAACTATCTTTCTGTTACTAATTTTTAGTTTAATTCTATTATGGTCTGAGAGCCAACATTGCATGATTTATACTCCTTTAAATTTGTTAAGTTGTGTTTTATGGCCCAGAATGTGGTCTATCTTGATTAATGTCTCATGTGACCTTGAGAAGAATGTAAAATCTGCTGTTGTTGGATGAATTAGTCTATAGATGTCAATTATATCCAGTTGACTGATGGTGCTGTTGAGTTCAACTATGTCCTTACTGATTTTCCTCCTGCTGAATCTGCATATTTCTCTTAGGGAGTGGCAATGTCTCCAACTATAGTAGTGGATAATCCTTTGCTCCTTGTAATTCTATCAGTTTTTGCCTCACATGTTTCAGTGATCTGTTGTTAGATTCATACACCAGAAGATAGCTGTGTCTTCTTGGAGAACTGACCTCTATCATTATGTGATACTCTCTATCCATGATAATTTTCCTTGCTCCGAAGTGTGCTCCTTCTGAAATTAATATAGCTAATCTTTCTTTTGATTACTGTTCAGTTCAGTTTTTTTGCTCTGTCATCTCTCTTTGCAACCCCAAGGACTGCAGCATGCCAGGCCTCCCTGTCCATCACCAACTCCCGGAGTTCACTCAAACTCATGTCCATCAAATCGGTGATGCCATCCAACCATCTCATCCTCTGTCATCCCCTTCTCCTCCTGCCCTCAATCTTTCCCAGCATCAGGGTCTTTTCAAATGAGTCAGCTCTTTGCATCAGGTGGATTGGAGTTTCAGCTTCAACATTAGTCCTTCCAATGAACTCCCAGGACTGATCTCCTTTAGGATGGACTGATTGGATATCCATGCAGTCCAAGGGACTCTCTCAAGAGTCTTCTCCAACACCACAGTTCAAAAGCATCAATTCTTCGGCAATCAACTTTCTTCACAGTCCAACTCTCACATCCATACATGACCACTGGAAAAACCATAGCCTTGACTAGACAGACCTTTGTTGGCAAAGTAATGTCTCTGCTTTTTAATATACTATCTAGATTGGTCATAACTTTCCTCCCAAGGAGTAAGCATCTTTTAGAAGGGTATAACATTCTCCATTCTTTTACTTATAATTTACATGTATTTTTATATTTAATGTGGGTTTGTTGTAGACAACATATAGTTGGGTCTTGTTTTTTCACTTCACTCTGAGAATCTGTCTTATAATTGATGTGTTATATTTAAGTCATTGATATTTAAAGTGATTACTGATATAATTGGATTAATATCTACCATATTTGTTACTGATTTCTGTTGCTTTGCTCTTTGTTTCTGTCTTTGTCTTCTATACTTTTTCTACCTTTTGTGGTTTTAATTGAGCATTTTAGATAGTTCTATTTTTTCTCCTTGCTTAGCATATCAATTATACTTCTTTTTTTAATGGGTGGCCTAGGGCTTGCAACATATATTTACAATTAATTACAATTAATCCAAGTCCACAACACTACACCACCTCACCTAAGGTAGTGCAAGGGCATTACAATGTTTTTGATTTCTCTCTCCATCCCTTGTATCATTGCTGTCATGCTGCTTCTGCTAGTCACTCAGTCACGTCCAATGCTTTGCAACCCCATGGACTGCAGCCAGCCAGGCTCCTCTGTCCTTGGGATTCTCTAGGCAAGAATACTGGAGTGGGTCTCCTGCGTTGTAGGCAGATTCTTTACCACTGAGCCACCAGAGAAGCCCCATTGCTGTCAAAAATATATGTGTGTGTGTGTATATATATATACAAATGCATTGTTGTTATTATTTTGAGAAAGTTGTTGTCTCTTAGATCAATTAAATAGTAAGTTTCTTTACCTCCACCTCCTCATTCTCTAATGCTCTTGATTTATGTTAAGTCAGAACTTCTGACCTATGTCATTTTCCTTCTTATGACAAACTTCTTTTAATATTTAAGACAGTTCTATGATAACTAGTTTCCTCAATTTTTATTTATCTGAGAAAGTCTTAATCTCTTTTTCACTTTTGAAGAATAATTTTGCAGGACACAGAATTCTAGGTTGGAGTCTTTTCTCTCTCAACACTTTAAATATTTAACTCTACTTTCTTTTAGATTGCGTGGAGAGAAGTCAGATTAATTCTTATCATTGCTCTTCTGTAAGTAGGATTTTTTTCCTCTGGTGTCTTTCAAGATTTTGTGTTTATCTTTGACTATCTGAAGATTAAATATGACAAGCCTAGGTGCAGTTTTTTTGTGTTGCTTTGGCGTTTATCACGCTTGCTGTTCTGTGAGCTTCTTGGATCCATGGCTTATTGTCTAACATTAATTTTGGAAAATTCTCAGACACTGCTGTTTCATATATTGCTTCTGCTCCTGTCTCTGTTTCCTCTCCTGCTGGTCCCGTTGCACTTTTTACGTTGTTCCACAATTCTTGGATGTTTTGTTCTGTGGGTTTTTTTTTTCAGTCTTTTTTCTCTTTGCTTTTTAATTTTGAAAGTTTCCATTATCATGCTCTCTAGCTCAGAGATTCTTTCCTTAACTTACAAGCCCATCAAAGGCATTTAGCATTTCTGTTACTTTTTTTTTTCTTCTAGCATTTCTTTTTGGTTCTTTCTTAAAAACTACATGTTTCTGCTTACTTTATCCACCTGTTCTGGCATGTTGTCTACTTTTCCCATATTTACCATAGTTTTTTTTTTTTTTTTTTAATTCCTCCTGTTCTAGTAATTCTAACATTCCTGCCATATCTGACTCTGGTTCCGAGGCTTGTCAGTATCTTCAAACTGTGCTTCCTGCCTGTTAATGTGTCTTGTATTTTCTTTGTTGAAAGGCAGATATGATATATTGGGTAAAAGGAACCGTGGTAAATAGGCCTTTAGTAATGTAGCAGTGAGATGCAGGAGGGGAAGCATTCTGTAGTCCTGTGATTTTGGTGACCCTGTGCCCTGAATTATGAACTATCAGTGCTTCTCATTTGTCCCCCACCTCCTGCCTTAGGTGGGGCACAATGGCTGGAAGGGGCTGGAATTGTGTGTTTCCTTTCCCCCGTATGGAAGGCTAGAGTGGGCCAGAGATAGGTATTTCCCTTCCCCCAGGTTGGTGGTTGTTGTTCAGTTGCTAAGTCATGTCCAACTCTTTGCAACACCATGGACTGTAGCATACCAGGCTTCTCCGTCCTCCACTATCTCCTGGATAGATTGATTAGGTTGATTCAGTTCAGTACAGTTCAGTTGCTCAGTTCTGTCCGACTCTTTGCGACCCCATGAATCACAGCACACCAGACCTCCCTGTCCATCACCAACTCCCGGAGTTCACTCAAACTCAAGTCCATTGAGTTGGTGATGCCATCCAGCCATCTCATTCTCTGTCGTCCCCTTCTCCTCCTGCCCCAATCCCTCCCAGCAGCACAGTCTTTGCCAGTGAGTCAACTAGTCGCATGAGGTGGCCAAACTATTGGAGTTTCAGCTTTAGCATCAGTCCTTCCAATGAACACCCAGGACTGATCTCCTTTAGAATGGACTGGTTGACCTCCTTGTAGTCCAAGGGACTCTCAAGAGTCTTCTCCAGCACCACAGTTCAAAAGCATCAATTCTTTGGCGATCAGCTTTCTTCACAGTCCAACTCTCACATCCATACATGACCACAGGAAAAACCATAGCCTTGACTAGATGGATCTTGGTTGGCAAAGTAATGTCTCTGCTTTTTAATATGCTATCTAGGTTAGTCATCACTTTCCTTCCAAGGAGTAAGTGTCTTTTAATTTCATGGCTGCAATCAGCATCTGCAGTGATTTTGGAGCCCAAAAAAATAGTCTGACACTGTTTCCACTGTTTCCCCATAATTTCCCATGAAGTGATGGGACCAGATGCCATGACCTTAGTTTTCTGAATGTTGAGCTTCAAGCCAACCTTTTCACTCTCCTCTTTCACTTTCATCAAGAGGCTTTTGAGTTCCTCTTCACTTTCTGCCATAATGGTGGGGTCATCTGCATATCTGAGGTTATTGATATTTCTGCCAGCAATCTTGATTCCAGCTTGTGCTTCTTCCAGCCCAGCGTTTCTCATGATGTACTCTGCATAGAAGTTAAATAAGCACAGTGACAATATACAGCCTTGACGTACTCCTTTTCCTATTTGGAACCAGTCTTTTGTTCCATGTCCAGTTCTAACTGTTGCTTCCTGATCTGCATACAGGTTTCTCAAGAGGCAGTTCAGGTTGTCTGGTATTCCCATCTCTTGAAGAATTTTCCACAGTTTATTGTGATCCATGTAGTCAAAGGCTTTAGGCTCTGATAAAACCCCAAATTTAGGGTCTGGCAAATAGAGTCTCCTTGCCTGCTGAGAACAGAGTGCTGTGGTATGTTTCAAAATGATGTCTTTTCCCTTCCCCCTGCCAGAAGCACAAGGGGATTTTTATCTCCAATATTCACTGTGAGACCCTGATAGAGCTCCTGGAGATAAAATTCACGAAAGTGTGGTAGAACCCCCATGACAGGGTCCCCCTGGAGTTTTTAACCCTCAGAGTTGTTCACATTGAGCCTCCAACAATTCACTAATTTCAGTTCAGGTTTCCTTACCTTGCCACTGGTTCTTGCAGACACTTCTGCTCTAATAAGTTGTAATTCTCTGTATCCAACCTAAATGAGTCTCCAGTTTTGCAACCTCACTTCTCTGATAGTCTTAAGAAGAGTTGCTGACTTTTCAGTTTGTTTAGTTTAACTTGTTGTTAGGACATAGTGGCAACTTCCAAGCTCCTTCTGTGCCGGACTAGAAACCCAAAGTTCCTTCCTCTGCTTTCCAGTGCTTTTGTTGCTGTTCAGTCACTCAGTCATGTCCAACTTTTTGCAACCCCATCGCACCAGGCTCCCTGTCCTTCACTATCTCCTAGAGTTTGCTCAAATTCATGTCCATTGAGTCAATTCTGCCATCCAACCATCTCATCCTCTGTCACCCCCTTCTCCTCCTGCCCTCAATCTTTCCCAGCATCAGGATCTTTCCCAATGAGTCAGTTCTTCACATCAGGTGGCCAAAATATTGGTGCTTCAGCTTCAGCATCAGTCCTTCAAATGAATATTCAGGGTTCATTTTTTTTTTAGGATGGACTGGTTTGATCTCCTTGCCATCCAAGGGACTCTCAACAGTCTTCTCCAGCACAATTTGAAAGCATCAGTTCCTTGGTACTCAGACTTCTTTATGGTCCAACTCTAACATCCATGCATGACTACTGGAAAAACCATAGTTTTGACTTTTGCTGGCAAAGACCTTTGTTGGCAAAGTAATGCCTCTGCTTTTTAACATCCTGTCTAAGTTTGTCATAGCTTTTCTTCAAAGGGGCAAGCATCTTTTAATTTCATGGCTGCAGATGCCCTCTGTGGTGATTTTGGAGCCCAAGAAAATAAAGTCTGTCACTGTTTCTGTTGTTTCCCCATCTATTTGCCATGAAGGAGTGGGACCAGATGACATTATCTTAGTTTTTTGAATGTTGAGCTTTAAGCCAGCCTTTTCACTCCTCTCTTTTACCTTCAACAAGAGGCTCTTTAGTTCCTCTTCACTTTCTGCCATTAGAGTGGTTTAATCTGCATATCTGAGGTTATTGATATTTCTCCCAGCAATCTGGATTCCAGCTTGAGCTTCATCCAGCCTGGTATTTTGCATGATGTACTCTGCATATAAGTTAAATAAGCTGGGTGACAATATATGGCTTTGACGTACTCCTTTCCCAATTTTGAACCAGTCCATTGTTCCATGTCTGATTCTAACTGCTGCTTCTTGAAATGCACACAGGTTTCTCAGGAGGCAGGTCAGGTGGTCTGGTATTCCCATCTCTTTCAGAATTTTCCAATGCCTGCCCTCCATCAACTCCTCCCCACACATGGACAGGCCCAGGCAGGTGAATCTTTGGGGCATCAAGGGTAAAAGAGAAGAGCACTTGCTGGGGAGATGACTTTTGACCAGGGAGATGGACCAGCAGGTGGTACACAGAAGAAGAACCACGCCCAGTTCCAGTCCACTCTCCATCCTTGGGCCCCACTGCCTTCCTCTGGGAGGTAACTAAGTTCCAGGACCTGTGCATGCTCAGTTTAAAGTACTCTCCACACACACTCACCCACCCCAGGCTCCCTCCTAACTTTCCTAATTAGCTCTGACTCAGCCTCCAGAATAACTCAGATTGGGCCCCAGTCTAGTTTGGGATTTTCTGATACACTGTCAGGGAACAAAGCCTGACTGTAGAAGGCCTTCAATAAATCTTTGTGGCAGAGGGACTTCACTGGTGGTCCAGTGGTTAAGAATCCACTTTGCAATGCAAGGAACATGGGTTCGATCTCTGGTCGGGGAACTAAGATTCCACTTGTGGAAGGGTAAGTAAGTCCACGTACCACAACTTCTGAGCCCAGGCCTCAGCATGAGAATCCATGTGTCTCAAACTACAGAGCCCATGCGCTCTGGAGCCCGCCTGCCACAATGAAGATCCCATGTACCGCAACTGAGACCTGCTGTGCTGTGCTGTCGCTCAGTCATGTCCACCTCTTTGCAACCCCATAGCCCGCCACGCTCCTCTGTCCAAGGGATTCTCCAGACAAGAGTACTGGAGTGGGTTGCCATACCCTCCTCCAAGAGATCTTTTGAACCCAGGTCTCCCACATTGCGGTTGGATCCTTTATCATCTGAACCACCAGGGAAACCCAAGAATACTGGAGTGGGTAGCCTATCCCTTCTCCAGGGGTTCTTCATAGCCCAGGAATTGAACTTGGACCTCCCATATTGCAGGCAGATTCTTTACCAGTTGAACTACTAGGAAAGCTCAACTAAGACCTGACACAGCCTAAATAAATAAATATTAAAAGAAATTCTTTGCGGTAGAAATGAGTGCATAGAACTGTGTTTCCTTCCTTCAGTGGGTGTAGTTCCTGCTGTAATCAAACATTCATTGAGGTTATTATATATAATGTCCATCTTTCCCTTTAGGCCATGAGGATTTATTTTTTCATCATTGAACTCCCTACATTTAGCCCAATGTGGTATGTATTAATAGTAGTTAATCAACAAATAGTTCATGAATGGATGGGTGGATAAATGATGAGAGATAAACTGAGCCCTCACTGAACAGAGGGGTTTAAACGTGTTTGGGAGGCGATGTCACAAACATGCAGGAGTGGGAAAGCCCTGTTTGGGGATGAACTCACTGGTGTTCTGGGGAGACTGTCAGCAAGACAAGCTTGCACCTGGAGGCCAAATACCTTGTGGATTATGCAAAAGCATTTTCTGGTGGATGTGTTGGGGTGGTGGAGAAAGGAAGTATTTTATCCCAGTCTGCAGCTCATGTCAAAGGCAGGCAGGGGGAGAGCAGGTAAGCCCGGGTGGGAAGAAAGCTTGTTGGGACCAAACACCGAGAAACCAGTCAGTGTTCCCAGCAGCCACTGACTCATGGGCAGCCTCTAGGCAAGGGGGAGAAATGGGCCCTCCAAACCCAGCGCCTGGGGCCCTGCTTTGGTGGGGAGTTTCATATCCTAGTTGGCTGTAGGAAACAAACGTTAATAGGATGATGAAGGCTCATGGGAGCCTTAGGATCCTGGTGGGGGAGGCTGATGTCAGGAACAGGTCCTCCTTGGGTGGTCAGAGCCCTCAGTGGGAGTAATGGAGGCCAGGCTCTCATGGAGCTAGTCTTAGACTTCTGCCAGCCCATGGATGGAGCCCCATGCTATGGACTGCAAGGTTCTGGCTCTTCCCATGTATGAGACCTCAGATTTGTTGTGGCAACACAGAAGCCCAGAGACCCACAGGCTTAATGTATAGATGCGAAAACGGGCCTCGAGTGAGTAAGACAATGTCCAGGGTGCCATAGGAAGGCAGCAGGTGATCTGAGCCTGGGACCAATGTCCCAGGACACCAGGGCCACCCACTTACTATCTTTAGAAGGTTGCCCTAAACTCTCTGAGCCTCAGTGCACTTATCTATAAGATGGGAATAATAATACCTACCGTAGAGGACTGCTGTATTAAATGATTCCTCCATTCAATAAGTATTTACTGAGGGCTATGGCAGATTCTGCTAGTTATTCTCCCTTATTGGAAACAGAACCCCTCTTTTAGCTAGAACACAGCCACCTGGCATAGATTACATTTCCCTTGCATGTGTGGTGATGAGACTTAGGAAGGTAAGTGGAAGTGGTGTAAACTTCTGAGAAGCCTGACAAGAGAGCATGATTTGCATTCCCTCCTCCTTGCTGGCTAGAATTTGGCAGCGATAGCTAGAGTGGCCATCATGAACCATGGCACTGAAGTCAAGGGAGAAGGTGCCTGGGTTCCTGACCATCATGGGGTCACCATTCCACAATCGTGGTGTAAGCAATGGGACTCCTTACCAGCAGCCTTTGATCACATGAGACAAGAATGGTGTGTATTTCTTTAAGTCACTATTATTCTGGATTTTGTGACACTCACTGTTAAACCCAATCCTAGTTGACATGAGAGCCATTTACGCACCAGACTTAGGACTCTGCACTGGAGATAAAACAAAGTAGAACTGCATGCAGCCCCTTCCCTCCTGAAGCTTCCGGTCTGGTGGAGACAAGAAACAATGAGAAAAGCACGCACGGAAGTGAGAAGTACAAATGTGCCCAGAGGGTGGACGATGGACGGTTTCTGAGGAAACCACACAGACGCAGCAATCTGAAGGGTGAGAGGATTCACCAGGAAGTAGAGAAGTGAAGATGGCTGCAGCATAAAGAAACACCCTGTGACAGGAGGGGCCATAGAAGAGGGACATGGCAGCCACAGGCAGAGCTGGGACTGCCCGATGTGAGGCGAGGCAGGGCCAGACCACACCAGCCACTGCAAATGCAGTGTTGTTCCTCAAACAGTATGGAGGACAAAACCTGTAAAGGGGCGCATGGTGTGAGCTCAACAGCAGCCAGGCTGTCTGCAGTGTGCTTTGAGAGGATGGGACAGTAATAGGAGAAGTGGGGTGCAGGAGAGCCCCAGACCAGCAGAGCGAGGGGAAGACATCAGAGCACGAAGAGGGCAGACCTGGAGGAGGCGAAGGGGAGGAGCAGGGAGAGGGCCCAAAAGGCCCTTGATCACTTTAAGGGCTTGGTCTGTGGCCCATGTGTGATCCTTTCTCTTGATGTCTCAGACAAGCTCTCACTCCTGAGCTCTGGGTAAGACTGTCCTTTTATCTTTTCACACAAAAACTGACAAAGGGCTTCTCTCTGAGGTCCCCAAAGTGCAGAACAGAGACAGCAGACAGAAGGGACAGCCAAAGCCAAAACCAAGCACAAGAAAGTGAGGCCTCTGGGAATCTGCCCCAAACTCAAGAACACTGGACTCCCCAGAGCACGGTGGGGGTGTGAGCTGGCCTGTCTGGACCTCGGAGGTCGATGCCCCTCCCCGCTCACTGTCCATGACACAGCTCTGAGCTACCTGTCGGTAGGTGGGGGTTGAGGGTGAGTCACTGGCTGGGAGAGGGATTGAGGGAAACTTGAAAAGCCCTGGGGCCAGAGTGATGGAGTGTTTGGTCCTCTCAGCACTCCTGAGTCATCTACCTGCACTGGCTGGACCCCCAGCCCCCTGGGCACTGGGGGTGCAGCTTTCCCAGGCAAGGTGAAGGAGAATGCCCAGATGCTGCTGTAGTTAGGATGGACATACTGAGTTAAGGCCTCATCAGGCCCCTGAGAAAACCCACACTGGGGTGTGAGCCCAGGATCAGGACAGCTGGGGCACCTCTGAATCTCTGAGGACTCATCTGGCAGGAAGGGACCCAGGCCTCCTCCCTGCCTCTCACCTGAGACAGCTGATGGCTGAGCTAGCTGGTGTCTGCTACTGCATTTACTTTAGATTTCCCTCCTCCCTTCTGTCTTCCTTCATCCGCCCCCTCCTTCTCTTTCTTCCTTCCCGCCTCCTCTCTTTCTCTCCCTCTGCTTCCCTTGCTCTCTTTCTCCCTCCCTCCGTTTCTTTAAATTTTAAAACTTTAGTATAACAAATACAAAAAAAAAAGAAAAATACCCAAAAGAATAAGGAAGAAAATAAAAATCTCTTAACACCCACCCTCCCTGAGATAATTACCATTCTGGTGATGTCTTATTCTTTTAAAAACCAGCATTTTTTAAGTAAATGGTTCAAAAATGGATTTAGATATTCAGAAAGTCCGCAATGATAATCCAGAGAGTTCCTATATATTGCCCCTGTCTTATTTTGGGATGGTATAACAAAAATACAATAGACCAATGGCTTAATGAATAAACATTTATATCTTACAGTTCCAGAGGCTGAAGAGTTCGAGAGCAAGGTACTGGCAGATCTAGTGTCTTGGCGAGGGCCCTCTTCCAGGTTGCAGACAGCTGTCTTCCCCTTGTAGCCTCCCCTGGAGGAGAGCAGAGACCATAAACAAGTTGTGTCTTCTTATGAGGCACTAATCCTCTTCAGGAGGGCTCCACCCCCATGACCTAATCCCCTCAAAGGCCCCACCTTCTAATATCATCCCATCTGGGGAGGACACAAATATTCAGTCCATACACCCCACAAGCAATTTCTCCTATTATTGTTAACATCTAAGGGATTGATGCTAAAGCTGAAACTCCAATACTTTGGCCACCTCATGCAACGAGTTGACTCACTGGAAAAGACTCTGATGCTGGGAAAGGTTGGGGGTGGGAGGAGAAGGGGACGACAGAGAATGAGATGGCTGGATGGCATCACTGACTCGATGGACATGAGTTTGAGTGAACTCCGGGAGTTGGTGATGGACAGGGAGGCCTGGCGTGCTGTGATTCATGGGGTTGCAAAGAGTCGGACAGGACTGAGTGACTGAACTGACTAACTGACTGAAGGTATGTTTGACACATTTGTTACAACTAACGAGCCAATGCATCATTAACTAAAGCCTATACTTCCCTCAGATTCACATTAGTTTTCCCTAACGTCTTTTTCATTCTAGGATCCTATCCAGGATTTACCTGCCATGTTTCCTTAGGCCCTCTTGGCTATGATAGTTTCTCAAGACTTCCCTTGTTTTTAATTAACTTGAGAGTTCTGAGAACTGGCCGTATTTATTATACAATGTCCATCAGCTGGGATTTGCCTCAAGTTTTTCTCACGATGAGTCTGAGGCTATGGGGTGGGGGTTGAGCCCCTCTGGAAGAGGCAGCATCTAGTAGGTAGAGGAAAACCAAGAACTGGGATTTCCTTTAAGAGGAGCTTGTCTGGTTCCTATTGACACTCCTGGTACCGGCTGAGTTCCCAGACCAGCAGAGAAGAGGAAAAAGGATGCAGCCAGACTGGAGGTCCCCCAGGGCAACGTCTGCCCCCTACACTTCCTTCCCAAGCAACTCAAGTTCATGACCTTAAGTTGATTATTAATAATGATGAATGGCATGTGTGCAGCCCTTCAGAGCTTACAAAGGATTCTTATTAATAACAAAATGAATCACTAGAAAAGCTGCCCCAGAGCCCAGGACTGAAGTCAAGCAGCTATTGTGAGTAGCCCTGGAGCAGGCCAATACATGCCCATTTCACAGATGAGAAACAGGCTTACTGACGCTAAGTGACTCGTGCAGTCACAAGGTTGAGAAGTGAGAAAATGGAGATTCAGAATCCAGACCTGATCTGACTCAGTTCCAGGCTTTCTCTATTACACAGCCCCCTATGCATATTAACTTACAACCACTGGTCTCATGTATACAGATGAAGAAACCCAGGCTCACAGTGGCCCAGACCAGCCTTACCAATGCACCTGGACAGAGTCCAGGTGTCCTGATCCACCCAGGGTCAGCGTTGGGGCCCTAGGGTGTGGTCTGAGGGGCAACTGGCAAGCGGCCCACCAGGTGGCATTCATGGGCAAGGCATGTGGGAGTGGAGCCTCATTAGGTTGGTGGTCCTGTCCCTCTGCTCCCTGCAGAGCTGCCCAAGTGTGGTCAGCGTTCCCAGCCACACCTCAGCAGCAAAGGAACCAGAAAGGACCTTTGCAGTCACCTCTCCCCAGACCCCGGAGAGCCTGGGGGCATCAGTCCACAGTTGCTCCCTCAGCACAGCCCAAGCCTAGCACAAAGCAGTGCTCACACAGTACTGAGGTGTGAGCAAGTCAGTCCACTGCCTGCAGGCTGGAATGCCAGCCTCACTGGCCCCGGTGTGCCACCAGTCCCTCCTTCTCAGAGATGGGGTGCTCGCTTCCCACTCTCAGAGCACCTGCCTCTGTTTGCACGGTCCTCTCTCTTAACTTGGGCTTCCCAGGTGGCGCTAGTGGTAAAGAACCCACCTGCCAATGCAGGAGACATAAGAGACATTGATTCCTGGGTCGGGAACATCCTTGGAGAAGGAAGTAGCCAGCAGCTCCAGTATTCTTGCCTGGAAAATTCCATGGGCAGGGGAGCCTGGCGGACTACAGTCCTTGGAGTAGCAGAGTCGGGCACGACTGAGCTCACACACACACACCTCTTAACTTACAGATTTCCCTTTAAGTGAACCCAAACACCCTCCCTTTGGCTTTAGTTCAACTTTCTGGAGCCACACACAACAAAAAGGTCTTTTCTTTTAACGCTCAGGTGGGTGCCCTAGCCTCACCCTCAGCTTCCCTGGCTTCCCCTCCAGGCCCCGCCCCAGGCCCCACCTCCCCTCCAGGCCCCGCCTTCCCACGTCCTCACCCTATCGCACTTCCACCTCCCTCCCTACTCCTTCCCGTTCCCCTTTAGAGGTTGAATTGCATCCTCCCATAACCATCCTCTGTTAGCTGTTTGGGCTCCCCAGGTGGCTCAAACAGTAAAGAATCTGCCTGCAATACGGGAGGTCCCAGCTCATTCCCTGGGTCAGGAAGATCCCCTGGAGAAAGGAATGGCAACCCACTCCAGTGTTCTTGCCTGGGGAATTCCACGGACAGAGGAGCCTGGCGGGCTACAGTCCATGGGGTCACAAAGAGTCAGACATGACTGAGCGACTAACACATAACTGATACAGTGATGTCCCAACCACCAGTACCTCAGAGCGTGACCTTATTTGGGAATAGGGTGGTAGCAGATAAAGTGAGTTAAGGCAAAATCATTAGGGTGGTCCTAATCCAATATGACTGGTGCCCTTATATAAAGGGGAGATTTGGACCCAGAGGAGAACACACATAGACGAAAGGGGCTGCGAAGATTCACAGGAGGAAGATGCCAATCTGTGAGCCAAGGAGAGAGGCCCAGAGCAGTGCTTCCTCACTGGCCTTAGAAGGAACCAACCCTCCGACTCAGACTTGATCTCAGGCTTCCAGCCTCCAGGAGTGGAATATATTTTTGCTGTTTAAGCTCCCAGTCTGTTGTCCTTGTTATGGTAACCCCAGAACACAAAGACACCTTGTCATTCATTTATTCAAAAACACTGAGCCGCTGCCGTGTGCAGGGGATCAAGCAGTGAGGATTAACATAAGGGGCAGATGATAGATAACAAAAGGGGCTTACATTTCACGAGGCTTACACAGGAAGATAATACAATCCTAAAATGAAATAATTCCACACTGATAAAAGCTCTGAAGGCAATAAAACGTGGACTCCTTTGGCTCTTCATCACTTCTCTCCCCATCAGCCCTTTAGCCTCTCCTGAACAAATGTCTTAAGACTCTCCCAATCTAAGAAGTTCTTTGCCCAATCCTGCCTGCCCAGCCATCCACCATCCCATCTCTGGAGAAACCCTTGAGAACATGCTCCCGACTCCTGGCACCTCCGGTTCTCCTACATTCCCTAAGCTCCGAGACTGCAGCATCCTTTCCACAGTCCCTCGGACTGCTCTTCAGTTGCCCCCCACCTTCCCACCTTCCTGCAGCGTCTGCTGCCTTTGTGGACTCACATCCCCTCTTGGCTGCCAGGAGCTGGCCCTCGCCCTGCTGCTCTCCTCCTTTGCTGCCTCCTCTTGCTATTCCCCCTTCTTTTCTTTAACTTTTCATTTGGAAGAATTTCAAGTCTACAGAAAAGTGGCAAGAAGAGTACAGTGAATACCCTTATACCTTTCATCTAAATTCACCAACCGCTAACATTTTGCCTCTTTGCTTTATCTCTACATGTATTATAGTATTATATGTATTATATATGTATTATAGTAGTATTATCTCAGATACTACTAGTATTTGCTGAACCGTTGGAGAGGAAGTTAGAGCCATCATGACCCACCATCCTGAAATACTTCAGCTGTATCTACTGAGAGCAGAAATTCTCTTATGTAATCACAATTTAAATACTAACTAAGGGAATTTGATATCGAAACTTTACTATCATCGAAACTACAGTCCAAATTTAAATTTCACTCAGTTCAGTTCAGTCGCTCAGTCGTGTCTGACTCTTTGCGACCCCGTGAACCGCAGCATGCCAGCCCTCCCTGTCCACCACCAACTGCCGGAGCCTACCCAAACTCATGTCCATTGAGTCGGTGTTGCCATCCAACCATCTCACCCTCTGTCGTCCCCTTCTCATCCTGCCTTCAATCTTTCCCAGCATCAGGGTCATTTCAAATGAGTCAGCTCTTCCCATCAGGTGGCCAAAGTATTGGAGTTTCAGTTTCAGCATCTGTCCTTCCAGTGAATATTCAGGACTGATCTCCTCTAGAATGGACTGGTTGGATCTCCTTGCAGTCCAAGGGACTCTCAAGAGTCTTCTGCAACACCACAGTTCAAAAGCATCAGTTCTTCAGTGCTCAGCTTTCTTTATGGTCCAACTCTCACATCCATACATGACTAACGGAAAAACCATTAATTGACCTAATTCATGTACTTTGAAATATTTTTCTCCTGATCTGACAGCCAACCTGGAACCTCACATTGCACTGAACTGTCATGTCCTGCTCCCCTTCAGAGAGCCACCAGTGCCGAGGGCTGCCCAGAAGTGGCTTCGGTCACCTGGATGTGTGGACAGTCCTGGGTTTGAACCTGTGCCATGATCTCTGGCCCTGCTTTGCCCCCTTCTCTATCTCATGGTTATTCACTGTTCCCTGCACTGCCAGTTCCCTGGGGCAGCAGGGAACTGAGTCATCTTGTTATCCCCACTGCCAGACCAGAGCTTGAGAAGCACTTCAGGAAGACTAGAAGAAACACCTACCTGGAGTCAGCCAGACCTGGGTTTAAACTGTGAACCTATCAGCCTCTGCCGTCATGCCCTCCATCAGGTTATTCAACAGTAGTTCTGAGCAGATAATACAGCCTACCCTGCAGGATTACTGTGAGTATTGACTTAGGTACTGGCACATAATAGCCTGGAAGGAAGGCAGGAAATAAAAAAGGGAGGGAGGGTTCGAGGAAGTGGTTCACAACCTAGGCATGCAATGGAGTGTCAACCCTGACCACCTCGGGGCTCCTGGATTCACCCCCACTCCCACCCCAAACCCCTGGCTCTAAGCAGCCTGACCCTCCCAAGCTTGGTGGGGAGAGAGCCTCACGTGAAAGAAAGCACATTGAGTGACACATGAGATCAAGCTAGTTGGACTCCTCTGGTGGTCCAGTGGCTTAGAACCCACCTGCCAGTGTGGGAGACATGGGTTTGATCCTTGGTTTGAGAAGATCCCACATGCCATGGAGCAACAAAGCCTGTGTGCCACAACTACTGAACACAAGCCTAGATCTTGTGTTCTGAAACAAGAGAAGCCATCACAATGGGAAGCCCAAGCACTGCAACTAGAGAGTAGCCCCTAATCTCTGCACCTAGAGAAAGACTGACCAACAACGAAGATCCAGTGCAGCCAAAAATAAATAAATAAAAATTAAGAAAAAAAAATATATATATATTATATATGTATTATATATAATATTATAAAGGTAGTGGAATTTAAAAAAAAAGAAATCAGAAATCAAGCTGGTTTGGAGCTGACTCCCAAGATGAAGAAGAGATTCAATCACCTTCGAAAGAGACCAGCCCATCATCTTGACCAGATACTTGATAAACATGATAACCTGGCCATATACCAGGCCAGCTGGGGAACACTGCCCACAGAAGGAATGACCCACATGGGGTCCAGTGGGCCCAGGGCCCTCTAAAACTACCAAAACTAGGCTGCAAGCTCAGGGCTGCCCCAGGAACACGTTTGTTAGTATCAGATTCCAGGGCAACAGCTGGACCCAATTTAGCTGTGGAACATCAACAGTGAGCCTGGCCACCTGCCAGCACCCTGCAGAAGGCCTGAGCCTACCATTCCCTTTTCCACGGAGATAGAGTTGCTGAGGGCTCACCCTGGCCCACCTAGCCTCCTTTAACCTTCCCAGCAGCCCAGGGAAGGAAAAGGAGCAAGCAGCACTCACTGGCAACTCAACCTTTGTCTTCTGCAGACAGGTCTCCCTGCCTGCCTCCCAGGTTTTCCCAAACACTGAAGTGACTGCCATGGCTCTCTGTCTACACAGATTTGGGGGTTTCTGGGAGTAACAGCTCCATCCACCCAGTGCAAAAGGACCCACGTATACTCATTATCCCCGAAAACACACACACACACAGGTGCACCATGCCACTCTCTGGCACTGGACTTCATCACGCCCTGCACTTGCAGTCCCAGGTTCTCAGAGGAGGCAATACATCTAGCTCAAACCCCATTGCCCAGAGAGGGGCAGGGACTTGGCAGAGGTCAATCAGCAAAGCAGGTTCAGATCCCAGTGTACTCCACTGTAAATAAATACTATTTATTAGTGAGAATAGTAACATTATGCTTACTGGGTGTCTAGTGTAAACCAAATCTCCTGATGAGTATTTGAAATACAGCCATTCTTTTAAATTAATCCTCAGAATAACTGGAAGCTTGGTGAGATTAAATATTTCTCCCAAAGACACAAACTTTTAAAAAGTGGCAAAGCTTAGACTCAAACTCAAGGCCCCTTGACATCAAATGATCGGGTTTCTTCTATGGCAGGTCTGACGTCTGAAATTCCACCAGTTAGCTTTCTCAGGTCCTGTGATTAAAATGTAAATGGCCCTGGAAAGTCCCCCTTAAACCATTCCCAGCCAACCTGGGATGGGGAGCAGGAGGGAAGGACACCAGAAGGGGACCTGGTACCTCCCACAAGGAGGTGAAAGGGTGTGAAAGACTCTTGTTTCAGCCTTCCCAACTTGTCAGCCTCAGAGATGTGAGGTGAAGGTAGGGACTCCTGAAAATGCCTTTCTGGGAAGAGACCAATTCTGTGCAAGGACAGTTTAGTAGCTGGGCTGTGCTGGGACTCAGGGAGAGAAGGGGGCACTGTGAGTGTATAGGTGGAAGCTTCTTGGGACAGTTCGCTCATTTAGATCAAGAGATCTTCAAATATGCTTACTTTCTAACCCAGTCTTACTCTCCACACTTCCTGCTAAGCTTAGATTACTGGGTACACTCAATGCTCCATAAATATGTGAAAAAGACCACGTTACAAAAAGGTATATAGAGACTGTTCCCAGAGATACCTCTGTCTAGGAATCATGAATGTCTTTCATGTTCCCAGTATGTCCTCAAAGTAGATGTATATAAAGCCGTTGTTCTAGTCTGACATTCATCCCCACCCTTTTTGATAACTCAACCCTGGTTTCCCTCCTACTCAACCAGTTCATGTATTCCAGGCACGTGACCTGGGCACGGCCAATCAGGATCCTCTGACTTGGCCGCAGTGATTGGTTCATATGACTTGAACTGAGCCAGGGGGGATCCGATTTTGAAACTATTGGGAAAGAGGGGCTTCTATCAGGCTTCCCTTGTGGCTCAGTGGTAAAGAATCCGCCTGCAATGAGGGAGAGCTGGATTGATCCCTGGCTTGGGAAGATCCCCTGGAGAAGGGAAAGGCTACCTACTCCAGTATTCTGGTCTGGAGAATTCCATGGACTCTATAGTCTGTGGGGTTGCAAAGAGTCAGACACGACTGAGCGACTTTCACTTTCTTTGAGAAAGAGAGGCTTACTTTCACAGTTGTTAGGAAGCTAGCAGGAGGTGAGCCTGGTGCTGTCCACAGCCAACCTGACACTCATTCCAGGTGTGTGTGTAGGGGGTTTGCCCTCTTCCTCATTATGAGGGCTGGTATGTGAAATGGGAGCTGAATTCTTCCCGACTGTCAACCACACCATGGGACATTCTACCATCATTTTTTCTTTGCCTCATATAGGCTTTCTAGACTCAAAATGGCGATGCCCTTGGGAAGCATTATATGGGTTAGTGACTAAAATAGATCAGAATCCTCCAATCTGGGCCTGCTTGCTGTGGTGCGTAATGAAAATAAGACCAAGGCAGGCAGTGAGGTTGGCAAGATGAGGGACAAATTGACAGCATCCGAGTTCCTCTGTCTATCCCCTGTAACTCCTTGAGAATATGAAAAATTCCCTTGGGTGGGTGGGGGTGGCAAAGGCACATGAGAATCAGGATGCTTAAAGAAAGTGAGAGAAAATGTGAGATTGTGGTATAAAAAGCGGGTTGCATGGGAAAAAAATCTTGCTGTGCCTGAAGATTTAAAATGGCACTGACTGACTTCAGGGGAGTCTTCATTCATGTTAGAAGCCAGAGATTTTTGCTCCTCACTCTAAGCAGGGAGTTGTTTGTGCTTCTGGGTTGGGCAAACACCAGAAGTAGCCAGGAGAAACTAAATCTGCATTTGAATCCATTTGCTTTAGGTTCTACTTATGGATGTGGCGGAAGTCACAGGGAGACAGAATCAGGGGTGAGGGGTGAGGAGAAACACACCATCCCTCTCCATGGTCACTCCCAGCCATCAAGCATTCGAGCAGCTGCTTAAATCATAGGGGATCTTATGAAAGTGTGTCTTTTTTTTTTTCCTTCTAGAATTGCAGCTTGTAAGAAGTTGGGGCTGTGAATTCATTAAGGATCAATTGATTAAAAGCCTTAGATTACACAACTTTCATAGTTATTTGCAGGGGCAAAGTACCTTCTTCAGGAAAATAGATTGCCCAGGAGGAGCCTGCATTTTTGCTTTGAGATCTGCAGAGGTCTGTCTTTAATGTCCATGTACATTGGTCCTTACTGGTTTGGAACTGAGCTCTGGATTGGGGTGACAGGTTTTTGCTGTTCAACATGCTCTTTTTTAAATTTTTGTGTAAAGCTTTTAAAGAGATGTGGAGTTTATTTTTGAGTTAGATACTCTTCACTTTTTCTCCATTGTGAAAAACATTGTGATAGTCACGGACCTGAAGAATTACAAGTGTGTGATTTTAGTTAAGAATGTGCTTTTTATTTCTTTTAGATGCTTTCTTACTTCGAAGCTAGTTTTCAGTGTCTGAAACCATATTGGCAGAGACCAGCAGGAAAGGAAAGGGATGTAAACTGGCAACCTGCCTGGAAATGAGAGAAAATTCTTCCTTACTAGAGTCACTAGCTTAGCCAACGGAGAAGGCAATGGCAAGCCACTCCAGTACTCTTGCCTGGAAAATCCCATGGATGGAGGAACCTGGTAGGCTGCAGTCCATGGGGTCGCTATGGGTCGGACACGACTGAGCGACTTCACTTTCACTTTTCACTTTCACACATTGGAGAAGGAAATGGCAACCCACTCCAGTGTTCTTGCCTGGAAAATCCCAGGGATGGGGGAGCCTGGTGGGCTTCCATCTATGGGGTCACACAGAGTCGGACACAACTGAAGTGACTTAGCAGCAGCAGCTTAGCCAAGTCTATTAAAAAATAAATATTTTTTATGCCACTTTTTTCCTTTAAATTTTCTTGTACCAAAGTAACACAAACGTGTTAAGAAAAAAAAAAGATACAGACGGGCTAATAATGAAAAGCAATTGTTTCTTGCTCATGCTCTTAATAAAAAATTACTTTTAAGTCTGCCTTTCCATGAATCCTTCCATAACTCCAATACTTCACTTACACAGCTTTTTCTGTTCTTGTTTTTATTTTGTTTTTTATTGACATAAAATTCACATGTAACAAAATTCACTGTTTTAAGAGTACAATTAAGTGGGTTGTTGTTGTTGTTGTTGTTTTGGTATATACACAATTTTGTGTGACCATCACCACTATCTGATTCTAGATCATTTTTACCCCCTCCAAAAAATTATTTATTAACAGTCATTCCCAATTGCTCCACCCCCCAACTCCCGATAAATAATAATCTCCTTTATGTTTCTATGGATTTGATTCATCTGGACATTTCATAGAAATAGAGTCACACAATATATAATATTTTGTTATCTGGCTTCTTTCACTTAGCAAAATGTTTTCAAGTTTCATCTATGTTGTGATATGTATTTCACTCCTTTTTAGGACTGAATAATATTAGACATACCAAGAGAACATTTCATGCAAAGATAGGCACAATAAAGGACAGAAATGGTATGGACTTAACAGAAGAGGAAGATATTAAGAACAGGTGGCAAGGATACGCAGAAGAACTGTACAAAGAAGATCTTATGACCCAGATAACCACGACGGTGTGATCACTCACCTAAAGCCAGATATCCTGGAGTGTGAAGTCAAGTGGGTCTTAGGAAGCATCGCCACGAACAAAGCTGGTAGAGGTGATGGAATTTCAGCTCAGCTATTTCAAATCCTAAAAGATGATGCTATTATAAAGTGTTGCACTCAATATGCCAGCAAATTTGGAAAACTTAGCAGTGCCACAGGACTGGAAAAGGTCACTTTTCATTCCAGTCCCAAAGAAAGGCAATGCCAAAGAATGATCAAACTACCACACAATTGCACTCATTTCACATGCTAGCAAAGTAATGCTCGAAATCCTTCAAGCTAGGCTTCATCAGTATGTTAACTGAGAAATTACAGAAGTACAAACTGGATTTAGAAAAGGCAGAGGAACCAGAGATCAAGTTGCCAGCATCTGTTGGGTCATAGAAAAAGAGAATTCCAGAAAAATATCTTGTTCTGCCTTATTTACTGCACTAAAGCCTTTGACTCTGTGGATCACAACAAACTGGAAAATTATGAAAGAGGTGGGAATACCAGATCACCTTATGCAGAGAACAGATAAACCTATACGCAGGTGTGGGGAGAGAGAAAATTGGCCAAGATGGCGTATTCAGGCTCTCTTGCCCCATGGTTTGTAAATAATGACTGTGTAACAGCTGAGATCATTTGTAGCACTGCATATGTGTGTCATGAGGTACTTGCTTGGTTGTGGGCTACTTTGTGTGGTACCCTTGTATGAACTCCACCCATAAAGTGGCGGGAATTACTGCTTTATCATAGCTGTGTTTGTTGGGTCAGTCAGGAGAAGAGAGAACACAGCATGTCTACTGCTATGGCAGCTGTGTCAGCCAGGGTAGAGGCTGTGCTATGGCTGCCGTGCCAGTCAGGAGAGAATAAACGTGACTGCAGTTCCTATGGCTCCTTGAGTCTCCCAGCCTCTTAAGCTCATGCCTTGCCCACCCTGGCTTCAGTGAACAGTGTGGACAGTGAGATATAGCAATATAGCAGGTCAAGAAGCAACAGTTAGAACCAGACATGAAGCAATGGACTGGTTCCAAATTGGGAAAGGAGTACATCAAGGCTGTAAACTGTCACCCTGCTTATTTAACTTATATGCAGAGTACATCATGTGAAATGCTGGACTGGATGAAGCACAAACTGGAATCAAGATTGCTGGAAGAAATATCGATAACCTCAGATATGCAGATGACACCACTCTTGGCAGAAAGCTAAGAGAAATTAAAGCCTCTTAATGAAGGTGAAAAAAGAGAGTGAAAAAGCACTTTTTTTATGAATGAAAAAGAGAGTGAAAAAACTTAAAACTCAACATTCAAAAACCTAAGATCATGGCATCTGATCCCATCACTTCATGGCAAATAAATGGGGAAATAATGGAAACAGTGTCGGACTTTATTTTTCTGGGCTCCAAAATCACTGCAGATGGTGATTGCAGCCATGAAATTAAAAGACGCTTACTCCTTGGAAGGAAAGTTATGACCAACCTAGATAGCATATTAAAAAGCAGAGACATTACTTTGCCAACAAAGGTCCGTCTAGTCAAGGCTATGGTTTTTCCCATGGTTATGTATGGATGTGAGAGTTGGACTGTGGAGAAAGCTGAGCGCCGAAGAATTGATGCTTTTGAACTGTGGTGTTGGAGAAGACTCTTGAGAGTCCCTTGGACTGCAAGGAGATCCAAACAGTCCATTCTAAAGGAGATCAATCCTGTGTGTTCATTGGAAGTACTGACGCTAAAGCTGAAGCTCCAATACTTTGGCCACCTCATGCGACGAGTTGACTCACTGGAAAAGAGTCTGATGCTGGGAGGGATTGGGGGTGGGAGGAGAAGGGGACAACAGAGAATGAGATGTCTGGATGGCATCACCGACTCGATGGACATGAGTTTGAGTGAACTCTGGGAGTTGGTGATGGACAGGGAGGCCTGGCGTGCTGTGGTTCATGGGGTCGCAAAGAGTTGGTCACGACTGAGCGACTGAACTGACTGACTGAGTGCCAAAGAATTGATGCCTTCAAACTGTGATGCTGGAGAAGACTCGAGAGTCCCTTGGACAGCAAGGAGATCAAACCTGTCAATCCTAAAGGAAATCAGCCCTGAATATTCATTGGATGGACTGATGCTGAAACTAAGGCTCCAATACTTTGGCCACCTGATGCGAAGAGCTCGGTCATTGGAAAAGACCCTGATGCTGGGAAAGACAGGAGGAGAAGAGGATGACAGATGAGGCAATGGTTGGATGGCAGCACTGATTCTGTGGACAGGAGTCTGAGCAAGCTCTGGGAGATGGGAAAAGACAGAGAAGCCTGGCGTGCTGCAGACCATGGGGTCGCAAAGAGTCGGACACAACTGAGTGATTGAACAACAATAATATTCCATTCTGTAGACATACCATTCTTCATTTATCCATTAATCAGTTGATGAAGAACATTTTGTTTGTTTCCTCTTTGGGGCTATTATGAATAAGGCTGCTATGAGCATTCAAGTACAAGTGTTTGTATGGACATATGCTTTTAATTTTTGAGATACATGTAACAATTTTTGATGTATCCCTTTAGACTTCCTGTTATGAGAGATAAGTGTTTAGCTTGTTTATACTACTCTTTCTCCTCCTCTGCCCTGTCCCACCAATATAGTATTAGATGTTTTTACTTCCTGTCTTCATTACATTTGAAACTATGGCAGTTTTGATTGCTTTTCACTCAAATAATAGAAACCTCACTACAGTGACTTAAATGCATATGGAGATATTTTTCTCACTTAATAAATCCAATTTATTGCTAGTTCAGCTGCCAAAAACTGCCAGTGGGGGCCCAGGTTCCTTAGCTTTCCTTTCTGCTATCCTTAATAGACTAGTTTTTATATTCAAGCTTATCTCTTTTTTATTACAAGATGGCTGCTGCAGCTCCAAACATCATATCTGCATACAAGCAAGAAAGAAGAGACTGGATAAGAAACAGAAATTATGTTGGTTGCCTTTTATCAAGAAAGCCTAAGATTTCTTAGACCTCCTCCCACTAGCAAACCTCTACTTAAATCTCATTGGCCAGAACTATATTACAAAAGAAGAGGGTTTGCAGAGAATGAGATGGTTAGATAGTATCACTGACTCAATGGACATGAATTTGAGCAAACTCCGGGAGATAGTGAAGGATAGGGAAGCCTGACACGCTGCAGTCCATGGGGTCCCAAAGAGTCGTACATGACTTAGTAACTGAAAAACAGCAACAACATCACATGGCCACGTCTTACTGCCAGGGAGTTACAGAAACCTGCAAAAAAAGGTATTGACATCATTTAGATCACTCGTTCTCAACCTTAGCTGCGTATTAGAATCTTCTAGGGATATTTTAAGATGTAGTGATGTGTATATGGTCTTACCCAAATTTAGTGGTTTTCAACCAGGGATGATTTCCCACTCCCCCATGGGACATTTGACAATGTCTGGTGCTGTTTCTTATTGTCATGAATAGGGGTGCAGTGTTCCTGATATTTCATGGGGAAAGGCTGGAATACTGCTAAATATCCTACAATGCACAGTACAGCCCCCCACAACAAAGACTTCAGTTCAGTTCAGTTCAGTCGCTCAGTCGTGTCCGATTCTCCGCGACCCCATGAATCACAGCATGCCAGGCCTCCCTGTCCATCACCAACTCCCAGAGTTCACTCAAACTCATGTCCACAGAGTCGGTGATGCCATCCAGCCATCTCATTCTCTGTTGTCCCCTTCTCCTCCCTCCCCCAACTTTTCCCAGCATCAGAGTCTTTTCCAGTGAGTCAACTCGTCGCATGAGTTGGCCAAAGTATTGCAGCTTCAGCTTTAGCATCAGTCCCTCCAATGAACATCCAGGATTGATCTCCTTCAGAATGGACTGGTTGGATCTCCTTGCAGTATAAGGGACTCTCAAGAGTCTTCTCCAACACCACAGTTCAAAAGCATCGATTCTTCGGCGATCAGCTTTCTTCACAGTCCAACTCTCACATCCATACATGACCACTGGAAAAACCATTGCCTTGACTAGACGGACCTTTGTTGGCAAAGTAATGTCTCTGCTTTTTAATATACTATCAAGGTTGGTCATAACTTTCCTTCATGGCATCTGGTCCCATCATTTCATGGGAAATAGATGGAAAAACAGTGAAAACAGTGTCAGACTTTATTTTTTTGGGCTCCAAAATCACTGCAGATGCTGATTGCAGCCATGAAATTAAAAGACGCTTGCTCCTTGGAAGGAAAGTTATGACCAACAAAGACTTATTCAGTCCAAAATGTCGGTAATGTCAAGATAAGAAACTTTGCCTTAGGTCAATTAAATTATAACTGGTAGTTCCAGTGTGCAACCAGTGTTGGAAATCATTGCTTTGTGAATGACCCATGGCCTGTGGCTGGGAACATTGACACTCTGAATAAAATTGGCTTTCTGTTACTAAGAAGCAGAGGGGAGTAGATATTGGTTGGGTAGTATGTCTTCTTTGGCAACTTTTAGTCCTATACTGACACTTTCACCTCTAATTCCATTAGTTATATAGTATCTTTTGGGTCTTTCTTTGTGAGATGAAGTTAGCCCCTCAGTTTGCATTCTTATTCCCCCTTCTGCTTTTCAAACTTCTATAATTTGAACTTTAACAATATTAAAAGCATTTATTGTCTTTCCTGTAATCAAAGTTATATCTGTATATTTTCTCTCTGTAGCTTCTAAACATTGAAATTTAATAAACATATTTTGACAATATGAAATTCCACTGAAGAACCAAGAAGTGTTTTATAATAACTTTTTTCCTTTATCAGTTTTTGTTTTCCTGGAGTTTGTAGTTTCCTTTTCCCCTTGCACTATTTAACTTAGGCCATTTTAAAGGGTTGTTCACATAACCCCATTTCTATCTGGTATAAAAAAAAAATGATCAAGGAAGAGATAAGCACAAAAACTGACCAAATTCCTTGAGAACAAAAAGCTTTCACAATCAATCTCAACTTTCTATTACATGAAAAAAAATGACTTAGAAATCTAATTAATGTGAAGTTGGGGAATACAGAATTAAATGCTAATATGTATTTTATGTATCTTATGTTTAATCTTTAGGATTTGAAGTAGCTCAGCTGGAATTCCATCACTTTGCTATCTTTGTTTGTAGTGACTTCCTAAGGCCCAATTGACTTCACACTTCAGGATGTCTGGCTCTAGGTGAGTGATCACACCATTGTGGTTATCTGGGTCATTAAGATCTTTTGTGCATTGTTGCCACCCTTTCTTATTACCTTCTGCTTCTGTTAGGTCCATACCCTTTCTGTCCTTTAGTGTGCCCATCTTTTCATGAAATGTTCCCTTGGTATCTCTAATTTTCTTGAAGAGATCTCTAGTCTTTCCCCTTCTATTGTTTTCCTCTATTTCTTTGCATTGATCACTTAGGAAGACTTTCTTATCTCTTCTTGCTATTCGTTGGAGCACGGCATTCAGATGGGTATATCTTTCCTTTTCTCCTTTGCCTTTCACTTTTCTTCTTTTCTTAGCCATTTATAAGGTCTCCTCAGACAACCATTTTGCTTCTTTGCATTTCTTTTTCTTGGGTATGGTTTTTATCACTACCTCCTGTACAATGTTATGAACCTCCGTCCATAGCTCTTCAGGTACTCTATCAGATCTAATACCTTGGCCACCTGATGCAAAGAACCAATTAATTGGAAAAGACCCTGATGCTGGGAAAGATAGAAGGCAGGAGGAGAAGGGGATGACAGAAGATGAGATGGTTGGATGGCAAAACTGACGCAATGGACATGAGTTTGAGCAAACTCTGGGAGATGGTGAAGGACAGGGAAGCCTGGTGTGCTACAGTCCATGGGTTGCAAAGAGTCAGACAGGACTGAGTGACTGAACAACAACAAATGTTTAATAAGTATTTAGTGAATGTTGTTAAATATTTGCATCCATTTAGAATAATGTTGCTGAATGCTTCGAATTAAATAGAAGGAAAATCTCTTGATGCATTTGTCAGAAGTAATAACACATGATTTTATATATCGTGCAGGGTGACCTAAGGATATAGTGATGGATCAGCTAGCAATGGAACAACTGCAAACATTCTTATCTGCAATGGCTATTTGTCATTACTGACTGCTGTACAGCTGACGAACTTTAAGTGAAATTATGTTCAGACTTCCTGTGACCAGGAAGCAAGTTCCCTACTGTTGTGAACGTCTGCAGCAGGAACGTGCTGGGACCTCCAGGCTGCTGACCTTCTCCCCTGATTGCAATTCCACATGTGAATTCCTTCTGGACCTCAGTGGTCATTTAAATGACTTTATGATATACTTCCAAGAGCTCTACACAGCAGTGTAGATGAATATGTGGATTCCCAGAAGTTGTGTAATTTAACTTCCCCTATAGGTAGTGGACAGGGAGGCCTGGCGTGCTGTGATTCATGGGGTCGCGGAGGGTCGGACACGACTGAGCGACTGAACTGAACTGAACTGATAGGTAGTACAATATCATATTTCCACAGATTATTTCAGTGTGCAGTACAGTTACATATTTTTGTTATTACTGATTGGCTAATTTTTATTAAGATAAAGTTTACATACAGTGAAACACAGATATTAAGTACATTCATGGGATTTTGACGAATTCCTTTTGGTGAATTTAGGGTTATTTTGAGATAATGTCTAAAGATCTCTGAAACGGATTTTTTTTTTCCTTTTGCTTTCTAGAACAGCTTTTTTTTTTAATTGTGTTAAAATATACATAACATAAACTTTACTATTGGTGACATTTAGTGCAGTGTTGTGCAATCATCTCCACTATAAACTTCTAGATCATTTTCATCACTCAAAGAAAAAGTGATACACATTAAAGAGTTACTTCCTATTTCTCCCTCCCCCAGCCCCTTGTCAGCCACTAATCTGCTTTCTGTCTCTATAGATTTGCCTATTCTGGATATTTCATATGAATGGAATCATACCTTTTGTATCTGGCTTTAAAAAAAAAAATAGTATAAGTGGAATTCCCTGGTTGTCCAGTGGCTAGACCTTTGTAGTTTCGCTGCCAAGGGCGCAAGTTTAATCCCTGGTCAGGGAACTAAGACCCCACATGCCATGTGGCATGGCTATAATTAATTAATTAAAATTAAATTAGCATAAAGTTTCTAAGGTCATCCATTTTGTAGTAGGTTTCAGTGCTTCATTTCTCTTTATGCCTGAATAATAGTCCATTGTATATATATGCACCATAATTTGTTCACCCGTTCATCTGTTGATGGACATTTGGGTTGTTGACACATTTTGACTATTGTGAATAGGATTGCTATAAACATTTGTGCATGAGTTTTGTTTAAACACATGTTTTCAATTCTGAAAAAGGTATTTTATTTGTCCTCCAAGTAGCCCAGACCCGGTAAGTATCTTCAGGATAAGAGAGGCACTGGGCCCAGGCTGTTCTGTTCTCTCAGTGCGTGTGACTTCCACTGCAACAAAAGAAAACAAAACAAAAAGATCAAATCCGTGGTGAAGCCACCAGAGAAGAAAAGGTTAACAGCGGCCGTGCTGTTTGGTGTGATTTTTGGCGACACCCTCGACCAGGGCTCAGGAATGGAGAGCAGAAAGGAGGCCTGGGTGTGCTTTTAGTTATCAAAGTCACAAGTTTCCCTAACATTCTGTGTGAAAGGTTTTGGTTCCCACGCCTGCATCCAAAGGAGACTGCTGTCTGAACCACATGACTTCTTAATTGTAAACCAGGTTGAAATGCATAAAAACGGTAAAAGTGATTATTACTCAGCAGGTGGTCCTGGCAGTGGTTGTTAAGCTTGCACTGCAGTGTGCAGACATTAGGAAGGAGGGTGGAATGGGAGAGAGCATTTGTTCAACCCTGTAAAAGTGTTACCCAAGGTGGGTGCACCCTGCAGGTGGAGAATCCCATTAAGTTTCCCCTGCCCTCCAGCCTTCCAACCCAAAGTGATTCCCCTACCCTTGGCATCCAAGCAATTCTAGAGCCATGAGAAATGGATAACCCCAAGTGCAATACCCCTGTTGGGCCAGTACAGACAGTGGGTGGGAGCTGGGGACTAGCCGAAGACCAATAGCAGCTCAGCCCAGCATGCCCCAGGGTGAAAGTCCCCAGAACACGGTGCAGACCCAGCCAGGCGTTTTCTTCTATTTCCATCAGCCCAGCCCACCAGAAATGGTCTGCCTTCACTTGTCAGTGACTGCCTCGGGATACATCAATTCCTCCACTACCTGCCTCTAACTGTGCAATCTTGGGTAAGTTAGTTAATATATCTCAGCCTAAGTTTCCTCAGTAAAGTGGTGTCCATCAAAGAGCCTACTATTTAGGACTGAAAGAATTGCGGTAATCCATATAAAGCACTGAGCAGAGTTTCAGGTAGATCACTCGTGGGAAAAAAATTATTCTGCTGACAGAATGAGAAGCGCGCAGGAGCTCATCAGATATGATACAAACCTCAGGGGCACCTGAGCCCCTCCCCAAGGGCCTAAAAACAGGAACAGGGTGGTGAGAAAGAAGAGTACATCCAGATCTCCATATACCATGGACCAAGAGAAGCCAACTCGGCACTGTGACTGCTAACTGTACACCCACAGCCTGTCCGGAAAACCACTGTGGTTCAGCCTGGGCCCAGCTGATTAAAGGCCTTGTGATTGTACTAATTCTGCAGGTGCACTTAAATCTATAAAACTCCCTCTGATACACTCGTTAATTCATTCTATAGCCATTTACTGATCTCCTGTGTGTCAGCAACTGTCCTAGAACCTGGAGAAACAGCAACAAATAGGACAGACAAACATTTGTGCTCTCATGGAGCTCTTGTTCCGGGAGGGCTTTTTGCCACACGATGCTGGTGTCCTTAACTCCTTGTCACTGGGCTTTTCTAGGGTTCAATTTCCTAATCTGTAAAATGGAGATAATAATAATAGCTACCTCGTCAAGTTGTCACGAGGCTTTTGGTGCGGGGTGGTTATTCATCTTTATTGAGGTATACGCGACAAATAACATTTTCTCAGTTTCAGATGTACAACATAAGGACTTGATATTTGTATATATTGAGAAATGATCACTGCAAGAAGCCCAGTCAACATCTGTCCCCAGAGGTAGTTTATACATTTTTTTCCTTGTGATGAGGACTTTTAAGATCTATTTGCTTACTAACTTTCAAATATGCCATAGAGCACTATTAACTAACGTCTTGGTGCTACAAATTTAATCCCCATAAATTATTTATTTTATAATTAGAAGTTTGTACTTTTTTTTTTTTTTTTATAAAAACAGTCCCACAGCATTTATTGTCATCTGGTAATAACATAAGGGTGAGCAGAACAATATGAATACATGTTTTAGAACTACATTTCTAACAAAGGACACCTAAAAAAGCCAACAGTATTGCCAAACAATTTCTCAGTTCATTTATCACTTCTAGTTGGAGACACTTTGGAGCAGAGTAATGTTATCTCCTTTTAGCGTGATCCAACCCAGTTGTTCTCTTGACTTTGTTTTAGAATGAATCTCTTCTGCATCATTTAATACGGGGTTCATATACTCATCAAAACCAATGATACAGCCCTCTATCTGCATGTTCACTTGCTCATAAAGCCACACCTGAATCCGCGATCTATTTTGCAAGTATCTGAAGATGAGATTGATGGGCTAGACCATCACCTTCTGCACCTTCTGGCCCTGGCCCCGGTATGCCATGCTGGAAGCTCACAAGCACCACACTATTCCACACTCTCTCTCCGGAAGTTTGTACCTTTTGACTCCCATCACTCATTTCATACAAACCCAACCCCCTGCCTCTGGAAACCACCAATCGGTTCTCTGTGTCTATGAGTCTGTGTTTTTTGTTTGTTGGTTGGTTAGTAGGTTGGTTTTAGATTCCACATATGAGTGAGATCATGTAGTATTTCTCTTTCTTTGTCTGATTTGTTTCACTTATTATAATGCTCTCAAGATTCATCTGTGCTGTTACAAATGACAAACTTTTTCTTTTTTGTGGCTAATATTCCTATATATCTAGGAGAAGGTAATGGCGACCCACTCCAGTGTTCTTGCCTGGAGAATCCCAGGGATGAAGGAGCCTTGTAGGCTGCTGTCTATGGGGTCGCACAGAGTCGGACACGACTGAAGCGACATAGCAGCAGCAGCAGCATATATATCTATCATATTTTTTTTCATCCATTCATCCACTGATGGACATTTAGGTGGTTTTCATTATCATGATTCTTATAAATAATGCTGCAGTGAACATGGGGATACGGAGTTAGTCCTTTATTTTCTTTGGATAAATACCCAGATGTACAATTGCTGGATCACATCATAGTTCTAGCTTTGAGTTTTTGAGGACACTCCATACTGTTTTCTATAATGACTATACCAATTTACAATCTCAGCAACAGTACACAAAGTTTTGCTTTTTTCCACATCCTCACCAACACTTGTTATTCCTTGTCTTTTTGACAATAGCCATTCTAATAAGTGGTACTTTATTGTGGTTTGGACAGGGAGGCTTGGTGTGCTGTGTTTCATGAGGTCGCAAAGAGTCGGACATGACTGAGCAACTGAAATGAAATGAACTGAACTGATTGTGGTTTTGACTGGTATTTCCCTGATTATTTGTGGTGTTGAACATCTTTTCATGTAGCTATTGGCCATTTGTATATCATCTTTAGAAATATATTTATTTAGACCTAATTCCTATTTTTAATCAGGTTATATGTTTCTCCTGATGAGTTAATATCATAAAGCACTTGGAACAGTGAAAAGCACAGAATAAGCACTGGGTAAGTGCTAGCTAGTATTATTTGGGTTAAGTTTGAATGAAAAGCAGGTTTGGGAGAAGATCAGCAGTTTCTTTTGGGTTCTTGTTAATGCTGAGATGCCTGTTAATTTATTCAAGAGAAGATTGTTGATCAGGAGCTCAGATATACAAGTCTAGATGTCAAGGGTTGGGTCTGAGTTGGAGATGTAAGATCAGCAAAAGAGCAGAGATGAGACATCCCTAGGACTGAGCCGTAGAGCACTCAGATTTTGAGAGTTGAGGATCTGAGGAGGAATTAGCAAAGAATACTGAGAAGGGGCAATCAGAGAGGTAGGGGGAAAGTGGGAGAGTGCAGAGACTCAGCACCTAAGTGAAGCAAGCCTTGCAAACAAGGAAAAGGGAAGGTGTGGTGCGTGTGGTCCTGGTGGGTCAGGTGAGATGAGGATTGTGAAGTGGTCATTGAATGGGGCCACAGGAAGGTCACAGGTAACCTTGCCACAGTTCTGTTGGAATGGTGGAGACAGATGTCATTTTACAGTACGTTTCAGAGAGAATGGGAGGACATGAATTGAAGATCATGAGTATAGGCATCACTTCTGAAGATATTTCTGTAAAGAAGAACAAAGAAATGAGAAGAAAAAGGGAAAATGAGGTCAAGAACATTTTCTTGTGTCTTTATTTTTGTAACAGGCACTTTATTTGCAGTGATATGAAAACATATTTGAAGTATTCCTTCATGAGACTTTTTGGCTGCACTTTGTGGCTCGAGGGTCTTAGCTCCCTGACCAGGGACTGAACCTGGTCCCAGAGTGAAAGCACCAAGTTCCAACCACTGGTTGCTGTTGTCCAGTCAGTAAGTCATGTTCAACTCTTTGAGACTCCATGGACTGCAGCAGGTCATGCTCCTCTGTCCTCCACTATCTCCAGAGTTTGCTCAAATGCATGTCCATTGAGTCAGTGAAGCTATCTAGCCATCTCCTCCTCTTCCACTCCCTTCCCTTTTGGCCTTCAATCTTTCCCAGCATCAGGACCTTTTCCAATGAGTTGTCTCTTTACATCAAGTGGCCAAAGTATTGGAGCTTCAGCTTTGGCATCAGTCTTTCCAATGAACATTCAGGCTTCCCTTGTGGCTCAACTGGTAAAGAATCTGCCTGCAATGCAGAAGACCTGGGTTCGATCCCTGGGTTGGGAAGGTCCCCCGGAGAAGGGAAAGTCTACCCACTCTAGTATTCTGGCCTGGAGAATTCCATGGACTCAACAGTCCATGGGGTCACAAAGAGTTGGACACAATTGAACAACTTTCACTTTTCATTTAGGATTGACTCATTTAGGTTTGATCTCCTTGCAGTCCAAGGAACTCCAAAGAGTCTTCTCCAGCACCACAGTTCAAAAGCCTCAATAATTCAGCACTTGGCCTTCTTTATGGTCCAACTCTCTCATCTGTACATGACTACTGGAAAACCATAGCTTTGAACTTTTTTGGCAAAGTGTTGTCTCTGCTTTTTAATACACTGCATACATTTGTCACAGCTTTCCTTCCAAGGAGCAAGAATCTTTTAATTTCATGGTTTCAGTCACCATTTGCAGTGCTTTTGGAGACCAAGAAAATTAAATCTGTCACTGCTTCCACTTTTCCCCTTCTATTTGCCATGACATCATGGCACTGGATCCCATGATCTTAGTTTTTTTAATGTTGAGTTTCAAGCCAGCTTTTTCACTCTGCTCTTTCATTCTCATCAAGAGGCTCTTTAGCTCCTCTTCACTTACTGCCATTAGAGTGGTATTATTTGCATATCTGAGGTTGTTGATATTTCCCTGAAAATCTTGATTCCAGCTTGTGATTCACCCAGCCCGGCATTTCACATGATGTACTCTGCTTATAAGTTAAATGAACAGAGTAACAATATACAGCCTTGACGTACTCCTTTCCCAATTTGGAATCAGTCAGTAGTTCCATATCTGGTTCTAACTGTTGCTTCTTGACCCACATACAAGTTTCTCAGGAGACAGGTAAGGTGGTATGGTATTCCTATCTCTTTCAGAATTTTCCAGTTTGTTGTGATGTCAGTGAAATAGAGGTAGATGTTTTTCTGGAATTCCCTTGCTGTCTCCATGATCCAATGGATGTTGACAATTTGATCTCTGGTTTCTCTGCCTTTTCTAAATCCAGTTTGTACATCTGGAATTTCTCAGTTCATGTCCTGCTGAAGGCTGGCTTAAAGGATTTGGGGCATAACCTTACCAGCATGAGAAATGAGAGCAATTGTGCAGTAGTTTGAACACTCTTTGACATTACCCTTCTTTGGGGTTGGAATGAAAACTGACCTTTTCCAGTTCTGTGGCCACTGCTGAGTTTCCCAAATTTGCTGACATACTTGTGCAGCACCTTAACAGCAGCATCTTTCAGTATTTGAAATAACTCAGCTGGAATTCCATCACCTCCAATCCACTAGCTTTGCAGTTATGCTTCCTAAGGCCCACTTGACTTCACACTCCAGGCTGTCTGACTCTAGATGAATGTCCACACTATTGTGGTTATCTGGGTCATTAAGACCTTTTTTTGTACAGATCTTCTTGTATTCTTGCCACCTTTTCTTAATCTCTTCTACGTCTGTTACATCCTTACTGTTTCTGTCCTTTATTGTGCCCATCCTTGAGTGAGATGTTCCCTCGATATCTCCAATTTTCTTAAATAGATCTCTAGTCTTTCCCATTCTATTGTTTTCCTCTATTTCTTTACACTGTTCATTGAAGAAGGCCTTCTTATCTTTCCTTGCTATTCGATGGAATTCTACATTCAGTTGAGTATATCTTTCCCTTTCTCCCTAGTCTTCTGCTTCTCTTCTTTCTTCAGCTTTTTTAAAATTTATTTATTTATTTATTTTAAATGGAGGATAATTACAATATTGTGGTGGTTTTGGCCATACATTAACATGAATCAGCCACGGGTGCACATGTGTCCCCCCAGCCTGAACCCCCCCTCCCACCTCCCTCCCCATCACATCCCTCTGGGTTGTCCCAGAGCACCGGCTTTGAGCGCCCTGCTTCATGCATTGAACTTTCACTGGTCATCTATTTTACATATGGTAATATACATGCTTCAATGTTATTCTCTCAAATCATCCCACCCTCGCCTTGTCTCGCATAGTCCAAAAGTCTGTTCTTTATATCTGTGTCTCTTTTGCTGTCTCTCATATAGGGTTGTCATTACCCTCTTTCTAAATTCCATATATATGCATTAATATACTGTATTGGTGTTTCTTTTTCTGACTTACTTCACTCTGTATAATAGGCTCCAGTTTCATCCACCTCATTAGAACTGACTCACATACATTCTCTTTTATAGCTTTGTCATCTATTTGTAGAGTCCTCAGACAATCACTTTGCCTCCTTTCATTTCTTATTCTTTGGGATGGTTTTGGTCACTGCCTCCTGTACAATGGTATGAACCTCTGTCCATATTTCTTCAGGCTACCAGATCTAATCCCTTTAATCTATTCATCACCTCTACTGCATAATCATAAGGTTTTTGATTTAGGTCATACCTGAATGGCCTAGTGATTTTCTCTACTTTCTTTAATTTAATCCTGAACTTTGCAATAAGAAGTTCATGATCTGAGCCACAGTCAGCTCCAGGTCTTGTTTTTGCTGATTGTATAGAACTTCTCTAGCTGCAAAGAACATAGTCAATCTGATTTTGGTATTGACTGTGGAGAGTCCTTTCTTGTGTTGCTATGACCAGTGTGTTCTCTTGACAAAATTCTGCTAGCCTTTGCTGTGCTTTGTTTTGTACTCCTAGGCCAAACTTGCTGTTACTCCAGGTATCTCTTGACTTCCTACTTTTGCATTCTAATCCTCTATGATGTAAAGGACATCTATTTTGGGTGTTAGTTCTAGAAGATGTTGTAGGCCTTCACAAAACTAGTCAACTTCAATTTTTTGGCATCAGTGGTTGGGGACTTGGATTACTGTGATATTGAATGGTTTGCCTTGGAAATGTACCAAGATCATTCTGTTGTTTTTGAGATTGCACCCAAGTACTGCATTTCAGACTCTTTTGTTAACTATGAGGGTTACTCCATTTATTCTAAGGAATTCTTGCCCACAGTAGTAGATATCTGAATTAGTAGTCATCTGAATTAAATTTATCCATTCCATATATGGGCCACCAGGGAATTCCCTGTGAGACATTTTAATAGGATACTTTTATCAAAGAAAGGCACAAAACCCTAGGAGAAATTGTCACTGTTCTAATTATACTGTTTCATGCATTTCTAATACATTGAGTAAAGCAGGGATGTTAATTCAAGAGCTTGATAATATAAGCCATATGTGTATAATAACTGATGTTACAGAATCATTGCAGGGCCTTGTAACTAATACACTACATACGAGTAGTTCACTGTGACATATACCATGGTATCTAAAGAAAAGAAGAAAGCTGGGAACATGGAAGGAAGAAATAAAACCTGAAAAGTTCTTGTATAAAGTACGATGGGAAAGGCTTTAGTGAAACTCCTATACTGTCAATGAAATAAAGTTGCATGGTGTCTCTGGGGTCACCCAATCAGAGCAGGTAACATAAGGTGCACCCCAGGACCCAGAGTTTAGGCTTATAAACAGAAAACTTTTACTGCAATTAAGCCATCAGCTGCTGCAACTGTTTGCCACAGCATGGCCTGAGGGGAATTCGGGATGGAGAAAAACAGGCTGCTGGCCCTGAATAGTTATGAGGCATATCAAAGCAATAATTTCAAGGAGCCTGGACCCTTGCATAGTGTTTTAGAAAAACAATAAAATTGTTGACTTGATATGTCTTTTTTTTGTGATTAGCAATAATATTTTGATGTTCAGCTACACGAGTGTTTTCGTTGTTGTTTTTCAGAAAAACTGTATCCTGGCTCCTCCCCTATCTTGTTGGAACAGTTTCTCAGAGCTGAGAGGCTGATTCCCAGACTATAGTCCTCAGTAAGGGCCCTGAATAAAACATAACTCTCAAATTTTAGGTTGGGTATTTTTTTAGAGTCCACAGAACTCTGCTGCCATCTTTTACCAAAAGGAATCACAGCCTTCCTCATGGGAGGTGGGTAGATGGGGAATTACCAGAGAGTTAGAAGGCTTGAAGCATCTTGTGGTGAAGAAGCAAGGATGCTTTCAAGACCTGAGGGCTCTGTGGAGCTAGGGAAAGAGGCCAGCCTGGGGGAGGACCCTCACTTGGAAGGGTAACCGTGGAGTGAGGAGTTCAGAAGCAAATTCATAATCTCAGCCTTTCTGAAGAAGCTGAGACTGTAAAAATTCTCAAGTCCTGAAAAGGAAATGTTAGCATGGTACGTTTTATAAGGCAGTTATAATGCCTATGTGAATTTTCATCATTGTTTGCTAGACAAAATGCTATATATTGATTGAACCAAAGTATGTACCAATGGAAATGTTGTCTACTAAGATTTTGTTCAATAAGGAAAGTAATAGACTAATTTATTTTGCCCTATATCTTAATCAGCTTGGACTGCTATAACAAAAACACCATCGACTGCGTGGCTTATAAAGAATAGAATTCATTTCTCATGGTTCCGGAGGTTGGGAAGTCTGAGATCTAGGTGCCAGAAGATTCAGTGTCTGGTTCATGAATGGCTGTCTTCTGTCTGTGTCCTCACATACATAAAGGGCAAGAGAGCTCTATGGTCTCCCTTTAAAGCACACTGTTGGCTGGGGAAAAAATGCACAATCTAAAAGTTGAGAGTTATGTTTTATTTGGTGAACTTTCTGAGGACTTAAGCACAGGACACAGCATCTCAGATAGCTCTGAGAGACTGCTCCAAACAGGCAAGGGGTCGGGGCGGGGGGGTGCGGTGAGCTAAGATATATTGGAGTTTTTGCAACAAAGACCAGGTAGCAGAAACATCAAAAGACTGCTGTTAATCAAAGACAACCAGATATCTCAAGGTAAGGAATTTAGTGCTTTTCTATGAATGGGAAGATGCAAGAATCTGGATTCACAGAGATCATTCATTTGATATGCACCTCAGTTATCTGGGGCCAATATCCTGAGTTTTTCTCAGGGTGTTTCTCAGTGTTTCTCAGGGTACACTCTCTGGGGCAGCTGCAGCAGATGACTACTAAATGGTGGGCAGCTTGCTTCTCTCCTAAGCTCACCATTGGCAAGGCTCCAATGTGATGCCTTGATGGCCGCAATGTCCTTTGTTTACTGATACGGCAGGCACAGTTATTCACTCACCATGATAATCCCATTCATGAGGGCTCTGCTATGATGAGCTAATCACCCACCAAAGGCCTCACTTCCAAATACCATTACAATGGAATTAGGTTTTAGCACATGAATTTTGGGGAGAGCACCTTACAAGCTATTTGGTCTGTCCAAGTTGTTTGATTAAGTGGATACTCAGAATTTCTGAAGTTTCTATCTGCTCCAAGTGGTTTTTGATTGGGAGGTAATGTTGATCAATGTGTTAAAAGGTGTCTATGATAGTCTGTGACAACTGTTTTAAACTCGGTGTACATACAGGCTTGTCAGTTGCCAGTATAGAAACTCAGGATGACATGTCCACCTGCTTTTTTCATGAGGAAAGTAGGTCTTGTTCTTAGTCTAAAGAATATCGAGGAAGTATTTCAACTAAAGACCAAGGACAGAGATGTCTTACTCCTTTGGTCCACTTGTCTTTTTTGAAACTTCCATTTTAATCACCTACTCCTATGTCTGCTTCTGGTCTCAACCCACATTGCAGAAGCCAAGCTCTACTTGTACATTCTTCCTGCTGTCTGATTCCCGCAAAAATTGACTTTGCCATCCACCTCATGCTTGCTGCAATTAGAAATTGCTCTCATACTTGGACTGATGAATAAGTCACAGGGGACCTTTCTGGAGAAACTAGAAGACTGACACATATAGAGAAGCATAAGGCAGCTGGAGTCAAGGGCCTAAGCTGCCCAAAGTGTCTCACTCTAAGAGCCAGAGCTTCTGCTGCCCTTTGTGGCTGACTGGGAGAATCTAGCTGTGATGTTCCAGGTTCCTGGTGCACAGCTCCTGAGACCCTTGGAAAGTCCTGAGTGATCAATGTCTTTCGTATCCTAATGACATGACTAGTGGCTGGGGGGATGGGGGCTGACCACCAGAAAGACCAGGCATGATTCAATTCAGTTCAGTTCAGTCACTCATTCACGTCCGACTCTTTGCAACCCCATGGACTGCAGCACGCCAGGCTTCCCTGTCCATCACCAACTCCCGGAGCTTACTCAAACTCATGCCCATTGAGTCGGTGATGCCATCCAAACATCTCATCCTCTGTCTTCCCCTTCTCCGCCTGCTTTCAATCTTTCCCATCATCAGGGTCTTTTCAGATGAGTCAGTCCATCGCATCAGGTGGCCAAAGTATTGGAGTTTCAGGTTCAGCATCAGTCCTTGTGATGAATATTCAAGACTGATATCCTTTAGGATGCACTGGTTGGCTCTCCTTGCAGTCCAAGGGACTCTCAAGAGTTCTCCAATACCACAATTCAAAAGTATCAATTCTTTGGCACTCAGCTTTCTTTATAGTCCAACTCTCACATCCATACATGACCACTGGAAAAACCATAGCTTTGATTAGATGGACCTTTGTTGGCAAAGTAATGTCTCTGCTTTTTAATATGCTGTCTAGGTTGGTCATAACTTTTCTTTCAAGGAGTAAGCGTCTTTTAATTTCTTGGCTGCAGTCACCATCTGCAATGATTTTGGAGCCCAAAAAAGTAAACTCGGTCACTGTTTCCACTGTTTCCCCATCTATTTGCTATGAAATGATGGGACCAGATGCCGTGATCTTAGTTTTCTGAATGTTGAGTTTTAAGCCAACTTTTTCACTCTCCTCTTTCACTTTCATCAAGAGGCTCTTTAGTTCTTCTAAAGTGTGGTGTCATCTGCATATCTGAGGTTATTGATATTTCTCCCAGCAGTCTTGATTCCAGCTTGTGCTTCATCCAGTCCAGCATTCCTCATGATGTACTCTGTGTAAGGTGAGTACAGAGAAAAAGAGAGCAAGCCAAGCAGTTAGGCAAGAAAAGGACATTTATTAGAGGAAAAGAGAGGGTGACTGGATCCTAAGGAGAACCAGTGTTCCCCCTTTCTGAAGGTGTCCTTATACCCCATCAGTGAAAAAATTCTCTGAAGGAATGGTCACATAGCTGGAGGTCTGGAATCCGGTGGTCTAGCAGCTTTGAAAAGACAGGCAGCAATGAGATAACAGGATGCCATTTGGGCAATTTGGTCATTCTCACAGATCACTGTGATTTATTCTTTGTTTGTGAAGCTGACATAACGAGCCATCTTATCAATGAGACCCCATGTGGGCTCTATCATTCCAGCCTTTTTGATTTAGGATAAGGGCTGAAAGTCAGTCTTCTATAACTGCTTCCTGCGGGACAGGAAGAGGTGACATAAGAAAAGGCTGGAATGTGGGTCAAGGGGATTTGTGTGGGGTCAAAGTTTTTGATAATTTGAGTGAGTTAGAAGTAGCTCGTGGATAGTTTGGTTGGTGAAGACTTGTAAGCGGTCCTGAAAAAATTTTTGAAAAAAGACAGTAAACATGGACCAGAAGTTAGAATAAGGGTAAGTAGAAGGAGAGGGCCTAGAAAAGGTTGGACCCAGGGCATCCAATTCCAATTGCTTAACCAGTTTTGCCATGAATTACTGAGATATTGGCATATTCTTGAGGCCCTGTTTGTCCGATTTCTTGCTGTTTCCTTTACAACGCCTGATTTATTGGCGTAGAAACAGCAGGCTTCCTCCAACAATAGATATAGGCCTCCTTTTTCTGCTGTGAGGAGATCTAATCCTCTTCTGTTTTGGAGGACCACTGGTGCCAGCGAATCTAGCTGGTTTTGGATAGTGATAAGGTTGTTAGCTATTTCTTCTAGGCTGTCAATGAGATCTTTAGAAAGGCTTTGATAGTAATTTAAAGAAGTTGTAAATCCTGTGGTCCCTGTCCCAATCCCAACAGCTATTCCTAAACCGATCAAGAGAGGAATGAATTGAATTGCCCATCTGGGTCGGTTATGAGTTAGTGGGATAGGAAGGGTCTGATTGTTAGGAGCAATAGAAATATCTGGGGCCAGATATACCAGGGTGGACGTTCCTGTGCAGTTAGTGGGAAGACAAAAGTAAGTAATGGTTCCACATAAGAAAAATATTCCGGGAGTAAGAAGACAACAGCTGAAATCGATAGCAAATAGGAGTCTTTCTGGGAACTTGTTAGTAGTCTCTGAAACTGATAGTGAACTCGCCAGTGTAGCCCCTACAAGAGGACTATTTACACCATATGCAGAAGGGAGTCCCCCCGAGAAAGTAAGAGAATGTCCTGCAGTTCCTGAGACATGATAGACAGATTGGCCTGAAGGGAAGGAGAGATGTGAAGTGTGATTACAGAGGTGTGGCGGTATAGTTCCTAGTTGGGGGTAAGAATTGTTCACAGTTGTTTCGTCTGGAAAAACAGAAAAAAGCCTGTTGTAGACAAACTTCAGAAATGGTGGGTATTGAGGAGCAGTAAAGGCACCGGAGAAGACAAAGGCACCCCACTCCAGTACTCTTGCCTGGAAAATCCCATGGACAGAGGAGCCTGGTAGGCTGCTGTCCATGGGGTCGCTAAGAGTCGGACACGACTGAGCGACTTCACTTTAAGGATCAGTAACCAGACTAGATCGGAGGGTGGGCTTGGGATAGTGATAGAGGATTTGAATTTTGAGAGAAGGTCTCTCCCAAGAAAAAGATTGGGGCATTTTGGAGTATAAGAAAAGAATGGGAAAATGGGGTATCTGGAAGTGTGCAAGGTAGAAGCCCGGTTACTCGTGGTGTAGATATTAAACTGTCAACCCCCATAACAGAGACCTGAGAGACCTCGGTTTCTTCGGAGTAGGCAGGTGCAGCAAAGTGGCCCCCGTGTCAATGAGAAAGGAGGTCGGCTTGCCTGCCACTGTAAGAGTTACCCTGGACTCCGTAGAGGTGATGAGAGTTGGGGCCTGGGGCCCTGGGCACCTTCAGTCTTCAGCAGCGAGTCCGAGGAGGCTGGGCAGAGCTGGGTCAGAAGACTCCTGCTTGGGACCAGGAGGGGATGTCTAGATCTCTGGGGGGGTTTGGGCAGTCGACCTTCCAATGTCCCTTTATGCCACAGCTGGAACATGGACCTGGAGGAGGCCTTGGCTTTAGGCATGAGCAGGCCCAGTGGCCTTCTTTGCCACATTTGAAGCAGGACCCAGGTGGCTTCCTGTCTTTGTTGGTTGATGGAGGCTTGGACCATGTAGGGCAGCAACTAAAAGGTGATATTTGGCCTGATCTCCTTGGGCCTTCTCTAGCTTTGCCTGTTCTTCCCGGTTATTGAAAATCTTAAAGGCTAAATTTAAAAGGCCTCATTGAGGGGTTTGAGGGCTTTCTTCTGCCTTTCTTTAGTTTCTTTTGGATATCTGGGGATGACTGGGAGATAAAATGGGTGTTAAGGATAATGGTGCCCTCTGCTGAAGTGAGGTCTAATTTTGTGTATTTTTGTAGTGCTTCAATTAACCAGGCTAGAAATTGTGTCGGGTTTCCGTCTAGTCTTTGAGTTATTTGCTGGAGCTTATCAATGTTGACGGCTTTATGCCCTGCCTTTTGAAGGCCCCCAATGAGGCAAGCCATCATCTGATTATGGGCTGCTCACTCAAGTCTCCCTGCCTGATAATCCCAGTCGGGATCATCTCGGGGGTCAGCCCTGTGTATCTCATCAGCATGCACCTGAGAGGCTTGCCATACTCATTCCTTCTCTTCTGGGAGCAGAGTGGAGGAAAGTATGATGTAAGTATCATGCCAGGTTAAGTCATAAGACTGGGTCAGATACTTGAATTCTTTTAGATAATTATTCACATCTGAAGAGAAGGAGCCAAGACGCTTTTCAATCTGAGATAGATTGGTGAGGGAGCGTGGGACATAAACCTGAAAATGCCTTCTGCTCCAGCTCCTTCCCATAAAGGGTGGAGTGGAGCTGGGGACCCATGGAAAAGAAATGCAAAAAAGCAAAATGGCAGTCTGAGGAGGCCTTACAAATAGCTGTGAAAAGAAGAGAAGCAAAAAGCAAAGGAGAAAAGGAAAGATATAAGCATCTGAATGCAGAGTTCCAAAGAATAACAAGGAGAGATAAGAAAGCCTTCCTCAGTGATCAATGCAAAGAAATAGAGGAAAACAACAGAATAGGAAAAACAAGAGATCTCTTCAAGAAAATTAGAGATTCCAAGGGAACATTTCATGCAAAGATGGGCTCGATAAAGGACAGAAATGGTATGGACCTAACAGAAGCAGAAGATATTAAGAAGAGGTGGCAAGAATACACAGAAGAACTGTACAAAAAAGATCTTCACGACCAAGATAGTCACGATAACGTGATCACTGATCTAGAGCCAGACATCTTGGAATGTGAAGTCAAGTGGGCCTTAGAAAGCATCACTATGAATAAAGCTAGTGGAGGTGATGGAATTCCAGTTGAGCTATTTCAAATCTTGAAAGATGATGCTGTGAAAGTGCTGCACTCACTATGCCAGCAAATTTGGAAAACTCAGCAGTGGCCACAGGACTGGAAAAGGTCAGTCTTCATCCCAATCCCAAAGAAAGGGAATGCCAAAGAATGCTCAAACTACCGCCCAATTGCACTCATCTCACAGGCTAGTAAAGTCATGCTCAAAATTCTCCAAGCCAGGCTTCAGCAATATGTGAACCATGAACTCCCAGATGTTCAAGCAGGTTTTAGAAAAGGCAGAGGCACCAGAGATCAAATTGCCAACATCCGCTGGATTATGAAGAAAGCAAGAGAGTTCCAGAAAAATATCTACCTCTGCTTCATTGACTATGCCAAAGCCTTTGACTGTGTGGATCACAATAAACTGTGGAAGATTCTGAAAGAGATGGGAATACCAGACCACCTGACCTGCCTCTTGAGAAACCTGTATGCAGGTCAGGAAGCAAGAGTCAGAACTGTACATGGAACAACAGACTGGTTCCAAATAGGAAAAGGAGTACGTCAAGGCTGTATATTGTCACCCTGCTTATTTAACTTGTATGCAGAGTACATCATGAGGAACACTGGGCTGGAAGAAGCACAAGCTGGAATCAAGATTGCTGGGAGAAATATCAATAACCTCAGATATGCAGATGACACTACCCTTATGGCAGAAAGTGAAGAGGAATTAAAAAGCCTCTTGATGAAAGTGAAAGAGGAGAGTGAAAAGGTTGGCTTGAAGCTCAACATTCAGAAAACAAAGATCATGGCATCTGGTCCCATCACTTCATGGGAAATAGATGGAAAAACAGTGGAAACAGTGTCAGACTTTATTTTTGGGGGCTCCAAAATCACTGCAGATGCTGATTGCAGCTATGAAATTAAAAGATGCTTACTCCTTGGAAGGAAAGTTATGACCAACCTAGATAGCATATTAAAAAGCAGAGACATTACTTTGCCAACCAAGGTCCGTCTAGTCAAGGCTATGGTTTTTCCCGTGGTCATGTATGGATGTGAGACTTGGACTGTGAAGAAAGCTGATCGCCAAAGAATTGATGCTTTTGAACTGTGGTGTTGGAGAAGACTCTGGAGAGACCCTTGGGCTGCAAGGAGATCCAACCAGTCCATTCTAAAGGAGATCAATCCTGGGTGTTCATTGGAGGGACTGATGCTAAAGCTGAAACTGCAATACTTTGGCCACCTCATGCGACGAGTTGACTCACTGGAAAAGACTCTGATGCTGGGAAAGGTTGGGGGTGGGAAGAGAAGGGGACGACAGAGAATGAGATGGCTGGATGGCATCACCGACTCTGTGGACATGGGTTTGAGTGAACTCCGGGAGTTGGTGATGGACAGGGATGCCTGGCGTGCTGTGATTCATGGGGTCGCGGAGAGTCGGACACAACTGAGCGACTGAACTGAACTGAGTGAACTGAACTGGAGCTGGGGAAGGAACAGGGTCCTGCGGTCAAGTTTCCTGTTTTAAAGTTGTTCGGACTGGTATGGGGAGGGGATCTAGGGAGGTCAGGGTAAAGCCTTGGGACCCTCAGGGTAGAGGGTGGGGCTGAGATCTCAGAGCTTATCTCAGGCACAGGCTGGGAAGGAATTTGGGAGGCCTGTGCTTGAGAAGGAAGGAGGGAGGAGGCGACGTATGGTGGAGGTTGTGGAACTGGATCTGGAGCGGCTGCAAGGGGATTGGGAGCGATAGTGGGTGGGCTGTGGTCAGAAGGGTCGAAGGAAGAAGAAGGAAAGTCTGAACAGGGATCAGGAGACATTGTTTTAGGAGGATGTGGCCCAGAGTGGGCTAAGAGTATTTGAGAAGTAGAACAGGATTCACAGAGAGAGGGTCGAGAGCAGAGAGCAAAAAAGCCTGAACATAATGGATTTCTAACCACTTGCCATTGTGGCAACAGAAGTTATCGAGGTCACGTAGAGTATTATAATTGAGAGTTCCGTTTTCTGGCCACTGGGACCTGTTATCAAGTCTGTATTGCAGCCAGATAGTGTTAGAATAGTCAGTTCATTTCAGTCACTCAGTCACATCCGACTCTCCGCGACCCCATGAATCGCAGCACGCCAGGCCTCCGTGTCCATCACCAACTCCCAGAGTTCACTCAAACTCATGTCCATCGAGTTGGTGATGCCATCCAGCCATCTCATTCTCTGTCGTCCCCTTCTCCTCCAGCCCCCAATCCTTCCCAGCATCAGAGTCTTTTGCAGTGAGTCAACTCGTCGCATGAGGTGGCCAAAGTATTGGAGTTTCAGCTTCAGCATAAGTCCTTCCAATGAACACCCAGGACTGATCTCCTTTAGAATGGACTGGTTGGATCTCCTTGCAGTCCAAGGGACTCTCAAGAGTCTTCTCCAACACCACATTTAGAATAGTAAATAAGTCTTTTTGGTCTTATCTCCCCTTGGAAGCCCAAAGCTTTTAGGTTTCTGAGAAGGCATCCTAGAGGAGTAGATTTTAAGGGTTGGGATTGAGAATTTCCCATTGTGGCTGAATAAGGAGCTAGACAAGGGGGAGAGAAAGCGAAGAGAAAGGTCCAAGAGAAAAGGCATCCCCATTCTCAGGACTTTCTCAGAGAGTAGTAGTCTGCTTTGGAATGGGTGTCCCCTATGTGAAAGTCAGACAGGGTGCAAGGCTGAGGGCCTGAGAGCCGTGGGGATCTTCCCGCCTAACGCTAGGACTTGGAAACGAGGCGAGAGAGGATCCAAGGAAATGGGATTTCACTCACCCCTTGTAACCAATGGATGAAATGTGGGCCGGTGTGTGGATGTCAGTCCAGCAAGGTAAGTGGAGCATCCCGTCCTGGAGTTCGTCTCAGTTTCTCGACAAGGTCCAAGCGAGGGGACCTCTGGAGGTCAGCTCGTGAGAGGAGCCCACCCAGTTGCAGTGGATCTTCCCTCCTGGGTTTCGGCACCAGAATGCAAGGAGAGTGCAGAGAAAAAGAGAGTGAGCCAGGCAGTCAGGCAAGAAAAGGAAATTTATTAGAGGGACAAGAGAGGGTGACTGGCTCTTTAGGAGAACAAACATTCTCCCTTTCTGATGGAGTCCTTCTAATACTCCACCAGTGAAAACATTCTCTGAAGGGATGGTCACATAGCTGAAGCTCTGGAATCTGGTAGACTCGCAGCTTTTTGAAGATAGATGCCAGTGAGATAACAGGATGCCATTGGGCAATTTGGTCAGTCTCACAGATCACTGTGATTTACTCTTTGTTTGTGAAGTTGACATAACAAGCCATCTTATCAATGAGACCCCATGTGGCCCTATCACTCTGCATGTAAGTTAAATAAACAGGGTGACAATATACAGCCTTGACATACTCCTTTCCTGATTTGGAACCAGTCTCTTGTTCCGTGTCCAGTTCTAACCGTTGCTTCTTGACCTGCATACAGATTTCTCAGAAGTCAGGTCAAGTGGTCTGGTATTCCCATCTCTTTAAGAATTTTCCACAGTTTGTTGTGATCCACACAAAGGCTTTGACGTAGTCAATAAAGCAGAGGTAGATATTTTTCTGGAACTCTCTCGCTTTTTCGATGATTCAACAGATGTTGGCAATTTGATCTCTGGTTCCTCTGCCTTTTCTAAATCCAACTTGAACATCTGGAAGTTCATGGTTCTCGTACTGTTGAAACCTGGCTTGGGGAATTTTGAGCATTACTTTGCTAGTGTGTGAGATGAGTGCAATTTTGAGGTAGTTTGAGCATTCTCTGGCATGGCCTTTCTTTGGGATTGGAATGAAAACTGACCTTTTCCAGTCCTGTGGCCACTGCTGGGTTTTCCAAATTTTCAGCCCCGCCTCCAGATCTCCTGGAAGAGAGGGTGGGACTGGAGATTGAGTTAATCACCAGTGGTCAAATTTAATCATTAATGCCTACATGATGGAACTGTTGCAGGAAGTGGGGACCCTTTCCAGGGCCAAAGGGAGGCTCTTGTCTAACACTAAGAAATGAGTCATTAGAGGAGACACACGTGCTGACAAAGCAAGAGACTTAATTGGGAAGGGGCACCCAGGGTGGAGAGTGGTAGGTTAAGGGAAGCCAGGAGAACTGCTCTGCCAGATGGCTCAAAGTCTCAGGTTTTATGGTGATGGGGTTAATTTCCAGCTTGTCTTTGGCCAATCATCTGACTCAGGATCCTTCCTGGTGGCACACACATTGCTAAGCCAAGATGGAATTCTCCAGGCAAGAAGAATTCTCGGAGGTGTCAGACCCGTGGCATCTCCTTATGACCTGTTCTGAACTCTTCCTTACCAGAACCTCCTGTTGTAAAATAACTCATGCAAATAGTTACTATGGTGCCTAACCAGGGTGGGTGATTTTAGTCAGTGTGCTTCCCCTAACAGAACCCTTATACAAGCCCTAAATAACAGGGTTAAGAGAGGTTCCAGGTTGGTGAACATGTTAGTGTGCTAGAAGGGTGGTCCTTCCCCTACCCCCTCCTCCCTACTCTCCCATGCCTTTCCTGCCCTGTGCACCTCTTCCAACTGTTCAGTTCAGATCAGTTCATTCGCTCAGTCATGTCCGACTCTTTGCAACCCCATGAGCCGCAGCATGCCAGGCCTCCCTGTCCATCACCAACTCCCAGAGTTTACCCAAACTCATGTCCATTGAGTCGGTGATGCCATCCAACCATCTCATCCTCTGTCATCCCCTTCTCTTCCTGCCCTCAATCTTTCCCAGCATCAGGGTCTTTTCCAATGAGTCAGCTCTTCACATGACGTGGCCAAAGTATTGGAGTTTCAGCTTCAACATCAGTCCTTCCAATGAACACTCAGGACTGATTTCCTTTAGGATGGACTGGTTGGATTTCCTTGCAGTCCAAGGGACTCTCAAGAGTCTTCTCCAACATCACAGTTCAAAAGCATCAATTCTTCAGCACTCAGCTTTCTTTATAGTCCAACTCTCACATCCATACATGACTACTGGAAAAACAATAGCCTTGACTAGATGGACCTTTGTTAACAAAGTAATGTCTCTGCTTTTTAATATGCTTTCTAGGTTGGTCATAACTTTCCTTCCAAGAAGCAAGCATCTTTTAATTTCATGGCTTCAGTCAGCATCTGCAGTGATTTTGGAGCCCAAAATAGTAAAGTCTGCCACTGTTTCCACTGTTTCCCCATCTATTTGCCTTTAAGTGATGGGACCGGATGCCTTGATCTTAGTTTTCTGAATGTTGAGCTTTAAGCCAACGTTTTCACTCTCCTCTTTCACTTTCATCAAGAGGCTTTTTAGTTCCTCTTCATTTTCTGCCATAAGGGTAGTGTCATCTGCATATCTGAGGTTATTGATATTTCTCCCGGCAATTTTGATTCCAGCTTGTGCTTCATCCAGCCCAGTGTTTCTCATGATGTACTCTGCATATAAGTTAAATGAGCAGGGTGACAATATACAGTCTTGACGTACTCCTTTTCCTAACTGGAACCAGTCTGTTGTACCATGTCCAATTCTAACTGTTGCTTCTTGACTTGCATACAGATTTCTCAGGAGGCAGGTTAAGTGGTCTGATATTCCCATCTCTGAGAATTTTCCACAGTTTGTTGTGATCCACACAGTCAAAGGCTTTGGCATAGTCAATAAAGTAGAAATAGAGGTTTTTCTCGAACTCTCTTGCTTTCTCAATGATCCAGCAGATGTTGGCAATTTGATCTCTGGTTCCTCTGCCTTTTCTAAAACCAGCTTGAACATCTGGAAGTTCACGGTTCATGTATTGCTGAAGCCTGGCTTGGAGAACTTTGAGCATGACTTTACTAGCCTGTGAGATGAGTGCAATTGTGCGGTAGTTTGAGCATTTTTTGGCATTGCCTTTCTTTGAGACTGGAATGAAAACTGACCTTTTCCAGTCCTGTGGCCACTGCTGAGTTTTCCAAATTTGCTGGCATATTGAGTGCAGCACTTTCACAGCATCATCTTTCAGGATTTGAAATAGCTCAGCTGGAATTCCATCACCTCCATTAGCTTTGTTCATAGTGATGCTTTCTAAGGCCCACTTGACTTCACATTCCAAGATGTCTGGCTCTAGGTGAGTGATCACACCATCGTGATTATCTTGGTCGTGAAGATCTTTTTTGTACAGTTCTTCTGTGTATTCTTGCCACCTCTTCTTAATATCTTCTGCTTCTCTTAGGTCCATACCATTTCTGTCCTTTATCAAACCCATCTTTGCATGAAATGTTCCCTTGGTATCTCTAATTTTCTTGAAGAGATCTCTATTGCTCTCCTCTATTTCTCTGCATTGATCACCGAGGAAGGCTTTCTTATCTCTCCTTGCTATTCTTTGGAACTCTGCATTCAAATGAGTATATCTTTGTTTGTCTCCTTTGTTTTTGGCTTCTTTTCTTTTCACAGCTATTTGGAAGGCCTCCTCGGACAGCCATTTTGTTTTTTTTGCCTTTCTTTTACTTCCACCTGTAACCGGAGGGAAAGGGGCAGGGCACAACTTTTGAAAGAATGACATAGCCCAAGGACATAGCACAAACCAGTTGGGATCAAATGAGTCCAAGATGACAGAGAAGTTGACTTCAATTAGACCTTGATCCTCAATCAGCAAGCTAAATAACACACCCAGAGGCCCAAGACAGTTCCAAGGCACTGTCAAAAGACCAAGGAGTGGGTGGTCTCCTAATCTCCACCCTTCCCCAAAATAGTTGGAAGACTCCTCCCACTCATTAGCATATGAAATTACCCAATCCATCAAAAGTAATCATGCCACATCACCCTCTGTGACGGCCCACACTCTGTCTATGGAGTGTGTTTCTCTCTGAATCTGAATAAACCTACTTCTTACCTATCATTTTGTCTCTCACTGAATTCTTTCTGCAATAAGACATTAAGAACCTGAGCTTCATTAAGTCCTGAAACCAGGTACTGTGTGTTTTGGCTGGGTTTGAGACCCAGTCTGAGATAAATGGTTTCACAACTGTTTCTACGTTTAATCCTTTCTGATAAACTGCTCATTGTAAGTAGTGTTTTCCTGAGTTCTGTGAATTGTTCTAATGAATTATAAAACTTGAGGAGGGGGTTATGGGAACCCTCTAAATTTATAACTGTTGGTCAAAAGTACTAGTGACTACCTGAGACTTGTAACTGGCATCTGAAGTGGGAACAATCTTGTGGGACTGAGCCCTTAACTTGAAGAATCTGATGCTGACTCCAAGTAGATGGTGTCAGAAATGAACTGATTTGCAGTGGTCTCTGGTGGCCCAGGCCTGCAGGCGCTTGAAGCAGGATTTCGGTCCCTCAGCCAAAGACTGAAGTCAGGCTGTGGCAGTGAGAGCACTGAATTCTGGCCACTAGACCACCAGGGACCAGTGGTCAGTGACAAGATCCTAGCCCATCAGCTGTATATAAATGAACTTCCACATAGAGATGGAAAGTAGTGAAATAGTAAAGTGACAAAAGATGAGACGGTTGGATGGCATCACCAGCTTGATGGATATAAGTTTGAGCAAACTCTAGGAGATAGTGAAGGACAGGGAAGCCTGGTGTGCTGAAGTCCATGGGGTCACAAAGAGTCAGACATAATTTAGCAATTGAACACCAGCAACAACAAAAGTACTTACTAGGAGCAGCAGCAGCAGCAGGGGGAAAAAAACACAGTACATGTAGATGGTGGCTCAGACGGTAAAGAGCCTGCCTGCAATGCAGGAGAACCAGGTTCAGTCCCTGGGTCAGGAAGATTCCCTGGAGCAGGGAATAGCTACCCATGCCAGTGTTCTTGCCTGGAGAATACCATGGACAGAGGAGGCTGGTGGGCTACGGCCCATGGAGTCTCAAAGATTCAGACACGAATTAGTGACCAACACGTACACACACACACATCTGGATAGACATGGGTGGGCTCAGAGAGAAAGAGTTGAACCCTTATGGTAGTTGGAATCACTTACATGGGGCATTTCTTCCAGATTTCCTTTCTGGCCAATCATCTTGCTTTGCCTGGCTTTGAGTCAGTATTTGGTTTATCTCAGGGTCCTCCCCTAGTGTGCACACATCTCTTAGCCAAGATGGATTCTAGCAAAGAGGCTTATGAACAGGTTGGCATCCCCTACTATGGGATGATACCCCCTCCCTTTCTGGCCTCCAAGGAGCGTTTCTACACATGTGTAGTCAGGAAGGCCGCCTTGACTTCTAGAATGAGGAGAATGTGATCTTTTATCTCTTTTCTGAGCAGGGCTCAGCTCTTCTCTCACTTCTGCTATTATCTTGGAGCATCTGTCCACAGGGGACAAACCCCAGCTGCTCAGCCAGGAGCCCATCTATCTCCTGCCTCAGTAGGACCCAAGCACTGAAAGGCAGTGTGGTTAAGACACCACATACTTGATGTCAGAAGTATTGTGAGAAAAAACAGCTCAGAGGCCTGAAACAAGAAGAGGAGAGGGAGGAGGAGCAAGGGGAGACCCAGGCAGACCCATTGTGTGGACCAACACAGTGTTCATGCTCAAGAAGCAATCTTTCAGAATAAAAATTTCATACTTGAGAGACAAAGAATAGACAATTACTATTTTTACCTTCTGTAAACCCAAAGAGGGAAAGTCAGGAGGGGATAGCTAAATATGAAGGCTGGATCCAGTCACAGAGCAGCCTGGCCCAGGATTAGTACAAAATAATGGTGGCCTTGCCAGCTTGTGGGGAGGAGGAAATGAAGTCATGTGTACAAAACTCCTAGCCCAATGCCTGGAACACAACAGACTTGTCTATAGTCATCACAGGCAGAGGGAGGAAACCTCGTTTCTTTTTTCTTTTCTGTTGGAAGTGAATGAAGCCGTTCGGTTTTCCTTTTGTTTCTCTGCCTGAAAACCAGTTTGTTTGAATGAGATCCTGGGCCTAGAAGCCAGCAAACAGGGAAGGAATGCTTCAGGAGAATGAGACACTGCTGGGGAAATAGAAAATGATAAAATCTCAACCTACTACTTGGAAATGCAAATATGTTTCATGTATTCATGGTCACTGATGTCTTTATTGGAGCTGGGATGTCTTTATTGGAGCTGGAACGTCTAACACATCCAAACAACACATGATTAGTCTCCATAATAGGAACAAAACAAGCTCTGGGCGAACTAATCAGCTGATCACGTTGCAGCGGGTGTTCAGTGCTTTTCCACAACAAATGTGGCACCCGGTTGGTCCCCTGGTGCCTCGCGCTAATGCGCACACGGGGCATCATCTGTCCCAGCACCTGCTGACTTCAGATGCGTCAGCATCCTCAGTCACCGCAGCCTGACACCTCCAGGTACTGGGCTCAGCTCCAGGCCCTTGGGGGATCAGACCTAATTCCTGACTAGGAGAGATCGTGGTGAGACTAAAGAGTGTTGGCTGCTTGTTTATTTGATTAAAAGAAGAAAAAACTCCACTGTTACAGAACAAAGAGTGCAAAGCAAGTCCCTGGGCCTGGACCTGTTCCTTACTCCATTATTTCACTTACATATGTTGTAAAGCTTGGCCAATATGGAAAATTGCACTATTGCTTAGCAACCCAAATTATAAAGAGAATTAGATCTGAAAGATTCATGACAATAAGCAGAATTCTAACAGGAGACACAGTAAGGAGAAGGGTCCAGAAATACTAAACTCAAAGTTGGCTCCCCTCTGAGCCTCCACTTGGTGCCTAATAATAATCATAGTTAGTGTGAATTAAGCATGCTGTGGGCAAGGCTCTGTGCAAAGAATGTTACACATTCATTATCTCATTTATTCCTCACAACAGGAATAAATTCCTCCCCTGAGGTGAGTATAATGATTATCTCCTCTTTCTCACAAGGAAACAGAGCTTTAGAGAAAAAGGTATTAGCCAGAAAGAGTGACTCCAGCATTTGAATATCAGACTCCCAGTTTTTTGGCATCATGCATACTGACCCCAAAATACAGTTCCTTGTGCCTCAGATATCCAAAAATGCAATTAATAGGAAAATATGTAAATCAGAGGTCTAAGTAATCCAGACAGTAAACAATGCTTTTTTCCTTTACTGAGACATAGTCATAGATCATTGGAACAAAAATGTTTTTCTCTGTTATCTTTTTTATTTTGGGCTGTACCATGTGGCATGTGGGATCTTAGTTCCCCAAGCAGGGACTGAACCTGCACTCCTGCCATGGAAGTATGGTGCCCTAACCACTGGACCACTAGGGAAGTCCCTTTTTCTGCCACTTTTACAAAATGGAGAAAGCATTATTGCTTTTTAAAACTGATTTTAAAATAAAATACATGCTTATTATAAAATATGCCAAAGTACAGGACTATAGAAAATGAAAACCTCCCCAGTACATGTATATAATTCCACTTGCCACAGATGTCAGACATGATCACTGTTCATAATTGTGGCAAGTAATATTTTAACAATTAGACAAGCAAATATTTTTCCCTAATTCTCCATGAATGTAATGTCCCATGAATGTGGACTGTTCTTAGAGACCCTCTTTCAATGAATGCAGTACAGAAAGGGAAAAACAATAAATAACTGTACAGTGGAGAAATATGACAGGCCCTACTTTAACGAAATCATCACAGTTAGCATCACTAGTAATAATCATGTTGACATCATGTACTATTTTAATTTAGGCTGATGTTGAAAACAGCAACAATACAGACTGTGTGGCTTAAACGGACATTTACTTCTCACAGTTCTGGAGGCCGGAAGTCCAAGATCAGGATTTCGACAGATGATGTTCCTAGTGAGAGCTCTGTTTCTGGCTTGTAGATGACCACCTTCTTGCTGGTTCTCACCAAGAGGGTGAGGAAGCAAAATTTCTTTTGTCTAGTCCTACACATGCACTAATCTCATCATGAGGGCCCCTCCCTTATCTAAACCTAATTCCCTCCCAAAGGCCTCACTTCCAAATACCATTATATTTGGGGCTAGGCCTTCAGCATACGAATTTAAGGGGATACAAACATTTAGTCCATAACATGTGCCGTCTGATATGATGTAATGAGAAGGGTACTTTGAATCTGTGGTATTCTTCCCCCTAAAACAACAATCCAGTCTATTCATGAGAAAACACCAGACAAACCCAAATTGAGAGACCCTTTACAAAATGTCTGACTAGTACTCTTCAAAACTATCTAGGTTATGAAAAGCAAATAATAAAGACTGAAAAAAATGGTTACAGACAGAGTTACAGACATGACAACTAGACATAATGTAGTATCCTGGATTAGGTATTTAGAACAGAGAAAAACCCATGAAAAACCCAATGAAATCTGAATAAAGCATGTAGATCACCTAATAGTATTATATCAATGTTAAACTACCAGTTTTGACAAATGTAGCAAGGTTAGGCAAGACATAATCATCAGGAAAATGGTGAAGGATATATATGAGAACTCTTTACTATTTTGCAGTCTTCTGTAATTAAATTTTTTTCAAAATAAAAAGTTTATTTAAATATTTTTGTTGTTGTTTGAAGATAGCTAGGACTTAAAGAGGTTGAGAAAAGGTGGGAGCCTTGAAGTGAGCCCAGCATTATGCCAAGCTCCTCTTTGAGGCATTAACCATAGAGCTAATAACTGCCACAGGGCTAAGAGCCTCAGAAGCTTCCTCTTGGCGTCTTTGCTGATTCATAAGTAGTGATGGCCTCCAATTAGCACCCCAGAAGAGAGCCACACCTAGGAACAAAGGTGAAATGGAAATAGTCTGATTCCTCTGAAGATAAAGAAAGAAGTAAAAAGTGAAGTTGCCCAGTCATGTCGGACTCTTTGCGACCCCATGGACTGTAGCTGATGGGATTTTCCAGGCAAGAGTACTGGAGTGGGTTACCATTTCCTTCTCCAGGTGATCTTCCCAATCCAGGGATCGAATCCAGGTCTCCCGTATTGCAGGCAGACACTTTACTGTCTGAGCCAGCACGGAATATTTCTCTGAAGACTAAAACTCGGTTTCAAACCAACTCAGTCTCAGACTGGATTATGATAATTTGCACATATTCAAACTAACTGCTAGAGGCAAAAGTAAATTCTCTCTGAAGGAAAAGAATGCCATGAGAGCCTCAAATTATCTGTACAATTTCTTATTCACAATGCCTAGCATTCAGTAAAATATTTAAGAGACACCGGATATGGTTTAAAAAAAAAAAAAGGCCAACATACATAGAACTGGAATTTCATAATGAGAGAAAAAGTTAAAAAGGGAAAGCAGCCCTGTTTGAAGAGTAAATGGCTGAGTGATAGAAGACATCATATCATAGATCCAAGGGCCCCTGTGAATGCTATGAAGAATAAATATATAGAAAAGCACATTTGGGAACTTCCTTGATGGCTCAGTGGATAAGAAGGCCCCCTTCAATGCAGGGGACATGGATTTGATCCCTGATTCAGGAAAACCTTACATGCTGAGGAACAACTAAGCCCAGATGCCACGACTACTGAGCCTGTGCTCTAGAGCCTGCAAGCTGCGACTACCAAGCCTGCGTGTCACAGCTACTGAAGCCCATGTGCCTAGAACCTGTGCTCTGCAACAAAAGAAGCCACCACAGTAAGAAACCCACGCACCACAATGAAGGGTAGCCCCTACTCGCTGCATCTAGAGAAAGCCCGCTTAAAGCAATGAAAACCCAGCACAGCCAAAAATAAAATAATTAAACAAATAAATTTTTTTTAAAAAAAAGGAAACCACATTTAGTTACACCATATTAAAACTGCTGAAAATCAAGGACAAAGAAAACTCTTAAAGAGGAGGGACTTCCCTGGCAGTCCAGTTGTTAAGAATCCACCTTTCAATGCAGGGGATGTGGGCTCAATCCCTGGTCAGGGAACTAAGATCCCACACACAGAGAGAGTCCCTTTGCAAAGACAGGGAGATTTGGTGTGGGGCGGGGGCAGGGGGGCAGCCTCTGAGAATTTAAGAAAATTTCTAATCATTAGTTGAGCACTAGGCCTATGGAACAGAGATTTCAATGGCCACACATGACAAAGAATACGAGATTAGTTCAGAAAAGTCACTAAGGAAACAATAGAAATAACAAATCATGGAAAAGAAGAGAAAGGTGATGTTCACAGGACATTATTTTAAATGTTTAGCTTTCAACAAAAATTTATGAGGCATGCAAAAAAGAAGGAAAGTGTGGCCCACAGACAGGGGGAAATAGCAGTCAAAAGTAACTCTCTCTGAGGAAGTCCAGATGTTGAACTTACTACACATCTTTAAACAAGCTATTATAAATGCATTCAAACAACTAAAGGAAACCATGCCTAAAGAATTAAAGGAAAGTATGAAAATGATGTCTTGCCAAATAGAATGTGTCACTAAAAAGGAAAAAATTATTTAAAAAAATGAAATTCTGGAACTGAAAGTATAAGATGAAAAATTCACTTGAGGTGCTCAACAGCAGATGTGAGTTGGTAAAAAAAAAAAAAAGAATAAACATATTTAATGATAGGTCAATAAGATTATCCAGCCTGAGGAACAGAAAGAAACTAAGAATGAAGAAAAATGAATGGAATGTCAGTGACCTGTGGACACAATCAAGTAAATCAATATACACATAATGGAACCTGCAGGAGGAGGGAATAGAGAGAAAGGGGCGAAAAGAATATTTGAAGAAATTATGACCGAAAAACTTCCCAAATTTGATTTTAACACATTATTGACTGGGGGATTTTTGCATAAGCTAACACCTGTGGTGTTAATATATCTCCAGTCAATAATGTGTTAAAAATTTAAAAGGAAACTTACTGACTCCAAATAAACTCAAAAGGATCCATACATCACAGCCAAATTTTCAAAATATAAAGAGAGAATCCTAGAAATAACAAGGCAAAATAACTCATCACATACAAGAGATTCATAAAAAGTTTAGCTGGTGACTTATCAGAAGGTGGAAGGTGGAGGGCAGACAGTGATACATCCAATATGCTGGGGGTGGAGGGAGGCTATCAATCAAGAATTCTATATCCAGTTAAACTATACTTCAAAAATTTAGACATTCTCAGAGAACTCATCACTAGTAGACCTGCCCTATAAGAAATACTAAAGGAAAATTTTCAGGAAATGGAAGAATACCTGCCAACAGTTTGAATATACACAAAAAGTATAGAGTACCAGTGAAAGAGACTACATACATAAATGTAAAAGACAGTAAAAATATATTTTGTTTGTCAATTTTTTCTACTCCTTTCTGATACTTTTTGGAAAATCATCATCAGTTAGTCAGTTCAGTTGCTCAGTCCTGTCCAACTCTTTTCAACCCTCATGCACTGCAGCACACCAGGTTTCCCTGTCCATCACCAATTCCTGGAGCTTGATTAAACTCATGTCCATCGAGTCGGTGATGCCATCCAACCATCTCATCCTCTGTCATTCCCTTCTCCTCCTGCCTTCAATCTTTCCCAGCTTCAGGGTCTTTTCCAGTGAGTCAGCTCTTTCCATCAGGTGGCCAAAGTATTGGAGCTTCAGTTTCAGCATCAGTCCTTCCAATAAATATTCAGGATTGATTTCCTTTAGGATTGACTGCTTCGATCTCCTTGCAGTTCAAGGGACTCTCAAGAGTATTCTCCAACACCGCAGTTCAAAAGCATCAGTTCTTCAGGACTCAACTTTCTGTATAGTCCAACTCTCACATCCATACATGACCACTGGAAAAGCCATAGTTTTGACTAGATGGACCTTCGTTGGCAAAGTAATGTCTCTGCTTTTGAATATGCTGCCTGAGTTGGTCATGGCTCTTCTTCCAAGGAGTAGCGTCTTTTAATTTCATGGCTGAAGTCACCATCTGAAATCACCATCTGCAGTGATTTTGGAGCCCAGGGAAATAAAGTCTGTCACTCTTTCCATTGTTTCCCCATCTATTTGCCATGAGGGGAAAAGACCAAATGACGTGATCTTAATTTTTTGAATGTTGACCTTTAAGCCAACTTTTTCACTCTTCTCTTTCACTTTTATCAAGAGGCTCTTTAGTTCTTCTTCACTTTCTGCCATAAAGGTGGTGTCATATGTATATCTGAGGTTATTGATATTTCTCCTGGCAATCTTGATTCCAGCTTGTGCTTCATCCAGCCTGGCATCCAGAGTATATGATGTACTCTGCATATAAGTTAAATAAGCAGGGTGACAATATACAGCCTTGATGTACTCCTTTCCCAATCTGGAACCTGTCTGTTGTTCCATGTCCAACTCTAACTATTGCTTCTTGACCTGCATACAGATTCTCAGGAGGCATGTAAGGTGGTCTGATATTCCCATCTCTTTAAGAATTTTCCACGTTTTGTTGTGATCCACATACTAATTGTAAATTTTATTTTTTTTAATTTTATTGAAATATAGTTGATTTACTACCTTTTCTTATTTAAACGACAACCACACAAGGCAATAATTACAGAACTATATAGTAAATGGGCTTATAATTTATAAAAATGTAATTTGTGTGATAATAATAGCACTAAGGAGGGGAAAGATAATTAGCTCTATTGCAGCATGTTTTGTGTTAGATTGAAGTGAAGTGGATATTAATCCAAGCTGGATTGTTTTAAATTAAGATGTTAATTGCAATAGTCAGGGAAACCACACACAAAAAAAACTTTAAAAAGCAGAGTAAAAAATAAGAAGAGAATTAAGATGGTGCCCTATAAAATATTTAATGCAAAATGCATCAATAATTGCAAAGTAGCAGGAAAAAAGATACAAATATGTAGAAAACAAATAGAAAGGCAGGCAGTAATCCTACTTTATTAGTAATTACATTAAATATAAATGGATAAAACATGCCAAGCAAAAGACAAAGATTGGCATAATAAATTTTTGTAAATGACCCAACTCAATGCTGTGTAAGAGACAAATTTAGATTCAAAGATTTAGTAGATTGCAGATAAAAAGACAGGAAAAGATACACCATGTAAATATTAGCCAATGCTGATAGAGTGTCTATACTAATATTAGTCAAAATAAACATTAAGAAACAAATTTTACTAGACACAAAGAAAGCATACTTGATTACAAAGCAATTCTTTATAATTTCAGAGAATTAGAATCATATAGAATGTGTGTCTCTGACTACAGTGGAAATAGCTAGATGTGAATTACAGAAGAAAAACTGGAAAAGTCCCCAAGGGTTTACAAATTAAGCAATATAGTTATCAGTAGTATATTAGCAGATCAGAAAGGAAATTACAATTAAAATTAGGAAGTATTTTGAAAGGAATTATAAAAACCATATATCAATACCTCTGGAGTATTGCTTAGGCCATAGTTAGAGAAAATCATGTAGTTCCAAATACATGTATTTATAAGAAAAAAATACTATAAATCAGTTATCTAACTATCCAGATCAAGTAGTTAGAAAATAGCAAATTACATGCAGAGAAAGTAGAGGAGAGGAAATGCTAAAGATAACAACAGAGAATTAATGAAGTTGAAAACAAATATACAAAAAAGAATGTTAAAAAATTCACATTTATAAGCCCCTAGAAAATAAGCCCCTGATCTAGAATAAAAATAGAAAAGGCACAAAATATTGATGCTAGGAACAAATAAAATCATCATTACAAATCCCATACATTAGAAGTATAGTACATAGAGGACTATTATAAACAAGGTACAATGAACTTGAAAATTTAAATAAAATAGAAAATCCTTAGAAAAATACAACTTTACAAAATTGATGCAAAGTAGAAAAAGCAAAGACAACCCTTTGCCGACAAAGGTCCTTATAGTCAAAGCTATGGTTTTTCCAGTAGTCATTTACAGATGTGAGAGCTGGACTATAAAAAAGGCCAAGCGATGTTTTTGAACTGTAGTGCTGGAGAAGATTCTTGAGAGTCCCTTGGACTGCAGGGAGATCAAACCAGTCAATCCTAAAGGAAATCAACCCTGAATATTCATTGTAAGGACTGATCCTGAAGCTGAAGCTCTAATACTTGGCCACCTGATGTAAAGAGCCCACTTTTTGGAAAAGACCCTGACACTTGGAAAGACTGAAGGCAAGAGGAGAAAAGGGCAGCAGAGAATGAGATGATAGGATAGCATCACCTACTCAATGGACAAGAATTTGGGCAAATTCCAGGAGATAGTGAGGGGCAGGGAGGACTGGTGTAGTCCATGGGGTTGCAAAGAGTTGGACCTGACTTAGCAACTGAATGACAACGACCGAGAAAAAAGGGAGAGGACCCAAATCAATAATATCAGAAATTAGGCAGGAGAAGTTGCAAACCAGACACCACAGAAACACAGATCATAATAGGCTGCTAATAGCAACTATACATCAATAAAATAGACAACCTAGAAGACATGGACAGATTCTTAGGTGCAATCTCCTAAGACTGAACCAGGAAGAAATAGCAAATACGAACAAACCAATCATCAGCAATAAAATTGAATCAATAATTTTAAAACTCCCAACAAACAAAAGTCCAGGACTAGATGGCTTCACAGGAGAATTCTACCAAACATTAGAAAAGAGTTACATATTCCCTGGTGGCTTAGACAGTAAAGCATCTGCCTACAATGCGGGAGATCCGGGTTCAATCCATGGGTGGGGAAGATCCTCTGGAGAAGGAAATGGCAACCCACTTCAGTACTCTTGCCTGGAAAATCCCATGGATGGAGGAGCTTGGTAGGCTACAGTCCATGGGGTTGCAAAGAGTTGGACACGACTGAGCAACTTCACTTCACTTCAAATATCCTTCTGAAACTATTTCCAAAAAGCTGCTGAGGAAGAAACACTTCTGAACTCATTCTATGAGGCCAGCATCACCATGATACCAAAACCAGACAAATATATCAAAAAGAAAATTGCAAGCCAATATCACTGATGAACATAGATGCAAAATTGTCAACAAAATATTAGCAAAATAAATCCAACAAAACATTTAAAGGATCATATACCATTATCAAATGGGATTTATCCTAGGGATGCAAGGATTTTTCAATATTCAAAAATCAAACAATGTGATACACCATATTAACAAATTGAAGGATCATGTCAACAGGTGTGGAAAAAGCTTTTGACAAAATTCAATGTCCATTTATAATAATAATTTAAAAAGCTCTCCAGAAAGTGCACATAGAGGGAGCATACCTCAACATAATAAATGTCATATATAACAAACCGACAGCTTACATCATACTCAATGTTGAAAAGCTGACAGCATTTCCTCTAAGATTAGGAACAGGACAAGTATCCCCACTTTCCTCACTTTTATTCACCACAGTTTTGGAAGTCCTAGAATCAGAGAAGTAAAAGAAATAAAAGGAATCCAAAAATGCAAGAAAGAAGTAAAGTTGTCACTGTTTGCAGATGACATGATAATATGCATAGAAAACCCTAAAGAGGACACTAGTAAATTACTAGAGCTCATCAGTGAATTCAATAAAGTTGCAGAATACAAAATTCATATACAGAAATCTGTTGTATTTCTATAAACTAACAACAAACTATCAGAGAAATTAAGGGAATAATCCCATTTACCATCACATCAAAAAGAATAAAATTAATAGAAATAAACCTACCTAAGGAGGCAAAAGACCTGTACTCTGAAAACTATAAGTTGCTGATGAAAGAAATTGAAACTAACACAGATAGTTGGAGAGATATACTGTTTTCTCAGATTGGAAGAATCAATATTTCAAAAACGACCCTACTACTCAATCTACAGATTTCAGGCGATCCTTGTCAAGATACCATTGGCATTTTTCAAATAATTTTAAATTTATACGGAAACACAGAAGACCCCAAATAGCCAAAACAATCTTGAGAGAGTAGAACAGAGCTAGAGGATACAAACTCCCTGACTTCAGACTAAAATACAAAGCTACAATATTCAAAACATTATGGTGCTGGCACAAAACCATTGATCAACAGAACACGATAGAGAGCCCAGAAATAAACCCAGCCAGTTATGGTCAACTAATCTACAACAGGGCTTCCCTGGTGGCTCAGAGGTTAAAGCGTCTGCCTCCAATGCGGGAGACCCGGGTTCGATCCCTGGGTCGGGAAGATCCCCTGGAGAAGGAAACGGTAACCCACTCCAGTATTCTTGCCTGGAGAATCCCATGGACCGAGAAGCCTGGTAGGCTACAGTCCACGGGGTCGCAAAGAGTCGGACACGACTGAGCGACGGAACGGAACGGAACGGAATCTACAACAAAGGAGACAAGAATATGCACTGGAGAAAAGACAGTCTCTTCAATAAGTTGTGCTGGGAAAACATGACTTATAAAAGATGAAATTAAAACATTCTCTAATACCATACATAAAAATAAACTCAAAGTATATTAAAGACCTAACTGTAAGACTAGATATTATAAAACTCCTAGAGGAAAACATAGCCAGAATACTCTTTGACATCAATTGCAGCAATATTCTTTTGGATCCATCTCCTGAAAGTAAAGGAAATAAAAACAAAAATAAATAAATGGGACCCAATTAAAAGCTTTTGCACAGCAAAGGAAACCATCAATAAAATGAAAAGACAATGTACTGAATGGGAGAAGATATTTACAAATGAGGTGATCAATAAGGGATTAATATCCAATGTATATAAACTGCTTATACAACTCAGTATCAAAAAACCAAACAACCAGATTAAAAAATGGGCAAGAGACCTGAATAGACATTTTTCCAAAGAGGAAATGCTGATAGCCAACAGGCTCATGAGAAGATGCCCAACATTACTAATCATCAGGGAAATGCAAATCAAAACCACAAGGAAAAATCACTTCATACCTGTCAGAATGGCTATCATCAAAAAGAGCACAAATAACGAATGCTAGACAGGATGAAGAGAAAGGGAACTCTCACTGTTGAGGGAAACGTAAATGAGTGTAGCTACTGTGGAAAACAGTGTGCAGGTTTCTCAAAAAGCTAAAAATAGAACTACCATATGACTTGGTAATTTCACTCCTGGATATATATCTGAAAGAAACAAAAACACTAATATGCACCCCAGTGTTCATAGTGCAGCATTATTTACAATTACAAAGATAGGGAAGCAACCTGAGTGTCCATTAACAGCTGGATGGATAAAGATATGGTAGAATATATAACAGAATACTACTCAATAATAAAAGAAAATGAAAAATTTTCCATTTGCAGTAAAATGAATGGACTTGGAGGGCATTATGCTAAGTGAAATAAGTCAGACAGAGAAAGACAAGTACTCAGTGGTATCACTGATGTGTGGAATTTTAAAAATACAACCATTCTAGTAAATAAAACATAAAAGAAGCAGATCCACAGATTCAGAGCACAAACTAGTGGTTACCATTGGATGGGAGACACTATAGGGTTGGGGAGTGGAAGGTCCAAAGTACTGAGTGTGAAATGGTCCATAAGGTTGTATTGTGCAGCAAAGGGAATACAGCCAATATTTTGTGATAAATGTAAATGGAAAGTAATCCTTAAAATTGTATTAATTTTGTAAAATTTCTAAAAAAACAAAATGAGAAATTCAATTCAGTTACATATAAAAACAGTAACATATCAAACCAAAGTTGGACTCATTCTAGGAATGAAGGATTGATCTAACAGTTAAAAATCAATCACTGTAACTCAGCTCATTAGTAAAATAAAAGAGAAAATTGCATAAAACGTTAATAGATACAGAGAATGCATTTGCTAAAATTCAATCCCATTCACAATAAACACATAGTAAACTAGGAACAAAATTTTTTTACAAAGAACTATTTTAGACCTACAGAAAAGTTGCAAAAAAGGCACAAAAGTTGCAAATAATAGTTTTCATATACTATTAACCCAACTTCCCCTAATCTTGCCATTTTATATAATCATAGTATAATTATTGAAATCAGAAAATTAACACTGATACAACACGATCTAATTTATAGATCTTATTTAAATGTGGACCATTTTCCCATTAACGTCCTCTTCTGATCCAATATCCAACCCAAGATTCCACTTTACATTTATTTGTCATGTCTACTTACTCTCTCAGATATAGTGAGCAGTGAGGATAGTTCCTGAGAAAGCTCCTCAGTGTTTTTGTCTTCCATGACCTTAACGCTTTTGAAAATGAGAGTAAAAGTTGCTCAGTCATGTCCAACTCTTTGTGACTCCATAGGTTGTAGCCTACCAGGCTCCTCTGTCCATGGAATTCTCCAGACAAGAATAGTGGAGTGGGAAGCCATTCTTTTCTCCAGGGGATCTTCCAGACCTATGTATCAAGCCAGGGTCTCCTGCACTGCAGGCAGCTTCTTTACCATTTGAGCCACCAGGGAAGCCCTAACACTTTTGAAAAATATTACAAAAAGATGTTATGCCAGACAGGAACTTTCTTAATCTGATAAAGAACATGTTTTTAAAAAGCTACAGCACACTTCACACCCAAGAGGATAACTATAATTTAAAAAATGAAAAATAACAAGTGTTGATAAGGATATGGAGAAACTGGAACCCTCAGACTTTGCAAAGTGGGATTGTAAAATGGTACAGCCTCTGTGAAAAACAGACTGTTGATTCAAACAAACAAAAACCCACATAATTATACATATGTATACATTCAAAAGAATTGAAAGCAAGTACTCCAACTACGACAAACCTAGACAGTGTATTAAAAAGCAGAGACATTACTTTGCCAACAGAGGTCCATATAGTCAAAGCTATGGTTTTCCAGTAGTCATGTACAGATGTGAGAGTTGGACCGTAAAGAAGGTTGAACACAGAACTGAAGCTTTTAAACTGTGATGCTGGAGAAGACTCTTAAGAGTCCCTTGGAGAGCAAGGAGATCAAACCAGTCAATCCTGAAGGAAATCAACCCTGAATGTACATTGGTAGGACTGATGCCAAAGCTGAAGCGCCAATACTTTGGCAATCTGATGTGAAGAATTGACTCATTGGAAAAGACCCTGATGCTGGGAAAGATTGAAGGCAGGAGGAGAAGGGAGTGACAGAGGGTGAAATGATTGGATGGCATCACCGACTCAATGGACATGAGTTTCAGCAAGCTCTGGGAGTTGGTGATGGACAGGGAGGCCTGATGTGCTGCAGTCCATGGGGTTGCAAAGAGTCGGACACGACTTAGTAACTGAAGAACAACAACTCAAACAAATCCCTGTACAATCTCTTCACATCAGCACTCATCACAATAGCCAAAAAGATGAAAGCAACTCAAATGTCCATCAGTTGTGCTGAGAACACACAGTGGAATATTACTCCACCATAAAAAGAAGTGTAGTACGACAACACGCTACCACATGAATGAATTCTGTAAACTTTACGCTAACTGAAAGAAGTCAGACACAGAAGATAACATATGATTCCACTTACATGAAATATTCAGAACAGGCAGATGCATGGAAACTGAATGTAGATTGGTGGTTGCCAGAGGCAGGGGTTTTGGGGTAACAGGGAGTTCTTGCTTAATGCATATGGGGCTTTATTTTGGAGAAATGGGAATGTTTTAGAACTAGATAGAGGTGGGTACACAGCATTGTGAATTTCTAAATACCACTAAAATTTTCACTTAAAATTAGTTAATTTTATGTTATGTAAAGTTTCACTTCAAATTCTACAGCAAATCTGGTACTTAATGGTGACACATTAAAAGCATTCCACGGGGATGAGAACAAAGATGCCCAAGGTCACCATTTCTATTTAATGCTGTAGTGGAGGTCTTAGCCAGTGCAATAGTTACAAAGAAGAGGAGGGGAAGAAGAGGCCGAAGAAGGAGGAGGTTCAGGAGGGGAGGGTGAGGAAGGAGAGGAGAAATAAAACGTACAGGGATCAGTAAGGAAGGAAAAAGATGCCACAGTGCGCAGATGACGTAGACGTTCCAAACAAATCTACAGACAAACTATTGCAATCAATAGTGAATTGAGCAAGGTCATTAGGTACAGGTTAAAAATATTTTTAATCCATTGAATTTCTATCTGATTAGAAATTGAAGAAAAATTCAAATACCATATATGGTAGCATCGAAGATATAAAAAGATACAAAAGAATAAATGCAACAAAACTGTGCAGAATCTCTACAAAGAAAATTACAACACCTATTGAGGAACATTAAAGAAGAATTACAAAATTGAAAGGATATATTATGGTCATGGCTTGAAATACTCATTTCTAAGATGTTGGTTCTTCCTAACTTCATCTATAGATTGAAAGTGAGGTCAGTCAGTCATGTCCTTTGCCACCCTGTGGGCTATAGCCCACCAGGCTCCTCTGTCCATGGGATTCTCCAAGCAAGAATACTGGAATGGGTTGCCATTTCCTTCTCCAGGGGATCTTCCCAACCCAGGGATCGAACCCAGGTCTCCCACATTGCAGGCGGACGCTTTACCCTCTGAGCCATTGAATGCAACCACAATTAAAATCCCAGTTAGTTTGTTTTGGTTTGTTTTTAGGGATGAAGGAGGTTTGAAATTGACATGCCGATTCTAGAATTCATAGGAAATACAAAGGTCCAAAAACAGTTAAAGACAACCTTGAAGAAAAAGAACACAGCTGGAGGGTTTAAACTACAGTAATAAAATAGCCTGGTATTGACACAAAGATATGGGAGAAAAGAGTCTGGAAACATCCCACACATATACAGATAGCTAGGGCAAAAGGTGACACTGCAGAGGGAAAAGATGAGCTTTTCAGTAAATGTTACTGGGTGAACCAAATACCCATATAGAAAAAAAAAAAAAAGAATCTGGTTCCCATGTGATAGCATACATAAAAATCAATCCAGGTAGAACCTGGCGTGAGGACATGACCAGCCCACCTGGCTTCTGACCCTTTCATCAGCCTGCTCTTGCTTGAGGCAGACCCACCCCACAGAAACCCCGACCCCCATAGGGTTCCCCTGGTGGGATCAGAGTGGTGGCCTGGCCTGGGCCTCCCTGTGTTCCCTCTGGGCAAATGGCCAAAGGCGTCTGAGGTTAGACCTGACCCAGTGTCTGCAGCGTCGGGAAACGCTCTCACTGAGACTTTCCTGAGGTCTCGGCCACAAGATGCAGGGACACAGCGCAATATCCCTTCCTTCTCTCCAACCAAGTGAGCTTCTCTAGAAGTGGGTGCCTGTTTATCCAGGTTCCAAGTTCTATTGGGCTTTCTTGCCAGGGAAGTGAGGTCACTTCCTGAGGTCTCCTTACACTCCTTACACCAGGACGTCCACCTTACACAAAGCTCCCCAAAGGCACCTGTGGGCTACTGCCTGCTCACCCCTCACCCCTTGCCATGTCCATGCGCTGTGACAACGACACACACAACGACTCCCCACAGCCTTGGGGAGGCCTGGGTGCAGCCAGGGCCCCAGGTCTGAGGACACAGATGAGTTCAGACTCGGTTTGTCCTCGTCACCAGGGATGTGGCCCTGGACAAGCCATGTACGTCTCAGGGTCTTCCAGTCTCCCCATCTGCCCACTGGCAGTCATTCCGGTGTCTGCTTCCTAAGGAGGCCATCAGGTATGTAGTCCTATAAACACATATAGTGCCTGTAAAACCCATGGGCTGGTATCATATGGAGCTCTTGCACAGACTTAACAAGATTCAATAAAGGGTAGAGTAGCAGAGACTACAACAGAAACAGTCCTGAGTCTACTCCAGGGTCTGGGAAAAGTCACTCTCCTTCCTGCCTCTTTCCCAGTACCCCCAATAGGAAAGTTGAAATTCAAGAAAATGCAGACATCGTCCCCTCCAGCAAAAATAAATAAATAAAAATAAATGATGTGAAGTTAAAATATTAAGCCAAAGATGCACTTGTGGATAAGGATTTGGAAATGTCTCCAATTTGTCTCCAGAAAAGCTGTAAGCATTTATCCCACCACAGTCTGGCAGAGTATCTTTACCCCTATAACCTTGCCAAAACTGCTTATAGTCTGTCTTTTTGTTGTTGCTTTTCAGTTGCTCAGTCATGCCTGACTCTTTGCAACCCCACAAGGCTCCTCTGTCCATGGAATTCTCCAGGCAAGAATACTGGAGTGGGTAGCCATTCCCCTTTCCAGGGGGTCTTCCCGACCCAGGGACTGAACCCTTTGCAGGCATCCTGCACTGCAGGCAGATTCTTTACCCTCTGAGCTACCAGGGAAATCCAGTCTGTCTTTTTAATCCTTGCCAAATCTGGTGTATGAAAATACCATCTTGTCATTTTCATTAGCATCTCTTTGATTATAAGCAAGGTTGAATCGAAATTTAATCGTCATTTGCAGTTCTTCTTTTGTAAGAATGTCTCATTTTTAGTGACGTATATGTCTCACATTTTGAGTCTTTCATAGGTGGTAAAGAGATTAACAATGTTTCTATCACATGTGAAGCAATTATTATTTGTTTAACTTTACATTTTCTTTTGTGCTCTGTCATGTCACACAGAAATTTTCCTTTGTTTTATGTCTTTGATATCAATGCCAAGAAACACTTTCCCTATCCCAAGGATTATAAAAATATTTTCATCTGTTTTCTCAGCCAAGATTACATATAAACAGTAAAGCCAGAATTTGAACATGAGTTTGTCTTACATCTTACCTTGTGTGTGTGACTCTTTGCTGTATTGTTATCAATAGTAGTGAGTATCTCTGGATATTAAGAATACAGGTTATCTTTATTTTTACTTACCTGTATTTTCATACATGTACAATCAGTTGTTGTCTGACTCTTTGTGATCCCAGAGCCTGATAGTATAGTGGTCGAAAGAAGAAACTCTGTGGTCACAGCACTGTTACTTCTTAGCCATGTGATTCTGAGTCACTTAGCTTCTCTGTGCCTTGATTTACTCATCCATAAAATGGGGACATGATCTTACCTAACCTGTAAAACTGTCGTGCAAACTAAGTGAATAAAGACAAATGTTAGATCAGTGCCTGCTATAGCATAAGCTCAATATAAGCTTTTGTTTTAACAAACATACACTACTTCTATAACAAACAAAAAACTATACATTTTTAATATGAAAATATGTTGTAAGGGCAAGTGACTGACAAGCCCATCACCCCAGCCCCTTGGAGAGCTGTCCGGGGATTCCAGGGCAAACCCTCACTGTCCAGACCTTGCACTCAGCTGGGTCAGATCAAGCCCCCATGAGGATACAGCAGCCACATCTCCTGCCCACAGCCCTGGCCTTCCGTCTTATTTCCAAGAGGCAAAGCTTTCTGATCCCAAGTAGCTTAATAGGGAAAGAGCAATGATTTGGAGGACAAAAAGAAAGGGGAAACGTGTTTGATTCAATCTTCTGACATTTCCTGGGTCCCCATTATATGTGATCTACCTGCTTAAGTAACTGCTGGCATTTATGTGGACCTGCTGGGTGCTGGTCGCTTAATGAAGATTAGCCCATGAGGCAGACACGACTGCAACCCCATTTTACAGAGGAGGAAACTGAAGTCCAGACAGCTAGGTGACTTGCCCCAGATGCCCAGAACTGCTAGTTGGCAGGGCCGGCCTTGTCCAGAGGTGGCCTGGCCCCGCTGCACTCTGCTGATGGGGCTACCTTGTCTCTCCTGAGGGTCCCCTGAGCTCCAAGCCCTGCTTAAATGTCATTTGGAAAGAAACTGGGGCCTTGAAGAAGCCCCCGCTGGTCAGGCATTTGAGGTGACCTGCCAGCCTCCCACCAGCCTTGGACAGAGCACCACATATGGCCACAGGAAAGGAAAGGGCTTCCAGGCTAACCCTGGGCCGGGGCCTAGCCAGGACCCTGACCAGGGACCCACCATGTCCTGCTCTTCAGAGCTGAGCCCAGGATGCTGAAACCGATTCCCACTCTAGCCAAGCACCAAGGCTTCCTTCCTGAGTCTCTTTCCACACACCTCTGGGCACCAGCCTCAGCCCACATGGTGCCAGCCCAAAGCTGAGGCATGTCAAGACTCTGAAGGGTCTTCACAGCTCCTACAGAGCCCCATCCTCCTCCAGGAAGCCCACACAGACCCTGCACCCAAAAGCAGCTCCCCCTGGCAGGTCCAGCTGTCCCCTCCTGCATCTTAGCATCAGTTATTCCCCAGGACCTGTCTTCTCTTTCCCTCTGATCCCCAAGCCCTTGTCCTTCTGAAACTGGAAGTAGGCCTTCTCCACCCTTGACTCCCTGCAGACTCCAGCCAATAAATGCTGGTGATGAATGAATGAATACAGATATCTAAACACACCGATAATTCTCTTCAAGGAACTGATAAATGGCCTGATGCTTTGGGTTCTGGTGGAAAAAACTGGAAAGTCTGCATTTGAGAACAAGCTCTGCTCTGACCAGCTTTAGCCTCTGGCTCTGGACAGATCACCCAGAACCTTTCTGAACTTGAGATTCCTCAGCTATAAAAATTGGTCATGACAGAGCAGGTTCACTCTCTGCATTGGCACGGTGCGGGGGTGCGGGGGTAGGTAGGAACAGAGAGAAGGGGACCTGGAAAGCTCTCGCAGCCCTGATTGCAGTTTCTTACCCAGTGGGAGGGGTAGTGATAGATCCTGGGAAGAGAGGGCTACCCACCCCCACCTTCTAAGCAGGTCTCTTTCTCCTTCCTTTACCCCAGGGGAAAGCTATTTTCAGACATCAGGGAGCTGGACACTCACAAAAGGGGCTTTGAAATGTCAAGGCTTTGCCTGTCCTGGAAGCCGTCTTTCCTCCCAAGAACCCTTAGCTTCCTTTCTGGAAGGTCTGAGGCAGGGGAAGAATGTGAAACCGTCCAGCTTGGGTGACAGGTGCCTGCCTGGGGACCTTTAAACCCAGGCAGTGGCCTGCCAGCTAGGTCCAAAGCTCTGAGATCATTTCCCCTGATACCAGAGACTTGGCACCTGCTGGAATCCTTGGTGGATTAGAATGCTAGGAGTGCCCCAGATCTGACACCTCCTGCCCTGGCGCCTGGAGAAGAGGCCTGGGAGGAGCACACAGCCCTCTGCTGCCCAGAGTTCAGGCCCTGCTGCAGGGCAGGGTCCACGAAGGCAGTTGGGAGAAGAGAAGGCATGAGCTGACAGTCTAAGTCCTACAAGGCTGACTTTAGGCTCAGGGGTGCCCATAGGCAAGGGAAAGGGTAGTTCCCTTGCAGAGCCCTCAGAAGCTCTGAAACAGGATCCAGTCTCACTCTGGAAGCCCCTTCAATGCTGACTCCACCAACAGTTGCTAAGAGACAGCAGGCATCACAGGAGCTGGCAGGAAAGGTTCCCCGGAGCCCTGCCAACACCTAGCCCCTGGCAAAGGCTGGGGCTCTGCCCACACCCTCAGCCTCTGCAGAGGCCAGAGGTCACTGGCAGGAGCCAGAAACTTTGCTGAGAAGTCACTCACTCAGAGCAGGCAAGCTGCACCTTGTGATCCTCAGAGAAGCGGCCTGGGTGTTGGGGAGGACTTGGGATGGGCACACTAAGCTATGTGTCATCATGGCGGCTCCCTAGCTACCGAGTAACGTCACCACTTTGAACTTGAGGTTCCTTTTCAATAAAATGAGAATAATCAGACAACATCAACAGACCTCCCAGAGGGATTGTTAGAATTAAAAGAGATAGTGGCTGGAAAGGGCTCAGGAAGTTATGAAGTGAAGTTCATGCCACTCATCATCAATACAAATAAAGAACTGGGTTCAGGGCACCCTGTGAAAGAAGACACACCCATCCCCCACTTGGTCAAACTTGAGGTTTACCAAATCATGTCTGGGGTGGGTTCTTATCCCATTTTGTTTTAAGTATATAAATGTGCATGTTATCAAATATACAAAAATTATAAGGCAGATTTGCTTTAGATGATACATTTATTTAATATAATTTCTGTAAATATAAAAATAAAATCTATGACTAAATTTATTGTCTCATCTATACTCTGGGAAGCTGTTCACAAACTGCTAATAATGACCTCATCAAGAGGGGCTTGTGGGTGGTTTTTAATCTTATTCTCTTCCCTTACCTGTCTTTTCTGCAATGTTTGATTGCTCGCATGCCTTTTTTAGAAACAGTGGGATCTGGGCCACAGCTCTGTAGAGGGGGCTCCTTCAACACTGGAAGATCCGTCTCGTCCAAACTTCTCCCACAGAGCAACTCAGGCTCTGTACAGGTGGCCTCCTCGGGACTGCTGCTTCAGAGTAAAACTCATTTTTCAAAGAAATTTCACACAGAAGCAGAAGGTACATACAAGAGGGGGAGGCAGCCTGCACAGTGGATGGGGCCCAGCCTCAGAAATCAGAGAGGCCTGGGGCTGTGGGGCCCCCGACAAGCCCCCCTACCTCCAGCTCTTCATCAGTAAAAAGGGATTCTACCTAATACTTCCCCACTGGGTGGCTGTGAAAATTCAGGATAATCTCATTGTAATGTACAAAGTGTGTTAGCAATTAGTAATCAAAGGTTTTAAAACAAAAAATATAGTCAGAATTGCCCTGGTTAAGGAAGTGAAGACCTTCCCTGAGCCTCTGTGGTAGCCCAGATGGGACCCCCAGGGAAGCCTGAGCTCCAGAGAGAGGAGGTGGAACCCACTGTGGCGGGAGGGGCACCGGGCTGGGGTCAGGAGGCAGCAGGCCCTGGCCAGACTGGGCTGCTAGCAAGTTCCTGAGTCATTTTATCTCACTGTGTCCTGGTTTCATTTGCAAACCAAACAAGAACAGCAGAACAGCGTGAAAACTTTTGTTGGGCCTGAGGGCAAGCTTTACTTTGTCACAGTGACTGTGAAATAGTCTCTTCTCTGGTCAAACTTTGAATTGCCCCTTCACACAGCCTGGTATTGTGTTGGCCAAAAAGTTGGTCAAAGATTTTTCTGTAAGATGTTATAGAAAGCCCGAACGAACATTTTGGCCAACACAACAGATGAAATGGCTGTTAATAATCCCCTGTTTATAAATTCATTTTACATGTGATTTACATGTTTACATATAAACAGCAAGTATTTTTGCAGTTTTAACCCATATTGGGTTTTCTGGGATTGCAACACCTGCATAAATCAAGGCAAGGTGTTTTGTTTTGTGCATTAATTTACCAAGGCAGTTCAGATATTCCAGTCACCATAGCAGCACAGCTCAGGGTGTTTGACACATCAAAACATCACACCACAAAACATCACAAACACTTATTCTGATTCCACACAGCAGGGCAAGCATCTACTTCACTAATTCTACTGACTTAGTTTGGCCAGGACAGTTGAAAGCCTTTTTTTTCCTATGCCTCAATTTTTAGTTTTTTATACTATTTTTAAAGGTTATACTCTGTTTACAGTTAAGACAAAATATTCGCTGTATTCCCCATGCTGTACAACACATCCTTGCAGCCTGCCTTACACACAGTAGCTTGTACCTCCCACTTCCCACCCCTATAGTGCCCCTCTCTTCCCACCACTGGTAACCACTGGTTTGTTCTCTATATCTGCGAGTCTGCTTTTTTTTGTTGTTACATTCACTGCTTTGTTGTAGTTTTAAAATTCCACATATAAGTGATATAGTTCGGTATTTTTCTTTCTCTGTTTGACTTATTTCACTTAACATAATATCCTCCAAGTCCATCCATATTACCGTGAATGGCAAAATTTTTATTCTTTTTTATGGCTGAGTAGTATTTCTTCTCTATCCATTCAGCTGTTTATGGATACTTATGTTGCTTCCATATCTTGGCAATTGTAAATAATGCCACTGTAAATACTGGCATCCATGGATCTTTTCAAATTAGTGTTTTGTTTCTTTTGAATATATAGCCAGGAGTGGAATTGCTGGGTCATATAGGAGTTCTGTTTTTAGTTTTTTGAGAAACCTCCTTATTTTTCCACAGTGGCTGCACCAATTTACATTCCCACCAACCGTGTATGAAGGTTCAGTTTCCTCCTCATCCTGACCAACATTTGTTATTTGTACTCTTTTTGATGATAGTCATTCTGACAGGCATGTGATGAGTTCTCCTTACAGTTCTGATTTGCATTTCCCTGGCTAGTAATATTGAGCATCTTTTCATGAACCTGTAGGCCATCTGCATTTCCTCTTTGGAAAAATATCTATTCAGGTCTCTTGCCCATTTTTTAATCAGGCTGTTTTTTTTTTAATGTTTAGTTGTATAAACTGTTTATATACATTGGATATTAATCCTTTATCAATCATATCACTTGCAAATATCATCTCCCATTCAGTATGTTGTCTTTTTGTCCTGTTGATGGCTTCCTTTGTTGTATAAAAGCTTTTGAGCTTAATTAGGTCCCATTTGTTTATTTTTGTTTTTATTTTCTTTACTTTCAGGAGATGGATTCAAAAGAATATTGCTGCAATTTATGTCAAAGAGTGTTCTGCCTATGTTTTCCTCTAGGAGTTGTATAGTATCCAGTCTTACATTTAGGTTTTTGTTTTGAGTTCATTTTTGTATATGGTGTTAGAGAATGTTGTAATTTTGTTCTTTTCCATGTAGCTGTCCTGTTTCCCCAGCACCACTTATTGAAGAGACTGTCTTTTCTCCATTGTATATTCTTGCCGCCTTTGTTGTAGATTAATCAATCATAACTGGCTGGGTTTATTTCTGGGCTCTCTATAGACCCTGTTCCATTGATTGATGGTTTTGTGCCAGAACCATAATGTTTTGATTACTGTAGCTTTATAGTATAGTATGAAGCCAGGGAGCACGATTCCCCCAGCTCTGTTCTTCTACTGCACACACAGGCACAAGCATCTGTTTCATTCATTCTACTAACATAGTGTGGCCAGACATTTTCCTGTTTGAAAACTTATTGTTTTATTTTACTATAAAGTGCCATTCTTTTATATATGTAATATATATAGGCCACTTCCATACACATTTCAGAACAATAAGGGATTTTACAAAATATTTCAACGAAGTATTTGTTATAAGAAGGAACTTCAACAGCTGTATGAAATCACGGGAAGAGACTAGGAAAAGGAACGTAGGTGTTGGGACTCTAGGTTGGGAACCTTCAGTCAGTTCAGTTGCTCAGTCATGTCCGACTTTTTGCAACCCCATGGACTGCAGCATGCCAGGCCTCCTTTGTCCATCACCAACTCCCAGAGGTTACTCAAACTCATGTCCATTGAGTCGGTGATGCCATCCAGACATCTCATTCTCTGTTGTCCCCTTCTCCTCCTGCCCCCAATCCCTCCAGCATCAGACTCTTTTCCAGTGAGCCAACTCATCACATGAAGTGGCCAAAGTATTGGAGTTTCAGCTTCAGCATCAGTCCTTCCAATGAACACCCAGGATCGATCTCCTCTAGAATGGACTGGTTGGATCTCCTTGCAGTCCAAGGGACTCTCAAGAGTCTTCTCCAGCACCACAGTTCAAAAGCATCAATTCTTCGGCGATCAGCTTTCTTCACAGTCCAACTCTCACATCCATACATGACCACGGGAAAAACCATAGCCTTGACTAGACAGACCTTGGTTGGCAAAGTAATGTCTCTGCTTTTTAATATGATATCTAGGTTGGTCATAACTTTCCTTCCAAGGAGTAAGCGTCTTCTAATTTCATGGCTGCAGTCAGCATCTGCAGTGATTTTGGAGCCCAAAAAAATAAAGTCTGACACTGTTTCCACTGTTTCCCCATCTATTTCCCATGAAGTGATGGGACCAGATGCCATGATCTTCGTTTTCTGAATGTTGAACTTCAAGCCAAACTTTTCACTCTCCTCTTTCACTTTCATCAAGAGGCTTTTGAGTTCCTCTTCACTTTCTGCCATAAGGGTGGTGTCTTCTGCATATCTGAGGTTATTGATATTTCTCCCGGCAATCTTGATTCCAGCTTGTGCTTCTTCCAGCCCAGCGTTCCTCATGATGTACTCTGCATATAAGTTAAATAAGCAGGGTGACAATATACAACCTTGACGTACTCCTTTTCCTATTTGGAACCAGTCTGTTGTTCCATGTCCAGTTCTAACTGTTGCTTCCTGACCTGCATACAGGTTTCTCAAGAGGCAGGTCAGGTGGTCTGGTATGCCCATCTCTTTCAGAATGTTCCACAGTTTATTGTGATCCACACAGTCAAAGGATTTGGCATAGTCAATGAAGCAGAAATCGATGTTTTTCTGGAACTCTCTTGCTTTCTCCATGATCCAGCGGATGTTGGCTATTTGATCTCTGGTGCCTCTGCCTTTTCTAAAACCTGCTTGAACATCTGGAAGTTCACGGTTCACATATTGCTGAAGCCTGGCTTGGAGAATTTTGAGCATGACTTTACTAGCGTATGAGATGAGTGCAATTGTGCGGTAGTTTGAGCATTCTTTGGCATTCCCTTTCTTTGGGACTGGGATGAAGACTGACCTTTTCCAGTCCTGTGGCCACTGCTGAGTTTTCCAAATTTGCTGGCATATGGAGTGCAGCACTTTCACAGCATCATCTTTCAGGATTTGAAATAGCTCAATTGGAATTCCATCACCTCCACTAGCTTTGTTCGTAGTGATGCTCTCTAAGGCCCACTTGACTTCACATTCCAAGATGTCTGGCTTAGGTGACAGTAAATCATAGATTTCAGATAATGATTCCCATACTGCCTTCCCTGGCTATTGAGCAGAGTTCAGGAGACCACTTCAGGGCTCCTGTTGTTGGGGCTGGGGAAGCCATATCAGATCCAATGGTCCTGCCCTGGAGCCATTCTCAGTCTGAGTCTCCCAATCCAAGTGGCATTTATCAGTTGAGAAAATCCCTGATTAAATGGAATTCAGTACAAAACACCAGGCATCTCCTGATGTTATTCTCAGCTTCCAGTCAGCTGCACTCGTCAACTGGAACTGAGGCAAGGGGTCTGGATGTCTCAGGCAACATCTGGAGGGCGTCCCTAGGGTTCTGGTTGCCAGGGAAACTGCAGCAGCTGGAGCTATGAGCTCACAGGTTGCTAGGCACCCTGCTAGGGCTCACACTATAGAAGATGTCAAAAGTTGGTCCCCACCCTGGGGCCTAAGGACAAATAAGATATATAAAGACAACATGTGTATATAAATGTCGGAGTTGTCAAGCCTCCTTTCTTTGAAGCACTGTCCTTGAATCTGAGGTCATGACCTTCCAACTGCCTTTTGCATGAATATTACCTTGCTTTTATGAAATCTTGTTGATGGTAGGGGAGCTGGGGTATTTTCATAAACACACAAACACTGCAAAAGAATGAGCAACCCTCTGTGTTGGCCTCTTTCTCTCTCTCTCCCCACTCCCCTCCTTGCTCTTTCCTCCTCTCTATCTCCTCCTAAAAGCCTTGGAATGGAAGGAAACTGCTTGCAAACTGACAAGTTCACTCTGATAGTATAAGATGGAGCCATCCCTGGTAGCCATCTGGAGCAGGCTCAGTACGGTCACCACAGAAGGGCGTGACCAGCTTTACCTGGGGAAACTTCACAAAGGAGGTGGTATTTGGGCTTGGTTGAAATTTCAGGAGCTGCTTGCCAAGCGATAGATAGATGGATGGTGGTGAACGGGGAGGAAGGATGGAGGCAGAGACGTGCGGGAGAGCATGCTGACAGCGTTTTGTTTGCGATATTGCCATCAGAGCGTCTAGTCCAAGAGGGGCCGGTCAATCCGTGGAGCCGGAGCAGTCGGTGGAGGCCAGGTAACTGCAGGCTCTGGAGGACAAGCTGAGGCTTGTGGACTCTAGCCTCTCAATTGATGTCCTCAGCATCGAACATTTACTGTCTCGGATTGAAATTCCAAACTGAATATAAGTGGGAAAGTGAGTTGGGAGGCAAGGAGGTGCAGACGGCATTCTGGAGGAGGCCGCGTCTCTCTAGTGCAAGATGTCAGCAGGCCTTCCCAGACCACAGCGGGATTCGAGTCACTGGGCTCCCCAAAGTGACAAGAAACCTGTTGTTGTGTAGACCACTCCCCGGGGACCTTCATGAAGACACAAAACCAGCAAATTTTGCTGAGAATGATGATGTCCACACTCTGTGAGAACAATATGCCTTCGAAATAGGATGTAGCAGGCCAGCCTCAGTCTCCAAACTGGGGGTGGAGGGGAGGATGGGGGTACTTAGGGGATCCCCAATTGGAATAAAATGGGACTTCATTTTTTATCCTGTATTATTTTGCATTGTTTCCAGTTTTAATAATAATGGACATATGTCACTGTATGAGTGTTAAATGTATAGCTTGACAGTTTAATTTACATCTATTGTAAAATTATTGCAATAGGTTCAGCTAACATCCGTCTTCTCATAGAGATAAGATAGAAACTTTTATTTTTTTATACAATATAGTTTTGTTCTGAGCCTCTGTTTTGTTAGATGGCAGAAATGTCATCTCAAGCAACTTGGAGGGCTTGCCGTTTTGTTCAGTGTCACCTTAATTTCTGGGGGGATTACTGAGGACCTGGTATTGTCGAGGGTCCGTGTTCCATCCTTCCTCAGGGCTTCAGTGGGGGACACACACTCTTCAGTGCTCTGGGTCCAGGCCTCTCTCAGTGCTGGGGGGCCCAGAATCATTTCACAGCCCCCTACTCTAGGAAGCTGCCCGTGGCCACAGTCCTTTCTTTGAATCTCATTTCCTCCCCCGAACTCTTCCCAGGAAGTGGCACTGGGTCTTCTGGTCACTGGCTGGGAGTCTTGCCTCGAAGCCAAGGCTGAACGAAGGGTCCAGGCCCCCAGGGAGCCCATTAGTATCTACCGCAGGCCTTCCCCTCTGCCCCTCTCCCCTCCCTCAACCTGTGACCTTCCATCTGCCTGGGGCGGGATGAGGGGGCAGCTGATGATCTCACTTATCATGCACCCACCTCCATCTTTAAACATCAGATTTATTCTATTTGTCTAAAGGCATATAGGCTTTTGAAACTCAAACGTCAGGGAAAGAACATTTTTCTCCTCGACTTTCATCACATCCTTTCCCCAAGGCATCCAGCAAGTCTGGGCTTAGCTGCCTGAATAGGGCAAGAGGACCACGGGTGGGTCTGGATTTTTCGCTGTTGGGGCTCTGGGATCTTCTTTGTACTACTCTGTGCCAGATATTTGTTTCTTCATTTGGTTCCCTCCCTAATTATGAAAACAAAACAAAGTGAAACCTCTCCGTCTCTTTGCTGCAGCCCTTGCCTAGAGCGATGTCTGGCAGGTTATCAGTGCGTTCTGCAGGTGGTCTCGCCACACCCAAGCTGCTGTGCCGAGGGTGATATGCGACGGGTGGTGGGACAGGGCCTGGATGCGACCGATCTGTTGGGCCAACTGGCAGTCAGGTAACTTGCAGGTCCATCACTGGTCCCTCTGGCTCTTGGTCCGGTGGTCAGAGATTTCGCTTCCGTGGCCAGCTTACTATACCTTGAGATGATGGAAGATTACCAACAAGGAAGAGTTAGCTTGCTTGTGATCATTGCTAAAAATGAAGCCATGTTTCAGGACTATGTTTCACATTAAAAAACATTTCCTCCAACTGTTAGGGGAAGCTCACTGACTGAAACCGCCCACCCGGGCCAGGCACCATACATAGTAACTGTTTTCGTGAGTTATTTTACCACAGGAGGTCCTGGTAAGGAAGACGGAACTAGTAAGTCACCACTAACCGGGAGAGTTCAGGAAATGTCAAAGGGAGACACCACGTGTCCAACCGCCTCCCAGAATCCCTCTCACTGGCGTCCTTCTTGGCTGAGCAATGCGTGCCTCACCAGGAAGGACCCTGAGTCAGAATGATTGGCAAAAGACAACCTGGAAACTAATCCCATCACCATCAAACCCGAGACTGTGAGCCACGAGGCAGAGCACTTCTCCTGGGTTCCCTTATCCTACTGCTCTCCGCCTGGACACCCCTTCCCAATAAAATCTCTTGCTGTATCAGCACGTGTGTCTCCTCAGACAATTCATTTCCGAGTGTACAAGAGCCCCATTGGGACCGTGGAAAGGGTCCCCTTTCCCGCAACATAACCACCAACAAACATCCTCTAATTAGCTGTCGCAAGCAAAGTGACAGCTTTTTTTGTCTTCTTTACTTTTCTTTCAATTCAATATCCAGAAACAGGAGCTGCCTTTTTTGGAGGTTTAAATGTTCGTCCGGATGAGATTGGGCTCTATTTTGGCCACTTACCACCTAATAACTGGTAAGAGATGATTTGCATACACTGAGCCTCCGCTTCCTTGTCTGTAAAGGGAGAATGCTAACAGTATAATAGTACCTGCCTCAAAGAACTGTTGTAAGGATTAGATGAATGAACACACGTAAAAATGCTTTAGACTCATGCCTGTCACATAGTCAGACCTCAATAAGCATCAGCTTGAATTATGATGTGACCAAATTACTTTCCTAGGGCTTCTGGAAATTTATGAGGAAATCGGCATCAGGAATTCTAGGTTTTAAACTAAAGGAAGTCTACGCGCAAGGAGGAAGTGAGAAAGGGAAATGCTAAAGACTTTAGGCCGCATGATATCATTTCAACTATAAATAGCAGCAGAGCCAGGAATTCCTCCATCATCCTGCTGAGGAAGGAGCTCTTTCCTTGAAGTCACTTGAAGGACAAATAGAGCCCCACCCCCGCTCCCAACATAGGCATGGAGGGAAGTAACTTGAGAACCACATCCACTAACAGAGAGAACTAGGAAGCGCTCTAGTTCTAGAAGTGACGGCCCCGAAACTCTGCCCCATCAATGGCCACTGCCCTCCAGCCTTCCTCGGCAGCCAGGCGACCTGGAACCCCACCACAAGCTTCCAGGGAAGTCCCACCTCGACAAGCTCTTGGATAATCCTTTGTGTGAGCTTCCAGGATAGGGTACCTGGAAAAGAAAGCAGAGAAACATCTTTGTGCATGGATTGCAGAAGCATCCCTTAGGATTCCAGAGCTGGATGCATCCTCTGGAGCCCACTGGCTCCAGCGTCTGTCTTCTTCAGGCAGCCCATCTCTTAGCTACTTGCAGCTGATCGCCATCATCAGCGCTGCCACTGTCATCATCACTGATGCTTCTTTTGAGCATGGATTGCAACCTGGCAGTTTTCTAAATAGCGTCTCCTCGTACCAGGACACCAAGGCCACTCAGACTCCCTCAAAAACCTTGCCCCAAAGGCCCCCTCCTCCAGGAAGCCTCTGTTGCTCTGTGAAGGTGGGAGAGGTCAAGCTACAGATACCTATTAAGCACTTCCTATGTATCAGACTTTGTTCTGGAAAGTACTCAATGCATGTTGCTGTCATTAAACAATGAATTTCAAACGTGACTAAGATGAGTAAAGGGGAAATACAAGGTGCCCCTGGGAAGTAGCCATCACAGAGATCTGACCTCTCCCACGGTCCCCAGAGCCAGAAACCTGGCCAGTCCAGTTGCCGAGCACCTCATGGATCAATTGCCTGTCTTCTTAGCCACTGTTTCACACCGCTGTGTCCCCTCATTCCCCATGGTGGGTGGAAGGTTGAGTGACTTCATGAAGACAGAGCTGGGGAGAGATTCTGGGATGTGTCCAGGCTGTGAGCTTGTCCAGGACAGGCAGTACCTCACCCCTGCATTTTAGTGCCCAGAGTAGATATAGAGGAACAAATGTGGCTCAGCAAACAAAGATATCAGTAAAATGAAAAGACAGCCTACTGAATCGGAGAAAATATTTGCAAATCATATATCTGATAAAGGGTTAATACCCAAAATATGTTTAAAAAAAAACAACTCTTACAACTCAATAGCAAAAATACATACAATTTACTTTAAAAATGGATAGAAGATCTGAATAGATATTTTCCCAAAAACATACAGATGGCCAACAGGCACATAAAAAGATGATCGACATCACTAATCATTCAGTTCAGTTCAGTTCAGTTGCTCAGTCGTGTCCAACTCTTTGCGACCCCATGAATCACAGCACGCCAGGCCTCACCAACTCCCAGAGTTTACCCAAACTCATGTCCATTGAGTCAGTGATGCCATCCAGCCATCTCATCCTCTGCTGTCCCCTTCTCCTCCTGCCCCCAGTCCCTCCCAGCATCAGAGTCTTTTCCAATGAGTCGACACTCCGCATGAGGTGGCCAAAGTATTGGAGTTTCAGCTTTAGCATCAGTCCTTCCAATGAACACCCAGGACTAATCTCCTTTAGAATGGACTGGTTGGATCTCCTTGCCGTCCAAGGGGCTTTCAAGAGTTTTCTCCAACAATCACTAATCATTAGAGAAAAACAAATCAAAACCACCATGAAATATCACCTCACACTTGTTGGAATGGCTGTTATCAGAAAGACCAGATGTCAGTGCTGATGAGGGTGTGGAGAAAGAAGACCAAAAACCCTGGGGCACTGTTGATGGCCTTGTAAATTGATGCCATCATTATAGAAAACAGTACACGGGCTCCTCAAAAATTTAAAAATGGAAGCACCATGTGTTTCAGTATTTCCATTTCTGGGTATTTATCTTCAAAAAATAATGAAAATGCTAACTCTCAAAGATATCTGCATTCCAATGTTCATAGCATCATTATTCACAATAGCCAGGGTATGGAAACAACCTGTGTCAATCAACGGAAAAGTGGGTGAAGAAAATGTGTATATATATGCACACCAGAATTTTATTCAACCATAAAAAATAAGGCAATCTTGCTGTATGGGACAACATAAATGAAACTTGAGGGCATTGTGCTAAGTGAAGTAAGTCAGATAGGAAAAGAGCAATACTGTATGATTTAACTTAAATGTGGAATTTAAAGAAACAACAACAAAGAAGCTCGGAGATAGAGAACTGATTGATGGTTGCCAGAGGCGTGGGATGGGGGCAGTGAATGAGATGGGTTAAACAATACAAAATTCCAGTTATAAAATAAATAATTCTTTGGGAATATAATCTATAGCTTGGTGACTATAGTTAATACTGTATTGCATATCTGAAAGTTTCTAAGAGTAGATCTTAAAAGTTCTCATCAAAGGAAAAAATCTGAAACTATCTACGGTGACATGTTAGCTAGACTTAATTGTGGCACTCATTTTACCATATATACAGATAAAAAGTGAGCGTTAGTTGCTCAGTCATGTCCAACCCTTTGCAACCCTATGGACTATAGACCACCAGGCTCCTCTGTCCCTGGAATTCTCCAGGCAAGAACACTGGAGTGGTTTGCATTCCCTTCTCCAGGGGATCTTCCCAGCCCAGGGTTTGAAATGGGGTCTCCATCATTGCAGGCAGATTCTTTACCATCTGAGCCCATATATATAGATATCAAAGCATTATATTGTACACCTGAAGCTAATATCTATGGGGTCACACAGAGTCGGACACGACTGAAGTGACTTAGCCGCAGTAGCAGCAGCAGAAGCTAATATGTTATATCAATTATACTTCAATTTTTTAAAAGACCATAAAATAATCTTTTATAAAAGAAAAAATTTGGAGTGAATTAACATAGGAAGGAACAGAATAGATGAAGCCTTCCTTGTTGCCTTTTTCTTTTTTTTTTGGCTACAACTCGACATGTGGTATCTTAGTTCCTCAACCAGGGATAAACCCATGCCCCCGCAGTGGAATTCCCCATCATTGCCTCTTTTAAGATAAAACTGTACAGGACTTGAGCTATTTCCCATTCTTCTCTACCCAATGACTGCCTCAGTACTCAGCTCATAGTAAACGGTACTATTTATTGAATGAATAAAGGGACGCATATCTGAAAAAGTATATCCATGGTATTTATATTAGAAAGCATAGTGTACAGTGTGTGCACTCTATGAATGTCTGACAAACTAATAAATGAAATGATTAGCAATATGCATATCCCTTAGAAAACCACCAAAATTATTTTTCATACTATCTTCTATTAATATTTACTGGCAACAGATTTCCTATAGTCATACAAGTGTTTATACTCCCTTTTCTGGAATTTCTTAGCAAATTAAAAAAAAAAAACCCATTGGGTGAAAAATGAGCTGAGTCTACTTAAAATCTCTCCACCCAAATAGACTATGGAGTCTGCCCTTGGCCTATTACTGGGGCGGTGGGGAGGGGGGGCGGTGGGGAGGGGGGGCGGGCGGGCAGTGGGGATGCCTCAGAGTGAGAGTTAGAGACCAGGGTGGACAAGAAGGTTCCCGGAGCCAGACAGGCTACACAGGAAAGCACAACCATCTCAGTCATATTCTCTCTGGAAATTCACTTTTTCTATTTTCAACATCATTATCTGATTTCCATATGATTTTACAAGATGCAGGGTAAATATTAGTACAAGTCCTTCTTTGCGAAAAGAAGCCATTTAATCCAATGAAATATGGCTCACAGTGATGGATGATGTTTGGACAAGCCAACTTTGTACAAAGTCAACATTTACGGGACTCTCGTAGCAGCCTCCTCTGCTTGAGTAAAGCCGTCCCACCCCTGCTCAGCTTGATCTTCCATCAGAGACAGTCAGAGCAGAAAGGGGAGACAGAGAAGGGCCATCTTTACGAAACTTGGAGGTTGAAAAACCAAGGCTGAGAGCAGAGACTCCTGGCTGAGTAACCTGGGGGCTGTCTCATCGTCCATCGGATTCTCCAGGGTGGTCACTTGCATTCACTTCCATTGCCACTAACCACTCTTTTGAAAAAAAAGTTCTTTTTTATTATTATTATTGGCTGGGCCTGGTCTTCATTGCTGTGCAAGGATTTTCTCTAGTTGTGGCAGGCGAGGGCTACTCTATAGCTGTGGTTCTTGGGCTTCTCTTGTTGTGCAGCACCAGCTGTAGGGCACGTGGGTTTCAGTACTCTCAGCTCTCGGGCTCAGTAGTTTCAGCTACAGGGCTCTAGAGTTCAGGTGCGGTAGTTGTGGCCACAGACCTAGTTGGTCCATGGCATGTGGGATCTTCCCCGACCAGGATTCCAACCTTTATCCCTTGATTCGCAAGGAGGATTCTTAACCACTGGACCACCAGGCCAGCCCTTAACCCCTCTGCTTGTTTCCCACTTCAGCTCAAAGGCTGAGCAGGGGAAGACCTTTCTTCATCACCCTCCTTAGGAGCCTCTTCCTTCCTCCTCCTTCCTCTCCTGCTAGGGATATTTGCTTAAAGCAAAACAACAATGGAAGGATCAAAAAAGGTATGACTCTGCAGAGGCAGGGGTGCCTTGCTCTTTACTCTACCTGTTCATGGGGGAAGGAGAGAGAAGGAACCAAGGCTCTGCTCACCACTCTCCCCCAGCTGTCTGCACCCATCACAAGCATCAAGCCTACGGTCGAGGGCCAGAGAGCATGGTGGGGTGGCTCCTCTACACCAACCAACAGACCCTTCCAGGCCTGTTGAACTGCCAGGGAGTGACACGGTGAAGACTGGGATTACTCCCTCTGAAACACTGCTGTCTTCATCCACTTCAGCTCTTCTCCTACAATTGTCATGATTTCTCCTGTGCCCATATTCAACCTGTACTGGTTTTTAAATTGACTTTATTAAGGTTTAATTTCTATTAAAATTCATGTATTTAAGTATAGCTTCATAAGTTCTGATAAATGCAAACAGTTTGTAACCACTGCTAGAATCATGATACATGGAACATTTTCATCACCCCCCAAAATTCCCACATGCCCCTTCACTCTCCACCCCTCACCCCTGACACCTGGCAACTACTGATATGCTATTTTTTTGCCTTTTCAAAGTTTCATACAAGGAGAAATCATATAGTACCAGTGTTTTGTAATTTTTTCTTAGTTATTTGACTGTACCAGGTCTTATTTGCAGCACATAGGACCTTGAATTATAGCATTCGGAATCTTAGTTGCAGCATGTGGGATCTAGTTCCCTGACCAGGGATTGAACCTGGGTCCACTGCACTGAAGTGCAGACCCTTAACCACTGGAGCACCAGGGAAGTCCCTGTGATGATTTCTTAACATAACACCTTTGAGCTTCATCTAAATTGTGACATGTGTTAACAGTTCATTCTTTTTCACTGCTGAGTATGGAGTCCCCTTAATTTCCTTGTCCCTTCTCCAGTTGAAACATACTGGGCTGTTTCTAGTCTGGGGAGGGTGGATTCTATGAATGAAGCTGCGATGAACACTTGTGTACAAACTGTACTACATTTTATTTAATATTTTTCTTTAAATTAAATATTTAAAATTAAAATTACCATAAATGTAAAACCTTTGTAGTGTACCAAAAGTCAACCAGGCAAAGATATGAAAAAGGATAATAAAAAAAGTTATTAAATTCTAGCTGGATCCTCTTGCCTGCTATCTTAGAATTCTTTAAATTTGTACTCAAGTGTTTGATCAAGGGAGGGCTCCTGATGAAGGAGAAGGGTGAAATAGAAGGTGGCTACATAAAGGAGTGGGTTCAGTTGAAGTCTGGCCTCCACCTGGTCCCAGAAGCTCTGTCCACAAATGGCATGGCCTTGAACCACCCTGATGCATGAACATTGGGCCCCTGTCTCCTGCATCCATCAGTCACTGCCTGCAGATGGCCTCAGGAGTGATGGTACATTTCACCTATTTCCAGGTGAGGCAGCTTCCAAGAGAAGGGTGTAAACTGTGAGCATCAACACTCACAGCAGCTGGGTGTTCAGTGACAACTGGGTCAAGGGGATCTGACTGGGCCAACATAATCATTACACCAGCCAGAGAATTAGACCTGAGGTCCCTGTCTTCAGAACTTAAGATGAGAGAAGAGCACGCGTCAGAGAGACGTTAAAGTTAGCACTGAACAGAGACTATCTCCTTAAAGCTGTCCGACAATGGGAAAGAGAATTGAAAAGAGACCAGCTTTCTCACATGAGATTATATTATTCCCCGATGCCTTGCCTGGTCTGTTTGCCACCTTCCTCAGCTCCACTGTCTCACCCATGCTTTGGGACACAGTAGTCAGGCTTTGGGGCTTCCCAGGTGGCTCAAGTGGTAAAGAATCCACCTGCCCATGCAGGAGACGTAGGAGAAGTGGGTTCAATTTCTGGGTTGGGAAAATCCTGTGGGGGAGGAAATGGCAACCCATTCTAGTATTCTTGCCTGGAGAATCCCATGGACAGAGGAGCCTGGCGGGCTGCCTTCCATGGGGTCCCAAAGAGTCGGACATGACTGAGTGACTGAGTGTACACACGCAGTCAGGCTTTGAACGGGCACTAGCTGCACACTGCTGGCTGAATTCCCCTGCTCTGTCAGTGCTTCCCTATTTCTTAGCTGTTTCAGCTAACAATTGACTTTTTGGAGACTCTGACCACTGTTTGCTCCCAGGTCTGTTCCCTGACTCTCCTTTTCTCTGTACAGTACATCTCCCATGCCCAGTGGCTCAGACAGCTTCACCCCATGGGAGAAGCTGGTAGGAGACTGGAGTGCAATAGGAGGGGAGAAGACGGGCATTTTTTTCCCTCTAACTCTGCCTTAGGTGGCTCCTAAAGTAGGGTCGTGTCTCCTCTGTGGCTCCAACATTCATAATTCAGCCAACTCCTGCAGGACGGCTTTATGTCCACATGGCCAAGGCTCACAGGAGCCTTGCCTGGTCCAGTGTCTGCCAGCCAGCATGCTCTGCTGGGCTCTCAGTCCTCAGCCTCACGGTAAGGGGCTTCCTGCTCTTGCTAAGCTGTGCTCTTCACTATTTCCTGTTTAGCTTCTGGTCTCTTCCATGTCCTGTATAACCAATTCCTTGTATTAAATTCCCTCTGTTGAAAGAGCTAGTGTAGTTTCTGGATCCTGGTTGATACAGTGAGACAGCAGTGAGCTAATCAAGTGTTTGCAAAATTTACTAAGAAGCTCTGCAGAAACCAATTAGATACAAAGGTCACTTGGTGGTGAAAGTCAGCTAAAGCCCCAGCTTCATCCACTTGAAAATCCAAGTAGGATACAGGGGAAGAAAGAGGATTAGGTGTGTATCAGTAGTTTGCGTGCCTTCAGAAACCCACTGTGTGTTAGCAGTCCTGGCCTTGACCTTGCGCTTTCCCCTGCTTCTATTTCTCCGAGCAGTGCTAGCCCTCGCTGGCTTGCTTGATAAGGAGGACTGACTCTTTTCCGCCGGCTCTTCAAAAGAAGAGGTTCTCATCTGTCCAGTGGGGCCTCTCATTAACAACCAGAATGTGAAGAAACACAGAAAGAAACCGCGCAGTGGGACTTAATTTAAAGCCACTTAAGTAGGTGGTTTTGAGACCTAATTCCCTCTGTTATTTCTGAACAGTGCCACTGAGAACTGGAAGGCTGGCACTCAGCTCCCACCTTTAATTACAGGTGGGAATTGCCCTCCAGGTGGGAGAACCAAGGAGGGAGGTAATCCCTCCGAGGAGAGGACGCACCTAGGCTGAACTCCAGCATTTTGCCTGGGACTCTGCTGTCAGTTTCTCCTTGAAAATGGCCATGGTTAGAGAGAGGGCCAGAAGGGAGCGGCAGGAAGCCAAGGAGCAGAGGAACCTGGTGTTGAAGCAGCACAAGTGCCCGGGACACTCCTTCCCTGTGGGCACCTCAACACTTTCCCAGCCTCCCTCACTGGAAGGCCACACCAGGAGCCCACGAGGGCCTCCAGGAAGTGGGACCTGCTCCAATCCCTCAGAACCTTCTTCTCATGCATGACTTAGTACATTTTTAAAAAGAAAAAAAAAAAAAAACACTGTAGGTTTGTAGCTGTCTATCTGGGCAAAGGCAACAACCATGGATTCAGAATCCTGCAAGCAGCCCTCGCCTCCCCAGGCCTGGCTGTCTGCAAGGGTCTGGCTCATTGGCTGAGTGATGGCAGGGGCTCTCCTGGAAGTGGCAGCTGTATTATTGTTCCAAGCAGGACTTACTAAACAACGAAATGGGGAGAATAGGTCCAGGACCAGGTTTGGGCAACATAGAAACAAGTGATGAAAGCTGGGTTTTCTTCCTGTTTTTATTTTGGGAGCATTCGCTGAAAACTCAGTGTGTCAGGCACCAGGCTAGGACCTTCTCATGTCTGAGCTCATCTGATCTTCACAGCAGCCCCAGGGGGCAGCTGCTCCCACTGATGAGGATGAGGAATTAAGTAGGTAAGTAAGTAAGCGAAGTAAAGGAACTCACCAAGGTCACACAGCTGCCAGTGGCTCGTTTTGCAAGAGCAATATTTAGACTCAACAACCCTGGAGGCAAAATAAACACCTGGTGAAGTAAGGGTCAGCTGCTACAGAGGCAGAAGAGAGGGTCTTCAGGCCGGGGGACAGTGGAATCGTGCTAAAGTGAAAGTTGGGCCAAAATAGCCAGCTGGGAAGTGGGAAAAGGAGGAATTGACCGGGCGTGAGTCTATGAAGCAGAAGATGAGCGCATCTAGAAGCAAAAGCAATGCTCCCGTTTCCTCCGGACCTTTGCCCTGAAGGCATTGCCTGGAGTTCATCTTCAATTCAACTTTGTCCCGAGAAGCCTTACTTACTTCTCTTTTACAGCAGTTGTGAAGGAGCACCTGCCATGCCCTGGGGCCTACTGAGTGCTGCGGAGGACACAGATATCAGTGAAATAGGATGAGAAACCCACAGGATTAAAAAGAGGGTCATGTATCAGATAGAAATGACCAAGAGATACCTGATGAGAGGAGTGAGCAAACAGTGAAAGATCCAGAAAGATGGGGAATCAGGGAGGACTTCTCGGAGGAAGCAGTTTTTGCCGTCGACCCAGAAGATGCACTGGACTTGCAATTGTCGGATTGAGAAGGAAGACTAGCTCAGGCTGAGGAAGTAGCCTGAATGCAAAGGTGCAGAGGAGAAAAGCTGAAGGAATGGCCATGATGGTGGAGGAGCCGGATGTGGATGGAGAGTGAGCTCTCAGGGCTGGTGTAGCGATGATGAACCGGGAAAGGTCAAGCGTACAGGGGAGGAAAGACCTTGACTGCTTAGTGCTACACAGTCAGCGCTTCTCCAGGATGTCCCCAACCCTCGGATCACGGCTCCAGGTCAGCCCCGCCTCTTGTTTGCATGGGGAAACCAGAGGTTTTAGCAATTCTTACTCCCCACTTGCTCCTCCTCCACATCAGCAAGAGGTTTTTCCTTTGAGGCTCCTCTGTTTCCTTGAGGAAACTATTCCATCCACAAGGTCCAGGTGATGACACATCAAGTTGCCACTTTCTGCAGCCTGGATGGCAGGGAATCTGGGGGAGAATGGATACCTGTATTTGTATGGCTGAGTCCCTTCACTGTTCACCTGAAACTACCACAACATTGTTAATCAGTTATGTGATGGCTGTTGTTCAGTCCCCCAATAGTATCTGACTCTTTTCGACCCCATGGACTGCAGCATGCCAAACCTACCTGTCCGTCACCGTCTCCCGGAGTTTGCCCAAGTTCACGTCCATTACATCGGAGATGCCATCCAGCCTTCTCATCCTCTGACACTCTCTTCTCCTTCTGCCCTCAATCTTTCCCAGCATCAGGGACTTTTCCAACTGGAACTTAAGCTCTAGCATCAGTCCTTCCAGTGAGTATTCAGGGTTGATTTCCCTTAAGATTGACTGGTTTGATCTCCTTGCTGTCCAAGGGACTCTTAGGAGTCTTCTCCAGCACCACAGTTCAAAGGCATCAATTCTTTGGCACTCTGCCTTCTTTATGGTTCAGCTCTAACAACTGTGTGTGACCACTGGAAACACCATGCGTATGTGCTAAGTCAGTTCAGTCATGTCCGACTCTTTACAATCACATGGACTGTAGTCTGCCAGGCTCCTTTGTCCATGGGATTCTCCAGGCAAGAACACTGGAGCGGGTTGCCATGCCCTCCTCCAGGGGATCTTCCTGACCCACATCTCCTGCACTGGCAGGCAGTTCTTTACCACTAGCCCCCCTGGGAAGCCCCCAAAGAGATATAAGACCAGTATAACCACTACCTCCTCAAGATACTTAAATTTGAACAAAAGCAAGCCAACTTATTAGCTATTTGATGTGCTGAAAAACCAGGATTTGGAAATACCATCCCCAATCTAGGAAGTAAAGAAGGTTAAGAAAAAGGCCTTCTGGAATTCCCTGACAGTCCAGTGGTTAGGACTCCAAGCTTCCACTGCGGAGAGCACTGGTTCGATTCCCCACTTCAGCCCTCATAGACTGTGTCATGCAATTTAGCACTTATTTGTTGTATTGTTCTATGGTTTTACCCGTGGTCATGTACGGATGTGAGAGCTGGACTGTGAAGAAAGCTGAACACCGAAGAATTGATGCTTTTGAACTGTGGTGTTGGAGAAGACTCTTGAGAGTCCCTTGGACTGCAAGGAGTTCCAGCCAGTCCATTCTAAAGGAGATCAGTCCTGGGTGTTCATTGGAAGGACTGATGCTAAAGCTGAAACTCCAATACTTTGGCCACCTCACGCGAAGAGTTGACTCACTGGAAAAGACTCTGATGCTTGGAGGAATTGGGGGTGGGAGGAGAAGGGGACAACAGAGAATGAGATGGCTGGATGGCATCACCGACTCGATAGACATGAGTTTGAGTGAACTCCAGGAGTTGGTGATGGACAGGGAGGCCTGGCGTGCTGTGATTCATGGGGTCGCAAAGAGTCAGACACGACTGAGTGACTGAACTGAACTGAAAGCTTTATATTACTGTATTAAAGTAGCAGACGACGACAGCCTTCCATCAAATTCCTCCCCACCTCAGAAGCAATCTCTTTAACCACTAGTGATTGCAACTCTTTAAGTGGTTAATTACACCTTGCTGCTGCTGCTGCTAAGTCACTTCAGTCGTGTCCGACTCTGTGCGACCCCACAGACGGAAGCCCACCAGGCTCCCCCGTCCCTGGGATTCTCCAGGCAAGAACACTGGAGTGGGGTGCCATCTCCTTCTCCAATGTGTGAAAGTGAAGGCGCTCAGTCGTGTCCGACCCTCAGCGACCCCACGGACTGCAGCCCACACCTTAGAGAATGTCTACTGACTCACACTGTTAAACATGAGGGTCGAACTCATTCACTCTACCTCCCCCCACAAGTCCTCTCAATGTTTCAGCTCAGTTCAGTCGGTCGGTTGTGTCTGACTCTTTGTGATGCCATGGACTGCAGCATGCCAGGCTTCCCTGTCCATCATCAACACTCATTTAGTAGTTCTAATATTATTTTTCTTCTCTTCATTGATTGCCTTTGTAAATTTAAATGTTCATAACTTTCTTTCCCATCAACTTAACACGATCCCTAACTTACCTCTCACTTTGTAAGATAAAGGTGTCAGAACTTTCTATTTTTCTCATCCTCCATCCCCAACACTTCATTGTTTGTCAACTACACTTAAAAAAAAACAAACCTTTTTTTCAGTACAACATGAAAAAATGTGCACACATCATAAGGATACAACTTGATGATTTTTCAGAAAGAAAACACGTCTATCTAGCTAGCACGCAGATCAAAAAACAGAGCAGTATTATTCTTCCCAGAAATGCCTGTTGTTATATTGGAAGAGTCTCAAAGGTGTACAAAGCAAAGCTAATTTCAATACATGTTTTAAGAAACAGTTTAGGGACGTCCATGGTGGTCCAGTGACTAAGACTCATCATTCCCAATGCAGGAGGCCTGGATTCAAACCCCAGTTAGGGAGCTAGATCCCATGTGCTGCAACTAAAGATCCCGCATGACAGAACTAAGACTCAGTGTAGCCAAATCAATAAATATTAAAAAAAAAAAAAAAAAAACGAACAGGATTTTCCTGGTGGTCCAGTGGTTAAGAATCTGCTTGCCAATGAAGGAGACATGGGTTTGATCCCTGGTCTGGGAAGATTCCACATGCCACGGGGCAACTAAACCCATGAACCACAAGTATTGAAGCCCATTAGCTGCAGAGCCCGTGCTCCAAAAGAAGAGAAGCCACCACAATGCAAAAGCCCATGCACGGCAACGAGAGAGCAGCTCCACCTCACCACAGCTAGAGAAACCGGGCATGCAGCAATGGAGACCCGGCACAACCAAAAATAAATTTAAAAAAAAAACGGTTTATATTCATAAGCATTATATTTCCCATGAGACATGGGAAATATAAAAGAGTTATGGGAAGCAGTATGCAATTCAGTAAACAGTAGGGTTCTGTAATAAAAAAAAAATTACTGGGTTTTCCATGGACTTGGATATAGTTACCTTGAATTCTCTTTTGTTTGCTTCCAGTTTGGATCATAGTTTTCTTATACTGTCATTCTTTTTTCCTAGAGCTTCTAATTGACTGAGATTTTGTATCCCTTGCATTATGTGTCTATCACGTGCTATGCTGTGCTTCGTCACTCAGCCATGTCTGATTCTTTGCAACCCCTTGGATTGTAGCCCGCCAGGCTCCTCCGTCCGTGGAATTTTCCAGGCAAGAATACTGGAGTGGGTTGCCATGCCCTCCTCCAGGGGATCTTCCCAACCCAGGGATCGAACCCAGTCCCCTGCAATGCAGGTGGATTCTTTACCCCCTGAGGCACCAGGAAAGCCATGGGTCTATCATACTTTTACATTAAAATGAAAGTCTCAGCTGAAGTCCTCCATTTTTCCAGATGCCTCTGACCAGAACCTCTCCATCTTTCTGCTCTGGGCTAAACGATTTCCTTGGCAATACCGTGTCTTCCTTTCACTGCTTCCAGAATTAGAGCTACTATTTCCCAACACTGCATCTTCCTACTTATTGTTTTATACATCCTCACATAGCTTCCTATGACAGGAACTGTGGGAGTTAAATTTTCTGAGAACTTGCCTGTTTGGAAGCTTCTTATTTTGCTCTTACCTGATAGATATTTAACTGGGTATAGAATTCCAGGTTTAAAATAATATTTTGTCACAATTGTGAAAGTATTTCTCTATTTTGAGTTACTACTAAGAAGTCTGAAACCAGACTGATCTCTTTTTTTAACTAACTTGTTCTTTTTTTTAACTAACTTGTTTTGTCTCTTGGGAAACTTTTGGAACTTTCTGTTTCCTTACAATTTTGACATTTCCCTAGAATGTCTTTTTCATTCACGGTGGGTGCTTTCAATCTAAAAAATCTGGATCCTGATTACACCTGGAGGAATTCTCTTCCTCCTTCTTTTTTGTCTCTCCCTATTTTTTTTTTTTTCTGTTTTTCTTGTTTGCTCCTTTCTCTTGAATTCTTTTCTCATGTAGCTTGACATTCTACCACACTTTACTTTCTGCCCTTTAATAATTTACTTTATTGACTTTGCTTTCCATCCTTTAATAATTTATTTTATTTTGGTGGTAATGCTTTAATCCTTAAAAGGATTATTATTATTATCTTCTTATTCTCCAGTTGATCCTTTTTCATAGCATCCTTTTCTTGTTCTACTGCTATAATACTGTCTTGAATCTCTCTGAGTATATTCATTAAATGATTTTAAAAATAGATTTTTTTTTCTGATTATTGGATTGTCTTTTTTTTTTCTTTCTGTTCTAGTTTTTCATTTTTGGTTATTCCCTTACAAGCTGCAGCTTGCCTCAGAAACCTAGTGATATGATTCATGATCTTCCATTCGTATTTAAGAAAGAAAGACAGGGCAGCAGGGGTGTGTTTCTGCTATTGTTGGAAAGGACTGACTGTTCACTATATCTTCTTCAGAGAGGACATCTTTGTGAAATGATCCCTAGGGCTGCCATAACCAAATACCACCAATGGGAGCCTTACGCAACAGAAATGTGTTTTCTCACAGTTCTGGAGGCTGAAGTCTGAGGTCAAGATGCTGGTGGGGTTGGTTTCTCCAGAGGCCTCTCTCTCGGACTTGTAGACGGAGGCCTTCTTGCTGTGTCCTCACACGGTCTTACCTTAGCATGTGTGTACTCCTGGTGTCTTGTCCTCTTCTTCTTCTTTTAAAGATATTATTTATTTATTCATTTGGCTGCGCTGGGTTGTTCTTAGTTGTGGCATGTGGGATCTAGTTCCCCGACCAGGGATCAAACCCGGGCCCCCTGCATTGGGAACGTGGAATCTTAGCCACTGGACCACCAGGGAAGTCCCTCTTGTCCTCTTCTTATAAGGACACCAGTCCTAATGGGGTCCTCTATGGACTCATTTAACATTAATTACCTCCTAACAGGCTCGATCACCAAATACTGACTGCAGACTGCCAGATTCTTGTTTAAGGTGAACAAGAAGAAAACCAGCTCTAAGGTAGTCAGACCCCAAATGCTGCATGGGGTCTCAGGTCTTTCCTCTGAGACACTGTCAGTTAGGAACGCTTTTTTCAGTATTGCTTTTAAAAGCACTCAATTAGCAGAGGTTTGTTTTATTTTTCCACCTAAGTAGTCTGGAAGTAGATAGTCCAGTTCTGGTAGACAGTTTAGCAAGATCTTTGAGCAGCCAGATTCTTTCGTCTTTTGCTCTTTGCTCTCTTAGCATTTTGACTTTTCATCATCATGACTGCAAGCTGAATCCACGGCTCCAGGCATCAGCCACACATTTGGGGCAGGTAGAAGGGGGAAGGGCTGGCACCAACCAGATCTAGCCGGTTTATCAAAGAGGCAGAGCTTTGCAGAAGCTCCCTTTGTGGTGTGTCTCTTTGACCAGATCTAGGTCACAGGCCACAACTACAAGCCAAGGGGGCCTGGGAAATAGGTTGTTGGACAATAGAAACAGGAGCAGTGGGGCCCTGGAGCTCAGGATAGGTGCACAGACAACCCGAAATGAAATTGGGGTTTTATAAGGAAGCTAGAAGGGAAGAATAGTTTTAGGGCAGATAACTAACTGTGTCTATCTAGCACAGCCACCAACATCTATAACCACAGATCATGCCCTCCTCCTTAGAAGCTCATATACCTCCCCTCACTCCTGCTGAGGTCACTGTGAGTGTCTCTCCTCTCTGCTCCCACAGCCGCATGGACACCTCGGTGTAGCATTAGTGACCTGGTTTGGAAACTCAGACCTCAGAATTATGAGCTCCTCACAGGAGGAATTATGTCACAGTCTTGGGATCCCGGAGCCTGGCAAAGGGCCTGACCCAGACCCTTTGCTACCTATTGATGGAGGAAGGCAGGAGGAGGAATGGGGAAAGGAAGTCAGTACTTGGTCTCCCTTGGATTTCTCTTCTGGTTCCTGATAGCAATTTCTGTAGATTTTGGACTCTGGAGTTTTTACTACAGTACGGTCTAAACTGAACTTCATAGAACACTCAGATATTCAAAGAAAATGTGTCTTCGTTAGCTTTCCAGTGTCAGATGCAGCTATAACCTGCAGAGAAGTGCAAGTGAGAGAGAGCTCTGTCTAGTCTAGGCTAGACAATAGGAGCCGAGATCGGTAATCTCACATTCCCTTGAGGCATACTGGCTTCTCCTCCCCAGGATGGTGACTTGATATTGAGTGTCCCTGGGTCCTGCAGATGACAGAAAGTTTAGTCTGACCCAAGAAGTGCCTCGGAGATGCTTACTAGTCTCTGGAGCTGGGTACCTCCTCTACCCTGCCCTCTGGGACTGGTGAGCCCTGAAGTGTGACTGTCCATCTGGTCTCTACTGCTAGTGTTTATGATCCTGTTCATCAGACACAGGCCTCTGATGGGCCACAGGCTCTCCCAGGCTCTCTGCATCTCCTCCCTGTGACATGGGTTCCAGAAGGCCATGCCTTGGAGAGCCAAGGTGCCCTGCCGTAAGCTAGTTGTTATAGCTGCATTTTGAGCCACATCCTCACTATTTCTCCTTTGTCATGTTAAAATGGTGCCAACATGGAGAGGACAGCATTTTCCTCAGGGTTGGCATCTCCTAGACTCTGACTAGGAGAGCCTAGCATGAGCCTCGTGCTCGAGGCTTCCCCACTCCCCACTGAATGAGCCTAAAATGCCCCACTTCCTCACTCAGGGGATAGACGCAATGGGCAGGAAACAGGAAGGACCCAACCTTCTCACCTGGCCTCTAAGGTCCTTTCTCCCAGGATCTCTTAAATGTGAAAGAAGAGGATTTTCACACCCTCCTCTGTCCCATGCGACGAGTTGACTCACTGGAAAAGACTCTGATGCTGGGAAAGGTTGGGGGTGGGAGGAGAAGGGGACGAGAGAGGATGAGATGGCTGGATGGCATCACCGACTCTGTGGACATGAGTTTGAGTGAACTCCGGAAGTTGGTGATGGACAGGGAGGCCTGGCGTGCTGTGATTCATGGGGTCGCGGAGAGTCAGACACGACTGAGCGACTGAACTGAACTGAACTCTGTCTGATTGCAGTGCACACCAGGTCCTACTCTCTTCCCAGCTCCAATTTCATAGTTTAAATCCAGCTACACATGGTATCTCTGCAGGAAGAGAAACCAACTGACCAATAGGGGAAAAGTCAAAGTGAAAGTCGCTCAATTGTGTCCAGCTCTTTGCGACCCCATGGACTATACAGTCCATGGAATTCTCCAGGCCAGAATAGAGGAGTGGGTAGCCTTTCCCTTCTCCAGAGGATCTTCCCAACCCAGGGATCGAACCCAGGTCTCCCACATTACAAGTAGATTCTTTATCAGCTGAGCCATGAGGGAAGCCCAAGAAGACATAAGTACTATCACAAAATATCGTAGTGGTATAAAATATACCCAAATAAACTTGCAAAGAAGAAATACCTATTGTAAAGATATGAGATCTCACATGGACCTAAAGGCAGGAGGTGAAGCAGAAATGGCAGCATACCAGGCTGCCTCATAATCCCCTGGCATAATGCAACATTTTTCAGTCTCAAATAGAGATTCTCACGAGAGAAGCTGATTGCCCAGCTTGGGTCCTAACCAGGGGGATGGGATCACAGGGTACAAACATGGCTTCCAGGGAGCCATCTATGTAGAGGACAATGCTGCAGGGGGACGCTTTTGTGGAAGGAACAATGATTTATGGGCTGAGCAGACACCTGTTCAATTGTCCACTCTGATAGAGAGACACAGAATTGATTAAGAAAACATACATACTCTTTTCAGCCAATATTCAGTAGAAAGATGTGGTTTTCCAAATATTTTCTTTATAGAAAGATAATCAGTTGACCTGCCACTTCCGCTGTGTTAATTCTTTTGTGGGACATTTATGTGCCCAGCTTCTCTTACATAAGAGTCATGAGGTAGCAGTGAATTCTTAGATATGACACCAAAGTCACAAGCAATGAAAGAAAAAATAAATTGGGCTTCATTAAAATTAAAAACTGCTCTTCCTCAAAGGACAGTACCAAGAAATTGAAAAGATGACTATAGAATAGGAAAGATACTTGCAAATCATTTATCTGATAAGGACTTAATATCCAGAATATGTAATGAACTCTTAAAACTCACCAGCAAAGAGGCAAACAACACAATTCAAAAATCAGCAAAAGAGAGACTTGGACATTTATCTGAAGAAGATAAACACATGACCAACAAGCACATGAAAAGATGCTCAGCATCAGTAGTCATTCAGTTCAGTTCAGTTCAGTTGCTCAGTCGTGTCCGACTCTCCGCGACCCCATGAATCACAGCACGCCAGGCCTCCCTGTCCATCACCAACTCCCGGAGTTCACTCAAACTCATGTCCATCAAGTCGGTGATGCCATCCAGCCATCTCACTCTCTGTCGTCCCCTTCTCCTCCCGCCCCCAATCCTTCCCAGCATCAGACTCTTTTCCAGTGAGTCAACTCGTCGCATGAGGTGGCCAAAGTATTGCAGTTTCAGCTTTAGCATCAGTCCTTCCAATGAACACCCAGGATCGATCTCCTTTAGAATGGACTGGTTGGATCTCCTTGCAGTCCAAGGGACTCTCAGGAGTCTTCTCCAACACCACAGTTCAAAAGCGTCAATTCTTCGGCGATCAGCTTTCTTCACAGTCCAACTCTCACATCCATACATGACCACGGGAAAAACCATAGCCTTGACTAGATGGACCTTGGTTGGCAAAGTAATGTCTCTGCTTTTTAATATACTATCTAGGTTGGTCATCACTTTCCTTCCAAGGAGTAAGCGTCTTTTAATTTCATGGCTGCAATCAGCATCCGCAGTGATTTTGGAGCCCAAAAAAATAAAGTTTGACACTGTTTCCACTGTTTCCCCATCCATTTCCCATGAAGTGATGGGACCAGATGCCATGATCTTTGTTTTCTGAATGTTGAGCTTCAAGCCAACCTTTTCACTCTCCTCTTTCACTTTCATCAAGAGGCTTTGAGTTCCTCTTCACTTTCTGCCATAAGGGTGGTGTCATCTGCATATCTGAAGTTATTGATATTTCTCCCAGCAATCTTGATTCCAGCTTGTGCTTCTTCCAGACCAGCGTTCCTCATGATGTACTCTGCATATAAGTTAAATAAGCAGGGTGACAATATACAACCTTGACGTACACCTTTTCCTATTTGGAACCAGTCTGTTGTTCCATGTCCAGTTCTAACTGTTGTTTCCTGACCTGCATACAGGTTTCTCAAGAGGCAGGTCAGGTGGTCTGGTATTTCCATCTCTTTCAGAATTTTCCACAGTTTATTGTGATCCACACAGTCAAAGGCTTTGGCATAGTCAATGAAGCAGAAATAAATGTTTTTCTGGAACTCTCTTGCTTTCTCCATGATCCATCGGATGTTGGCAATTTGATCTCTGGTGCCTCTGCCTTTTCTAAAACCTGCTTGAACATCTGGAATTCACGGTTCATGTATTGCTGAAGCCTGGCTTGGAGAATTTTGAGCATGACTTTACTAGCATGTGAGATGAGTGCAATTGTGCAGTAGTTTGAGCATTCTTTGGCATTCCCTTTCTTTGGGATTGGAATGAAAACTGACCTTTTCCAGTCCTGTGGCCACTGCTGAGTTTTCCAAATTTGCTGGCATATTGAGTGCAGCAATTTCACAGCATTAGGCAGCAGCAAATCAAAACCACAATAAGTTACCACTTCACATCTCCTAGGATGGCTATAATGAATTTTTAAGACCTGAGATTTAAAGTGTTGATGAGGATATGGAACAGTTGGAAACACTGTGCATTGCTCATGAAACTGTATCAATAAAATGGTGCAGCAGCTGTGGAAAACAATTTGGTGTTTACTCAAAAAGTTAAGCATATGAGTTACTACATGACTCAGCAATTCCACTCCTAGGTATGCATTCCCAAAATATGAAAACAAGGACTCAGATACTTAAACGACAATTTCATTACGGTATTAGTCATAGTAACCAAAAGGTAGAAACAGCCCGTGTCTGCCAACAGATACACAAAATCTGGTATATCCGAAAAGTAGAATATTATTTATCCATAAAAGGAATGTGTCCAAAGTTCTGATTCATGCTTAAATCTGGATTAACCTTGAAAACATGATGTTCAGTGAAATAAGCCAGACACAAAAAGACAAATACTGTTTGAGTCCATTCACATGAAATATCTAGACTAGTCAAATTCTTAGATAAAGTAGACCAGAGGTTACCAAGGGCTAAAAAAGAGACGAATGGGGGTTTTTCTTAAGGAGTATAGAGTTTCTGTTTGCAGTAATGGAAAAGATTGTAGCAATAGTGTTAAGCCCGGCGTGCTATAGTCCATGGGATTGAAAAGCACTGGACATAACTGAGCAACTGAACAACAACGATGGCTACGCAGCACTGTGACTGTAACTGTCGCTGTTCAGTCTTGCAGTCGTGTTCTGCTCTTTGCGACCCCATGGACTGCAGCACGCCAGGCTTCCTTGTCCTTCACCGTCTTCCTGGAGCTCGCTCAAACTCATGTCTGTTGAGTCAGTGATACCATCCAACCATCTCATCCTCTGTCGTCCCCTTCTCCTCCTGCCCACAATCTTTCCCAGCATCAGGGTCTTTCCTAATGAGTCAGCTCTTCACATCAGGTGGCCAAAGTATTGGAGCTTCAGCATCAGTCCTTCCAAAGAACATTCAGGATTGTGAATGTAATTAATGCCACTTAATTTACTTTAAAATGGTTTAAATGACACATTTTGAGTTATACATACATTTTAATCTTTATTTCTTTGGCTGCGTCGGGTCTCCGGTGCCACATCGGGATCTTGGTTGTATCATCTGAGAGTTCTCCATGCAGCGTATGAACTCTACAGGTGTGGCGTGCAGGCTTAGTTGCTCCACATTGGGTGGGATCTTAGTTCCCCGACCAGATATCGAACCCATGTCCCCTGCATTGTAAAGCAGATTCTAAACCACTGGACCACCAAATAAGTCCCTCTGTTATATATATTTTAACCACAAAAAAGGGGTCATGAGGTTGTTGTATTAGAATTCTCAGCTCTGTTGGTGCAGAGCTGCACTGAACCCCCAAAAGTGGGAGCCAGGTCTGGTTAAATTACTGCACCATTAGCTCTGTTTGCTTCCTTTGTGGAAAAAACAGACAAACCACAACAAGCATGTGAAAAGAAGCCAAAAGAGACATTCTTATTTGTACCCTCTCATCTTGTTTGGAAGGTGAAATATCACACTGTAATGATCATGAAATGTAACTAAAAGATATGGGGTGGTGACAGAGTGGCAAGGTTCTTCTTTAAGACATATTAATACTATTGAGAGTTTGCTTCTGCTTAAAAATGATAGCTGCACCCATGTGATATTACTTTAGCAGTCTTCTGCCAAGTGTATATCCGTATATATACATGTTGTGGTTATTAGGGTTGATTGAGTTTCCCCGGATGGAAGGAAACTCACCGTATGACAACTATGGTCAGTAGACAATGAGATCTTCTTCTGCTGAATGTCTAAACCAATATCATTACTGTCATCTTATAAACTGACTAGATTTGATCCAATAATTCCAATCCTGGTGATGTATTCAAGAGAAATGAAAATGGACGTCTATAAAAAAACTTGTACATATTCCCGCAGCTTTATTCATAATAATCAAAAAGTGGAAGCAACCAAATATCCATGAACGAATGAATGGATAAATTAAAAACCCATACAATGGAATATTATTTGTCAGTAAAAAGGAATGAAATACTGACACATACTACAGGGTTTTATGAACCTTGAAATCTTTAAATGGAAGAAGCCAGACACAAAAGACCATATATTGCATGATTCCATTTGTGTGAAATGCTCAGAATAAGCAAATCTATACAGACAGAAAGTAGGTTAATGGTTGCCTAGAGCTGGTGGATGGGGGAGTGAAGGGTGATGGCTAAAGGGTAAGAAGCTTCTTTTAAGGATGATGAAACTATTTTAAAAATAGATTGTGACGTTCATTGCACAATGCTGTGACTAGGCTAAAAATCATTGAATCGTACAATTTAAATGGGTGAGTTGTACAGTAATGTGAATTATATCTTTACCCCCAGAAAAGTAAACTGAAGAGATCTTGGCTGCTGGCCGTGAGGACTAAGGAAAAGTATGAGGTCCAGGGGTACGTATTTCTGAATCTGCTACATGGATAATTCCCCATGGGCTACAGTGTTCTAGTTTAGTAAAAGTGGTTATTAGAATATCAGCCCTAAGATGAACACATGTGCATTGAATTAAACAAAATGTAAAAACCTAAATTACGAAAAGCTGGGTGTATTTTAAAACCAATGATAAGTGGTTTAAATTGCATTTGACAGATCATTTATTTAGAGTGATGCAGAGAGAAAATTATCCTTCTTGAGTTACAATAGTGCAGTCATCTTTTAAAATAACTTTTTAAAGATATAATTCACATACTACACACTTCAGCCTTTCAATGTGTAAATTCAATAGATTTTAGCAGGTTCACAGCTGCACAATCCTCTCAAATTTTATAACATTTTATTCACCCCCCAAAAGAAACCCTGTACCCTTTAGCAGTCACCCTGGAACCCCTGCTGCCTGCATCTCCTCAGCTTTAGCCAATCACGAATCTTTCTGTCTGCATAGTTTTCCCTATTCTGGACATTTCACAGAAATGGAATCATATAATATATGGTCTTTTGTGATTGGCTTGTTTCCTTGGCATGATGTTTTGCAGGGTTTTTTAAGTTGTGTCTCAGTACTTCTTTTTTCTTTTTTTGACAAATAACATTCCATTGTACAGATTTACCACCTCTTATTTATCTATGTATCAGCTGGTGGACATTTGGGTTCCTTCCACTATTGTGAATAACGCTTCTGTGAATGTTAGTGTATAAGTTCTTGTGTGGAAATATGTTTTATATTTTCCTGGTGTACATTAAAGAGGCATTGCTGGGTCATACGGTCCTCCTTTGTGAGGAACTGCCAGACAGTCTCCTGAAGTGGCTGCACCATTTTACATCCCTACCAGCAGTGTGTGAGGGTTCCAGTTTCTCCACATCCATGTCAACACTTGTTATTATCTGTCTTTTTTAATAATAGCCATCCCACTGAGTGTGCAGTGGTATCTCCCTGTGGTTTTGACGTACATTTCCCTGATGGCTGGTGATAAAGATGGCATCTTTGTTTGCAGCCAGTTTATCTTTGAGTATCTCTTTCCTCTCTAACTCCCCTGCCTCTGCTTGTTTAAGCCCTCGACCTCTCTTCCCTGACTGATTTGCATGCCTGCTAACTGGTCTTTCCATATTCCATTTCAGTCCCTAAAATACAATTTCAGACTGTGTCATTTTCTGCCTAAAAAACTGAGCCATTTCCCTTTGCCCACAGGATAGAGCCCGAACTGCTGGGTGTAGCACTGGAGACCCTTCACAGCCTATCTCCAGCCTCCGTCTGTGTCCCATCCCTCTCTGCTTCCTGCTGCGCAGCTGTGCTGTTCCCTCTGCTTGTCATCCCTCCTCCTGAAGTGTCCACCTCATTTGCACATACAGTCCTTCAAGCAGGATATGTGAAGTGAAGCAAGACGGGGCCGTCACAGTGTCCAACCACAGAGGACACCACTCTCACTAGAATCTACAGCAGGGGTCGGGCACATATAGCCCACACCCCAATTCAGGCCCACCACCAGTTTTTGATTAGTGCACAAATTAAGGTGATTTTTACATTTTTAATGGTCAAAAAGAGTTAAAGATTAGAATGTTTCATGGTACAATTCAGGGCCTATAAATAAAGTTTAACTGGAATTCAGGCAAGCTCATCTGTGTACATATTATCTCTTGCTGCATTTGTGCTACAACAGCAGACAGAGTTGAAAAATTGCAGCAAAGACAGTATGGCCCACAAGACATAAAATATTTACTGTCTGGTCCTGGACAGAATTTGCCAAACTCCAGTCTATGTGAATGAAATCCCAGAGTGGTGCGGTGTACAACCTAGGCATCTGGGCCCTCGCAACCCTGCCTCTAGGCTTCCCTGGAACTCTCTTCGAACCTCTGCTCTAATATTCTCACATGCTTTGTGTTCTAGCTCAGTGAATCTGCGAGTCTCATTCATCTGTATATCCTTGGCATGTAGCCCACGGTCTGGCACAGAGAAAGACCTCAATAAATGTCTGTGTCACTGCTGAATTAAATATTTCCTGGGTACCGAAGATAAACTAATAAAACACTAAATGTTTCAGGGTTATGTGTATGTATGTGTGTGTTCAGTCGTGTCCAGCTCTTTGCAACTTTTGAACTGTAGCCTGCCAGGCCCCTCTGTCCATGGGACTTTTCAGACAAGAATACTGGAATGGGTTACCATTTCCTCCTCCAGAGTATCTCCCTGACCAAGGGATCGAACCTGACTCTCCTGTGTCTCAGGCAGATTCTTTATCCACTGAGCCAGCAGGGAAGCCCAGTTTCAGGGTTAATGTAACTCATGAAAATGATGAGAGCACTGTTGGTGAATTTCTAGGTCCATTGTTTCTGAGTTTAAAAACATTCCACATTCCAGCATAACTTGTGCAATCTGTTCTCTCTCTTCTCCCAGAGAAGTGCTAGTTGGCATATTTCATCGAATCAAATTAAAATCACTGTGGTTGGTGTGGAATGTTGGCGGTGTCACAGATCTCCTCCAGCGGCTGGAGACACCCCAGTAGAGAACCTTTCCCCCAAAGTGTGGTTCCAAGTAGGCTAGGTGAATGCACAGAGAGGTGCAGATCAGAGATCTCAATGAAGAGGAAGCCTTGGCTAGGTTTGCTCAAGGGGGTAGAATAAGCACCCTGAAGCTGCTACACTCAAGAACTATTTGCGGAATGTGGGGAAAGGCGCCAGTCAGCATTGAACCTACGTTTTTGTGCTGGGTACTCAGAAGGAGGCATCTGAATTCCCTCATCGTATTTAGTCACTGAAAAAACCTTCCTCAGTTGAAAGCACAGACCCAGAGAAGTGATGCTGCTGGTCCATACCTGCCCCATAGAGCTTGAGTTCAAGTCCAGGTATCAGGGTTCTCAGCCTATCCTTCTCTGTCTATGGCAGGCACTGTATGGGGCTCACCAAAAGTTGGCTCTTTGAGCAAAGCACTTGCCCAGACCTTTTGTGATCATGGCTTCTCTTTAGCTCCCCATATTTGCTCCCCCGTGGGAGAAAATGCCTAACCTCTCAACATGAATTAAAAGGACTTTCAAGAACTGTCCCATGTCCTCCTCCTCACCCCTACCTCTTCCTCAGTCTCCCCCACCTTCCCCCACGCCCAGTCACCAGACCAGCTACACCAAACTTAAATAATAGCTGAGATTTATTCTGTGCTCACATGTACTGTTTTAAGTCATTTCACCTATGCCATCTCATTTACCTTTTTTTCCCTGTCTCATTTGGGTTTCCCAGGTGGCACTAGTGGTAAAGAATCCACCTACCAATGCAGGAGACATAAGAGACACAGGGTTGATCCCTAGGTCAGGAAGATTCCCTGGAGAAAACCATGGCAACCCACTCCAGTATTCTTTTCTGAAGAATCCCATGGACAGAGGAGCCTCGCGGGCTACAGTCCATGGAGTCCAAAGAGTTGGACATAACTGAAGCGACTTAGCACTCACTGTCTCATTTATATCCTATGAAGTAGTGTGATTATTATCTATTTTATAGTTGAGGAAACTAAGTACAGAGAGGTTAAATAACTTGCCTAGGGTCACACAGCTAGTTAAGTAGTAGAGCTGAAAATTGAACTCAAGCAGTATTATTTGGGAAAGCATATGCTGGGGGGGATTGGAGGCAGGAGGAGAAGGGGACAACAGAGAATGAGATGGCTGGATGGCATCACTGACTCTATGGAGGTGAGTTTGAGTGAACTCCAGGAGTTGGTGATGGACAGGGAGGCCTGGCATGCTGTGATTCATGGAGTCGCAAAGAGTCGGACACGACTGAGCGACTGAACTGAACTGAACTGAAGGACTTATCCAATATGTTCATCTCTCAGTTCAGTTCAGTTGCTCAGTTGAGTCTGACTCTTTGTGACCCCGTGAACTGCAGCATGCCAGGCTTCCCTGTCCATCACCCACTTCTAGAGCTCACTCAAACTCATGTCCATCGAGTCAGTGATGCCATCCAACCATCTAATCCTCTGTCGTCCCCTTCTTCTCCCACCTTCAATCTTTCCCAGGATCAGGGTCTTTTCAAATGAGTCAGTTCTTCCCATCACATGGACAGAGTATTGGAGTTTCAGCTTCAGCATCAGCCATTCCAATGAATATTAAGGACTGATTTCCTTTAGGATGGACTGGTTGGATCTCCTTGCAGTCCAAGGGACTCTCAAGAGTCTTCTCCAATACCACAGTTCAAAAGCATCAATTCTTCAGTGCTCAACTTGCTTTATAGTCCAACTCTCACATCCATACATGACTACTGGAAAAAAACAGAGTTTTGACTAGACAGATCTTTGTCGGCAGAGTAATGTCTCTGCTTTTTAACATGCTGTCTATGTTGGTCATAGCTTTTCTTTCAAGGAACAAGCGTCTTTTAATTTCATGGCTGCAGTTACCATCTGCAGTGATTTTGGAGCCCCCCCAAAAAATAGTCTGTCACTGTTTCCATTGTTTCCCCATCTATTTAGCAAACGCCATTTCTTTTATCTTTTTCAATGATAACTTTTTAAAAACATATACTTATTTATTTTGGCTATGCCAGGTTTTAATTGCAGTTTGAGTGTTCTTCATTGTGGCATGCAGGCTCCTCAGTTGCAGTATGCAGGATCTAGTTCCCTGACTAGGGATCAGACTCGACCCTCCTCCATGGGAGCATGGACTCTTACCCACTGGACTATCAGGGAAGTCACACAAATGCCACTTCTTTTAGTTTCTCCCAGTGGGCCATCCTCTGTCTTCCAGTCATTGTACTTAAATTCTCCCTTCCTAATATACTCTCTACGTTGCCTGACTAACTACTTATTCTTCATATCTTGGCTAAAATATCACCTCCTCCGGAAAGCCTTCCCTGATTCCCTGGTCTGTTTGCTGCTCAGCTATCACTCCCTTGGTACCCTCTGTTTCCTCTCCACAGCATTTAGCACTCTTTACTAACATAGCTGTTTGTAAGCCTGCCTCCCCGACTAGATATATGGGCTTCCCAGGTCGCTCAGTAGTTAAGAATCTGCCTGCCAGTGCAGAAGACGCAAGTTCGATCTCTGGGTAGGGAAGATGCCCTGGAGAAGGAATTGGCAACCCACTCCAGTATTCTTGCCTGGAGAATCCCATGGACAGAGAAGCCTGGCGGGCTACAGTCCATGGGGTCGCAAAGACTGATTGACTGAACACGCACTCCCCTACTAGTCTGTAGGCTTTGTGAAGCCAGGGAACATGATTGCCAGACTTGTGTGAATGGAGTTCCCTCTCTGACACTCAGGCTGACACAAACTAGGCTCTTACTACATATCTGTGCAACAAATAAATGCCGCAGCGAACTTCTTGGCAAAATCTCCCCTATGGATCAGCCTGAAGATAAAAATATCAAATCAGGTTTTCATGCTACTTGTTTTAAGATCTGTCAGGGGGTTGGGAGGAAAAGGAAGAGAGAGCAACAGAGAGAACAGGAGTCAGTGTATTGCTGGGGTTGCTCATAAATCACCAGGAACACATGGTATTACATTTGTACATTTTTGGCACAGATCTAAACCCCCTGGCCCTCACACTCAACAACCTGACAGTTCCGAGAGCCATTCTGTCCAGGATCTTAGTCAACACCACTGTGGGCAGAGCCAGTAAGCAGCCGGGTGCCCGCTGATGGTCACACACTGCGCAGTGGACGGACGGAGGGCCTTTGACTCAATGGCAGGTGAGGAGGGAAGATAGGGCAGAGAAGCCACATGCTTCATTAGTGTGGAAAGGAGGGGCCGGGTCCCTCCATGCATCGGTTCCTGGAAAGAAACAGGACATCTTGTCATGGGGATTGCCCTGAGAGACTTCAGGACGGGGCTGGGAGGGAGAATTCCTTTTTCCTGTTGACTCTTTGAAATGTTGGAAATTTGCTTATTTTTTACATGGACACGTATTGTCTATTTTTAAATAATTGAAATGTTGATTTTGAAAAGTAAGTAGTTAGAATATTTGCAGGCTTTCTGATTCACCCCCTTGAACCCTTTTGGGGATGGAGGGGGTTGGCTAATCAGACAGCACAGGCTTGCAGCCTTTCCCTCCGGACGCTGCAGTTCCTGAACCTTCTTGGAATTTCAGGCCATCTCAGCTTTCCCCCAGCGTGACTTGTGTTTTCCAGTGCCTAGCTCCCTGCTGGCAAGGCCAGGCACTGTTAGGGAAGGATGTACCACTTTCAGATCCCAGATCTGGCCAGTTAGACATCCCTGTGTGCTGTGCTTAGTCACGCAGTCATGTCCGACTCTTTGTGACCCCATGGACTGTAGCCCTCCAAACTCCTCGGTCCATGGGATTCTCCAGACGAGAATACTGGAATGGGTTGCCATGCCCTCCTCCAGGGGATCTTCCCAACCCAGGGACTGAACCCAGGTCTCCTTCACTGCAGGTGGATTCTTACCATCTGAGCCACCAGGGAATCTCTAGACCCCTCTTATAAGAATAAATATGGGTATGGAGGTGGGTGGGGGTGGGGTGGGGAACTGGGAGGGAGTCTTTAAGAATATTTCCTTTTTAAAAAAATCTTTCTGAAAAAAAAAAGCTTTCTATATTACATGAATTTTTACAGTCTATATACATCACTTTGCAAACAGAAAAGTGTGAAGACATAAACAGTGCCCAGTAAACACCCAGATGTGACCAGTCTGCTGAGGGTCAATTCTGTTTCCTGGGGTGGGGTGCGGGGCTCCAGCCCTTGAGATAAGTTGGGAGGCCACCTGCATCCTGAAGGCACACATGTGACTCAGAAGCACAGCCAGGTGAAAACAGATAGTTTAGGCAAGAGGATTTTAAGCTGGGGAGGACAGTGTCTGGTCCACCATGAGTACTCGAGTTCTTCAATTGTTCTCTAGGCTTGCCCCAGGTGTAGTTTCTTGTAAACTTCCTATAAGTATTCCAAGCTTTTTTTTTTCTCTTTCACCTTGAGTATACAAACTCCTACCTTCCAGTCTTCACCATCTCAATAAATATATAACCCCAGCTGGTGCTCAAGCAAAATGATGATTTTTGTTCTTCCTTTTCTCTGCCTCCTGGTAGCTAGTCCTGTGGATTTCCTCTCCAGAATATATCTCCAGGTCACTTCTCTCTACACTCAGCTGTGACCAAAGCCCAGACCACCTTTTATAGTCTCTCTCTGGTCCCCTGAGGCCACTCTTGCCCCTCTGTCTGCAGTCCCTCTGGGACTTAGCAGTCAGAATGCTCTTGCTCAGACAAAAATTGGATCTAGGTATTCACTTAAATGCTCTGATGGTGCCCCAGCACACAGTAGATGAAACAGAAACTCTATAATATGACCTGTAGGATTCTGCCCAGTATCATCCTCCAACTCACCTGCTTGAGTTTCCCTACTTGCATCCCACTCATGGATGCTTATTAGCAGATTCAGGGTTTTTCAAGCCATTTCAAATCTTTGCCCAAGCTTCTTTTCTTGGGATCTAGACTTCTTTATTAGAATTAGCTCCTTTCCTCTCTACCACCTTCTCCCAAAATTGTATCCACTTGGCCGTAACTGCATTTAGTAGAAAAATCAAATTTTCAGCTGCTCGCCAAACCCTCCCCTACTCACTGACCAAATGACCAGGTTCCTCTAAACCTGATGAGTCATCTGGCTGATTTTCTTAAAAAACCAAATCAATCACCAGCTTGGGGGATATCGTTTGACAGCTCTCCAAGGGATCCAGGAAACAGTGCCACTGGAGTGGGGTGTCTGGAGGAAGGGCTGAGGCACTCATCAGGGCCATGAAGCCTCTATTGTGAGAACTGTGCTAAGCAGCAAGTGAGAGGCATTTCCCAAGTCAGCCACTCACTTGGTCTAGGGCTCTCCCGCCTAGACATGTGTAGGGAGGGAAAATGTTAATGCCAGTTAACTAATTCTCAGAGCATCACACCTACCACCCACCTCCTCTGCCCAGATAATATCCTTAGCCACAAATAAATTTTTGAGCTGTTTATTCCCTAACACAACTCTTGCATAAACTGTTTTCAACAAATACATGCATGTTTCTATTCAAATGAACTCATGTTTGAAAGACTGGTGGACTAGATTGGGTTCATGGATGATTTCAGTGTACTGTTTCTGAGCTAGGACTAATGGCTTTGGACGATGAGTAACAAATCATTCTTAGTGGAAAAAACGGGAGAGGTGAGGGCTGTGCAACTGTGTTCTCGGCCTGACTCCTACCTTTTCAGTAGAGGAGTCTCCATCGGTGCAGGCTGCCGTGCATCTTGCCAAGGCAATCGTGTGTTGACTCACATCTGTAATTACCATTTAGGAGGTGCAGCAGGATGTCACAAAATTCTCGTGTGAGTGCCAAGAAGAGGCAGGACTGGACAGAGGAGACTTCTGGCCCCGTGTGAGTTCAAAGGGCACAGCCCACCTCCCGGAGGTTGCCCATCCTTGCTCCCGGTAGGGCCCTGGGTAAACCACCTTGTCTGCCTCACGACACAGGGACACTGAGATAGGAGGGGGCTGAGGGAGGAGAATGCGCTCAGCTACACGGCTGCCTCTTGGTAGGCATTACTCAGGCTTGTGCACCGTGACCCCTGGCCTACTCCCGATTTGTTGTTTCATGTTAGGTAATTAGTATGTGGAGCAGCCTGGCTGACTCATGGAGTGACTGATAAGCCCTCTCTCTCTCTGCAGCAAGGTGCAGATTTGAGTTTCCTTTGGGAAGCATGGTATGACAGCTCAGTTCAGACTGTTTCACTCTGTCTGGAATGTCTCTCCTGACAAGGACCTCACATGTTCCACCTACATGAAGCAAGTTCAACAAACAGGTTTGTCTATTTGTTTTTGTTTTAGAAAAAAGAAAGAAACAAGTCTCATTTTTACCTTCTAGGATGACAAGGATCGTTGCCCAATCCTTCAACTTAGAGAACATTGGATATTAAATAAGGCTATGTGAACTTTCCACCCGATAACCATAGACATTTCTCCAGCTTTACCATTTTAAAATTTCATGACAGTCAGAGATTTGCACAACTCAAAAATGTTTAGCAAAGTAGAATGAAGCCTACACACCAGAAGTATGATGTAAGAATTCATTAAAATTAAATCCTGAATCTATAATTGTTGAACTGGTACTGTGAAACGGGAATCAGATAAAGATTTGTGTTAACCCCTCCATCCACAAATAGAGTGCTTCACAACCCCTCTCCACGAGTCGGGGAAGGGTGTAGGACCCTATGGGGCCTTTCCAGGTCAGAGTCTCCACCTCCACTGCCATATTCTCTGCCTGCCTCTTTTTGTCTGTTGTTGTTTAGTCTCTAAGTCATGGTTGACTTAGACACTTTGACCCCATGGATTGTAGTCCACCAGGGTCCTCTGTCCATGGGATTTCCCAGGTGAGAATACTGGAGTGGGGATTTTCCCCACGCAGGGATTGAACCCAAGTCTCCCACATTGCAGGTGAATTCTTTACGGCTGAGCCACAGGGGAAGCCTGCCCTTTGTCTGTAGAAACATTTCAGTTGGGACTTCCCTGGCGGTCCAGTGGTTAAGTCTTTGTCTCCCAAAGCAGGGGATCCCTCGTCAGGGAGCTAAGATCCCACATACCTTGTGGTCAAACAACCAAAACATAAAACAGAGGCAATATTGTAATAAATTCAATAACGACCTTAAAAATGGTTGCAGTAAAAAAAAATTTTTAAAAGAAAGAAACACTTTTTAAAAATTTTTAAAAGAAAGAAACACTTATTAAGAATAAGTTTAATCTGAGAAATGAGAATATACAGAATGAAAGAAAAATAGTCAATCTATCAACATATTAAAAGTTTAGTCATCAAAGTCAAGGACTTTTAATTCCTCCTCAAGGGCTATAGGTAATATTCTGAACTATATCCTTTCAGCTGTTTTGCAGATACTGCAACCCCCACCAAGTAGAAGTTAAAGTTAACTACATGATGGCCAGACTGTAGCCATCACAGAAGCTGCTCCATCTTACGCGATTCTGGGAACTGGTTTCAAGGATGTAGGGAATAACAAACTCTGGAACTGAAGATTAACTATACTTAAAACAAGATGATGTGCTCTGACCACTGTATGACCAATCTCAACATGACCATCAGAGCTGACTGTGTTCTGCACATAGCCACCTCCCTCCAATTATACACCCCTGAATCTCTCCTTTAAAGCTCTTATTCTGGGACTTCCCTAGTGGTCCAGCAGTTAAGAATTGGCCTTCCAATGCAGGGGACCTGGGTTCAATTCCTGCCTAGGGAACTAAGATCCCACATGCCCTGGGGCAGGTGAACCCATACACCACAACTAGAGGGAAGCCCACATGCCACAACCAAGATCTGACTTATAAATAAATATTAAAACAAAAACAAAAACTCTTGCTCCCTGATCAGCAATGGGGAGTTGGCCTGTGGACACGAATCCACCTTCTCCCTCAGTTGCTGACTTTCTGAATAGAGCAAGCTTTCCCTTCCTACCAATACTTGTCTCTCAGATACTGCTTTCAAGCAGTGAGCAGCTGAACCTGAGTTTGTTAACAAGGGGAGCAGGTTTTCCAAAATGGAATCACTTCCTAGACACTCTGGCCTCTAGTTGGCCCTGTTCCCTTTCTTCTACATTTGCCTTTCCCTTCACCATGAGCTTCCCCCTCCAACATTTCCCCATTCTTCCATTTGTCACCCTTGTATGACCTTCCTTCTCTATTCCAGAAACTTGGTCCCACACATAAACATACAGTAGCAATCAATATAGTCCTAGTTTCTTAGGTATTCAACCGAACCTGACTCCACCTATGTATCCAGAAGTATCTTCCCTCCTCCCAGCACAGACTCATTTGCCCAGAGCCCATGCCTCTGTGCCCCTTCAACATGCAAGGTCCCTCCACGGCCAGCCTTGGGTCCAGGTTAAATGCTGCCTCCTACTATGAAGTGTGCTCCCTACATGAAATTCCTCACTCTTCTAGGGCAGAACTCACCTCTAGGGTTATTCAAATTATCCAAACTATTTGTGTACCAGTCACCTCCCTCATGATGGTCAATTCCTCAAGGGTGGAGAATGAGAGATTACACTTTTTTTTTTTCAAACTTCAAGCTTTTTATTTTGTACTGGGGTATAGAAGCGTCTCCGGTGACTCAGTTAGGAACCTATCTGCAATGTGGGAGACCCGGGTTCAACCCCTGGGTAGGGAAGATCCCCTGGAGAAGGAATGGCAATCCACTCTTGTTTTCTTGCCTGGAAAACCCCATGGACAAAGGAGCCTGGCGGGCTACAGCCCATGGAGTTGCAGAGTCAGACATGACTGAGGGACTAACACATCGCTGATTAACAATGCTGTGGTGTTTTCAGGTGAACACCGAAGGGACTCAGCCATAAATGTCCATGCATCCATTCTTGCCCAAATCTTCCTCCCATCCAGCCTGCCACTTAACACTGAGCAGAGTTCCGTGTGCTATACAATAGGTCCTTGTTGGTTATCCATTTTAAATATAGCAGTGTGTACATGTCCATCCTGAAGTCCTTAACTATCCCTTCCCCCACCGCAACCATAAGTTCTTTTTCTAAGTATGTAAGTCTGTTTCTGTTTTGTAATTAAGTTCATTTGTATAAGAGTGGATACATTTTTGTAACCCCCATCTTGCTTAGTACAGATAGGAAATCAATATATTTTTTAAATGAGTGAATGAATTTTCAAAGAATTTCTTTGGTTTTTTCTCAGTGCAGTTATTGACACCCTCTCCCCTCCACCCAATACTTTGGCCACCTGATGTGAAGAGCCAGCTCACTGGAAAAGACCCTGATGCTGGGGAGAATTGAAGGCAAAAGGAGAAGGGAGCGGCAGAGGACAAGATGGTTGGATGGCATCCCCACCTCAGGAGACATGAGTCTGAGCAAATTCTGAAAGATGGTGTAGGAAAGGGAAGCCTGGTGTGCTACAGTCCATGGGATCACAAAGTCTGACACAACTTAGCGACCGAACAACAACCCCCACACTGATCACACACAAAAAAAAAACAAAAAAGTAATATCTCTACAAAACATGGAAAGGAGAGGGATGAACAACCAAAGTGTTTACCAGACTCTGAAATTTTCTTTCTCTTTATTTGATGGTGGAACTTATTTTTGTCATTATTGTGAATTGCACTTTATTTTTCAATATTTAAAATCTTTTTTATTTAAAGTTATTTAGCTGATAGTAAAAAGTTATAACAATACACAATTATGCAATGTAAGAACAGAAGTTTGCGCCCCCAGCCCCCGCCCAGGTTGCCCCATCAGGGTTATGAAACAGAAGCCTCGTGGTGCTGCCCAGTTTCTGGATGAGGCAGTGATGTTGGTCAACACAAGTGTACAAAAAGATAGTGCAAGGGGTTGGATAAGCCTCACTCTTCTTTTTCTCTGAAGATGATGCCAAATTGGAAACATCTTGGTACTACAGAATCCACCTGCAATGCAGGAGACCCTGGTTTGATTCCTGCATTGGGAAGATCTGCTGGAGAAGGGATAGGCTACCCACTCCAGTATTCTTGGACTTCCCTTGTGGCTCAGCTGGTAAAGAATCTGCCTGCAATGTGGGAGACCTGGGTTCGATCCCTGGGTTGGGAAGATCCCCTGGAGAAGGGAACAGCTACCCACTCCAGTATTCTTGCCTGGAGAATTCCATGGACTGTATAGTTCCACGGGGTCGCAAAGAGTCAGACAAGACTGAGCAACTTTCACACTTGTACCTACAGAGCTTATAATGTACTGCAATGCTATTGGGAGAAGGAGGGTGGCAGAGGATGAGATGGTTAGATAGCATCACCAACTCAATGGACATGAATTTGAGCAAACTCTGGGAGATAGTGAAGAAAAGAGAAGCCTGGCATGCTGCAGTCCATGGGGTCCCAAAGAGTCAGACACGACTTAACAGCTGAACAACAGCAATGCTAATGGGATTCCTTTACCACATTATGACAGCATCTAAATAACCTCTCTGGCAAATTCACACCCCGAAATAGCAGAGACTTCTAGGTTGCTGTAACTCTGTGCTGTATCTGCATGCTGGGAGCATGGATGAATTAAAGCTATATCCTCTGAAGCAAAAACTTGACTGTGTGTATCAAGAACCCTGAAAGTATGGAGACTTAACAGGTCTTGCAGGCTAATTATTTATCCTGCCACATTTCCATGAACGTTGGCAGAAGATGGGAGACTCCTGGGTCAGAGGCAAAAAGACTTGATTACTCACAGTGATAGCAGCAGCCAAGTATCAGCCTTTTCTTATGTGTTCCCTAAACCCCAGTTCCCACAGGGTGATGTGAAGAGAGCTAGGTGGCACATCCGCTGACAACAGGTTGCATTCCACGAGAAGAACCCTGCGTGCATTTGGGAATCCAAATCCTTTATAATGGGCAGTAAACTTATTTGCCTCCTGAGAAACCTGTATGCAGGTCAAGAAGCGACAGTTAGAACTGGACATGGAACAACAGACTGGCTCCAAATTTGGAAAGGAGTACGTCAAAATTGCATATTGTCACCCTGCTTATTTAACTTTTTTTGTGTGTGTGTGTTCTTTTTTTTTTAAACTTTCTACAGTTCATAACTTTTATAAATAAAATAAATTAAATGTACAGTGAATAAGTTCTCTGAAATATTTCAATATTTCTGCAGGTTTAGTAACATCGTAAAATACATTTCAACTAAAACTCACAAATCTAAAAACCTGTTAGGCATTGTTAGGCATTTTAAGTTGGAAATGAAGACCAATGTTACATCGTAATATGCCAATTACAAATAGTACTTCAAATAGCAAATACTACAGTTTGTCCCAAACTTTAAAAGCTATTCATGAACTCAACAGTGAACTATTGATGGCTATGAGAATTGTTTCCTAGCCTTTTTGAAAATTTCAACCCATTTACGTTTAAGGTAATTATTGATAAGTACGATCCCGTAGCCATTTTCTTTATTGCTTTGGGTTCAAGTTTATACACTCTTTCTGTGTTTCCTGTCTATAGAAGATCCTTTAGCATTTGTTGGAGAGCTGGTTTGGTGATGCTGAATTCCCTCAGCTTTTGCTTGTCTGTAAAGCTTTTGATTTCTCCTTCATATTTGAATGAGATCCTTGCTGGGTATAGTAATCTGGGCTGTAGGGTATTTTCTTTCATCACTTTAAGTATGTCTTGCCACTCCCTTCTGGCCTGAAGAGTTTCTGTTGAAAGATCAGCTGTTATCCTTATGGGAATCCCCTTATGTGTTATTTGCTGCTTTTCCCTTGCTGCTTTTAATATTTGTTCTTTGTGTTTGATCTTTGTTAATTCGATTAATATGTGTCTTGGAGTATTTCGCCTTGGGTTTATCCTGTTGGGGACTCTCTGGGTTTCTTGGACTTGGGTGATTATTTCTTTCCCTATTTTAGGGAAGTTTTCAACTATTATCTCCTCAAGTATTCTCTCATGGTCTTTCTTTTTGTCTTCTTCTTCTGGGACTCCTATGATTCGAATGTTGGAGCGTTTAACGTTGTCCCAGAGGTCTCTAATATTGTCCTTATTTCCTTTAATTTGTTTTTCTTTTTTCCTCTCTGTTTCATTTATTTCTACAATTCTATCTTCTAGTTCATTTATCCTGTCTTCTGCCTCTGTTATTCTACTGTTTGTTCCCTCCAGAGTGTTTCTGATCTCATCTATTGCATTATTCATTGTATATTGACTCTTTTTTATTTCTTCTAAGTCCTTATTAAATCTTTCTTCCATCTTCTCAATCCTTTTCTCCAGGTTATTTATCTGTAACTCCATTTTGCTTTCAAGATTTGAATCATTTTCACTATCAAAATTTGAAATTCTTTATCAGGTAAATTCCCTATATCTTCTTCTTTTGTTTGTGTTGGTGGGCATTTATCTTGTTCCTTTACTTGCTGGGTATTTCTCTGCCTCTTCATCTTGCTTATATTGCTTTGCTTGGGGTGGCCTTTCCCTCTTCTTGCAGTTTGTGGAGTTCTCTTTATTATGTAGTTTCTTCGCTGTGTGTGGAGTTGGATGGGTGACTTGTCCGGGTTCCCTGGTTAGGGAAGCATGTGTCGGTGTTCTGGTGGGTGGAGCTGGATTTCTTCTCTCTCCTTTAGAAGACAATGGGCTGCTTTTCTGGGAGCCTGATGTCCTCTGCCAGTATTCAGAAGTTGTTTTGTGGACTTTACTCCGCGTTCAAATGTTCTTTTGATGAATTTGTGGGGGAGAAAGTGGTCTCGCCGTCTTATCCCTCCGCCATCTTGTTCCTTCCTCCCCAGAACACTGGATTCTTATATTCCACTTGGTCGTGGAGTATCTCTTCCCAGCTGCTCCAGCAAGGTGCAGCCGCTGTACCTTACCTTGGACGAGGGGTATCTCCTCAAGGCCGCCCCTCCTGCTTTGAATGTGGATCAGCTCCTCTCGGCCCTCCGGTGCCCAAGCAGCCACCACCTCCTGGACGTGGTACAGCTCCTCTCGGCCACCGCCCTAACCCTGGGCGCGGGGTAGCTCATCTCAGCCACGATTCTGCACGTGGTCAGTTGTGCCAGAGCCAGGCGTCTCTTGCGTCTGCACCCTGCTTATTTAACTTATATCTAGAGTATATCATGTGAAACACTGGGCTGGATGAAGCACAAGCTGGAATCAAGATTGACAGGAGAATCATCAGTAACTTTAGATATGCAAATGACAGCACCCTTATGGCAGAAGGCAAAGAAGAACTGAAGAATCTCTTGATGAAAGTGAAAAAGCGGAGTTTAAAAGTTGGCTTAAAACTCAGCATTCGAAAAACTAAGATCATGGCATCCAGTCCCATCACTTCACGGCAAATAGGTGGGGATACAATGAAAACAGTGAGAGACTTTATTTTGGGGGGCTCCAAAACACTGCAGATGGTGACTGCAACCATGAAATTAAAAGACGTTTGCTCCTTAGAAGAAAAGTTATGACAAACCAAGACAGTGTATTGAAAAGCAGAGACATCTCTCTACCGACAAAGGTCCAAATAGTCAAAGTTATGGTTTTTCCAGTAGTCACGTATGGATGTTGAGAGTTGGACCATAAAGAAAGCTGAGTGCCAAAGCATTGATGCTTTTGAACTGTGGTGTTGGTGAAGACTTCTGGGAGTCCCTTGGACTGCAAGGAGATCAAACCAGTCAATCGTAAAGGAAATCAGTCCTGAATATTCATTGGAAGGACCATTGCTGAAGCTGAAGCTCCAGTACTTTGGCCACCTGATGCGAAGAACTGACTCACTGGAAAAGACCCTGATGCTGGGAAAGATTGAAGTTAGGAGGAGAAGGGGACGACAGAGGAGGAGATGGAAGGATGGTGGCATCACTGACTCAATGGATATGAGTTTAAGCAAGCTCCGGGAGGTGGTGAAGGACAGGGAGGCCTGGCGGGCTGCAGACCATGGGGCTGCAAAGAGTCAGATGCGCCCGAGTGACTGAGCAACAACAACAAACTCACTTGTTCCAGAGCATTCCACTATCTTTTCAGTGAACCTATGCTGAGCGCTGGGGGGAGGTGCTACCTCCTGCCTCAAAAGCTGTTCCCCACACAGATATCTCTAAAACGTCCTGCTTCACTTAACAGATCCACGAACCTCTGTCCCCCAAAAGCAGGGGGGAATTTTTTCTACTTTTGCTGATGCTTTGACTAAATCAGTAAAGCTTGCTTTAATTAATAAGCTTTGACTTAATCAATGACAAACCTAGACAACGTGTTAAAAAGCAGAGCCATCACTTTCCCGACAAAGGTCCATATAGTCAAAGCTATGGTTTTACCAGTAGTCATGTACGGATGTGAGAGCTGGACCATCAAGAAGGCTGAGCACTGAAGAACTGATGCCTTTGAATCGTGGTACTGGAGAAGACTCTTGAGAGGCCCTTGGGCAGCAAGGAGATCAAACGAGTCAATCCTAAAGGATATCAATCCTGAATATTCATTGGAAGGACTAATGGTGAAGCTGAAGCTACAATCCTTTGGCCCCTTAATATGAGGAGCCAACTCATTGGAAAAGACCCTGATACTGGGAAAGATTGAGAGCAAAAGGAGAAGGGGGCATCAGAGGATAAGAGGATTAGATAGCATCACTGACTCAATGGGCATGAATCTGAGCAAATTCTGGGAGATAGTGGAGGACAGAGGAGCCTGGCATGCTGCAGTCCATGGGGTCGCAAAGAGTGGGACCCAACTTAGCTGCTAAACAACAACAACAGCAAAATCAATAAGGAACAAAACCAACAAACAGTAGTAAGTTCAAATAAACATTTACCGTGTGCTCCATGGTTGAGGAGAGCAGGTGAGTCAGAAAAAATGAATAAACAAACTAAAAGGGCTCTTCAAAGACGTGACAAACAGAGGCTAGATTTACAGTCATGTGAAGATCAAGAGTAAGAGAAGTAGGCAAGGGCCAGGTCGTATGGGGCTGGACGCTGGATTTTATTCTGGTTGATGAGAAGCCATCGGAAGGTTTCAAGCAGGATTCTGGGTTGTATGGAAATACAGCTGATCCAAGGAGCACCTCCTTATTCTCACATCCCAGGCTTCAGATCATCTTTGCGAGTAATGGGAACATTCAGCCAAAGTCAGTTAGAAAACCTAGTTTCCAGGGAGTCCTCATGGAGCAGCAAAAGGCCTGAGAGCAGACAACATCCTCTGCCCGGCCGCCTGGGTATTCAAAAATTAACAATGGAATAGTGGAGTTGACACCAAATCCTCAGCTCCTGGAGCGTGTCCTTCTTCACCCCTGGCCCTGTCTGGGTAATGCCACCTTTCCCAGGGCAGCACGGCTTCTGTCAACTGCTTACCATCTCGTCCTGGCCTCTGTGAAGCGGGCTGACCACGGCGCCCATCTCATAAAGCTGTAATGAGGGTCGCGGGAGCTCAGCGTGGCGGGGGCTCAACCCGACTTCACCGTCAAGGGCAGAGGGACTGCAGCCCAGAGAACAAGAGTGCCGGGGACATAAGGCTGTGACAGGCGGGGACGGGGCAGGACTCTGAGGGTCGCAGGACCGCAGGGAGGGCTCATGGGTCCTTCCAGCAGATTCGCGAGCCTCGGTCACCAGTAAGGGCAGGTGGTAAAGAAGCAAAAGGTGACAGGGAGGCAGAAGGGGGTGTGAAGAAAGGGCTCTGGACTCAGACCTCGCTATGAACAGAGGCCAGCCGCATGGCTGCCTGCCTGTAGCGACCTTGGCTGGGCCGATTACAGCTCCTGAACCTTGTTGCCTCATGTACTGAGTGGGGAGACCTTCCCGGGGCTGTGAGGATTAGAGGAGTTCATATAAGTGGCTTCCACAGGATGGGCGTCCAGTTACATCTATCTAGGAGACTATTACATCTCCGATAACTTCTCTAGGCTTCCCAGGTGGCGCTAGTGGTTAAAAAAAAAAAAAACAAAAAACAGCCTGCCAATGCAGGAGATGTAAGAGACACGGGTTCGATCCCTGGATCGGGAAGATCCCCTGGAGGAGGGCACAGCAACCCACTCCGGTATTCTTGCCTGGAGGATCCCATGGACAGAGGAGCCTGGCGGGCTAGAGTCCATAGGGTTGCAAAGAGTCAGACACGACTGGAGCAACTTGGCACACATGCAGAGCTTCTCTTTGGTTATGATCTGCCTCTAGGCACAGGGCTAGAGCTGGAAAAGTGTTTCTGGGCCAACACCCCCACTTCACAAATGGGAACCTCAGAGAGAAGGCACTGACTGGTGAGTCCCCAGTGGGCAGGATGTCCAGGTCTTTTCTAGACCCTGGCCATTGCTTTGTGCCCTTTCCGTGGGGCCCTGTAACTCAGCTTTGCTGAGAAAGAGGGAAGACATCTGATATCCTGGCCACGGAATGAGCTGAGAAACCTAACCCTGCTGGGAGTTTTGTCAGCTCCCCAGCAGGACCTGCGTCAATTAGTTTAATGGAGGCTTTTGTGGGGCCCCAGCTGGGGAGCAGGAGGGACGATATTTATTTGCTTTTTCCTTCACCACCTGGGTTTCACAAAAGGACATCCTTATGTTGACTTTGAGGCCCTCAGTGTCAGGAAATTTGCGCTTGCCTGTCCCTGTTGCCATAACAACAAGGTCCTGAAGGGTGCTAGATACATAATGTCCTACCTTGTTTCTTAATATCCAAGGCAGGGAAAATGTGACCATTCAGATCTTATACTCTTTCCAAGAAAAAAACAAACACCTTAGTCAAAACAGTTTATAGAATCACACAAAATTATTTGGAAGATGCTGAATGTCTTACTTCACAAGACACCTACCTGCCCTGAGCTTTTGCTTCATATCTCAGCCCTGGGTGCTTTCTACTGCGGCCTTTGAGTCTTGTGATACCGATCAAACCAGCGAAGGATGTCTAGAAATCTTATCACCCCTGTCCATCCAAACACCATGTGCCCAGGTTCAGTGGTAAAAACTCAGTTCTTCACTACATGAATATCTCACTTTCCTGGGACAAAAGTTTAACAATTTTCTGGGGATTGAACTCCAAATCCATTTTCACATAAATATCTTGTGCTTTTCGGCTAAAACATACATTAGGTGGTGTTGGGCAGGAGAAGTTTGCCTTATAAATCAGGGAAGGAAACATTTAAACTGAGTAGAGCATGTTAAGTTGCTTTGGTCGTGTCCGACTCTTTGCGACCCTATGGACTGTAGCCCACCAGGCTCCTCTGTCCATGGGATTCTCCAGGCAAGAATGTTGGAGTGGGTCGCTGTTTCTTTCTCCAGGGAATCTTCCCGACCCAGGAATCAAACGCGTATCTCCACTGTCTCCTGCATTGGCAGGTGGGTTCTTTACCACTAGCGCCACTTGGGAAGCCCCAAAATTACTGAGTAGAGGAACCTAGTATTTCCTCTCTTTGTGTTCACTTTGGTTGGCATATTCAGCCAGCAGGCAAGAGGGAGATCAAGGGATTGCCTACAATTTGGATTCTTTTAAATCCTAGAATCTCTTAAACAAATCCTTAACAATGATCATAGGTTTTCTATTTCTAGTCTCTTTTCATTGTAAAACTTCTCTTCAAGGAGTCTAGAAAGTATAAACCCAGAGGGAACAAGAAATAGACACATATGCTAAGGGAGTTGCTGCTGCTGCTGCTAAGTCACTTCAGTCGTGTCCGACTCTGTGTGACCCCACAGACGGAAGCCCACCAGGCTCCCCTGTCCCTGGGATTCTTCAGGCAAGAACACTGGAGTGGGTTGCCATTTCCTTCTCCAATGTGTGAAAGTGAAAGTGAAGTCGCTCAGTCGTGTCCGACCCCCAGCGACCCCATGGACTGAAGCCTACCAGGCTCCTCCATCCATGGGATTTTCTAGGCAAGAGTACTGGAGTGGCTTGCCATTGCCTTCTCCGGCTAAGGGAGTTACCCAAGACAAATTGAAGAGGAAGGAAGTGCTCTTTAAAGGCAGGTGTGAAGGTGCTAGAGAGGTAATTGTCCCAGCTCAGCCCTGGTCACTTAGATCATGTTCAAACCTGCTTTTATCTTAGCAGCCCCACAGATTAAATAGAGACATCTTACACATCATCAATCAGTCTGGAATCACTGTTAGGACTCTATCCTAGCAGTGGAGTCCTCTATCTTTCTCCATCATACCTCCCTCCTTCCCTCCCTCCTGTCTGTCCTTTCTCCCTTCCTTCCTTCCTCAAAAGGTTTTCAGTCACCTTTGTTGTCTGCTGTGGGGAAATCAAATACAGAGAAGTCACAGTCCCCGTGCAAGGGATGTTATGGGACAATATATAGACAGTTAACAGAGAAAAAAAAAAGACAGGATGCTGGCCAGACTGTGCCCCTGGTGCCTCTCTGCTCCTTCACATGAAAGCTGGGGAGATTTTCTGAAAGGGCGTTCTGTGGATTGGCTCTTGAAGGAAAGAAGGAGATGGACTAGCAGAGAGGTGGTGGTCTTCCTGGTAGGGAAGGCAATGAGGTGTCAGGGAAGCGACAGTCAACCTAGAGTTAAGGAAACTCTAGTTAAGGATGATGGCAATGTTCTATTACCCTACGCCAGTCAACAGAGTAGCCACCGGCCAAATATGAGTATTGCATACTTGAACTGTGGCCAGTGGGACTGAGGAATACATTTTTAATTTAATTTTAATTAATTCCAATTTAAATAACTACCATGGACCCCATATTGGACAGCTTGGCCCTAGATTTTCTCATGGTTGGCACCTTCACAATGTTCAGATCTCACTTCTCAATCACTCTGTCAAAGATTCCCTCAGGTTTGCTGCCTGTGGGCGGCCCATGTTTTGATCCCCAGAATCTGCGACCATATCTTGCTACATGGCGAAAGGGAATTAAGTTTGCCAATGGAATTAAGCAGCTAATCGGCTGACCCTGGTGTAGGAAGGTTAGCCTGCCTTTTCTGGGTGGACTCAGTTTAATCGTTTTAGTCCTTAAATGTAGAAGTTAAGAACAGAAACAGTATGGGCTAGAGAATGAGAAGGATGAAAAAGGAGGAAGGATTTGAAGTGTTCAAACACTTGCTCAAGAACTGGAATGAGCAAGGAAATGGGTTAGCCCCTAGGGTTTCCAGAAAGGAACAAAGCCTCTGACACCTTGATTTCAGTCCTGTGAGGTCCTACAGTTCTTCTGACTTACAGAATTAGGAGATAATGGATTTGCATCTTTCTTTTTTTTTAAGTTTTATGTTCTTTATTTTATTTATTTTTGTAAAATCTTTTCTGAATTTCTTATTATATTGCTTCCAGGGGTTTTTGGTTTTGTTTTTAATGTTTTGGTATTTTGACTGAGTGGTGTGTAGGATCTTAGCTTTCTGACCAGGGATCAAACCCCCATGCCCTGCATTGGAAGGTGAAACCTTAACCACTGGACTGCCAGGCAAGTCCTCTGTCATTTTAAACCACAAAGTGTGCAGTAATTTTAGCAGCAATGGGAAACTGATCTGTAACAGACCAGTTCTGGCCCTCCTCTGGCCTTGCCCCTCAAGAGTGATGAGTCTAAGGTTCTAGAGAGAGGTGCCCATCTGGAGGCCCCCCTTCTGGACCACACGTCAGCTGCTGGGACCTTGGAATCCCAGTTCAAGGGCCCTGGGACTGCTCCCAAGGCCAGGTGCACCTCTGCCTCCAGAGGGTGAATGTAAGAACACCACCTATGCATGTGTTTGGGAGGGGCTGAGGCCAGAGCTGGGACACTGTGCTGCAGTGCCAGGTACCCAGGTGAGGTCCCTTGATGTGTGGGAAAGAGTTGAGTAAGGAAACGTGGGAGGTGAAGGTCAGGAGGAGGGCTAAAGATCAAGTTGGCCTCTGGACTGCCAGGTTCTGGTATGAAACTCTAAGAAGCTGCAGATTTTAAATTCAAACCTGGTATTCTTTTCTTTTTAAAAAAATATTTATTTATTTATTTGGCTACCCTGGGTCTCAGTTGCAGCACACAGATCTTTAGTTCCCCAGTTCAGTTCAGTTCAGTCGCTCAGTCGTGTCGACTCTTTGCGACCCCATGAATCACAGCACGCCAGACCTCCCTGTCCATCACCAACTCCTGGAGTTCACTCAAACCCATGTCCATCGAGTCGGTGATGCCATCCAGCCATCTCATTCTCTGTTGTCCCCTTCTCCTCCTGCCTTCAATCTTTCCCAGCATCAGGGTCTTTTCAAATGAGTCAGCTCTTTGCATGAGGTGGCCAAAGTATTGGAGTTTCAGCTTTAGCATCAGTCCTTCCAATGAACACCCAGGATCCAGGGATCAAACCCCATCCCCCAGCATTGGGAACGTGGAGTCTTATCCACTAGACCACCAGGGAAGCCCCCAAACCTGGTATTCTTTATGAGGGTATATTTGTCCTTATAGGAGAATAGAACATATTTTCATGAAGAGTCTATTATCTGGATTATACTTTTTCAATACTTAGATACGTGTCTGGAACCTCCATTTGCTCTCACTTTGGCCCCCACAATAATTGGGGCAGGCCTATTGCTTCCTCCCTACCAATCATTGTATTCCCCCATCCACTCAATCTCCCTATCATTTTATTTTCTCCACAACATCTAATGCTGTCTGAAATTACTATGCACTTGCTCATGTTATCACTACTTTCCCTCATTAAGATGTAAGTGCCAGAGAATAGGTTTGCCTTTCTCAGTGCTGTTTTGCCAGTGCCTGGATGGAGCAGGTGGTTAACTGATATTTGTTGGATGGGTGGATGAACAAACGCACTGAGAAGGACGGGCCATGTGGCTGGGTTTCACTTCTTGTGCAGAATTCGGAAACAGGGGTATTTGTTTACTCTCTACCATCCGTCCTTCCCCACTGTGGAGAACTAGATCAGGAGTCCTTGAGGTTGCTTTATGTTTTAAGTTTCTAAGCTATAGGAAGGGGGAAATCCTAGTGGTTTCAGGCCAGGAGGCTCCTATTGTTGACTTTATTATCTACCTGTTGATGTATATCAAATTATCCCAAATTTAGCAGCTTAAAACAGGAAAGAAAAGTGAAAGTGGCTCGGTCGTGTCCAACTTTTTGCAACCCTAGGTCAGAATTCCCTACGCCAGGATACTGGAGTGGGTAACCTTTCCCTTCTCCAGGGGATCCTCCCAACCCAGGGATTGAACCCAGGTCTCCTGCACTGCAGGCAGATTCTTTACCAACTGAGCTATCAGGGAAGCCCTAAACAAGCATAGATTACTAAACTGTTTCTGTGGCTCAGGAGTTTGGGAATGACTTAGCTTGGTGATTCTAATTCAGAGTCTCATGAAGTTGCGGTAAAGCTGTTGACTGACTGGGGCTGCTGGCATTCTGAAGGCTTGATTCTGGGGCTGGAGAGTCATTCTAAGACAGCCTATTCACAAGGCTATTGGCTGAAGGCCTCAGTCTTGGTTGCTCATGTGGACTTCCCTAGAAGGTAACTTGAGTGTTTTCACAGCAAAATGGTTGGATCTCCTAGAGCAAGTAATCCTAAAGAAAAAGATCAAGAAGGAAGGCAAAATGACTTTTTTTGACCTCTCTTGAAAATGACTTCTGTCTTATTTTATTTGTAAGAAATGAGTCACCAAGTCCAACTCACCCTGAAGGGTTGGGGGCTTAAGTTCTACCTTTTAAAAGAAGGTATATTTATGGATACATGTTTAAAGCATTACAATGACCAAGATGGGTCTTGCTTCCTTGCAAAGATTAATCTCCCTCCTTGATTTTTTTTTTATTGAAGTATAGTTCACTTACACTGTTGTGTTAATTTCTGCTATACAGCAAAATGACTCAGTTATATTATATGTGTGTGTGTATGCTAAGTCACTTCAGTAGTGTCCAGCTCTTTGTGACCCTATGGACCATAGCCCGCCAGGCTCCTCTGCCCATAAGACTCTCCAGGCAAGAATACTAGAGTGGATTGCCATGCCCTCCTCCAGAGGATGTTTCTGACCTAGGGACTGAACCCACGTTTCTTACATCTCTTGCATTGGCAGGCGAGTATGTATATATACATTCTTTTTCATATATATACACTTATTCTTTTTCTTATTCTTTTCCATTATGGTTTATCACAGATAATAAACACAGCACTATTTACAACAGCCAACACATTGGAACCACTTAAATGTCCATGACAGGTGAATGGATAAAGATGTGGTACATATATACAATGGAACACCACTCAGCTATAAAAAATGAAATCGTGCCATTTGCAGCAACGTAGATGGACCTAGAGATTATCAGACTAAGTCAGAAAGAGAAAGACAAATACCACATAATATCGTTTGTATGTGGGAATCTAAAATATGACACAAATGAACTTATCTATGAAATAGAAACACACACAGACACAGAGAACAGACTTGTGGTTATCAAGGAGGATGGGGATAAGAGAATGTTGGATTGGGAGTTTGGGATTGGCAGATGCTATTTTTTGTGTTGCTGGAGAAGGAAATGGCAACCCACTCCAGTGTTCTTGCCTGGAGAATCCCAGGGACACAGGAGCCTGGTGGGCTGCCGTCTACGGGGTCGCACAGAGTCGGACACGACTGACTCGACCTAGCAGCAGCATTCTTTTTAAAAAATTTTTAATTAATTGATTTATTTTAATTGGAGGATAATTACTTCACAATATTGTGATGGTTTTTGACATACATCAACATGAATCAGCCACGGGTGCACATGTGTCCCCCATCCTGAGCCCCCTGCACGTCCCTCCCCATCCCATCCCTCTGGGGTGTCCCAGAGCGCCAACTTTGGGTGCCCTGCTTCATGCATCGAACTTGCACTGGTCATCTACTTCACATATGGTAATATACATGCTTCAGTGCTTTTCTCTCATATCCCGCCCTTGCCTTCTCCTACATCGTCCAAAAGTCTGGTATAATAGGCTCCAGTTTCATCCACCTCATTAGAACTGACTCAAATGTGTTCTTAGAACACTTTCTAACACCCTACACAAAAATAAACTCAAAATGGATTAAAGATCTAAATGTAAGACCAGAAACTATAAAACTCCTAGAGGAAAACATAGGCAGAACACTCTCTGACATAAATCATAGCAAGATCCTCTATGACCCACCTCCCAGAGTAATGGAAATAAAAGCAAAAATAAACAAAGGGGACCTAATTAAACTTAGAAACTTTTCCACAACGAAGGAAGCTATAAGCATGTGAAAAGGCAGCCTTCAGAATGGGAGAAAATAATAGCAAACAAAGCAACTGACAAAGAATTAATCTCCAAAATCTCTAAAACCCGGTCTACAAGCAGCTCATACAGCTCAATAGAAAGTGAAGTGAAGTCGGTCAGTCTGGTGCGACTCTTTGGGACCTGTGGACTGTAGCCCACCAGGCTCCTCCGTCCATGGGATTCTCCAGGCAAGAATACTGGAGTGGGTTGCCATTTCCTTCTCCAGGGGATCTTCCCGACCCAGGGATCGAACCCAGGTCTCCCACATTGCAGGCATACACTTTAACCTCTGAGCCACCAGGGAAGCCCTGTACAGCTCAATCAGTTCAGTTCAGTTCAGTCGCTCAGTCGTGCCCGACTCTTAGCGATCCCATGAACCACAACACGAAAGGCCTCCCTGTCCATCACCAACTCCCGGAGTTCACTCAAACTCATGTCCATCGAGTCAGTGATGCCATCCAGCCATCTCATTCTCTGTCGTCCCCTTCTCCTCCCACCCCCAATCCCTCCTAGCATCAGAGTCTTTTCCAGTGAGTCAACTCGTCGCATGAGGTGGCCAAAGTATTGGAGTTTCAGCTTTAGCATCAGTCCTTCCAATGAACACCCAGGATTGATCTCCTCCAGAATGGACTGGTTGGATCTCCTTGCAGTCCAAGGGACTCTCAAGAGTCTTCTCCAGCACCACAGTTCAAAAGCATCAATTCTTTGGCGATCAGCTTTCTTCACAGTCCAATACCAGATGCTAATTTTTTTTAACCATCGTTTTTTAGCTTCTCTTGGGTCTGAATCTTTCACCATTTTCTCTCTCCCCCGCCTCTCCTATTTTCTTTGGTCACAGAAGTACACAGACCCCCAGCATTCTTATAAATTCCTTTTACTCCTAGTCACCATCCCGCCAGTTCTGTTATCTAGCCTCTCACTAGCGCCCCCTCCTCCCATCTTCTCTCTTTATCTCTCTTCTGCTGGCTCTTCTTTCTCCTTCCTTTCCCTGAACATGGACATTCCCTAATGCCCTTTTGTTTCTCTGTACACTCTTGTCCTTGAAACTCATTATCATCCATGGTTTTAACTATCCCTTATAGGTAGATGATACCCCAGAGCAGATGCTTCTCTCAAGTTTCAGCCCCAGATTTCCTCCTGTCTGTTGTACATTTCCAACTGGATACCGCAGAGGCTGCTCAGCATGTCCTGTCTACACTTAGCCTCCGTCTCCTGATCTGCTCATCATCCTGTTATCATCAAGATTCAAGGGACTCTGACCCTCCCCTCTCCCTCACCTCACATGTCCATTTTGCCACTAAGCCCCTTGGATTTCACCATCACAACAGTGTTACTAATCTACTATGAGAGTCTATGAATTGGTCTCTCTGTCTCCAGAGAACCCAGTCCACTCCTTCCTGCTGAGCATGCCTGGATTAATCCTTGAACAGCAGGGCTCTGATTATGTTACTCTCTGGCTCAGAACTTTCAAGGGCTCCTCCTGGTTACAGACTTTCAGCGGGGCAACCCAGGGTCTCACAGTGTGAGAGATTATGGTGCTTTAATGTTTAACCTACAATAGGCTTGACCTCTTGAGACCTGAGATGAAATCCTGAATGTGTCACTTACCAATAATGTGACCCTGGACAAGGAGCCTCACCTCTGTAAGCCTGTGTTTTCTTATCTCCAAAAGGTGAATAGCATTACTTCCAATCAGCTGTCTTGACCAGTCAATCCTAAAGGAAATCAACCCTGAGTATTCACAGAAGGACTGATACTGAAGCTCCAATACTTTGGCCACCTGATGCGAAGAGCCAACTCATTTGAAAAGACCTGATATTGGTAAAGATTGAGGGCAGGAGGAGAAGGGGAAGACAGAAGATGAGATTGAATTGGATGGCATCTCCGATTCAATGGACATGAGTTTGAGCAGACTCCGGGAGACGGTGAAGGCCTGGAAAGCCTGGTGTGCTGCAGTCCATGGGGCTGCAAAGTGTTGGACATGAATGAGCAACTGAGCAACAACAATCTTGAGGATTAAAGAAGATAATATACATGAAGTTTGTATTCTTATTCAAGTGAAACCAGGAGCTACCTTGCAGCTTCTATCATTACCATCCCATTTAAAGACATTAGCAAAAGGTTCCTGCTGCAAAGTATTTGCTCAACAAATCAGTGTTTTCCCAAGGTGTTACTTGACTGTGTACCTCTGGTGTTACTTTTATTTTTAAATTATTTGTTCCAGTTGTTTTTCATTATGACAAGTGACAGGATTTTCAAATGCATATATTTACTATAGAGCAGAGGTGAGCAAACCTTTTCTATAAAAGGCCAGAGAGTAAATATTTTAGCCTAGCTGGGCCATGTATGGTCTATGTCACAAATACTCAATTCTGTTGTGATAGCATAAAAGCAGCTATGGACTACATATAAATGACTAGGGATAGGTGTGTCCCAAAAAAATCTTTTAATGGACACTGAAATTTGGATTAGCATAATTTTTACATGGGCTTCCCTGGTGGCTCAGAAGGCGGTAAAGAATCCGTCTGCAACTCAGGAGACCAGGGTTCAATCCCTGGGTTGGGAAGGTCCCTTGGAAGAGGACATGGCAACCCACTCCAGTATTCTTGCCTGGAGAATCCCAGGGACAGAAGAGCCAGAGGGCTACAGTTGCAAAGAGTCATACATCACTGACCAACTAAACACACAATTTTTCCATGCCATTAAATATTCTTCTTCTTTTGATGTTTTCCAACCATTTACAAAAGTAAAATCTATTCTTAGACGATGGGCCATATAAGAACAGATAATGGGCTAGATGTGGTCTGTAGGGCCATTTGCTGACCCGTGGTACAGAGTGTTCATTACATTTAAACAATAAATGGTGAATTAACAAGAATAGTATGAAGTAAAGAAGAGTAGAGATGATCTGTGGATCTGGAGAATATTCTGACGGTGGTGCAAGAATAATCTAAGTTGGGTAAACACATCGATAAAAGTTTATGGCCCACAAAGACCTGGTTCAACCTAGCTGTCCAGTTCCATCTCCTCCAAGACCCAGCTAGGCCAGGCTTCTGTCTCCCACATATCCTGCACCTTCCCAAGTCCTTTGTTTTCGAATAACCTCTCTGAGTCATTTTTAGTCACAGTACTTCTGACATCAAAAGTGTGGGATTTTCCCACAGCAACAACTAGATCAATTCTCCAGACACCAGCTGGATGTTCAACCCCATCATAACACTGTTCTTGGCCAGGTTCCTCTGTCCATGGGATTTCCCAGGCAAGGATACTGGAGCGGGTTGCCATTTCCCGCTCCAAGGGAACTCTTAGACCCAGGGACTGAACCCGCATCTCCTGCATTGGCAGGCAGCTTCTTTACCACTGAGCTGCCAGGGAAGCCCTTACTTCTCATTATCGGTTTATTATAATGGGTATGATGAAGGATGTAAAAGAACAGCCAGATGGAGGGGTACACAGGACGAGAAATGGAATGGTCTGGAACACAGGGGCCTCTGTCAGGAACAGAGACCAAATATTCATTTCTTATTTTATCATATCACCCCTTCCCATCATGCTCATGAAAATCATATCCTATAAGAGCCACATTAAATACCATCTGTTAAAAGCCCTCCAGTGCTTCCTCCCCCACCCCCCATATATGTTATTTTCCCTCCTCTGCCCCTTCTTTTCATGCCCTCTCCTCTCGGTAAGAGCCTGCAGGCACCTTCATTACTGGACTTGTATTATAGTCATTTGACTATTATCTGACTTAAAACCAAGGTTGTTAAGGGCCTGGGACTTTATCTAGCTAGGATTGGGCAGTGCTTGGCACAAAACAGGCACTCAGGAAGCATTTATTGAATTTTGCTTCTTTGAATTGAAAATGGGATTTGACATTTATTTTGGCCACTGTGTTGCTGGCATAATGGAGTGGAAGGGATTAGCTCATCCGATTGCAGTCAATGGAGCAGGTCTGGTGGCAAGGCCACACCCTCCGGGCACGGCTGGCAGGTGGAGAGTGGTGTTAGGTCTGTGAGGCTGCGAGGCTAGTCTGTATCAGTGAAACCTTCAGGAAGTAGGTCTGAAAAAAGAGAAAAGTAGGGCTTCCTAGAGCTTCCCACGCATCCGCATCCGAGAGGCTAAGCAAAGAGCCTAGAGCAATTCAACTGCTGATTGTCCTGGGCCTCCAGAGAGCCCAGGGCTGAGAAGGGCGGCCCGAGAGCATCACCGTGCCCCAGTTCTCCGGAGTGAATCAGGCTCTGATGCAACTGGCAAAGGGCCTTCATCACGAGCCCCATCTCGTAGGTTCCGAACAGACGAGCTTTGTCATTTCTCTGAGGGAATCACTGCCATTTCTCTTCCAAGCTCAAAGCAGCTCCCCCTACCCCATCTAGCCCTCATGAGATGACAATTTAAACAGCTCCGATGACCAGGTTTCAATAGGTGAGGAGAACTGATTAAACAACAGTGACCCAAATAACCTTAGTGGTAGTGATGCTTTCTTGAATCCAGTGGAAGTTTTGCCAAATTAAAGGATGTCAGGATGAGATACTATGAATATCAGTTTCCTTCTCTCTGGCAGTGGAGAGGATTAATTAAATGCTTGTGAAATGCTTTGAAAATTTAAGCTGTTAAGAATTATTGTTCTGTGTAATAGGGAAAAAATAGAATTCTTGGCTTATTAAAGCTGTAATGTTGTAAGCCTGAGTGCTTTTTCCAGGATATATTTGAGGGCTACATTTTTATTAAAAGGAGGGAAGAAGGAGAAAGAAAAGAAATGTTTGTATAATTTGCTTACACACGTGCAGGGACAGTTTATCAGCAGACATGCACTTGTTTTCTCTCAATGGATTCAGGGATTCCAAAGCTGTGAGAGTGAAGGCATGTAAACATGGAGTTCCATGTGCTTGGATGGCCTTTTCCATCTTATCATCAGCACGAGGCAACATTTTCCAGCCTTCACTCTGTGGGCAGATTTGCCCAGGGACGCCTTTGCTTTCTTTCCAGGGGTTCTGCGATATTCAAAAGAGCGCCATCCTCAGTGGACCCTTGGCTGTCTTTCAACCACACTGACTGAGGTCTTAGACCTTTTGTGTCTGCACTCCTATTGTTGTTGCAACAAATTACCACAAATGTAATGACTTAAAAAGCAATGTATTCTCTTACAGTTCCGGATGTCAGCAACCTAAAATCGGTCTCTCTGGGCTAAAGTCAAGGTGCTGGAAGGGCTAGTTCCTTCTGGCAGTTCCAGAGGAGAATCTGCTTCCTTGCATTTCTAGCCTTCTGGAGGCCGTTTGCACTTCCTGGCTTGTGACTCTTTCCTGGCTCACCCTGATCACTGCTTCCCTCCTCATACCTCCTTCTATCAGACTTTCCTGCTTGCCTCTTTCTTTACACTGGATGCCCCTGGACAGTCCAGGATAAGCTCCTCATCTCAAGATCCTTAACTCAATCATGCCTAGGATAATCTCCTCATCTCATGATCCTTAACTCAATCATACTTGCAAAGTCCCCCTCCCAACATCACAGGATCTGGGAGCAGGGGCGGGGCGGGCGTGGGGGGAAGCAGAGGAGATTGTTGCATTTGGGGCAATCATTATTCTATCTACTACAGCCTCCAACTGCCAGACCCCTTCTGTTTTTTTTTTTTTTTTCGTGTCTTCTCAAGTCAGGCTCTGTTTTAAATGTTTAACATGGATGATTTTCACACTCACCCTAGAAAAGGGAGTCTGTTACTATAGATAAGGAAACTTGGACTCAAAAAGTTTAGATTACTTGCCTGGGGTCACTAATCTAGTACTGAAGCCTAAACCTCACAGACTTCGTCCTTAAAGACTTCTATTGCCTTTACTGTTTGTTTTTTTTTTTTGTAATTAATTTATTTTTTATTGGAGGCAAATTATTTTACAATATTATATTGATTGGTTTTGCCATACATTGAAATGAATTCGCCCCGGGTTTACATAAGTTCCCCCTCCTGAACCCCCCTCCCACCTCCCTCCTCCCTTTATCCTCCCTCTGGGTCATCCCCGCATGCCAGCCCCGAGCATCCTATAACATGCATTGACCCTGAACTAGTGATTCATTTCACATATGACAACATACGTGTTTCAATGACATTCTCCCAAATCATCCCACCCTCACCCTCTCCCACAGAGTCCCAAAGACTGATCTATACATCTGTGTCTCTTTTGCTGTCTCGTATACAGGGTTATCATTTGCATCTTTCTAAATTCCATATATATGCGTTAGTATGCCTTTACTGTTTTTAATTATAAAAGTAGGGACTTTCCTGGTGGTCCAGCTTTCACTGCTGTGGTCCCAGGTTCAATTATTGATTGGGGAATTAAGTTCCTACAAGCCACTCGGCTTGGCCAAAAAAAAAATTATAAAAGTCAAGCAATATAGGTGATTAAAAATAATTCAAATGAAAATCCCTCTCCCTCACCCCATCATTAGCCATATCCTAACAGGGCTTCCCTGGTGGCTCAGAGGTTAAAGCGTCTGCCTCCAATGCGGGAGACCCGGGTTCGATCCCTGGGTCGGGAAGATCCCCTGGAGAAGGAAATGGTAACCCACTCCAGTATTCTTTCCTGGAGAATCCCATGGACGGAGAAGCCTTGTAGGCTACAGTCCACGGGGTCGCAAAGAGTCGGACACGACTGAGCGACTGAACGGAACGGAACAGTCCTTGTCAACTATAATGTTTCCAGTAATCACCCCACACCTTAATGTTATAATATGCCTTAATTTTTCAATTAATCTAGAGAGTTGTAGGTTGTTGTTTGGATAATATAATGTATCCCTTTACCAATTCTTCTACAATTATTCAAATGAAAGTGCTGAATTTAAAAATTCTCATCAAAGACCTCAGAGCTCTGGAGAAGAATTCATGTGTAAATACTTAAAAATGAACGTATCTTTGTTGAAACACACAGACATAAAGCAAAGAGTGAAGAAGGCCTTAGAGCCTGGTGGGCCTGATTGTCAGCTTTCACTTCACTCGTTATTATTAGGTACCCTTGGAAAAGTTACTTTTCCTCTGTATATCAGTTTCCTTACCCATATGACAGGGACTTCCCTGGTGGCTCAGATGGTAAAGCGTCTGTCTACAATGCGGGAGACCCGGGTTCGAGCCCTGAGTTGGGAAGATCCCCTGGAGAAAGAAATGGCAATCCACTCCAGTACTATTGCCTGGAAAATCTCACGGACAGAGGAGCCTGGTAGGCTACAGTCTATGGGGTCGCAAAGAGTCGGACATGACTGAGTGACTTCACTTTCACTTTATCCATATGATACTCCCTTCATATATGTTGTTAGCTTTAAAGTAAATAACCTGTAAATTCAAGCATGTTAGGAGTCCAATAAATGCTAGTTCTTCCAAGAAAGAAGGAATGTTTCATTGTCTTCTAACAAGGAATGAAAACACATAAACTAAAAATCATAAACAGATTTCCTAGACAGCCAAGGATTTTAGGACACGGTCCTTGTCTAGTATTTACTCATTTGCTCAGCAAAAATGTTGAGGGCTCCCTATGGCATTGTGCTAGGCCTTGATGGGGACACAATGGTGACTGTGCTGTGCCCCTCCCTGCAAAAGAAAGGCTTAGTGTATTCCTTGAGAGTCCCTTGGACTGCAAGGAGATCCAACCAGTCCATCCTAAAGGAGATCGGTTCTGGGTGTTCATTGGAAGGACTGATGCTGAAGCTGAAACTCTAATACTTTGGCCACCTCATGCGACGAGTTGACTCACTGGAAAAGACTCTGATGCTGGGAGGGATTGAGGGTGGGAGGAGACAGGGACGACAGAGAATGAGATGGCTGGATGGCATCACCGACTCGATGGACATGAGTTTGAGTGAACTCCGGGAGTTGGTGATGGACAGGGAGGCCTGGCATGCTGTGATTCATGGGGTCGCAAAGAGTCGGACACGACTGAGCGACTGAAATGAACTGAACTGAACTAGCACAGAACAGGAAATCAACATAGAAGTTTTTGAAAGGCTAACTTCTGGTGACTATAAAGGAAAGATTTGGATCTGTGGAAATAAGTATGTGTGTATTGGGAGGTCAGGGGAGGCAGGGATTGTATCAAGAGCTCTGGATGGGATGAACACTAATTGCGTTTCATTGATGTAATACTGATATCCGGAAAGAAAGTATTCTTAATACCACTCATCCCCACAGACTGCCAGGCACCTAAAAACCTGAATGATTTTCCAGCTTCTTGCAAAATTTAGTGCATTTTTTGTGAAGAAATAGTTTAAGGAAAAAAAAGTTGTGGATGAATGTACTTCCTGATAACTAAGGACCTTTCAGCAGTTAGTCCCTACCATGTTTTGGGGGTATTTATGCTGTAGCTCCAATTTCTTCTTCACCTGGTTTGTTGGAATTTGTTTTATACGCTGTTTAATACATTCACCACCCCTGGACAGGCACTGACCGTCAACAGGTGTGTCTGATAAAGAAAACATTGTTTCTGCTTTGCGTTAGACATGTCTGACATGTTGGGACCTGCTTCCCTTCTCAAAGTTGATAGGAATCTAGTATTTGGGAGGGAGGTGTGCTTGCCTGTTTCAGGCCAAGAAAGGCTCCCGGTTTGGCTTGCGGCAGAGCTCAGCTTGGAAGGGAATGCTAATATGTCTTCAGAGCTATCCAAGTTGGTTGAATGACAAATGGGTATTAACGAGCTAACGTAAGAGAAAATATTAATAGCAATAGTTTCCTGGGCAAAAGATATCTGTGATTGCCTGGAAATAAACACAGCCCATCAGTGATCTGGGAATGATGGCTTTGGCCTTGTGAACCAATCTGTACAAAAATAATTGTATTGACATTAGACACTTAGAAATTAAGTGTACTGTCTTAACTGGTTTTGCCAATTTTTATGGTGTTATCTGGAATTGCATGTAATCATGCAAAGGACAAATTACTTTGACTGTATGGAGGGCAGCCAGTGTGCCTTGAATAGCACTAGCACATTCATCAAGTGAGTCAGTGAACTAGTAGAGGCTTGATGGAAGAGAAGTTTGAGAAACAGACCTTCCAAAAACTCATGGATTTCAGAGACCCATACAGAAAGGCTACCAGTTGGAGCAGGAAAGGGACTTAACAAATGCAGGATTTGTACTTTGGAAAAATGACACTGGTGACTGGGAGAGGGGAAGGTGATGCTAATTTGGGTTAAGGCTTTGAGCTTTCGGGGGAGCATTTGGAAAGGTACTGTTGCATTGTATTGTATTGGAGGGGCAATAATGAGTTGAGAACTTTGTATAACTGAGGAATTCCCTGGCCATCTGGTGGTTAGGACTCGGCGCTTGCACTGCCAGGGGCCTGGATTGGATCCCTGGTCAGGGAACTAAGATCCTGCCAGTTGAGTGGTGTTTCCATAAAACGAAAAATAGAAAAAATATATATATTATTATTATTATAAAATTTGAATTCATATTTCTTAAATTAAGAACATTGGTGTGCCCAAAGATTTACATAGGTGTGCCTGAGAGCTCTTAATCCATAGAACAGTTTAAAACAGTCATACAAGAGAATGTGGGAGAAAGAATATGTATATGTATGTATTTTTGGCAAATTTCCATGTGAAAGAAATAATGGTATCCAATTTTGAACATGACTCAGTTATTCTAATGCAGTCAGTCAAAACACTTTCTACTTATTCCACTTGCTCCTACTTCATCTCTTGGTAAAATCTCACCAGACATCATGGAAAGAATAGTTCTTTTTGAGAAGATGTCAATAAGTTGGTCTCAGACCTATATTAAATGTCAGGGTACTGTGAATTTATATAAGATCCCCAAATCTAGATACTATTATCAGTGTCTGCTTCATTCATGATTAGGAAAGAAGAAAGTCACATCATTTCCTATCACTAGAGTCTTTATCATGGGTCACCTACAGGATTAGCACTTTACATTCCATTGGAGCAGAGGAAATTGCCATTTGACTTGATTCAAGGGGACTAGGAAGGCTGAAATATTTTCCCCATCTGGCCTGAAAATATTTGGCATTCATCCTGAAATCCCATCAAGTAGAGGACTATTTGGGTTGGCTTTAGAATTTATAGGAATGCTTTTCTTTAGATTAACTGTCATGAAAGCAGAGTTGCCTCCCTATTGAGAAAAGGATGTGTAGTTACTTCACAGTGGGGCTATTTTCCTTCCCATGTTTAAAATTTTTAATAGTGTGTTCGTGTCCCACCCATATCTATCAGCCATTCATACCCTCAGTAGGGATGAACTAAACCAGATTAAGTCCCTCCTGAATCTAGATGAGATTAGTGGGGATGAAATTATTCTCATGAGCTAGTTTTGTATAAAAGGGAAGGGGGAGAAGGAAGAAGTAGTTTCAACTTTTCTACAGGAGAGCAGGTACCAACCTAGCCAAGAAAATCAAGTTTGAGAATTCCAGAAACAGAAGTTGCTTCTGACACTTCGTAAGTGACTTGTGGCGTCTTCAGGCAACACTTTGTCCTGGGCACTCCTGCAGCTTAAAAGAATCCACCAATTTATAAGGTACTCCAGCACGGGGCCAAAGGAATTAGTGTTATTTTTGGATGGGAAAAATGCTGTTGATTAATGAGTATTAATGGTCTAACAGGGAGAAGGGACAGGGATATGAGGGGCCAAAATTTGATTTTGGCAAAGCATGATGTTTGGAATTTTGATTGCCACAAAACAATATGCACTGTAACTTATGGGCAATTCAAAGGATTTTCAAGGATAATTTTGATTATACTTACTTTTTTTTAATGGGCAGAGTTTAAACCCTAACTCTGCTAAGCTGTGATGTCACTCTACGTTAAGTCTATCTACACATTTATATGTAACATATGTTTGTTTCATGTCTACTTCTAAAAATAAAAAAAAAAGGTAGAATGTTCCTCAGACTCTGATGAGACACAGTTCAAATCTCGATGGGAGAGGAAGGTAAAGTTTGAAAACTGAGGGAATTTGGGAGTATCTCTGCTCTCCCTTCTAAGAAAATACCAGGTTTTCTTTGAGACCAACGCTCTCAGCTCGCTTTAAAATGAGGTAGCTTTTTCAAAGGCAGAGAGAATTGTGTCCTGCTGGCTTACATCATTCCGTGTTTGCTCACTCAGTCACGTGTGACTCTGTGCAGCCCCTTGGGCTGTTGCTTGCCAGGCTCCTCTGTCCATGGAACTTCCCAGGCAAGATTACTGGAGTCGGGTGCCATTTCCTACTCCAGGGGATCTTCCTGACCCAGGGATCGAACTCGTGTCTCTTGCATCTCCTGCACTGGCCAGCTGATTCTTTACCTGTGGGTCACTTGGGAGGCCTTCCTCATTTCATTTTTTAAAAATTAATTTTATTGAAGTATATAGTTGATTTACAATGTTGTGTTAATTTTTGCTGTATGGCAAAGTGATTCAGTATATATATACACACACACACACTTTTTCATATTATTTTCCATTATGGTTTATTATAGGGTATTGGATATAGCTCTCTGTGCTAACAATAGGACTTTGTTGTTTATCCATTCTATATATAATAGTTTGTACTTGCTAATTCCAAACTCCCAATCCATCCCTCCCCCTTGGCAACCACAAGTCTGTTCTCTGTGTCTGTGAGTCTCTGTTTCCTTGATAAGTTCATTTGTGTAATATTTTAGATTCCACATTTAAGTGATATCATATGGTATTTTCTTTCTTTCTTGGCTTAGCATGATAATCTCTAGGGCCATCCATGTTGTTACAATGATGTTATTTTTTATGGCTGAATAGGGTTCCATTCATATCTATCTTTTTAATTTAGTTTATTGAATTCTATCTTAAAAGTACGTACCATATTCCATCTCATCATGTTCAGTTTTGCCTTAATTGAACTGAAATTGACAAACTTCAAAATGACTGTTGAAAAAGAAACCTGGGTTTTTCTCATTAATTCCCCTACTAGGCTCTGTGTCCAGGGATGGGGGAACCTGGTGGGCTGCTGTCTATGGGGTCGCACAGAGTCGGACACGACTAAAGCGACTTAGCAGCAGCAGCAGCAGCAGGCTCTGTTCTCTGTGATTCCAGAGAAACTGCTAGAACACACATCTCTGCTCCACCCTAAACAGGGGTGGGCTAGGATAGGGTGGGGTGAGGTGGGGCCGGGACTGTGGGGAATGACCCACAACCTCCTTCCTAAGTCCTTGGCTTCTATTTCCAGCTTCTTTCTGCATGTTCCCTAGGCACTTTACACCTAATGCCTCCAAAACAAGAATTTATCTCAGAATAGGCTTTAGAGCAGAGCATCGAAGAAAGGCTTGGGTTTGAATCCTGCCTTTGCCACTTAGTAGCTATGTGACCTTAGGCAAGTTATTTGACCTCTTCATGCCTCATATATCAAATGGGGATAATAATGGTATTGCTTTACGGAGTTTTTGTACAGGAGTAATGAGGTAATGCATGTGACTGAAACAGAGTAGATGCTTAAGAATGGTCACTAATATAGTCTATCCGGTCGCAAAAGAGTCAGACACAACGTAGTGACCAAACAACAACAAAAAACTATTTCTACTATATCTTTGTCATTATCACCAGCCTCAGCTCTTTGATCTCCACATCCTACCCTCCCTAAATCCCCCTGATTGCTCTCTAGATCCAATTGTCTTCCAAGATGCTCAACATGTCTGTTGCCAGCTCTTAGGTTCAGGCCTTCATTTCTTGCCTAGACCAAAGTGTTTTCTCTGGTCACCCTTTGCTCATTTTGGCCAGTTTCAGCCAAACTCTACCTCCCCGTCACATTGTGACTTAGACACACATTTTCCTTTTGTGATTGTCCCTTTCATATCTGACCTCAGTTTGGAAGGATTTTTCATTTTCTTCCTCCTACATTTTAGCTGAGGCTCAGTTCCAAGTTTATTCCTGAGTGAATGAATCCTTTCTTGGCCTCACTAGCCTGAGAAATGCTGTCCATTACATAATTTGGGCACCTTGGCACAAAAAACCCAGCAGTCTCTGAATTTCATTGACTTTTTCAGCATCACTGTTTATACCACTTAACTATAACTTGTGCCCTCCTAGTCCCTTCACTTAACCCCCCAGAAAAAAATCTGCAGTGGAGTTGTTTTCCATTCCAGGAATTGGGCAAGGCTTTCTTCTGAAATAGGGCTTCCCTGGTGGCTCAGATAATAAAGAATCTGCTTGCAATGCAGGAGACCCGAGTTTAATCCCTGGGTTGGGAAGATTCCCTGAAGAAGGAAATGGCTACCTACTTCAGTATTCTTGCCTGGAGAATTCCATGGACAGAGGAACCTGGTGAGCTACATACAGTCCATGGGGTGGCAAAGTTGGACATGACTGAGCAACTAACTCACTTTCACTTCCTTTGAAATACCTTTCATCTTTTTTCGAGTCCTTCACTTTCCAGTAAGTTACTCCCAACCCCCAACTGGTTCAGTTCAGTTCAGTCGCTCAGCCATCATGTCCAACTCTCTGCAACTCCATGGACTGCAGTCAGGCTTCCCAGTCCATCACCAGCTCCCAGAGCTTGCTCAAACTCATGTCCATCAAGTTGGTGATGCCATCCATCTGTCTCGTCCTTTGTCATTCCCTTCTCCTCCTACCTTCAATCTTTCCTAGCATCAGGGTCTTTTCCAATGAGTCAGTTCTTCGCATCAGGTGGCTAAAGTATTGGAGTTTCAGCTTCAGGATCAGTCCTTCCAATGAATATTCAGGACTGATTACCTTTCAGTTCAGTCGCTCAGTCGTGTCCGACTCTTTGCGACCCCATGAATCGCAGCACGCCAGGCCTCCCTGTCCATCACCGACTCCCGGAGTTCACCCAGACTCATGTGCATCGAGTCAGTGATGCCATCCAGCCATCTCATCTTCTGTCATCCCCTTCTGCCCCTGCCCCCAATCCCTCCCAGCAGCAGGGCTGATTTCCTTTAGGACTGACTGATTTGATCTCCTCGCAGTCCCAGGGACTCGCAAGAGTCTTCTCCAACACCACAGTTCAAAAGTGTCAATGCTTCAGGGCTCAGCTTTCTTTATAGTCCAACTCTCACATCCACACATGACTACTGGAGAAACTGTAACATTGTCCTTTGTTGGTAAAGTTAATGTCTCTGCTGTCTAGGTTTGTTATAGCTTTTCTTCCAAGGAGCAAGTGTCTTAACTTCATGGCTGCAGTCACCATCTGCAGTGATTTTGGAGCCCAAGAAAATAAAGTCTGTCACTGTTTCCCCATCTATTTGCCATGAAGTGATGGGACCGGATGCCATGATCTTCGTATTTTGAATGTCAAGTTTTAAGCCAGCTTTTTCACTCTCCTTTTTCACTTTCATCAAGAGGCTCTTCAGTTCCTCTTTGCTTTCTGCCTTCAGGGTGGTGTCATCTGCATATCTGAGATTATTGAAATTTCTCCCTGCAATTGCAATTTGATTTCAGCTTGTGCTTTACCCAGTCCAGCATTTCGTATGATGTACTCTTAATAAAGTAAGCAAGGTGACAATATACAGCCTTGACATACTCCTTTCCCAATTTGGAACCAGTCCCATTGCTCCATGTCCAACTCTAACTGGTTCTGTTCCGTTCCGTCGTTCAGTCGTGTCTGACTCTTTGCGACCCCGTAGACTGTAGCCTAACCAGGCTTCTCCGTCTGATTCTCCAGGCAAGAATACTGGAGTGGGTTACCCTTTCCTTCTCCAGGGGATCTTCCCGACCCAGGGATCGAACCCGGGTCTCCCGCATTGGAGGCAGACGCTTTAACCTCTGAACCACCAGGGAAGCCCTCTAACTGGTTAATTCCTTCTAATCCTTAGGTTCTTTACTTGTCACCTGTCATATTATTATACACCTGGCCTGTTACATTCATTCTTAGCAGCAGGGACCGTCCACCAGTCCCCTTTTTGTAACATTTTCCCCAGTTGTCGTCATAGATTTGTAAGACTGATTTTTTATGTTCCCCACTAGATAATATATACATGAATGTAGGACTAGTGACTCTGTACTCCTAGAACCCAACACTGTTGAAGAATAAATAATGTCTTCTTCACTCAGTAAACTCCAAGCCCGACCAATGTATAACAGAACCTGTCAGAATTTATTGTTGAAGAAATTACTGTAGGGGCCTATATAATTCACCCAAGTCCTTCAAGTGACTTTTGGGCTTTGGGGACCAGCATATTAGTAGTACAGCTTGCGGTTAAGAACACGTGGTTTTTTACTTTCCCAACCTCAAGAAACACTGTGCTAATGGTCCTGGAGGAAGAGAGTAGCCACAAAAAGCAAGTACTAGGTTGAGAACATTAGTAGGAAGTATCAACACAGACACAGTCTACAGATTTGTTGGGGGAAGCTGGAAATTAGCAGCTTGCATTAGTACCTAAAGATAACTGTGTGCCTCTCACTTTCAAGTCGAAAGTTTTGTGTTCTCAGGGGCGTTTGCATAAAAACTTCCCATCTAAAATTATTTACTACTTGGGACACAACGCGAGACTATTCCCTGGTGGTTTCTAAAGTCTCGTATATTAAGAGTACTTTTTGTTTTCACACGGAATACTATTTTTACGGAGGCTCTTACATGGAAATCCAGTTTAAGGTCTGACACTAGCCTTTGCTCTGGTATATACTTTGTTAGGTACCCTGAATGACTTTCCTTTTATTTCTTAGGAAAAGAAAACCCAGAGTCTCACTCAGCTTCCAGAGGAGGACACGGGGAAGGGCGTGCCACTACCCGTTTTTCAGCTAAAATAAGCTTTTGAAACTCGTTCCGCTTTTGCTGAAGAGCAGCTCAAAGCTAAGGAAGGGGCTTGGACCTCTTCCCCTTTAGGGCTGGGGGCCCAGGTCGGTGGCTAAGGCAGCCCGTTTCTTTTTCCTTCGGGAAAGAGCGGAGTTGGGAAGAGCCGGGGGAGGCGCTGTGTGAAATCAGCAAACAAAACAGGAGTGGGCAGAGAGCGGGGCCGCCGCGCGGGACGACCCCTTGGGCCGCGGAACAAAGCCCCGCGAGGCGCGCGCAAACCGGGTGCCACACGCGGCAGCGAAGCCCTGCTCCTCCCCAGGAGGGGACGGTTGCAGGCATGAGCGCGATGTTCAAGTGTTTGTTGGTCGCGAGGTCTTCAGTCGCAGCAACTGTGCCCGCAGGGCCCGGGCGCCAACCGCCGAGCTCGACAGCCAGCACCTCGACCCGCGAAAGCCGCCGCCGGCCGCGCGAGCGCCTCTGCGCCTGCGCGCCCGCGGAAGCCCCGCCCCCTCCGGGCCGCCGGCGCGCGGGGCCGCGCCTCCTCATGGCGGCCGCCGCAGTGTGTGGTATTTAGCGGGAGCGCGCGGCGGGCTCGAGGACGCGCGAAACGGCGGCGGCGGCGGCGGCCAGGGGGGAGCCGGGGCGGCCGTTGCGGGGCGCGCTCTCGAGCGGCAGCGGCGGCCCAGAGCGTCCCGTCGGTGTTGGCACGGGGAGGCGGCGGTGGCGCTGCCCGCGGGGGCGGGGGTTGGCGGCGGCGACAGAGCGCGTTTGAGCCAGGGCCGGGGTCCGAGGCGCGCTCTCCGCCCACAGGTAAGTGGGGCCCGGCCTGGAGGGAGGAGCCGGCCGCGAGGGGCTCCGCGGGAGGAGGACTTCCAGGCCCGGTCCTGGCGGCGGGCGGGCGGGAAGGTCGGCCGGGCCGGGCCGCGCCGCCCGGGAGGGGGCTGCGGGCAGCCCCCGGCCCCGGGCGCCTTTGTCTCGGCCCGAGCCCGGCCGCCCGGCCGAGCGCCGCCCCCCGCCCCTCCCCTGCCCTGCGCGGCCCTGCCCGCCGCGCCGAGCCGGCTCGCCCCCGCCCCCGGCGCCCGGGGCCCGGCAGGCCCGCGCCGGGGGTCGGCCCCCGGCGGCCGGGCGAGGGCGGGGAAGGGCCTCCGCGCCGGCCGGCCCGGCCCCCGCGCGCCTGGGAGGCGGGCCTGGCCGGGGGAGGCGCCCGGCGCTCGCTGCGCCCGGGTGCCGGCCTTTGTTGTGAAGGGTCCCGGGGTTTGCGGCCAACATGGCGGAGGTCAGCTGAGTGCGGGCAGTGGCCGGCCCTTCCCTCCGGCCCCTCCCCGCGCCGGCCCGGGGGCAGGACGGGGCGACTCAGCCGTCCTTGGCCTCCCCTGCCTGCCCCCGACCCCGGGAGCGGTCGTCCCCGATTGCGCTGCGTTCTTTCCCGCTCCGGCCTGCGCTTTCATTGTGCGATGGGAAGAATGCAGTCTCCTCCCTTGTTTATGTCGTTAGAGAGGAGATCGCGTGAACAATTTGCCAGGGAAGCTCTCCAGCTTTTTATTGTAAACCTTGGTTTTCCTAGGCTTCGTTTGTCGGGTAGTTTGGGGGCCTTTCTGGACGCTCCCAGATTTATTTAGGAATGTGGATAATCTGGGCCACAGCGTTGCGTAGGTTTTTCTTTACCCGTTCCTGGAAAGACTGAGAATTTGCTCTGATACCCAGAGAAGTCCAGTTTGTGTGTTCGGAAAATCAAGTGGTGTAGCCGATTTGTCAAAGTCGTAGAAGCCGTGAGCACGGATATAGGACAGGGATCAGACTGCCCGTTTCTAGCTGTTGAACATTTACCATTTCTTGATAAGGGGCTGTCAAGGGTAAATTGTTAACTCTTTGCAGCAGTTGAACGTTGGGAGCGCGTACTCTGAAGTCAGACTACCTGCTTTGGTTCCAGTCCTGCCCCACCGGTTTGTGACCTTGGGCAAGATACTTTAACCTCTCTGTGCCTCTTTTTCTTTATCTGCAAAATAGGGGGAACAGTACCTACCTCGCAGGATTGTTGGGAGAATTGAGATAGTAGGTGAAGGGCTTAAGGCTTAGAGCAGTGGCAGGCCCATGGTAAGTGCTCAGTAAATGTTTGCTGCCAAGGCTGCTGTTGTTTAATAACTCAATTTATGAGATTATTTTGGCATGTTGCATATGTTGGAACTGCATAGGTTTTCTTTTAGTGCATTTTGTTAGTTCCTAAAAATGAAAACAAGAGGTTTAGATGATAAATGTCCAGGCATTTGAAGATGATGGCGTTGGAAAATTTCTGTAGTAAGACATCTGGGTAAGTCTTGTGTGATCTAGAATTTAATCAAATTCATGGGTCAGTTTGCTTTTGAGGTCTTAACTTAGAAAAGTGAAGCAGTGAGTTTCTGAGTGTTAGGTGTCTATGGTGTCACCATCTCGTTTGGACATTGTTGAAGAGCAGAGTGTAGTGTGGTGATAAATGTAATGGTCTGGTAATTTTGTTTGGGAGATACTGCCTTAAATTGTGGAGGAGAGGATTTTGGTTAGCTGTTAGAAGTTCATGACAAATAGATTTTGACCTTAATTGGAGTGTACAAATTGTGTAATTTTTTTGTTCTGGAAATTAAAATATACAACAGAGATTTGTGATCTGGAATAATTAGTTGCAACCCTAAAGTTGGCTTTGCCAAATATTTTCTTTAACTCTGTTATAGATTGCTTTGCATGACCCCTTTTGACACTTTGCAGCGTAATTGAACATTTAATATTTTAAACTGAAGTACAATTTAAATGATAGATGAGGAACTTTTCAGGATAAATATTACACAAGCTACAGATTCAGAAATTTAATTCAATTTTGTGTAATGTGTTCTCTCTAAGCTTTGGGAAATTTTTACAAAATTGTTGTAGAGCAATATACTTTAATATCTATAATTAAAAAGAATGTTAGGCTACGATTAATTGAAGTTACAAAGGAAACATCTAGCTATGGCAACAATGACGTAATATGGAGAATAGGATTTTATTTTCAGCTTATACAGTGATTAGAAAACAGCTCTTACATAAGGAGGGTAAACAAAGTTTAGTAACTTTGCAGAGCAACCACTTAAAATTGTATTTTGAAGGAACTGATTTACTTGGTTTCTAGAGACTGAAGTTTTTCCTGGCTTAGATCTGTTTTACAGACTTCAGTTCTAATTATGAAATGTCCATATACGTCTTATAAAAAGTTTTAAGCTTTGGTTATTTTTGCTCTAGACCTCACTGCAAACAAAATCAGTATATGAAAACCTCAGACTTCCTGCTGCTGCTGCTAAGTCGCTTCAGTCGTGTCTGACTCTGTGCAACCCATAGACGGCAGCCCACCAGGCACCCCCGTCCCTGGGATTCTCCAGGCAAGAACACTGGAGTGGGTTGCCATTTCCTTCTCCAATGCATGAAAGTGAAAAGTGAAAGTGAAGTCGCTCAATCGTGTCCGACTCTTAGCAACCCCAGAGACTGCAGCCCACCAGGCTCCTCTGTCCATGGGATTTTCCAGGCAAGAGTACTGGAGTGGGGTGCCATTGCCTTCTCCTCAGACTTCCTACCCACCCCCAAAGAAGAACCTAGGTATAAACTTTTATTCCCTAAAAAAAATTAATGGTTTCTTTAAAAAAGATTTTTCTAATGCATTTTGAGTCATTTGGTTTTCCATGGCTTGAGTTACTAGAGTTTCTGCTGCAAAAGGGCAGGGATTGTGTTTTATTCCTATATCCTCAGTGGCTGACACTCGGTACAGACTTGTTTCCTGACCTACTGCTTCTATTAATATATTCTTATGACACTCAGATTTCTTTGCTTGTGAAACCTAGACCTATGTATTCTCTTGCTTATAGGTCTTTTTTTTTTAATGACTTCTTTTTAGAACAGTTTTAGGTTCACAGCAGAATTGAACAGAAGGTTCAGAGATTTCCTGTATACTCTACCCTACTCATGCATAGCTTCCTCCATTATCAGCATCTTCCACTGCAGTGATACATTTGTTACAATTGATGTACCTGCACCTTATCACTCAAAGGTTATGGTTTACATTATGGTTCACTCTTGGTGTTAATGTATTATAAGTTTTGACAAATGATACCTATCCACCATTAGTCGGATCACACAGAAATAGTTTCACTGCTCTAAAAATCCTGTGTGGTCTACCTGTTCATCCCTCCCTCTTGCTTAATCTCTGGCAAGCACTGATCTTTTTACCCTAGTTTTGTCCTTTGCGGAGTGTTACATAAGTGGAATCATACAGTATGTACCTCTTTCACATTGGCTGCTAGTCATGTGCATTTCAGTTTCCTTCATGTCTTTTTGTAGCTTGATAGCTTGGTACTTTTTTAGCACTGAGTATTATTCCATTGCCTGAATGTACTAGTCTGTTTATCTACTCACCTACCAGAAGACATCTTAGTTGCTGCCGTGTCTTAGGAATTATAAATGAAACTGCTGTCAACATCTGTGTGCAGGTTCTTGTATGGACATAAGTTTCCAGCTCCTTTGGGTAGATAAATAACCAAGGAGCATGATTTGCTGGATATGGTAAGAATATGTTTAGTTTCTTTCTTTGTCTATGCTGGGTCTTAGTTGCACCACATGGGATCTTTAGTCACAGCATGCGAACTCTTAGTTGCAGCCTGTGGGATCTAATTCTCTGACCAGGGATCGAACTCAGGGCATTGGGAGCTTGGCACTTTAGCCTCTGGAACACTAGGGAAGTCCCTGTTTAGTTTTGTAGTAAACTGCCGGACTGCCTTTCGAGTGGCTGTACCATTTTGCATTCCCACCAGCAATGAATGAGAGTTCCTGTTGTACCAAGTGCCCGCTAGCATTTGGTGTTTGCAGTGTCCTGGATTTTGCCATTCTAAAAGGTGTGTGGTGATATCTTATTTTTGTTTTAAATTTGCATCTCCCTGATGACAAATGATGTGGAGCACCTTTTCATATGCTCCTTTACCATCTGTATATCTGATGAGGTGTTAAGGTCTTTTACCCATTTTCTTAATTGACATGTTCGTTTTCTTGTTGAGTTTTAAGAGTTGGTCTTTATTTTGGTTAACAATCCTTTATCAGATATGTCTTTTGCCAACTATTTCTCCCAAGCTGTGGTTTATCTTCTCATTCCTTTAACTGTGTCTTTCCCTGCGTGTCATTTTCCACTTTCACATACCAAGGTGCTTCCAATTTATGTATCCTAAACTAAAACCTTTGTTTCCAGCCGTCCAAGGCTCTCATCTTCTGTATCAGTCGTAGAGCCCTGCTTTTTCTACTCTCTGGCTATTGCCAGAGATCTGGCGTTGCTTCTCTCCCTCGTTTTCACATGTGCGTTTAGTCCTCTTCTGCTTTCTAAATTTCTATTTGCTTTTGGTCTCTGCCTCCTCCTTTCAGCTTTCCTACTGCTACTTGAGGGAGCTTTCTAACATAGGTGACTTAAAGCCTTCAGTTTAAAGTCCCGGGTTCTTTGACACTATATAGATAAGTTGACAGTCCGTTCTAAAGCTGGCTTTTGTTACTTTCCTGCCATTTTCAACTATGTACTTGCAAGTGCCTATGCATACCACATATTCTCTTCCAGCTAAGCTCTGTAATCTCAGCTTGGACATCACTTAACTGATGTGCTTTTCCTGGACGCCCCACCTTGAATTGGATGTCATCTCTCCATGTTCCCATAGCACTTTCTGCTTGGCCCTACTACAAGATATATTTCTCTGAACTGTAACTTTTCTCTTCTACTTTGCCTTCACAGATATAGACTGCAGTCTCTATGAGGACTTTGCCTTGATCACCCCTGTCTAGAGTTTATGTTGCTGGCATGAAGTTGGTGCTCAGTGTTTATTGAGTGGCTAATACCTTCACACTGTTCTGTTATGCTCTTCTAGCCTTATCCTCCAGCATTTCTTCTTTGCCATGCCTGATTAAACTGGATTCTTTTTTGTTTCTTGAATTCTCCATACTTAAATATATCTGTGCCTTTTCTCATGATTGTACTTAATTCCTCAGATAATATGTCTGTGCTACTTTGGGCGGATGACTTAACCTATCCAAGCCTTAGTTTCCATTAGCATGTGAACATCTACTAAGCATGTTGCTGCCCCTTGATCCAGTGTCCTACAGCTAGAGAGGCAGTGTAGCTGAGTGGTTAAGAGCCAGATCTGGATGTGTGTCTAGCATCTGTTACTAGTTGTTTGTGACCTTAAGCTCTGCAACAGCAGGGACAATGCCTACTGTTGATTTAAAAGCACATTTCTTGACAGAGAAAGTGCTTAAAGAATTAAAAATTAGTTGTTGAATAAGTTACTTAATTTCTCTATTACTACTTACATTCTGGTAAAGGAAGAAAGCAGAATTACAAACTGTGATATATACTATAAAGGAGTAAAGAGTAATTGTGGGAGGGAGTCTTGCTGTGAGAAATGGTGATATTTGTTGTCTGTCCATGGGACTTTCCAGGCAAGAATACTGGAGTGGGTTGACATTTCCTTCTCCAGGGGAATCTTCCCAACCCAGGGATCGAACCCGGGTCTCCTGCATTACAGGCAGACGCTTTACCGTCTGAGCCACCAGGGAAGCCCACTTACATTCTGGTAAAGGAAGAAAGCAGAATTACAAACTGTGATATATACTATAAAGGAGTAAAGAGTAATTGTGGGAGGGAGTCTTGCTGTGAGAAATGGTGATATTTGTTGTTTAGTTGCTAAGTTGTGTCCAACTCTTGCTACCCCATGGATTGTAGTCTGCCAGGCTCCTCTGTCCAAGGGATGTCGCAGGCAAGAATAGTGGAGTTGCCATTTCCTTCTCCAGGGGATCTTCCTGACCCAGGGATCAAATCCATGTTTCCTGCATTGGCAGGCAGATTCCTTACCACTGAGCCACGTGGGAAGCCCTGCATTGCTATTTAAGGTATGTTAAAAGGATAAGGAGTTCTTTGAAGGAGAGAAGGGAGAATATGAGGTTGAAGGAGCAGCAGAAGTAAAGACCCTGAGGCGAAAATGAACATGGACTGTTCCAGGAACTGAGAAAAGAGAGTGTTGCTGGAACAAATGGATGAGGGGGAGAGATAGGCAAGGATCAGATCCTGCAGAGTCAAAGTAAGGAATGTGAATTTTAAGGGTACTGAGAAGCTATCAAAAGGTTTTAATTATAGGAGTAACAATCTTCTTTTAAGATTGCTTAAGCTTTTTGGGGGGGCTTCCCTAGTGGCTCAGGTGGCAAAGAATCCGCCTGCCAATGCAGGAGCTGCAAGAGACGTGGGTTAGATCCCTCGGTCAGAAAGGTTCCCTGGAGAAGGAAATGGCAACCCACTCCAGTATTCTTGCCTGGAACATTCCATGGATAGAGTAGCCTGGCTAACTACAGTCCATGCGGTTGCAGAGTCAGGACACGACTGAGCACAAATGCCTAGCTCTTTGGAGAATAGAAGGCCATTTCTTTGACCAGGCTTCCCTGGTGGCTTCAGTTAAGAAATCTGCCTGCACTGCCGGAGACCTGGGTCCAATCCTTGGGTCTTGAAGATCCCCTGGAGAAGTAAGTGGCAACCCACTCCAGTGTTCTTGCCGGGGAAATCCCATGGACAGAGGAGCCTAGTGGGTTGCAGTCCATAGGGTTGCAAAGAGCTGGACATGCCTGCACAACTAACACATGTACTTTGATCAGGAAGCACAGTAGTTGATTATGACCTGGATTAAGGTGGTGGTGGCTGTGAATATGAAGAGAAGTGGATGGATTTGAGATGTATTTTGGGGACAGAATTAACAGGGCTTACTGATGGATTAGATATGAGAGGTGAGGGAAGGAAAGAATTAGATGGTTTCTGGCTTGAGCAACTGTGAATCATAGTGCTATTTACCAAGAATGAAAGAACTAGGAAAGGGTTTGCAGATAACAATAAAACTCAAAAAACAGAAGGACAGCAAATAAACTCGAAGTTCTGATATGTTGAATTTAAAGGTATCTATGAGACATCCAGAATGATCCAGTGAGGTAGAGGAACATCACAGAAGCCAGATGGGAGATAGGAGAGCATGTTCAGGTGTTAGGGAATGGTCCAGTAGAAAAAGAGACGGATGCGGGAGAGAGGGAGAATAGAAGTGTGAAGTCTGAGGAGGTGAGAGGACAGTGCCCAAAGGCCTGGGTCACTTCTTCCATTCTAAGAGGGAAGGGAAGTGGCAAGTCAGCATTTGATGGCTTCTGCTGCATTTTCTCGGAAAAGGCAATGGCAAGCCACTCCAGTACTCTTGCCTAGAAAATCCCATGGATGGAGGAGCCTGGTAGGCTGCACTCCGTGGGGTCACTAAGGGTCGGACACGACTGGGCAGCCTCAAACCTTAGGTGTTGAACTTGCTTGGGGCTTTTGTTTTTGCTTGTTTTGAGTAGCAGGGCAGTTGGGAGCACATGAAAGTGGACAACGAAACAGGGGAACATCTGTGGAGAATGGATCTGTATCTGTAAAGCTGGGATTACCAGTGGGAAGCATTTTCTTAGAAAACGAGGATTTGATGCCAGTCCTGAAGTTTATTGTACTTGTTATAGTTGTTATTGTCATAATTGACAGGCTTAGCCTAGTAATGGTTGACATAGCAAAATTAAGTGTGCTGTACACTAACTTTTGTACTTCAGTTCTTGGTTTGACTGAATGAAATAATCTAATTGTTAAAAAGTTGATTTTTCCTGCCTTTGTGTTTTACCTTTTAGTTCTTTTGAGCTCAGCTAAAGTTGAGTTGTGGCTTTTTTTTGTTTTGTCAGGGTCCCTGATTTAGCTTTGTTTGGGACAGCTTTGGATATTTTGTTAATACAGATAGTTTCTGAGTTTCTACATTCTTTGATTTTGCTTGGAGAGGTGATCAGATAAATTTTGTCTTTTACAATTAACTTTTAAAGTGCTAAGTTTAAGTTTTTTTTATATAAACTAAAATATACATGTTTTTGAAATATGTAGGGTTTTAAAAATGTGAAGAGACTGTTTTTCCCTATAAGTATTCATCTATTTGATGCATTTTAAGAAAAAAAGAAAGCAGTAGGCAAAATCAACTCTTGATCTCTTAATGTTTAAATTTGTGTATGAAATCACTAGCAGTTCGTTAGCAGGAAAGTGTGGGGACACAAAATAGACACTAAAATTTAATCATTTTAAATCCCCAAAGTAATATATATATTTTATGGAGCATTTGAGAAATATATACAGAAATGTAACCCCCACCTTCCTCATGATCATTCATAATGTGGTAATTGAAAAGTGTAGCCATTGTGGACATTTTGGTATAGTTTCCAGTCTGTGTGTGTTATACATTCTTTTAAGATAGCCGTAGACATTTTAAAGTCAGTTTCTTTGATCTGACTTAATCATTGTAGATGCTTTCCCTTTGAGTGATTACTACTTGTCAGTAACTATACATGTTTGTGGGGCTTCCCTCAACTGCGTAATTCCAAATGATGAAATTTGTGTTTATACTCTGTAGTCTATATATTCTTCCATCTTGATATTTTGTGTATATATTTGTAGTTCAGTGGTTCCAACTCTAGTCTTTGTGATTTCTGGTTTTGAACTTGACCTCCTTTCCCCCCTTTCTAATTCCTTACCTTAAGTCTTTAAACCACATTTGGCAATTTGGATGCCCTTCTAGTCCCATTACATGGTATGTATACGTACATGCGTACATATATAAAAAGATAGCTGTCTCTTTTTTCTCTTTTAAATGGGATTGTAATATATTCTGTGGGCTTTTTTTCCCTCTACCTGTTTAAAGAATTTGATTCTTATATATTAGTAAGTATGAGTCTGTTAAGAAAAAAATGGCTGCATAGTATTCTGTTGTATGGATCATCATTTAGTCACTTTCTTCATCTAGAGCAGTTTTCAGTTTATTTGCTGTTACAAATAGGGTTGCTGTAGACATCCATATATATACACCTTTGCCAATGTGTAAGTCATAGGATAGACTCTGGGTCAGAGAATATTGAAACAAACCGCCAGATATTCTTAGAAATCTTCATAGTGGACATTTCCAACAGTGTAGGGAAAGTATGTTTCCGCAGATCTTAGCCAATACTTGGAATCAAATCTTTGAAAACAAATTTATATTTGTAATTTCTTAAGTAATGCATGCAGTTTGTGACAATTCATATCAAGTTTTTGAACTTCTTTTTCTTTTAGTCTAGAGTTTTACATGCAAAATAATTCAAAATGAAATATTCCGCTAGGCTTATTTTTTTTTTTAAAGAAAACCTACCTGCCATATTCCTCTCCAGATGTCTTTTTCCAGAGGCAACTACTTTAACCTCTTTGAAGTGATTATATTTTATTTACCTTCATTGTGTCTAGATAATATGCTTATGTTGTTACTTCAGGATTTCAGTTTTAGGCCTTATTCCTGTTGTGTGTTTAACTACCTTTCCTGCCCCTGTCACATGTGCAGACCCTTACCTTTCCTATACTCTCCTAATTCAGTAACATCATAATTTTGTGTTTGCATTATTATGACTATAAAAGTTACAATTTGAGCCATATAGTAGTAAATGGTTACTTTTTCTTGGAACTATTTGTATAATTTTCCTTGTAGTTAATACTTGTCTTTTCTGCTGTTTTCTCTGTTTAATCATTTTCTTGTGGATTTTAACAAGTATTGCTGTACTACATACAGTTTTGGATATTATTGCTCAGAAGTCCAAAACTCTTCTGCTTTCTAATTTATTCAGCTAGCATATTTATTGAGCCTGCATTGTGTGTTAGTCACTGTGGAAGTGTTTGGGACACGTCATTGAACCAGACAAATCCCCATTTTCCAGGTGGTGGAGGAGGGGTTACAACAACCATAACAAATGAGTAAATTGTATAGCCTGATAGATGGCAGTGCATTTTATGGACAACAGTAGAGTAGAAATGGAGGAGGGGGAAGGAAGGGGAGGCGAGGCAAAGATAGACAGCAATGAATGAGCAAGGATTAGGAGAAGGGGTCAGTGGGCAGAGTGGGGTCACTGTTTTATTTAAGTAGAGGAGACTGGATAGCCCTCATTGAGAAGGAGGTATACAAGCAAAGATTAGAAGGAGGGGAGAGTCCTGTGGATATCTTGGAGAAAAGTATTTTAAGGCAGAGACCCAAAGGAACAACCTACCCTTAGGGAACAAAGGTGCCAGTCAGCCAGTGAGGAGGGAAGAGGTGGGAAGTGAAGTCAGACAGCAATGGGAACATAGCATCACTGTGCAGGGTCTTGTAGACTGTTGTATGATTTATCTTTTACCTGGATATGGGAGATTCTAATAGATTTTTTTTCTTACTGCTGTGCTCTGAATTGGTGGGTGGGGTGGGAAACAAGGATGGAAGCAGGAAGACTGGCTAGAAGGGTATTGCAGTAATCCAGCTGAAAGATAATGATCTGGTATAGTAGAGGTGATGAGGACTGGTTGGATTCTGGATTCATTTCTCAGGGAGGTACAAGATTCCTGGTGGTTTTATACATGTGATATGTAGAGAAGAATCAAGGATGACTTCAAGACTTTTGGAATGAGTATCTGGAAGGATGAAGTTTCCATGAAGTGAGAGGAAGGATATTGAGTTTTCTGGGAGAATATTAGGAGTTCAGTTTTGACCACCCTCCTGTACAAATGTCTGGAGCTTCCCTGGTGGCTCAGATGGTAAAGAATCCACCTGGAATGCAGGAGACCCAGGTTCAGTCCCTGGGTTGGGAAGATCCCCTGCAGGGGGGAACTGGCAACCCACTCCAGTATTCTTGCCTGGGGAATCCCATGAACTGAGGAGTCTGGCAGGCTACATTCTGTGCAGTTGCGAAGAGTTGGACATGACTGTGTGGCTGTGCACGCAAGCTGTGGGAATGTCTAGTAGGAGACAGCTGGGTGTACACATCCGTAGTTTAAGACAAATCTGGGAGATTTTTGTTTTTTATTCGGGACATAAAAATGTTGGAGGTCCGTGGCAATATCAGTGAAATTTTAAAAACACAAGAGTGAATGAGATTACCAAAGTGAAGAAAAGTGGACCATGGACAACTTCCAATATCAAGAGTTTGGGGAGAAGAGCAGGAATCAATAAAGGAAACTGAGGAGCATCTGGTGAGACAGGAAAACCAAGAGTGTGTAGAGTCAGTGACAGTTTACACAGCAGGAACCAGTGATCTGATCAACTCTGTCTGATGTTGGTGACAGTTCAAAACTTGCAAATTAAATACAAACAAAACTGCAAAACCAGTAAAATTCAAATTACACTAATTTATGAAAATATTGAATACTGCCTGCAAAATTGAAGTCTTGAAACAACATGACTTATGGAATTGACTTATGCTGTAGGTTCTGAGTTGAGCACACCAAAGTTATCCCATATGTGTGATAACCACATGATGTGTTTTCTTACCAATGTATTAGTGCTTCATTGAAAACCATGATGTCATCTGGGCTTCACTTCACACAAATGCATCACTTATATATTAGGTCCCCCTCTATTTTTCTCTTTAACGTCCCGTAATTAAGAGTACTGTTAGTACCAACTTGGAGCCATTGTGACCATAACTGTAAACAGGAGCATTCAGTTACATGGCTAACAGGTGGATTCAGATGATTGAGAATGTGCTAATGCTGTTTTTAAAATAAGTAAACCCGAGAATAAAACAGAAAATTTTTTTAGAGAAATGTGGTACCTGCCCAGAGAATGGAATCTTAGTTTGAAATTTAGAGTCTGAGTTAATTCATGTGTTATATCCTTATTCAAAATAACTAAAATGATTTGGCTAGAGTTTGAGATGTTATGCTTATGTGACCCCATGGACTGTAGCTCCCTGGGCTCCTCTGTCCATCCTTGTCTCCAGGAAAGAATACTGGAGTGGGTAGCCATTCCCTTTTCTAGGGGCTCTTCCTGACCTAGGGATCAAACCCAGGTGTCCCACGTTGTAGCTGGATTCTTACCATCTGAGCCATCAGGAAAGCTTCTTTAACTATTTCAAAGGAGTGTAATTTAGCTTGAATAAGGCTCCATGAATTTTTTAACTTGGCATTTCCCCCTATATATTCCATTGTTCTGTAAAGGTAGTAAAGAACTGTCAATCATATAATGTATTAGACTCTTCAGTGTGACTTTTTATCTCATTTAATTTCTTCATCTCTCAAGCTATGTGTTCTTTTCTGTTTAGCTTAGTATCACCAACTCTTTGTAGGTTACTGCCAGTGTTGATCTGCTTTAAAAATTTTGTTCTCTGTGTATTTACCTACCATTACTTATCAAGAAGAAAGAGAAGGTGGATGGGTTGTGTGTTAAAGTGTAAAACGGTACAAGATACAGGGAAGAATTTTGAAAACATAGTTTAACATCAAGATGGAGCAGAAGAGCAAAGATCTACTGGAATATGTGACAGTTTTATATCCTGAGAGAATATACAGCCCAATCAGATTAGTAAACAGTTGTATTCGAATTTAGGTAACTAAAAGATGAAAATTTGGCTGCTTTTATCTAGACACTATGAGTCTTGGTGATATTGCAGAAGTGATTGTGTTGTAATTATGACTGGTATGCTGCTAAGTCACTTCAGTTGTGTCCGACTCTGTGCGACCCCATCGACGGAAGCCCACCAGGCTCCCCTGTCCCTGGGATTGTCCAGGCAAGAACACTGGAGTGGGTTGCCATTTCCTTCTCCAATGTGTGAAAGTGGAAAGTGAAAAGTGAAAGTGAAGTCGCTCAGTCGTGTCCGACCCTTAGCGACCCCACGGACTGCAGCCTACCAGGCTCCTCCGTCCATGGGATTCTCCAGGTGAGAGTACTGGAGTGGCTTGCCATTGCCTTCTCCGATGACTGATATGGTTTCAATAATTTCAAGTGAGTTCCCCAAAATTCTCTTTAGTGATATGTGGTATGACTTAAAAAGGTTGAGAGCCTATTTAATCTCTTCCTGCTTCTTTTATTCTTGCTTGCAGCAAGTGGAATCTTAGTTCGGTCTTAGTTTCCTGACCAGGGACTGGCCCGAGATCCTTGTAGTGGAAGCTCGGAGTCTTTACCACTGGACTGCCAGAGAAGTACCTTGCTTCTTTTATTCTTATTTTTCTCTTCTTGATTCTTTTTTTTGATTTAATGTCTAATGACTTAATGACTGTTAGGCTATTCCACTTTAATACAAAAAATTCAAAAACAACTACCTGCTATGACTACAGGTTTAATTTAAAGAATGTAGGGAATTTTTTTTTTTTTGGTCAGTTTTTATGAATATTGAAGATTAGTTGGATGTGAAGTTATAATATTCTGTTTAAGAGTGAGAAGATTATACATACTTAGGGTTATTTGAAAGAAAATAAGATTCAGGGACAAAGCAGACAGTCTGGTTCTGTTCTTATTACTACTGAATTTTTCTGATCTTCATTTTCCTCATCTTCAAAATGGGAGATACAGCCTTTATGAGTATGGACTGTCTGAAGCTCCTGACATGATGCTTTACAGGTTGATATGTGGTCAGTTGGAAGTTTCTATCATAGCAGACTTTGTCTTTATCACATTTCAGACACAGTCCCAGGCTGAGGTTATGAAAATAAAGTAGGTTGAAACAACAGTTTTCAGTAAAATCTTGGGTAATCTGGATCTTTTTAATTTGGTAATTTGTTGCATGTGTTGTTAGTAATATACCAAATGTTTCCATATACTTGATCTTAGTTAATGTCCAAAAGTCTGTTTGTTTTTTCAATATTTTTTAAAATTTATTTGGCTGTGCTGGGTCTTAGTTGCAACATTTGAGATCTTTGATCTTCATGGTAGCATGTGGGTCTTTCGTTGCGACATGTGGCATCTAGTTTGACCCAAAGTCCATGGTTTACATTAATGGTTCACTCTTAGTGCTATGGGCTTCCCTTATGACTCAGTGGTAAAGAATCCACCTGGCAATGCAGGAAACTCGAGTTCAGTCCCTGGGTTGGGAAGATCCCCAACCCACTCCAGTATTTTGGAAATTCCATGGACAGAGGAGCCTGGTGGTCTGTCTAGTTCATGGAGTCACAAAAGAGATGGACATGACTTAGTGGCTAAACAAACAACTTAGTGCTATATGAGTTTTGACAAATGTACTCACAACTATAGCATACAGGATCATTTCACTGCCCTCAAAATCCTTTGTGATCCACCTATTCATCTCTCGCCCAGTCTCTGGCAAATACTGATTTTTTTTACTGCCTCCATACCTTTGCCTTTTCCAGCATGTCATGTAGTTGGAATCATACAACATGTAGCCTTTTCAGATTGGCTTTTTTCACTTAGCAGTACATATTTAGGGTTCCTTCATATCTTTTTGTGGCTTGATAGCTTGAATTATTCCATTGTATGAATGTATCACAGTTTATCCGTTCACTGTAGAAAGACATCTTAGTTGCTGCCGCATCTTGGGAATTATGAATAAAACTGCTATAAACATCTATGTGCAGGCTTTTGTGTGGACATAAGTTTTCAACTACTTTGGGTAAATTTTGGGGATCATGATTGCTGAATCTTATGGTATATATGTAGTTTTGAATAAACTGCTAAACTGCCTTCCAAGTGGCTGTACCATTTTGCATTCCCAGTAGCAATAAATGTTGCTCCACATGCCCATCAGCATTTGGTGTTATCAGTGTCCTGGATTTTGCCATTCTTAAAGGTGTGTGGTAGTATTTTATTTGTGTTTTAATTTGCATTCCCCTGATAACAAATGATGTGGAGCACCTTTTCATATGCTCCTTTGCTATCTGTATATCTGATGAGGTGTCTGTTACAGTCTTTTGCCCACTTTTTTTCCTTTTTCTTTTTTTAATTAATTCATTTTTGGCTGTGCTGGGTTTTCATTGCTTTGTGCGGGCTTTCTCTAGTTGGGCCGAGTGGTGGCTAGTCTTTGCATGGGCTTCGCACTGCGGTGGCTTCTTTTGTTGCGGAGCTTGGGCTCTAGGCCGGGGGCTTCAATAGTTGTGGCATGCCATTTAATTGGCATATTCATTTTCTTGTTGAGTTCTGTGCAATATTTTGGATGACAGTCCTTTATCAGATGTGTCTTTTGTGAACATTTTTTCCCAGTCTGTGGTTTGTCCTCTCATTCTCTTGATCATATCGCAGAGCGGACATTTTTACTTTTTAAGTCCAGCTGATGAATTGATTCTTTGCTCATTCATGCCTTTGATTTTTCTGAAAAGTCATTGCCAGATCCAAGGTCTTCCAGATACTCTCCTGTGTTACTTCTAGGATTTTTATAGTTTTATGTTTTACTAAGCCTGTGATTCGAGTTAATTTGTGAAAGGTGTAAGATTTGTGTCTAGATTTCTTCGTTTTGCCTGTGGATACCCAGCTGTTGCAGCACTATTTGTTGAAGTCTTCTCTTTTCTTCATTGTGTTGTTGCCTTTTGCTCCTTTGTCAAAGATAAGCATGGTGTTGTTGTAAAATATTGTTATTTAAAGTAAATTGTAAGTCTCAATTGTGAATTGAGATTCACAGTTGTGAATCTCTTTAAGGTTGTATCAAGCAACAGATATATTTTACTGAGGAGTCATCAGGGATGAGTGAGCTCTGGTTATACGCATGCTAATCCTTCATACTGTTGTACTTGATTTATTTATTCTTTCAGAAATATTTGAGTACCTGGTCTGGACTGGGTACTGTCCTAGGTGCTGGAGACAGAAGAGAGCACAATAAACAAAGTCTGTTCTGATGAAGCTTATATTCTGCAGAGCTTCTGAACGAGAAGTTACTGGTCAGGGAACCTGGGAGTTCTCAAGACCCTTTGGGGTCAAAGCTGTTTTTCATATTGAGACGTGAAAGTAAAGTGACGTTCCCAGAGGCTTCAAGACATGTGGTGTCTTCACAGATTAACTGCAGAAAGTGAAAGTTGCTCAGTGGTGTCTGAGTCTTTCTGATCCCTTGGACTTTACAGTCCATGGAATTCCATGGGTAGCTTTTCCCTTCTCCAGGGATCTTCCCAACCCAGGTCTCCCACATTGCAGGTGGATTCTTTACCAGCTGAGCCACAAGGGAAGCCCAAGAATACTGGAGTGGGTAGCCTATCCCTTCTCCAGAGGATCTTCCCTACCCAGGAATTGAACCGGGGTCTCCTGCATTGCAACTGAGCAGATATTAAATATCCACCTTTTGTTTTTCTTACTGTATCATATTAAAAAGATTTGCAAAAAACATAAAACATAGATGCTCTTCTTCCTATTATGGAAGATATTTTTCATAAACATTTAACATGTAAATCATGTTATATAAAAAATGTGATGGTAATTTTAACATATATTTAAAGTTCTTGACATAAACCACATTGACAAAATGCTGTTTTGGGATCCTCAATTACTTTAAAACAGTAAAGACCATTTTTTCCTTATGTGGCCAGATAGGCTTAAAGAGCTACAGGCGTCATGAAAGTGAAAAGTGTTAGTCACTCAGTCGTGTCTCTTAGTGACCCCAAGGACTCTTTGTGACCCCAAAGAGTAGCCCGCCATGTCCATGGGATTTTTCCAGGCAAGAATACTGTAGTGGGTTGCCATTTCCTTCTCCAGGGGATCTCCCTGACCCAGGGCTTGAACCTGGGTCTTCCACATTGCAGGCAGACTCTTTACCGACTAAGCCACCAGGGAAGACCTTAGGAGTCATACATAGGGTCTTTTCATCTCCACCCTTGGAAGCAGTCCTAGATGTAAGTGAATGCGCTTAACTACTTACAAAAACAGGCAAGTGGCCTGCAGCTGTAGTTTGCAATTACTGGTACAAAGGGTTCCTGAAACCAAAAATGTTTGAGAATTGCTTTTATCAGCAAAAAGCTGGTATTGAGGAGGAGAGGGAAAAGGACAGAAGACAGACAATAAGTAGTAAGAAATTATTTAGCAAGTGAATTTCATATGGCAAGAGATAATATGAAGACAGTAAGAAGAGTGATCTGGCCTTTAGTGATCAGGAAAGGCCTCTCTAAAATGCTGACTCTTACTCATCTCCCATCTTTTTTTAAATTTACTCTTTCCTGGCTACATTGGGGATCCCTCTTGTGTTGGGAGGGAAGCAAAAGATAGTTGAATCTTACTAAACTTAATTTCAGAAAAGGTTAATTTTTCAAGTTGAATTAGAAAATGTCCAAAGAATATCTGCTTTACAAGGATCTAGGAAATTATAACATTGCCCAGATTAGAACATTGACCTACTTTATATGACATTCAGCAAGTTCTTCTGTGTCATTTGTCTCTTCTGAAAATGAGAGAGTTGGTTAAGATCTTTTCCAAGTCTAAAATTTTTTCATAATGTCTGTTGGCCTAGGATGCCATTTACCACCCCTTCTAAGTCTTCCTTAGTCACATAGCTCTTCAACTCCCCCTTTTTTTTTAAAACTAGTTCTGTAATCTGAAATTTATTTTGAAATCCATTTTCTTTTCTGTAACATGGGATAAATGCTTAACCTGGAAGCTCATTGAGGACAATACCTGGTACATATGTATGCTTATTAGTGAACATCTGGGGGAGCTGTTTTAGTAAGAATGGAAGAAAAGTCCCTTCTCTGCCTCCTTATTATTTTAGTTTGCTGACCCTGGAACCATTTAGGTTACAGCAGTGAGAGCAAAACCACTAACCAGGAGTGACGCTTCAGTGAGGGACATGAAAATCAAACGTGGAAACTTTAAGAGAGGCTAAGGAAGTACAGGAGCAGTGCAGTCTGAATTTACGTGGCCATTCCAACTTCAGGGAAAGGAAAGGGAAGCAGCCGTTCCTCCCATCAGACTCTGCTCCCTTGTTGGAGGTTGAGGGTATCTATATAATTAAATGCTTTAGCATATCAGGAGATCTAACCTTAGCAAAACCAAATTTATGAATTAGAACTTGAGTTCTCTTGGAGTGCAGTACAAAGCAAGGATCAGAATGATGAGAAAAAATATATTAAGACTTTTGAAGATAGATTCAGGAGAGTCAGTATCAGAATTATGTGAAGAAAAGAGCTGAGTAATGGTAAGAGTTAAAAAAGAACAATTAGAGGAAAGGTCCACAAAGGTAAAAGATTTGTCTTGAGATTGAAAATACTTGCTGTTTGGCTCATGCTGATGACATATATCTAGATGTTCTGATGAAAATTTCTTCCAAAGATAGAATCCTGGAAGCCACCTGTTTAGGGTAGAAAAGTTACCTGCAGAGGACCAAGAATAAAAGTGAGGTTAGATTTTTGATCTGTGTAGTTACTTATCAGAAGACAGCAGGATTTATGTAATTCTTAGGGGTAAATGGTATGACTAAAATCCTGAGCTTGTGCAATTTATGCAAGAGCTTCAGATTGTTAAGATTGAAGTTTAACCTGCCTTGTTTTGGGAGATGTTTATAGTTTCATTTTTGAGGTTAATTTCATTTTGAGGTTAGATTCACTGTGAAGTAAAAATAATAAGGAAAATAGTGAAGTAAAATTAGGACTTACCACAGTTTGGTATTTAGCATAGTGCCTAATGGGTTCTGGTTAAGTATTTTTTGTATGGTTTGTTTTTTTACTAAGTATAGAAGCCTCAAAATACAGTGATTTAGGGAGTAAAAAACAAATATGCTTTATACATTTGAGTTATGGTTTGCATTTTCCTCTCCATTTACTGTCATCACCTTTGTTCAGACTTCTGCTTTTATATCTTCTATCAGGTCTTTTGTCCTGGACTTCCTCCACTTCAGATCGTTACTCTTATTGGATATATAAATATTATTCTGTGGCTACAACGTTTTCTGAATTATCTTCAGGAAAAGAGCTTTTAGGAAAATACTATGTACAATTTTTTAAAATAACCATTAATAAGGTACGGTTCTGGAAACTAAAAATAGATTGCTTGATTTTTTTTTTTCCTTGGCATTAATGTGTTATAATGAAGTTTTTTGATTTTTAATTTAGCGTTTTAAACTGTTGAATTTTTAAGGAGACTTGCCATAGTTTTAATTTTGTGGTGGGAATCTTTGAGGGGGGCATTATTTGCACATCATGGTAACATTTGTAAACTGTAAGAAAATGAAAAGCACAGCATTGTTGTGTATTCATTAAAATGCCCAGGCACAAGGTTATGATTAATCAGAGAAGTTGTTCATTAGTCAGTTATAATAGGAAAAAAAGGTTCCCACGTGAAATTGAGACTAAAAGTTTGCATCTGTTTACTTCAGTGGTAAGTTTGTTAATGTGGAATAGCAATGGTTAAATGCTCTAAAGTTACTAAGGCAACATTAAAGGCTGATTCTAAAATGTTTTTATTTAAATTAAAGTCTATTTAAACTTTATACCAAACGGGGCCTGAGATGTAAGCTTTATTTTAGAAAGGGTAAGTAATAGTGGACTCTTGATAAATTTTGGAATTTTGCTAACTTTGGATTCTGTGGGCTTGTCTTAGTGTAATGCAGTTTTTGTAAAAATTTATCTCATAAAACCAGTTTAAATAAACGTTCTACCTAGTCGAGAAATTCTACTATATTGTGCTAAAAATTAGTTAAAATGGTAGTTGCTCTTTGGTAGACATGTTTGATAACCTTACTAAAGCTAAAGGCATCTTTTAGAGTATACATCTGGAACGTACAAGTTGACTTTAGGCCAGACAAGTTAACTTTTGGAATTGTGTAAGCGAGCACTTACATATTTTGGAATATGTACCACCTAACTTACCCATCTTCCTTAATCCAGACAAAAGCCATGGAAGGCTAGAAATATTGTCCCAGTTTTACAGCTGAGCAGGTGGTGAAGACTGAGTTTGAATTCAAGTGTAGATGACTCCAGAACACTTCCGTTTTTACTGCCCTTACTCACTTATTCAGAGGTTTGTCCATAGGTTAATGATTTTTAGATGGTGTTGTAAGGATCTGGGTATAGGTTCTTTGTATATAGGTTCTTTTTGTATAGGTTCTTTGGAAGTTTAGGAAAACATTTTTTTGGTTGAGAAATATGTCATCCCTTTTCCTTGTTTTTACACATCTGGACTCTGTCCTAAATCTGTCTGAAGTTTTTCTGCTCTAAAACATTTGAAGTCTCCTGCTCTAGAAACCTGAGACCTATATAGAATGAATATGTTTTAGAAAATTAAAACATAGATTATCGTAATTTGTATTTTTCAGTGAACAGACTATTTTCAATTATATTTCTATTCCTAATGATGTTTTCTGTAGCCTAATACCAAAATGACATTGAGGTGATTGAACACACTATTAATAGGGTGGGGAAGTGATTAGAGTTAAAATTTTATGCTGAAAATGGCCAATTTACAGCACAGGGTTCACGCCCCACACCAGGTCTTGGTGCCTTTAAAGGCTGCTCTAAGCATGATGTAATGACAGGTTAAACCTCTGAATGCCTGAGCTGACGCAATGCAGATTGGAGGCCCTGGACTTTATTGGGGCAAGGGTAATGCTTATTTAAAAACAAAACAAGCTACTCTGTTTAATGAGGCCGTTTAAGATGGTTTTCCTAGAGTGGGAAGAGAATAAAATCTAAATTTGGAGGTTAAAGTAGTTTAATATGGTTATGTGTGCTTACTACTCTCACTACAAAATCATCTCGAAGGGAGAAGGAGTTTAAGGTGCTGACGGCGGTAAAAATGGAGAAGTGACTTACAGTTGAGGAAATAAGGTAGTTAACGCCCGTTAAATAGTTATTGAACGAAGTAGGGAGAATGCTTTTACTTTATAAAAATCTAGCGTCCGCAGGGTTAACTGGCGGAGTATAGTGCAGAGATGTGTGCTTGTCTGGTCGTGTATTTCCCACGTATTCTGTGTAGACTTTTGGGTAGAAACCATGCAAAATTGCCAATATCCGACTGTTTGGGCCTACAGAAATGGAGTGTTTCAGCCTTCTAGTAAGCTGATGGCGTGCGCAGTATCGCCGGGTTTTACGCGGAGTTTTACTCGGCTGGGTGCCTGGCTGGGAGTTGCGCGCTGCTTGCCCAGGAGCCGCTTGGGAGCTGCCCCAGACAGAGTGGGACGGAGCCTTAAGCCCCGCCCCCGTGCGCCGCCCCGCCTCTCGCCGGCCGCGGCAGCCGCCGCCCTGTGCAGAGAGAGCCTGCGGCCCCCTGGCAGTGCGTTGGCGCAGGCTTTACAGCTGCGGGCCGGATCCTGCAGTAGTAGCTCGAGCTGGCACCGAGAGCGCACGTAGTCTACCAGTCGCGTCTACGCACCCTTCAGCCCTCTTCTTCACCGAGCTGGCAGGAGCCTAGCCGATGAATTTGGGGAAGACAGACTTCCGAGACAGATGAAGGTTTAGGGCCCAGCAGAGGACAGCTCAACAATGGCTCCCATTTTTGGAGACGCAGGCGAATTTGAGCTCATGGGGAGGTGTGGTCGACTCCTCTTGGAACAGGAGGGGGCATCAGTTCTCTTCTTCAGTAGCCAGTGCTTCTGAGGAGTAAATGGAGTGTATGGAGTAGGGCATGTGCCGCCTTCTGAAAACTAGACCCGGGACATGTTTAGGAACAGAAGGTATCCAGGAAAGCCCTCTGTTGCAAGTTGTCTTTGCTTCTGGGGGAAAGGCTATGAACTCTCTGACTTATGACCGGAAAGTCTCCCTTACCTTTTCTGTACTCCTGGAGAGGCGTCTTGCTCACTTGTTTACCAGCATCTGGGACAAGGAAGAGAAAAGGTATTGCCATTTAAGAGACTGTGTTGCTTAAACTGTGAAACGGGAAAGTTGTTTTGAGCCTCTGAAACGGATCAGGGAATTGCTGCAACAAAACTGAGCTGGCAGTGATGTTCTTTTGATCAGCCGTGCTTTTCTCAGTTTAAGCCAAACTTCAGGTTATGTCATGACTGCTGCAGAGCTGTCCAGACACTTCAGTCCTTGGTTCCTACTGCACGGCTGCTGTGGTGTGTTTGGATTATTTTTCTGTGTGAGGATGGACTGAGTTCCCCTTCCGAGCTTCGGGAAGTTTGAGCAGCTACTGTCCTGTAATATGTAAATTCACCAGAAATAGAAGCCATATTTTACTTGTTTTCACACTTTGAATAGGAATTCCAAGTTGTGCTTTGTACGTTTGGAAAAATAATAATGTATATTGTGAGTCTGGACTATTGATAAATGTATAACTTTTGCTAGGTCAAAATATTAAACAATAATATTCTTCTTGCTTAGAAGTTATATTATGTTGAATACAAACTGAGTTTAGTGACCAGCTGTTTTTGGTTTAGTGATTTGAAAGGCATCAGCTTAGATTTTGTGCCCAGGGAATCACTTCCCAGTTATTATGTTGCTCTCTTAAATGAGCCGCATAAAATGGACCATGAAATAAGCATAAATACGGGACACTTTGGCAATGCTAAGCCATTGTTTTACTAGTGACCTAAAATAAAATGCATGGATCATCATATGCAGGAAAAATCTCAGGGGTAAACTGGATTTCATGAGAGTTCCTTTATAGTGTTTTTGTTGGGCTGAACACTTTGGTTATACAGGGCTTCAGTGATGAGAGTTGATTCCTGTTGTTTTAAATCCATGTGAGGAGCCATGTTATGATAGAATTCTTGTGATACTTTTGTTTCCCCTTGAGCTCTAGAATATTCCTTTAGTGACAGTGGAATTGATCTGTTTTGGGGTTTCCTGGGGGAGAGGTTTCACTCTCAGTCCCCATTTAAGGTGTCTGTCCTTGAGTAATCTATGAGTATGTGCTTGGGCTCAGTCGATCAGTACCTGAGGTCTGACTCTTTGTGACTCCGTGGACTGTAGCCCACCAGGCTGCTTGGTTGATGGGAATTTCCCAGGTAAGAATACTGGAGAGAGTTACCATGTCCTCCTCCAGGGGATCTTTCCAGCCCAGGGATCGAACCTGTGTCTTCTGCCTTGGCCGGTGGATTCTTTACCACCGAGCCACCTGGGACACCCTGTCTATGAGTAATAGAACCCAGATTGCATTTATGTGGTCTCATTGATAACCAGCATTATTTTTTTCAATGTTAAATTCTTTCTGACAGAATAACAATTATAATTAAGGAAACATTAACTTTTAGGAGTTAAATTTTGATTTTGTAGAAATATGGCTTGTGGTTATTGAGTATATCCTCTTAGGACATTAATGGACTGATTTTTTGTCATCCCCAAGAAAGCGGCCCACTATATCCTTGGAAAAGGTGCTTGCTTTATCTTTAATTCAGCTTGACAGGTTAGTTAACATTGTTGATCATTTCTTCCAGATGGCATTTATTTCTTAAATAATGTTTAGTGCTGTGCTGATGAATGCTTCAGCAACTCTGTAATAGAGTATAAGAAATTCTTTACCTGTTGACTCTGTCCCTCACCCCTAATGTTGTGTGAGTCTCTCTGATACTGTTTATCTTTATTCTTTATCTTTTCCTGACTCTCCTTCCTCTTTGCAAATTATACCTGATTTATATTGTAGAATGGAAGTAGAACAGAATGATTTACTTCCAAATACCAGACTCACATCTTTTAGAGGGTGGCCCTCTATTTCTCCTATATACTTCCTCACTTTTGAAGGGGGTCACAGATCAGTAGGAAACAAGATTAAGATCTAGCTGGTGTTAACATTCCATGGAGATGGATGATGGGATGGCAGACCTTCCCTTCCCCAAATAGATCTCTTGAGCAGATAATATTCACCATTAGAAAGAGTAATCAAAAGTCAGTACCCTGGTGATCCTTTGGATCATGTATAACTCACTGAGGCTGTCAACAGCTGACTTAAGACTGGGGAAGAAATAGAATGAGATGGGCAGTTGAACACAGAGAGGCAGGGGAAATTCCAGTCAAAACTGATTTCATTGAACTTAAAACTATTTATACAGTGTTCCAAGTTTCTATTTTAGCATTTATTCCATGTAGTCCATTCAAGGATGATTTTTTAACATTTTTTAGAAAAAGGGACTGTGCTTTGGAACATTGTGAAAACAGATTTTATCCAGTGTACAGTGCACATATTTCATGTAATCTATGTTGTTTTAAACCCTGTTTGTTTTTCTTTATTTTGCTTACAGTAAATTTTGCACTAAACTTAAGTATTTTTGGCAAGTAAATGTTATTTATATAAAACATGTTATAGTTGTAATTATTTTTCTCCTGCCTCCTTATACTTGTATTTGTGCTTTTTCTTACAGAAATGAGCCGTCAGACTGCAACAGCATTACCTACTGGAACCTCAAAGTGTGCGCCGTCCCAGAGGGTGCCTGCCCTCACGGGCACCACCGCCTCCAACAATGACCTGGCGAGTCTCTTTGAGTGTCCCGTCTGCTTTGACTATGTGTTGCCACCCATTCTTCAGTGCCAGAGTGGCCATCTTGTTTGTAGCAACTGTCGCCCAAAGCTCACATGTTGTCCAACTTGCCGGGGCCCACTGGGATCCATTCGCAACTTGGCTATGGAGAAAGTGGCCAATTCAGTACTTTTCCCTTGTAAATATGCCTCGTCTGGATGTGAAATAACTCTGCCACACACAGAAAAAGCAGACCACGAAGAGCTCTGTGAGTTTAGGCCTTACTCCTGTCCGTGCCCTGGTGCTTCCTGTAAATGGCAAGGCTCTCTGGATGCTGTCATGCCGCATCTGATGCATCAGCATAAGTCCATCACAACCCTGCAGGGAGAGGACATAGTTTTCCTTGCTACAGACATTAATCTTCCTGGTGCTGTCGACTGGGTAATGATGCAGTCCTGTTTTGGCTTTCACTTCATGTTAGTTTTGGAGAAACAGGAAAAATATGATGGTCACCAGCAGTTCTTTGCAATTGTACAGCTGATAGGAACACGCAAGCAAGCTGAAAATTTTGCTTATCGACTTGAGCTAAATGGTCATAGGCGGCGATTGACTTGGGAAGCCACTCCTCGATCTATTCATGAGGGAATTGCAACAGCCATTATGAATAGTGACTGCCTAGTCTTCGACACCAGCATTGCACAGCTCTTTGCAGAAAATGGCAATTTAGGCATCAATGTAACTATTTCCATGTGTTGAAATGGCAATCAAACATTTTCTGGCCAGTGTTTAAAACCATTGCATTCAGTTTCACAGAGAATAAGGCACCTGTCTGCCTACCAACCAAAAACTTGTGGTAGGTGGAAGCTAGACACATGAAGGTAAATAAAAGGAAAGGCTGTTAATTACAGGAAACAGTTGCATGTAATAACACTAATATATTTAAAAATAAGTCAGCAGTAAACCACTGAAAAATAAATATATATATATATACACCCAAGATGGGCATCTTTTGTATTAAGAAAGGAAGCATTGTAAAATAATTCTGAATTTGTGTTTGTTGTAGATTGAGTGTACTGTTGAAAAATACTGGGTTCTTGTTTTGTTTTTTTGTGTGCCTGTGCGTGTGTGTGTGCGTGTGAGTGTGTTTGGATTTTTTTTCCTTTAACTGACAAGCCATGTTGAGTGGTCTTGGACCACTGCTTTTCCCCTATGTGAGTCAATACATAGTGCTGCTGTGTGTGTATATTTTTTTTGTGTGTGTATTTGCTAATTTTTATTAATTCTAGTTTTTCATTAAATAAATTTGACTTTCTTTTCTGTAATTCAGGTTTTTCCTCACTTTTTTTTTGTACCTTTTAAAGTTAGTGTCTTTTTGATATGCATAATTGTTGATGGTAAAATTTATACATGTGTTCGATACATATTTTCTTTTCCCCCATTAATCAGTTCATTAGAAATATTTTAAATTCAACTGTTTTGTGAAGATATGAATTTCAGAAAGGAAAGATAACATCAGAAGAATTATCAGAAGCTAGTTAAAGCAGCTATAAAATGGTCTCCCTCTCATCTCCAGTTGAGTCATACCTTCAAACTTATTCTTTGTAAGGTTAGGGAGTACTGATTTTTTTTTTTTTAATACTGGGGAAAAAAAATCAGGCTCCCCCTTCCCCTCACATATCTTGGACAAATCACATATGTTTAAAATTTGTTCTTGTATTTATTGGTTTTGCAAAAGAAGGCATCGTCTCACACAGTATTTGTAATTAAAAGCAAATCATTTGTTTTAAAAAAAGGCAGTTTGCAAAAAATGTTTTTGGTCTTTTATAATTCTCATTAAAAGAATATCTGGCAAATTAAAAACTCTTACGTGTCTGCTTTAGCTCTTAAGTTTGAAGTTACAGCAAAAGAATGGGTTATGACCTCTGTTTGGCCTACAGTGTCTTGTTTTCTTCCTTTCTCTAGCTTTCATTTTGATTCTCATAACTCTGTTAGGAGGCCAATTAGTTAAAATACTGATCACTCCCCACCCCCAACCCCCACCCCCTCTTAACAACAAAAAATGAGTGAGTGTTTTACAGCCTAGTGGTTAGAGCCTGGCTTCTGCAGCCAGACTTCAGGGGCCTAATGCCTGTGCCACCTTTACTCACTCATCAGTGGTGTGATGTTGGGCTCCCGTTTACTAGTGTGTAAAATGGGGTTAATTATGGTAGCTACCTTCAAGGGTTAAATGGGATGGATACACGTTACCAAGGACAGTGCTCTGCACTTAATAAGCACCCAACAAATGTTAGATACTATTATTATACCTGTAACTAGCACCATCGTTAACTGTTACTAGTTACCCTGAAGCACCTAGAAAGATTCTAAAATTGCCCTCTGATTGGCTAGAGATCATTTTACTTTGTGTGGGTTTTATGGGTACCCTAAAGGTAGAAAGTCAATTAAAAAATAGTTTGGATGCCCCCTGCCCCCACTCCTCACCCTACCACCAATTCTGGTGTAACAGCTTCTGTTAACCATTTTCAGGAAAGTTTGGGTAGTTTCTTTCCTACATTAGCATTATTTTTTGAACTGATTGTAAAGTGTGCTTGTATAGCCGTTTTTGTTGTGAAAGGGAGCAGATCAACCACCAGTATATATCCCCCAAACTCATGTCCATCAAGTTGGTGATGCCATCCAGCCATCTCATCCTCTGTCACCCCCTTCTCTTCCTGCCACCAATCCCTCCCAGCATCAAGATCTTTTCCAGTGAGTCAACTCTTCACATGAGGTGGCCAAAGTATTGGAGTTTCAGCTTCAACATCAGTCCTTCCAATGAACATCCAGGACTGATCTCCTTTAGGATGGACTGGTTGGATCTCCTTGCAGTACAAGGGTCTCTCAAGAGTCTTCTCCAACACCACAGTTCAAAAGCATCAATTCTTCGGCGATCAGCTTTCTTCACAGTCCAACTCGCACATCCATACATGACCACTGGAAAAACCATAGCCTTGACTAGACAGACCTTGGTTGGCAAAGTAATGTCTCTGCTTTTCAATATGCTGTCTAGGTTGGTCATAACTTTCCTTCCAAGGAGTGAGCATCTTTTAATTTCATGGCTGCAATCACCATCTGCAGTGATTTTGGAGCCCCCAAAAATAAAGTCTGACACTGTTTCCACTGTTTCTCCATCTATTTCCCACGACGTGATGGGACCAGATGCCATGATCTTAGTTTTCTGAATGTTAAGCTTTAAGCCAACTTTTTCACTCTCCTCTTTCACTTTCATCAAGAGGCTTTTGAGTTCCTCTTACTTTCTGCCATAAGGGTGGTGTCATCTGCATATCTGAGATTAGTGATATTTCTCCCGTCAATCTTGATTCCAGCTTGTGCTTCTTCCAGCCCAGCGTTCCTCATGATTTACTCTGCATATAAGTTAAATAAGCAGGGTGACAATATACAGCCTGGACGTACTCCTTTTCCTATTTGGAACCAGTCTGTTGTTCCCTGTCCAGTTCTGACTGTTGCTTCCTGACCTGCATACAGATTTCTCAAGAGGCAGGTCAGGTGGTCTGGGATTCCCATCTCTCAGAATGTTCCACAGTTTATTGTGATCCACACAGTCAAAGGCTTTGGCATAGTCAATGAAACAGAAATAGATGTTTTTCTGAACTCTCTTGCTTTTTCCATGATCCAGTGGATGTTGGCAATTTGATCTCTGGTTCCTTTGCCTTTTCTAAAACCAACTTGAACATCTGGAAGTTCACGGTTCATGTATTGCTGAAGCCTGGCTTGGAGAATTTTGAGCATGACTTTACTAGCGTGTGACATGAGTGCAATTGTGAGGTAGTTTGAGCATTCTTTGGCATTGCCTTTCTTTGGGATTGGAATGAACACTGATCTTTTCCAGTCCTGTGGCCACTGTGGAGTTTTCCAAATTTGCTGGCATATTGAGTGCAACACTTTCACAGCATCATCTTTCAGGATTTGAAATAGCTCCACTGGAATTCCATCACCTCCACTAGCTTTGTTCGTAGTGATGCTCTCTAAGGCCCACTTGACTTCACATTCTAGGATGTCTGGCTCTAGGTGAGTGATCACACCATCATGATTATCTTCGTCGTGAAGATCTATCTTTTTTGTACAGTTCTTTGTATTCTTGCCACCTCTTCTTAATATCTTCTGCTTCTGTTAGGTCCATACCATTTCTGTCCTTTATCGAGCCCATCTTTGCATTAAATGTTCCCTTCGTATCTCTAATTTTCTTGAAGAGATCTCTAGTCTTTCCTATTCTGTTGTTTTCCTCTATTTCTTTGCATTGATCGCTGAGGAAGGCTTTCTTATCTCTCCTTGCTATTCTTTGGAACTCTGCATTCAGATGCTCATATCTTTCCTTTTCTCTTTTGCTTTTCTCTTTTCACAGCTATCTGTAAGGCCTCCTCAGACAGCCATTTTGCTTTTTTGCATTTCTTTTCTGTGGGGATGGTCTTGGTCCCTGTCTCCTGTACAATGTCACGAACCTCCATCCATAGTTCATCAGGCCCTCTGTCTATCAGATCTAGTCCCTTAAATCTATTTTTCACTTCCACTGTATAATGATAAGGGATTTGATTTAGGTCATACCTGAATGGTCTAGTGGTTTTCCCTACTTTCTTCAATTTAAGTCTGAATTTGGCAATAAAGAGTTCATGATCTGAGCCACAGTCAGCTCCCGGTCTTGTTTTAACTGACTATATAGAGCTTCTCCATCTTTGACTCCAAAGAATATAATCAATCTGATTTTGGTGTTGACCATCTGGTGATGTCCCTGTGTAGAGTCTTCTCTTGTGTTGTTGGAAGAGGGTGTTTGTTATGACCAGTGCGTTCTCTTGGCAAAACTCTATTAGCCTTTGCCCTGCTTCGTTTCATGCTCCAAGGCCAAATTTGCCTGTTACTCCAGGTGTTTCTTGACTTCCTACTTTTGCATTCCAGTCCCCTATAATGAAAAGGACATCTTTTTTGGGTGTTAGTTCTAAAAGTTCTTGTAGGTCTTCATAGAACCGTTCAACTTCGGCTTCTTCAGCGTTACTGGTTGGGGCATAGGCTTGGATTACCGTGATATTGAATAGTTTGCCTTGGAAACGAACAGATCATTCTGTCATTTTTGAGATTGCATCCAAGTACTGCATTTCGGACTCTTGTTGACCATGATGGCTACTCCATTCTTCTAAGGGATTCCTGCCCACAGTAGTAGATATCCATCCAGGTCTATTGCTATTGGCATGAATGCTAGAAAAATGACTTTTCCTCCTCATTTAATATATTTTTGTGGCAGTATATCATTTTAAAGTATTTTAAAATGTTTTTATTGTAAAAGCAGTGTATGTTTCATATATAGACTTCGGTACACACAAGAGTCTATAGTTTTATCCACTCAGAGATGATTATAAACATTTTCATTTTCCTAGTTCTTTATATGTATTTACATGTGTTTACACACATTTATTTTGAAATCATATAATTTGGGATCATGTAATTATGTAACTCTCTCACACTCACACACATCACATGATCATCTAAGCATTTCCTCATTTTAATAATCTTGGAAATACATCATTTTGGGTAACTTTTGTGAAGATTGACTATAATTTTAGCCAGGTACCCAGCACTGGATATTTGCTTTGTCCTGTGTGTCCAGGTAATTTTTCTGGCTAATTCTAAATAGCCTGTGAACATTTCTAATATATTTTCTGGTTATATTCTTTGGGGTTCTTTTTTTTTTAATTTTTTTTAAGGTCATGATGCTGTTTTCATTGCTTTCCGGAGAAGTTTCAGTGGAAACTTATGATAGTAAAATGAAGGATTTTGCATTTCATTATAACCTCATGTTTTGCCAATTTATGCCTAAGATTTTAAATTGTGTGTCTGCTGGTAATAAGGTTGATATTTTTGTATTTGTTAACTGTATTTCTTCTTAGTAGTCTATATTCTTGGCCTATAAGGATAATGAGATCTAGAACTGTAGATCTTGGTTCATTTGAGATTTGATTTATGAGGTCTAACTCTTGTTCTTAAATCATCTGTATTGTAATCAATATTCTACTTTTACTGATGCCCCTACTCCTGGAGTCTTGGTGTTTTCTTTCAGGGCACTATATAGATTTAAGTGAAGTGAAGTGAAAGTCACTTAGTTATGTCCGACTCTTTGCAACCCCATGGACTATGTACAGTCCATGGAATTCTCTAGGCCAGAATACTGGAGTGGGTGGCCTTTCCTTTCTCCAGGGGATCTTCCCAACCCAGGGACTGAACCCAGGTCTCCTGCATTGCATGTGGATTCTTTACCAGCTGAGCTACCAGGAAAGCCCAGTAGAGTTAAGGGGAGGTGATATTCTTTGTTATTTTATATTCTTAAATATTCTTAAATATGAATTTACCCTGTTGAATCATGGACTAGTTTAATATGTGAATTTATCCTGTTGAATTGAATCATGGACTAGTTTAATATGTTAATGATTGTTGGGGAATTTTTTCTTCTGCTCTGATTTTTTTTTTTAATCATATGTATGCCTAAGCCCACAATACTACAAACTTTAAACTAATGGCTATAAATGTTTTGGCTCGCCAAAAATCTTAGTTGTGCCCACCTTCCCTGTCGCTCCAGAGCTCTTTATATCCAGGAACATCTGCAAATGATTCTACTAATGGTGGAATTTTATTTCATTCAGATTCTTGAGTAGAAGAATTGGTAAGTAACCCAACTGAATAAACAAAATACTGAATCAAAAGTTAAACATTCTGGGGGCCAGCCTGTGATCGGTGCACTAGATCTAGAGTAAGATCAGGACACACAGGGCGAAAGTGAGTGTATGACTTGCCAACTAGTCCCATAGTCATTTATGTAGGTTACACAAGAAAGGAACGGAGAGAATGTTAGGGAAATCAACAGACTGAATGCACTGCTAGAACCTTAGTCAGTCTCTTCCCCACCTACCAGTGTGCATGTTCTAAACATAAAGGATAATTTGGTGGCTCATTGCTTACAATTTTAAGCTAGTTGAGTCGTTTACCAAAAGAAACTCAGTTTTATCTAAAAAGAGCATCCTCCTCCAAATTCAACCACTAAAATGTAAACTATGGGCTCTAGGTTCTAACTGCCTGGGTTTCAGTTCTGACCTACTCCCTACTAGGGTGTCACTTTGCTGCTAGTTCCACTCTAGGTGTAATAAAAGGTGTAATGATGTCAGCCTCCTCAGAAAATGAGGATGGTTAAGTGTGCCGTGCTTATCCTTATGTCTGGCATTATAGCCTCACTGTCTGCTAAAACAGACATTTTCCTTAACCTTGTACAGACATAGGAATTTTCTTTGAAATTACTTCTCTTAGATTTTTCTAAATTTTGAAAAGAATTTTGAAAAATTTTGAAAAGTTATGAAAGAATACTTGGTTTTATAATAAAGGCACCTTTGGATAAGTTAGTACTGTCATATTAAGATTAGGGTTTAGCCTAAAGGGTTTTAGTTCCTATTGCCTAGAAATGTACTATGTTAGAATTGAATTTAATTAAAAAATTATGATTTTTTATTACATCCAAGAATGTTAAACACATTCTTTAGCTCATTGATAGTACA